>NC_034188.2:65481924-66192373 GCF_002021735.2 Oncorhynchus kisutch | reverse complement strand
GGAGAATGAGAGGGAGAGAAGGGGGGAAAGAGGGAGATGGGAGGGAGAGAAGGGGGAAGAGGGACGAATGGGAGGGAGAGAAAGGGGAAGAGGGAGAATGGGAGGGAGAGAGGGGGAAGAGGCGAGAAATGGGCGGCGAGAGAAGGGGGAAGAGGGCAGATGGGAAACAGAGAAGGGGGAAGAAGGAGAATGGGAGGCAGAGAAGGGGGAGGAAGAGGGAGAATGGAGGGGAGAGAAGGGGGGAAGAGGGAGAATGGGAGGGAGAGAAGGGAGAATGGGAGGGAGAGAAGGGGGAAGAGGGAGAATGGGAGGGAGAGAAGGGGGAAGAGGAGAATGGGAGGGAGAGAGGGGGAAGAGGGGAGAATGGGAGGGAGAAAAGGGGGAAGAGGGAGAATGGGAGGCAGAGAAGGGGGGAAGAGGGAGAATGGGAGGGAGAGAAGGGGGGAAGAGGGAGAATGGGAGGAAGAGGGAGAATGGGAGGGAGAGAAGGGGGAAGAGGGAGAGAAGGGGGGAAGAGGGAGAGAAGTGGGAAGAGGGAGAATGGGAGGGAGAGAAGGGGGAAGAGGGGAGAATGGGAGGAAGAGAAGGGGGGAAGAGGGAGAATGGGAGGGAGAGGAAGGGAGAATGGGAGGGAGAGAAGGGGGAAGAGGGAGAATGGGAGGGAGGAGAAGGGGGAAGAGGGAGAATGGGAGGCAGAGAAGGGGGGAAGAGGGAGAATGGAGGGAGAGAAGGGGAAAGGGAGAATGGGAGGAAGAGGGAGATGGGAGGGAGAGAAGGGGGAAGAGGGAGAGAAGGGGGGAAGAGGGAGAGAAGTGGGAAGAGGGAGAATGGGAGGGAGAGAAGGGGGAAGAGGGAGAATGGGAGGAAGAGAAGGGGGGAAGAGGGAGAATGAGAGGGAGAGAAGGGGGAAGAGGGAGAATGGGAGGGAGAGAAGGGGGAAGAGGGAGAATGGGAGGGAGAGAAGGGGGAAGAGGGAGAATGGGAGGGAGAGAAGGGGGAAGAGGGAGAATATGGCGGGAGAGAAGGGGGAAGAGGGAGAATGGGAGGGAGAGAAGGGGGAAGAGGGAGAATGTGGCGGGACGAGAAGGGGGGAAGAGGGAGAATGTGGCGGGAGAGAAGGGGGGAAGAGGGAGAATGTGGCGGGAGAGAAGGGGGGAAGAGGGAGAATGTGGCGGGAGAGAAGGGGGGAAGAGGGAGAATGTGGTGGGAGAGAAGGGGGGAAGGGGGAGAATGGGAGGGGAGAGAAGGGGGGAAGAGGGAGAATGTGGCGGGAGAGAAGGGGAAGAGAGAGAATGGGAGGGAGAGAAGGGGGAAGAGGGAGAGAAGGAAGAAGGGGGGGAGAGCAGCAGCCACTATGACTCTGAAATATGTTTTATGTGGCTGCTGCTCGCCCAGCATGGCCCGAAGATTACCAGCTAAACCCCCTTGTCCACTTTCCATGCCCACATCCTCCCAGGTCCCTTATAAAGATATACCATCAGATAAAGTCATAGCATCAGGTAGAACTGATAGATAATATTGTTATTATGATGGGTATACATGAGAGCTATAGTAACTTCCATGTCACATACAGTATGTAATGGGATGTAGGATCTCTGGCAGGTTGAGATTAAGGTTATGGAGGGAAAGCTCCAATTGAACATCAGCGAATCTGAATGTAAATATTTTGACATCTTTTCCATAAATGTATGCATTTCTTCCTGGCCCAGCTAGCTCTGTTCCAGACAACTGTGACATAACTGAAGGGCTTCTGACAGTAGTATTTTGTAGCTTTAAGTCATTCCTGCTACACTGTCATGTTTAAATAGATTTCCTATGTACCTTCCCTCTCATTCTGTAAAATCTTCAGAAAGAATAACAAGAAGCCAAAGAAGGAATACATTTAAATCCACCCCCTTATTCTGATCCGCTAATCTCAAGTGTTAGTCTCATATAATACAGGGTCGTCGTCCCCCCAAACCCCCCTCTTCCGACTGTACAAGTGTAAAAATAATGAGTATTTTCCTCCGAGGTGCATTTTAATGTGTCCAATCTTGCCTTTCGCTTGTTCATAGACAGGGCCACACTTGCTATTTAATTTCGGGTTTGTATTGCCATTCACCACTTCCATTCGAAGCAGGAGTCCTTGTAATTATACTGGAGTCATCAAAAACACACTGAAAAACAACAAGTGATTCAAAAGCAAAGACGAATATTGGAATGCAGAACCCGTACGTAAAATGGATGCATACATGACTAAGTCGCTTTGGATAAAAGTGTCCACTAAATGGCATATATTATTTATTATATATTCTGACCTATTTGTATTTATTTTGGGTGGAAACAAAAAATAATACACAGTGAGAAGGCACAGTCCTCCACTTTATAATGGTCTGTAGTGTAGTGTCTTTCTGCCCCTGAAAGCAACACTTTACAGGGCAGATGGAACAGACCCCTGAAAGCAACACTTTACAGGGCAGATGGAACGGACCCCTGAAAGCAACACTTTACAGGGTCAAATGGAACGGACCCCTGAAAGCAACACTTTACTGGGCAGATGGAACGGACCCCTGAAAGCAACACTTTACTGGGCAGATGGAACGGACCCCTGAAAGCAACACTTTACTGGGCAGATGGAATGGACCCCTGAACGCAACACTTTACTGGGCAGATGGAACGGACCCCTGAACGCAACACTTTAAAGGGCAGATGGAACGGACCCCTGAAAGCAACACTTTAAAGGGCAGATGGAACGGACCCCTGAACGCAACACTTTACTGGGCAGATGGAACGGACCCCTGAACGCAACACTTTAAAGGGCAGATGGAACGGACCCCTGAAAGCAACACTTTAAAGGGCAGATGGAACGGACCCCTGAACGCAACACTTTACTGGGCAGATGGAACGGACCCCTGAACGCAACACTTTAAAGGGCAGATGGAACGGACCGACCCCTGAACGCAACACTTTAAAGGGCAGATGGAACGGACCCCTGAAAGCAACACTTTAAAGGGCAGATGGAACGGACCCCTGAAAGCAACACTTTAAAGGGCAGATGGAACGGACCCCTGAAAGCAACACTTTACAGGGCAGATGGAACGGACTCCCATCCTCATCTATTATTTGTCTATACGAGCTTCTGTTTTGATGTGCCAAGGTCATGTCATGCTGTGTGTGTTGATTAGCGTTAGTGATACCGTACTGGGAATACAGTGTTGGAACACCACACAGATACTAAACATTCATTGCACGATCTCAGCCAAGGAAGGGCTGCATAAGTGTGTTTGTTAACGTTGCATGTGTGGGTCTTTTATCTGTTTGGATAGCCTGATAAAACCACTCCGGTGGAGCAGCACACTTCAAGTCCACAGTATGTCCAGTGGATGAGTCCTAGACGACTCTCCTATCCTCAACTGTAGCTACTGTTCTGATTGCTGCACACTCCTAGTTCTCTCTGACTGCGTCCCAAATGGCATCCTATTCCCTCTATAGTGCACCACGTTTGACCAGAGGCCTATGGGAATATATAGGAAAGGCAAAATTAAGATGCCTTGTTATGTTATCAACGCTATGATAACATAGAAACCTGAAGCCTTTAGCTGAAACACTTAGAAACAATAGCATTCCTGATTCCTGAGCAGGTTCCAGCACATGCAACTGTTGCTGAGTTTCTTTAGAAATGACTGAGAGAGAAGCTACTTCAGGACTTCTTCCTTGGCCGCGTGTACAGGAGACAAACAGCAGTGTGGGACTGTTCTGAACCAACCAACGATGTGGCTGTGAGAGTCTCTCTCTCCCGGTGTCCTTAGTCCACCTCCTCTCATCAGGTGCCTCCCATTTGAATGATTACCGTTCACAGACAGCTCACGTCCACGTGCTAGCTGCTCTTTTCTTTCACAGACATTTTCTCTCTCCCTTTCTTCTCCTTCATCGCCTTCCTCCCACCTCGGTGACTCAGAAGCAGTTGGCAAGTGGTAGCACCTGTCTTTGTCATCTCCCCATCAGACCGGGCTGCTTCGGGAGAACTGGTGGCAAGCCTAGCGCCTGCTTCAGCACCACTGATAGCCCGGTGTGGGTAGAGGATAGCAGGGTAGAGAGGCACGCCCAGCCCATCGCCCCCCTGGGCAGCTACAGGCTCAGAAGCTCTGCAGAGGGTCTGGCTGAAAGATTTTCTGTCTCTAAACTCTCGTTAACAGCCAGGGAGCAGACTGGGAGATGTATGTATTCTGAAACTCTCTGTGAGACCAACCATGCAACACCTTCCCAAAACAGCACCGGCATTAAACTTACTGTAGCTCACTCACTGTTCCCTTGGCGACAGCATCATAACATAACATGGTGGACACTTTTTAAGAATAAGAAGAAGAAGAACAATATATGCCATTTAACAGACACTTCTATTCAAAGCAATGCTGAAGCAAATGCTGTGTCTGAGAAAAAGTTGTCTCTCTCTGTCTTTCTCTCTCTGTCTCCTTGACTTCTGTTGTTCCTGGCACATAGTGTGCAGATACACGGCGATAGAAGCCAAAACACCACACCGGGGAGAAGTTGAGTTAATGATGCAGAGAGTGCTGGCTGGCCAGACTACAGCCCTCCAGAGTGGACACTGACTGAACAGGCCCTCTGTCCCCCACAAACCCTGCCACCGTGTCCCTCCCGTCCCATAAATCCTGCCATATTTCATACCTTGGCAAAGCTTTGTGTCTAATCTGAATTATTTCCTTTATTTGTCTTCGTTTTGCTGTGTGATCACGTATTAATTTATTCACTTTACAATGGCATGCAGCTGGATGGCGGTAAGCTGAAGCCTCGTTATTGTCATTCTGCAGGAGACGGAGCGCGTATTTAACAAGCAACAAGCTTGTTAGATTAATTCAGGGTTTTTTCACACATGATGCTCTCTCCCTGTCCAATTGGGAGAGATGAACGCAAAATGCCACTGTGTTGCACCATATCACTGCTACTCAGACCACGTCACCAATGACAACAATGTTGGAGAGGCTTAATGACTGGGACCTTTCTCAGAGAACTCATTCTCTGAATATACATTCCTCTGGCAGTTGATGTCAAAAAGCACCTCTGTTTTTCTTTTATTCATTTTCCAGCGGACATTGTTCAATATAAGCCTGGACACGGGCCTGGACACAGGCCTAACAGTGTTATGCTTTCTAATAAAGCAGGGCCCTCATAGATCTTCTCCATGGAGACACCACTAAAGTGGAAACTGATGTGTCCTGTAATTGAAATGAACAATCTCCTACACATGGACCCTCAGTATCACAGCCTAATTGCCTCTCTCATTAAAAAACATGTGTTGCGTCTTTGTGATCTGCACTAGGTTTAATATGGAGTGAGATTGGCTGCCACTGCCATGTATATTAGACTTTTCTGTCAGGTGAATACATGGTAACAGTGAAATAGGGCTGGCTCTGAGTCCTATATGCTTTAAATGGGGAGTTTTCGCTCCTCTGATCTTCCGTCCACTGGCCAGCCAATCCCTCTGTTGTAGCTCCCCGGTCGTTAGGAAATTTAATTAAGGCCCTGAAAGAACTTGAATCAGATGGATTATTTGCAGGGGCTGCAATGATGTTTTGTCTCTGAGTGGGGGGGCAGAGTAAATGACTAGAACAGCGTGAAGGCCCTCTTTCCATGCTTTATAAAGAGGATTGAGTGAACAGGGCCATTTGCCAATGAACGTTTTTTGATAGGGAGAAAAATGCTGTGAATAAAATTAGTATTTCTCCACACAAATGAATTGGAATCATTGTATCAAACAAAGGTGGATGATGAAAGCATACAGCCAGGGTGTTGAAAAGCACATGGGCAGGGCCTTGTCATAAAAGCACATGGGCAGGGCCTTGTCATAAAAGCACATGGGCAGGGCCTTGTCATAAAAGCACATGGGCAGGGCCTTGTCATAAAAGCACATGGGCAGGGCCTTGTCATAAAAGCACATGGGCAGGGCCTTGTCATAAAAGCACATGGGCAGGGCCTTGTCATAAAAGCACATGGGCAGGGCCTTGTCATAAAAGCACATGGGCAGGGCCTTGTCATAAAAGCACATGGGCAGGGCCTTGCCATAAAAGCACATGGGCAGGGCCTTGTCATAAAAGCACATGGGTAGGGCCTTGTCATAAAAGCACATGGGCAGGGCCTTGTCATAAAAGCACATGTGCAGGGCCTTGTCATAAAAGCACCGTGCTTCTACACCTGCATTGCTTGCTGTTTGGGGTTTTAGGCTGGGTTTCTGTACAGCACTTTGAGATATCAGCTGATGTACGAAGGGCTATATAAATAAAGTTGATTTGATTTGATTTGACATGGGCAGGGCCTTGTCATAAAAGCACATGGGCAGGGCCTTGTCATAAAAGCACATGGGCAGGGCCTTGTCATAAAAGCACATGGGCAGGGCCTTGTCATAAAAGCACATGGGCAGGGCCTTGTCATAAAAGCACATGGGCAGGGCCTTGTCAGAAAAGCACATGGGCAGGGCCTTGTCATAAAAGCACATGGGCAGGGCCTTGTCATAAAAGCACATGGGCAGGGCCTTGTCATAAAAGCACATGGGCAGGGCCTTGTCATAAAAGCACATGGGCAGGGCCTTGTTATAAAAGCACATGGGCAGGGCCTTGTCATAAAAGCACATGGGCAGGGCCTTGTTATAAAAGCACATGGGCAGGGCCTTGTCATAAAAGCACATGGGCAGGGCCTTGTCATAAAAGCAGGGACTTTTGCTGGTAATTAGTTGAATAGTGTGAAATGGGAGCCTACTGAAACAACCTATGAAGTTTAATAGAAATCTGAATGAAATATGACCCTTACTGGCCCCAACCGGACACGCATGGTGCCGCCCACTAACAGCTGCACAACAGAGACACTCAATACTATGGTGCCTGTGAGACACCAACCCCACATTAATGTCTCTCAATAGAGAGGAGCACATCAATATTCACTAATGGCACTGTATTCTTTCTGTGGATAGCAGAGAAAATGGCAGATCATAATAATTCATCATTTAATTTCATTTTACTTCACTGGGTTCGACTAAATCTGTCACCTTGATGCCCTTTGTGATACATAAATAGAGGAGAGAGGTAATGAATGACGCACATTTTCCACTGAAGTGTTGAAACAGGTGTCAAAAGAAAATGGGTCACTGTTGTTTGAAAGTTCAGAAACATCGGTGGATTATCTCTCTTTCAAGTTGTGCTTTTCTCACTCACAGACTGGTTGGCACTTCCTTTACTGTGTCTGTTAAATACTTAACGAAGGAAGCTCAGATCTCAATTATTATCCCTTCTCTCAAATCCTTTCATTTTCTCATCTGTAGACAAGCACATGGAATCCTTTCACGTGTCAATTGTCATTTAGTTTGCCTGCATGTTCTGTATAATGAACAGAATGATCTCATTATTTCATGAATAATGGCTTATTGTTGTTGTTGCATTGTCGAGAAAGAAACTACAGGTGAGCATTTCGTTGGATGAGGTATACCAATGCCGATCTCGTACACACTGTACGACTAACAAAACGTGATTTGTGTTCACTACAATAGTAACCCATCGATATTAAACAATTCATGTCTCTTTTGAAGTTTGGTGAGACTTGCCTTGGCCTTAAAAATATGGCGCAATTCTGAGTAATGTAGGGCTTTGTGAAATTGAAATAATATCTGTACTTCAAAAGTAGTATTGACTCATTGACAGACTAGTCTATCTAGTGAGACAAACCCGAGGAAAGTCATTTAGCCTCAAGGAAGACATTGTAAGTCCTCCTGCAGAATGACAGATCTGTGGATGATGATGGGGACAGAGTATGCAGCATGTAATCAGTTTGTTCCCAAAATATCTAGTAGCGATGATATTTCATACCCTTCAACTGAAAGTCATGCTCAAATGTACAGTATTATACAGTACTGTATATACAGTATTATACTCAAAGTGCAGTTACCTGTCATGACTAGGTAACCATGGAGATAGTTGACATGACTGTCAGACTGAACACCGTATCAGATATTGTTTTGTTCAAACTGCAATTGGAAAACATATTGGATGCCTTCATACTGCACCTTAGCCCAGGGTTAACAAATGTTTGTGTGAACACAGGCTAAACTAGCCCAGGGCCAGTCTACCCTGGGGCTTAGAACAAGGCCTATTGAGAGATAGCCTATGTATCCCAGTAGGATATGACAGAGGTGCTGTTGGCATGGTATCCAGCGGTCAGGGGGTTATTTCATTACTGAGCAGGGAGTCTGCCTACATGCCCCCAGGTTTAACTAAAGCACAAGACTGCAGGACTTCTTTGATATTACAAGAAAGTAGATTGGTTGTCTCTCGTGTGTGTGTGTGTGTGCATGTGTGCATGAATGTGTGTGTGTCTGTTTGCGTGTGTGTGTGTGTGTGTGTGTGTGACTCACCAGACACCGTGTTCTGCCTTCAGTGAGTGTGTAATTTGGGAAGGAACACAAACAGGAACGAGGACTGTGTGTCTTTGATAGTTCAGCTGCATACTACACACCACAGTATTCCTCCTTGATGACTGTACTGTCTGCTATGAGACACATGTAGTTGGTTGCTGGGTGGATGTCTTAGAATATCTCATTCCCCCTGTACCACAATCACTCCCTCCTTCCCTGGCTTTCCTTTTTTTCTCAGCCTTATACAGAGTATTTTTCCCTTCCTGAATCTCAGTGTTTTTACCAGCTTCCCCTCCCATGTTTTGGTGTCGGTCCAACATACTGCTGCCTGTCAGGCAGGGTATCTATACCCCCTTCTCGCTGTCTCTCCTCCCACTCCTCTCAGCAGCTACCTCCATCCTCCTATTGGAATTCAGCTCACACTACACTGTCTAATTAGAGAGAAAGAAAAAGAAAGCCTCTCCCTTATCGCTCCCCCACCCCATGTCCTTTCCCCCTCCCCTTGTCCTCTCCCCCTGTCCTCTCCTCCTCCTTCTCTCACTTCCTCTCTCCCCCTACCATCCGGCGGATCCCATGCAGATACATCTAATTGATTTGTTAAGAGCCTTTAATATATCCTGACATGCTAAAGCCATTGTTTATATGAGGTGTGGAGATAGTAAACTTTATGTTTTCAATAAAAGACAAGTAGAGAAGGTGAATTGGTCCTCCTATAGCTTCTATAGCTCCTATATCTCCTACAGTATATATCCTATAGCTCCTATATCTCATTTCTCTCCTATATCACCTACAGTATATCTCCTATAGCTCCTATATCTCCTACAGTATATATCCTATAGCTCCTATATCTCATTTCTCTCCTATATCACCTACAGTATATCTCCTATAGCTCCTATATCTCCTACAGTATATATCCTATAGCTCTTATATCTTCTATAGTTCCTATAGCTCTTATATCTCCTATAGCTCTTATATATTCTATAGCTCTTATATCTCCTATATATCCTATAGCTCTTATATCTTCTATAGCTCTTATATCTCCTTTAGCTCTTATATATTCTATAGCTCTTATATCTCCTATATATCCTATAGCTCATATCTTCTATAGCTCATATATCTCCTATAACTTCTATATCTCCTATAGCTCCTATATATCCTATAGCTCTTATATCTTCTATAGCTCATATAGCTCCTATATATCCTATAGCTCTTATATCTCCTATAGCTCCTATATATCCTATTGCTCTTATATCTTCTATAGCTCCTATATCTCCTATAGCTTCTATATCTCCTTTAGCTACTATAGCTCCTATACAGTGCCTTGCGAAAGTATTCGGCCCCCTTGAACTTTGCGACCTTTTGCCACATTTCAGGCTTCAAACATAAAGATATAAAACTTTATTCTTCTTCACAACAGTATCTCGGACCTGCCTGGTGTGTTCCTTGTTCTTCATGATGCTCTCTGCGCTTTTAACGGACCTCTGAGACTATCACAGTGCAGGTGCATTTATACGGAGACTTGATTACACACAGGTGGATTGTATTTATCATCATTAGTCATTTAGGTCAACATTGGATCATTCAGAGATCCTCACTGAACTTCTGGAGAGAGTTTGCTGCACTGAAAGTAAAGGGGCTGAATAATTTTGCACGCCCAATTTTTCAGTTTTTGATTTGTTAAAAAAGTTTGAAATATCCAATAAATGTCGTTCCACTTCATGATTGTGTCCCACTTGGTGTTGATTCTTCACAAAAAAAATACAGTTTTATATCTTTATGTTTGAAGCCTGAAATGTGACAAAAGGTCGCAAGGGGGTCGAATACTTTCGCAAGGCACTGTATATTCTACAGTATATCTCCTAAAGCTCCTTTGACGTCTGAAACATCTTTACTGATATTGATTGTTTGTGTGCATGGTATCTTAAATAATGCAGCAATATATACTGTATGGTAGGCTACATAGCTTTGCAGTTCGTTTTTCCTTGGCAGAGTAGGCATGTTAGCTGTGTGTTCAGATACAGTACCAGTCAAAAGTTTGGACACATCAACTCATTGCAAGATTTTTCTTTATTTTTACTATTTCTTATATTGTAGAATAATTGTGACGACATCAACACTAAGAAATAACACATATGGAATCATGTAGAAACCAAAAAAGTGTTAAACAAATCAAAATGTGTTTTATATCTTCTGTACACCATCCCTACCTTGTCACAACACAACTGATTGGCTCAAACACATTAAGAAGGAAAGAAATTCCACAAATTAACTTTTAACAAGGCACACCTGTTAATTGAAATGCATTCCAGGTGACTACCTCAAGAAGCTGGTTGAGAGAATGCTACATGATTCCATATGTTATTTCAAAGTGTTGATGTCCTTACTATTATTCTACAATGTAGAAAATAGTAAAAATAAAGAAAAACCCTTCAATGAGTAAGTGTGTCCAAACTTTTGACTGGTACTGTATGCAAAGTTATACAACACAACATTCCATATTTCATTTGACTGTAGTTACCCCTGATTCTATCAACTTCCCAGTATATCAGAAATGGGTGCGAGCTACTGTCAGTACCATAACATCTATCCACGGTACCTGTCGCTTTCTTTTCCTCCATCCACTAATCAATAATTGAGAGTATTTTTATGCCAGTTCCAGGTCTGATGAGTTGGGATCTAATGAGCCTGCTATAGCACTCTAACCTTTATCCTATAGAGTCTAGACCACAGTCCCAAATGACACCCTCTTCCCTATATACTGTGGTGCTCTACTTTTGACTAGGGCCCATAGGGATTTGGTCAAAAGTAGTGCAGTATTTAGGGAATAGGGGGCCATTTGAGATGCAACTTAGACCTCAATCCCCTATAAGGACCCTACCCAACCACATCCCCCTATAGCAAACAGTACCATCCTACACAGCCTTTCTGGAAAATGTGACTGCTCCATTTACCACTCCAGCTAACACAGCTGGCCCAACTGCTCCCCACACTCTCCAAATCACCCAGCTGCCCGCGCTCCGTCAAGCTGCCCCTGTGAGCTACACTCATATATAATAGAACCCATGTGACAGCCCCTAGCATACACAGTTATACAGTACACAGGCCGCAGTACACTCACACACACACTCATGCACGCACACTCCACAGCACACTCCCCAGCACACTACACATTCTGCATTCCTTCATAATACTGTAGTGTGTATTACAGAGCTGTAGCTCTGCATGGCAGAGCTGTGTCTCAGCTGGGCCCAGTCCCCATCACTGCTGCCTTCTGCCACACACCCGCTCTGATCAGTCACGCTTAATAGGAGAAATTCAATCACCAGCACATCACACATGGCTTAGCTTCCGCAAAGCTCCCATTGTCTGAGAGAGACACTGCAGCCATACATAGAGGAGAGGAGGAAGGACAATATACAGGAGGTACGCACGTCACTCATTCACTTCCAAACAGCATGCAGCAATGTTTTGGCAATATTCAATTAAAAATATATGGATTTGATACGCTGCTAGAGAGCATATGCGAGTCTGTCGAACATTTTATATCACTTAAAAGACTAGATGGGAATATCCTTCTTTGGTTACTTGAAAGAGATTCACAAATTCCTTGTGCGCCTTGTTTGGGTAGATCTTGTGAAGGCTCGAGCTTAATGTTGTGTGTCATATTATGCAGATACATCCTTAAATGCAATAGGTTGTTTCCATCTCAAATTGACCTCCTTAGACAAGCATCAGAGTGTAAACAATCCCGTTTTAATTCACAGTTCTTACATTTCTTCTCAATCGCAATCTATCCAGCTCACTCTGCCTTCTTCCTCTCTCATCTCCTCCCTCGCTTGCTCTCCCTGCCCCTTCTCTGCTCCCCCCACATCCCCTCTCTCCCCCTTCCACCCCTCCTCCCTTTCCCTAATTCTCATTAATTGATGTTGTCTCACTTCATTAGAGCTAGTTTGCGCTGGCAAAGAATTTCCAACTCATTTTCTCAGCATGTTTCATCGTTGTTAATTTCAACCTTTACTGTCACCCATAAGAACCCATTTCAATTCATAGTCATGATCCACATTTTCCCATCATTCAGGATCACAACTCAAGTGTTAACCTTTCACTGGCTGTAACTGAGCCTCGGTGAAAATACTGCCTGAGATGTGATGGCTCACTGAGGGACCGTGGGTGGGTGAGTGGGAGGGTGGTAGTAACCACTTATCACACAGCAACTTTTCATCCGAACCTTACATTGTCATTTTCACACCACAGACTTTTAAACCTGACAGCTTTACCATTTATGAACACGATTACTAACATCATCTTTAACCAGGGGTGTGGAGCTAGTTGGATGTTCCAAATAAAGAACACAAATCTGCTTCCAAAATGTTATTGAATTTCTTCCCCCCTAACATGAGCCCCAGTTCACATTAGGGGGTATTTTAGAAGGGGACTGGAAAATGTAGTGTGTGTCACATTTGTTATGCTCTGTTTGTGTCTGATAGAGAAGGTTCCACGTGTGGTCTCAGTCCTCAGAGGGAAGACTAACAGTGAAACACACCTGTCAAACACCCACATAGCAGTCAACTGTCATAACAAGATATCAAGAGACCTGCACTTCAAAATGGACAATATGGAAGCCACATAATGGTTTCTACCTGGCCGTGTGAACTGAAACATTTCTGAGCACTGGAGTCTGTCAAATGCTTAGACAGTCTGGGCCTAAATTGGGGCACAATGACAAACCCTGAGAAGGAAATGGTTATTGATGAATAGATCTCGAACAACAGATGAGTCTCTGGAAGATGCAGAATCAGCAGGGGGTGAGGAGGAAGAAGGGGGGATGAAGGTGAAGAGGACGAGAGTTGACATGGAGCTATGAACAGGAATTATTGGCCTTCACTGTGCCAATTTATTTTGATGAAGCACTGTAATCATATGTTATGGTTTATATCTAGTCGCTGCCTCTGCTTCCCAGTACAGCTCAATGTTCTCACTGGTTACACTGCTGGAGGAGATAGAGTGATTTGTGATGTTGCTGGTATGTTGTTGTCTGCGTGTGAGGGAATGATTTGAGGCAGCTGGGACTAGGACATCGCCCTCCATGCATAAGACCTAACCTTGAGAACTAGACCGTGTTTGGTTTTTAGTTTCAGCTACAGCTGTGGTATTATTTCAAACAATTACATATATTGCCTTGGTTTTCCCTTGAGGTGGTCATGCATTGACAAGCACAGACATCATCTTGAGTTGTGTGTGTGTTTTCTCAGTTAGTTAGGTTCAGAGATGTCTCTGTCATTCTCAAAAGCATCATCACAGGATTCAGTTTGCATCACAGGTTAAACGTTTTTGATACCTCATTGTCCAAATCTTACATTTCACGTGCGTAAAAGAACATACTCCTTTTGTTTACAAATCATTAAGGGAGAAAGGCCCTTACAATCTGATGAACTTCTCACCGAGCTTTGAAATAACCATCCCAGTTTTCTAATCAAAAGTATTATTAGTGCCTACAAACAAACACAAGTGAATTAACGCTGGGGCCAAGTCAAGTACTTCCGACTGGTAGATAATAATTATCGGATTAACAACGATTAACAACGGAATCCGATGTGTCCTCCAGCGCAATGACTAAAAAGGTTCACTGGAGACACACTGTAAAAGTAAAGGCCTAATACCCTTCCAGCTGCATATGCTGCTGGATCCATTCACTATGGCACATTCATATAGAGGGAAGAAAGGGTAATGAAACTAAAAGGGAGAGATAAAAAAAACAGTCTCTCTATTGACCATCAGCAGCGTGGCCAGACTTCACAGTCATGTAATAGTTAAAAACAGAGGGAGAGGGAGAGAAAATACCTTTTTATGGTGAGCCCTTACCTAAACAGCATGCCTGGGGTAGTGAACACAGTATGGCAGCTAGCTCATCTCACGGTATTGAAGGCCGCAGGGGCCCTAAACTCCATCAAACAGCCGAAACAAACAGAATCAACCACAAACACTGGGTCTGCTCCCGCTGTGTGCTGGAGAGACTATCCTCAGCTGCATGCTTGAGAACAGGAGATATATACGTGGATTGGAAGGGGATAGGTGCTCTTGGGTGTGTGTATATGTGACTGTGTTTTTTGTTTGTGCACTTGCGTGTGTGTGTGTGTCTAAAACAGCTATGACAATCTGGTGGTTTTGATGCTTATTAGTGTCTATCCACCCCCAACATCTTGAACAGCTTTTTGACAGACGTGGAGCAACAATCACACCTTAAACTTTGTGGGGTGACTGGCTTTAAAAAGAGGAAGATAGTTAAGAGAGGAAGCTGGGGACGTGTTGTGTCTTGGCAGTTGACAGACAGACAGACAGACAGACAGACAGACAGACAGACAGACAGACAGACAGACAGACAGACAGACAGACAGACAGACAGACAGACAGACAGACAGACAGACAGACAGACAGACAGACAGACAGACAGACAGACAGACAGACAGACAGACAGACAGACAGACAGACAGACAGACAGACAGACAGACAGACAGACAGACAGACAGACAGGCAGACAGACAGACAGATGTGTTGTTAGGTTATACAGTGTGAAAGGGGATCAAAGCTCAGAGTGTTTTCATTGGCAGAGAGAGACACCCACCCCTATCCAGCATGCTCTGTTCTCAGACTCCTCTCAGATTTGGTGTATCCCTGTTGTTGCTGAAGGATCCCACACATACCGCTCACTCCACTGTGGCCAAAAGAGCTGAGCTATGATCTGCAGACAGGCTGAGCCCCTCTCAGTGTGCTCATCCCTCCACCAGCCCACTCTGCTGCCTGCTGTAGCCTCTTTGTGTGCGTTTGTGCCCAGATCTAGAGCAACCTTCACTCAAAATATATTGGGGACTGGTGAAGGGGAGTGGCCTACTGGGAATTGGGAACATTAAAGGAGCTCTTACAGTCACACTGACTCGACCTGTCCTGACCGGCCGGACGCCAGACTCTCACTACTCTTTCTTCTGCTCACATCCCTGTATAAATGGCTGTTTCCATTCAGACATGCCTGATCAGTTTGATGTAGTTACGCTTTATTATGTAGCATGGGGAGGTTTGGAGTCTGGCGTTTTATTTGATAAAATCACTTTGTCTACATTGTTTCATAAAATCAACGTGTGTGCATCCCAAATGGCACCCTTTTCCTTACGTAGTGCACTCCTTTTGATCAAGACAATAGGTCTCTGGTTAAAAGTAGTGCACTATGTAGGTAATAGGGTGCCATTTTGGGATGCAGTCCAGTCTACATTGTGTTTTATAATGGCAATTAAGTCCTTCATTTTCTGGTGTTATGGTCTTGGGGCTGTGGCAGGTCTGAACTTGTATTATCCTTCCCCCAGTCGTAAGAGGTAAGAGACTGTGCCTCAGTATTCTACACACTCAGAGGGACTAGTACACCAGCAGCTGTAGGAGGTCAGCCTGAATAAATGCATGAATCCATAAGAGTAAATGAAGCCAAACCTTTTGCCACAGTGATATTATACAGCTAGTTAATTAAAGGTGATGGAGTGGATCGGAGTGGATTAACTCAAGGCCTTGTGTGAGCCACTAGTTCAGTTAGAGGAGGTCCATTTGCATTGCATCCTCTTCACATGCCGTAAATGACCATGTGTTTCCGTTCAGAATACTTGTACTGTTTATTCAGAATGATAAACAGGGAATAGGGTCCACATAACACTCAATGGAACAGGAGTGGCAGGCAGCCATTCTAAACCTTCCTTTCAGTCAGATACCTCTATAGGTGACTTAGTGGTAATTGGATGAAACTAAGCCATTGTCTTGTATATACTAAAAGGATCTGGTTCTATAGTTGGGTTTCCTAACTGGAACCTGTGGTTTTATTTGGCCCCCCAAGTTTTCAGTTTATTTTTTAGTTTTATAATAGTATTTGTTTTATGTATTTTATCCAAGTGATTTGAATTTTGGGAATCTGTTCCCAAGTATTCCCACGCAAAATAGAGAGACGTGATCGTATACAAATTTAAGCAAGATTAGTCAAACATTATACACTACACGACCAAAAGTATGTGGACACATGCTCATATAACATCTCATTCCAAAATCATGGCCATTAATATGGAGTTGCTCCCCCCCCCCTGCTATAACAGCCTCCACTCTTCTGGGAAGGCTTTCCACAAGATGTTGGAACATTGGTGCAGGGACTTGATTCCAATCAGCCAGAGCATTAGTGAGGTTGGGCACTGATGTTGGGCAATTTGGCCTGGCTCGCAGTTGGCATTCCATTTCATCCCAAAGGTGTACTAGGGGGTTGAGGTCATGGCTCTGTGCACGCCAGTGAAGTTCTTCCACACCGATCTCTACAAACCATTTTGGTATGGACCTCGCTTTGTGAACGGGGGCATTGTCATGCTGAAACAGGAAAGGGCCTTCCCCAAACTGTTGCCACAAAGTTGGAAGGACAGAATCGTCTAGAATGTCATTGTATGCTGTAGCGTTAAGATTACCCTTCACTGGAACTCGGGGTTCTAGCCTGAACCCTGAAAAACAGGCCCAGATCATTTTTCCTCCTCCACCAAACATTACAGTTTACGCTATGCATTGGGGCAGGTAACCCAGATTTGTCCGTCGGACTGCTAGATGGTGAAGCGTGATTCATCACTTCAGGGAATGCGTTTTCACTGCTCCAGAGTCCAATGGTGGCAAGCTAGGCATTGTGCATGGTGATCTTAGGCTTGTGTGCGGCTACTCGGCCATGGAAACCCATTTCATGAAGCTCCCGACAAACAGTTGTTGTGCTGACATTGCTTCCAGAGGCAGTTTGGAACTCGGTAGTGAATGTTGCAACCGAGGACAGACAATTTTTACACACTACACCCTTCAGCACTCACCGGTCCCGTTCTGTGAGCTTGTGTGGCCTACCACTTCACAATATCACTTACAGGAAGCAACGCCAGCACAACAACTGACCGGGGCAACTCTAGCAGGGAAGACATTTTATGAACTGACTTGTTGGAAAGGTGGCATCCTATGATGATGCCACGTTGAAAGTCACTTAGCTCTTCAGTAAGGCCATTCTACTGCCATTGTTTGTCTGTGGAGATTGCATGGTCGTGTGCTCGATTGTATATGCCTGTCAGCATCGGGTGTGGCTGAAATAGCCAAATCCACTCATTTAAAGGGGTGTCCACATACTCTTGCATATATAGTGTATCTGTTTGGTCTTGCGGTCAGCTTTCAGTCTACAAATGATTTGTAATTATGTTCTGGCCCCCTGACCATCCGCTCAAGAAAAAAATTGTCCCGCTGCTGAATCTATTTGATGGTCCCTGCCCTATAGGTTACACCTGTTGAATGGAATCGTAGAACCAGCAAAGAGTTCAAATACTGCAAGTAGAACTGAAGACATTCTACTCCAAATCTAGCACATCTCCATCTATTTGGAATGAGAAGGTAGCACTATACTATCTACCTTTTTCTCTCTGACAGGAAAATAAGGTTATATGAAACAATAAAAACACCACCACAACACGATCCACAGTGCTCCTGACTCAGGGAGAAACGATGTAGGGCAAATTATAGCAGACTTGATTGAATACGGAGTCAACCATCCAAACAGTGCAGAGTGTGTGCGATGCTCGCTTTAATCCATTTGAATGCCCTCATACCCTTTAAAAGGGATCTTAAAAAGGCCAAAGGAAGTGTTAGTGGGAAAAGGCTGCCAGACATGGCAGTGAGTTTGATGAATTTCCTCATCAGAAGCTCGTCACGCGATGTGGCAGATCTTTATTTTACACCTGACCTTCTCCGGTTAAATACCTCGTTTCACAGCAGCAAGATAAGTGCTTTCAGCTGCACTACCGGGGAAAGGGAAGCTTTCACAAACTGCTGCTTTGACAGACACTTCTTCCACCCACCTGCCCATGGCCGATTGGGGAGCAGCAACAAAAACATAGAGCTAGCCTAGCGTACTCTTTCCACAAGAGGAGAAGTAATGAAGCCTTGCTAATGGTGCCGTGCGGTGTTAACACTGCTCGCCGTACGCTATTAGCCGTTGTAATTATATTTGTAGCGATACAAAGGGTGGAATGAAATGCATATTTATATAGATACTGTATATGGAGGTGAGTTATTAAAGGCTTGTGTAAGAAATGTGGGATCTTTTTGATTGTCTCAGTGCTGCTATCTCCTGTCTGGTGTACTGGCCGGGAATGAGCGCAAGCAGCGTTTTAATTCCAGATGTAATCTTTTCCATTAGAATAAATCACAGCCCAGAGACCTTGGCCAGGGGGGCATCATTTCTTATTTTAAAAAAGAAACTTTCAGGGAAATTAAATCCCCTGGCTCTAAATGAAAAACCATTTAGAATGAATAAAGGGAAATTCAGCCCCGATCCTATCGCAGCAAGACTGGTCTTCGTCTCCCATTCCTAGGTTTCCACATGATTCCCTGTCTTCCCCCGATGTAATATCCATCTCCTTGTCATGGAGATAGGAATGGAAATGAGCCTGGCAAATGGGCACAGAGGAATGTATGTGCTGGCATGGGGCCTCTTAGGATGTTTACCGGGCAGAAAACTGCTGAGCACTAATGTGTGAAACTCTGACTCCCTTGATTTTGTGACGAATCTCAGTGCTTATTTTTTATATTTTTGTTCACATTTTTTCTTATTTGTATTTCTTTTTTTTAGATGGTAGATCAGCTTTCATATTGCAGATAGATTGTACATTCCATCAATGTAATTGTCTGCATCACTTCCAATCCCCCATATATTTTTTTGCTAATATATATATATATAAAACATACATACACGCTTATACAGTACCAATCAAAAGTTTGGGCACACCTACAGTACTCATTGCAGGGCTTTTCTTTATTTGTACTATTCTCTATGTATTAACCAAAAAAGTGTTAAACAAATCAAAATATATTTGAGTTTCTTCAAAGTAGCCACCCTTTGCCTTGATGACAGCCTTGATTTGCCTTGATTTGCACACTCTTGGCATTCTCTCAACCAGCTTCAGGAGGTAGTCACCTGGAATGCATTTCAATTAACAGGTGTGCCTTGTTAAAAGTTAATTTGTGGAATTTCTTTCATTCTGCATGCATTCGAGACAATCATTTGTGTTGTGACAAGGTAGGGGGGTGTACCAAAAATAGCCCTATTTGGTAAAAGACCAACTCTCAATTATGGAATAACAGCTCAAATAAGCAAAGCGAAATGACAGTCCATCATTACTTCAACCTCTACAGGAGCTGTGACCACCCCCCACCCCCCACGGGACAGTTGAGCTAACGTGCGCTAATGTGATTAGCATGACGTTGCAAGTAACAAGAGCATTTCCCGGGACAGAGAAATGTCTTATATGGGCGGAAAGCTTAAATTCTTGTTAATCTAACTGCCCTGACAATTTACAGTAGCTATTACAGTGAAAAAATGCCATGCTATTGTTTGAAGGGAGTTACAGTTATGTACTTGAAAATGTAGCAATTGACCAATTAGGCAAATTAGGGCAGACTTGATACAACATTTTGAACAGCAATGCAATGGTTCATTGGATCAGTCTAAAACTTTGCACATACATTGCAGCCATCTAGTGGCCAAAATCTAAATTGCGCCTAGACTCCTAAGTCATATAATGGCCTTTCTCTTGCATTTCAAAGATGATTAAAAAAAGAATAGAAAACACACTTTTTTCCCTTGTGTTATCTTTTACCACATCTAATGTATTATATTCTCCTACATTAATTTCACATTTCCACAAATGTCAAAGTGCTTCCTTTCAAATGGTATCAAGAATATGCATATCCTTGCTTCAGGTCCTGAGCTACAGGCAGTTAGATTTGGGTATGTCGGTTTAGGCGAAAATTGAAAGAAGAAAAAGGTCCAATCCTTAGACATGAAGGTCAGTCAATGCGGAAAATTTCAAGAACTTTGAAAATGTCTTCAAGTGCAGTCGCAAAATCCATCAAGCGCTATGATGAAACTGGATCTCATGAGGACTGCCACAGGTTGAATTGCTGCAAAGAAACCACTACTAAAGGACACCAATAATAAGAAGAGTCTTGATTGGCCAAGAAACACGAGCAATGGACATTAGACCAGTGGAAATCTGTCCTCGAATTTGAGATTTTTGGTTCCAACTGCCGTGTCTTTGTGTTAGTAAGTGAACGGATGATCTCCGCATGTGTGTTTCCCACCGTGAAGCATGGAGGAGGAGGTGTGATGGTGTGGAGGTGCTTTGCTGGTGACACTGCCTGTGATTTATTTAGAATTCAAGGCACACTTAACCAGCATGGCTACCACAGCATTCTGCAGCAATACATCATCCCATCTGGTTTGTGCTTAGTGGGACTTCGTCATTTCTTTTTCAACAGGGCAATGACCCAACACACCTCCAGGCTGTGTAAGGGCTATTTGACCAAGAAGGAGAGTGATGGAGTGCTGCATCAGAAGACCTGGCTTCCAGAACCACTTGACCTCAACCCAATTAAGTTGGTTTGGGATGAGTTGGACCGCAGAGTGAAGGAAAAGAGGCCAACAAGTGCTCAGAATATGTGGGAACTCCTTCAAGACTGTTGGAAAAGCATTCCAGGTGAAGCTGGTTGAGAGAATGCCAAGAGTGTGCAAAGCTGTCATCAAGGTAAAGGGTAGCTATTTTGAAGAATCAAAAATATAAAATATACTTTGATTTGTTTAGCACTTTTTTGGTTACTACATGATTCCATTTGTGTTATTTCGTTGTTTTCATGTCTTCACTATTATTCTACAATATAGAAAATAGTAAAAATAATGAATGAGTAGGTGTGTCCAAACTTTTGACTGGTACTGTATATATTCAGAAATCTTGCGTATCTTAATTTCCATCATTAACAATTAATATACATAATAATGTTGGCAGTTTATGCAAAGGATTGTTACCTATAACCCCGATTTTGTCAAGCAATTATTATTTTAGCAAACATTATTATTATGATTATTTTCATTACAGAGCAGCAGCAGATTCTCAGTGCCTTTTGTCAAAGACAAAGCTACCAACCCCTGGGATAGAGTCCCTAGTCCCACAGAACCTTACCCAGGCCACAGGGGCACAAGGCTGGGCAGGCAGGCTGACTGCATTGGAGCCTCTGGAGCTCTATGACACCGCACGTGTTAGGAGATTACGATGCCCTCCAGTGGGATTATACATGCAGCTCAAGGGTTAAAATAAGGAGTCTGTTCGATTATGAGGATGGGATTAAAAGTTCAAATTGAGGGAAGAGTGAAGTGTTTGTAACCTCATGCCTCTTGGGGTTTGGATGGTTGATTGTTAATCAATCCTTCTCTGTGTGTGACAGACAGCAGGTGTCAGATTCATCAATGGGGTTGAACACAAGTGGTAGTAAATTGAGGCACTCCATGTTGTATGGACACTGATGATGTATGTGGAGTACGATGAAGGGAAGGTATCAATTTTAAATGCTGTGATGAAGCATAATTCAATCATCTCTAATTAGGTCAATGACTCACACTAATGTGCATCTCAGTATATTATGATATTCAAAGTAAGAATAGATATGAATCATAGATCACCTACTGGGAGCACTCATCTGTCAGCAATGGCTTGTTCTGTAAATAGACGCTAATTGGGCCCAAAGAAAGATAGTGATTTAGTGACCAGGCAGCCATTTTGAGGAATAGGAGAGGAATAGTTTCAACTGTCTTTCTCTTCTAGTGGAAATAACACGTTAAAAGCTCCAGCTGAAATGTTGTAGTTTAGCTCTGTGTTTTCCTTTCAACCTTTATCAGACACAATTAGATTAGTGACGGGCGAGCTCCCATCATCTCCACATCACAACACACGGCAGCATCTTGTACACATCTGGAGAGAGGAGACCGGCTACTCCTCCAGGCTCATCATTACCACTGGATTGGCTCACTTGATCAGATCTCACCCCCTTCCTTTCCTCCCTGCCTTTCCCTCCATTACCACACTCCCTCTCTGTGTTTAGCCATGCCCGGCAGTGGATTCTGAACAAGTGAGTTCTATTTCTGGAGGACTGTCTGAAATAATGACAGGAACACTTAATAGTGAACATGATGGATGGGTAAATGGTGTGTATGTGCTTCAGGGATATATAGAATATCCAGTAACGGAGCAAAGAAGCAAACTACAAACCAAAGTTTCAGATTAAAATGTGTGTACAAAAAAATATGGGGGGGTGGGCAAAGAGACAGGGAGAGAGGGGGGGGGGCAGAGAGAGACAGAGAGAGAGGGGGAGACAGAGAGAGAGGGGGAGGCAGAGAGAGACAGGTAGAGAGAGAGAGGGAAGGGCAGAGAGAGAGAGACAGGGAGAGAGAGGGGGAAGGGCAGAGAAAGACAGGTAGAGAGAGAGGGGGGGCAGAGAGAGACAGGTAGAGAGAGAGAGAGAGAGAGACAGGGAGAGAGAGGGGGGAGGCAGAGAGAGACAGGGAGAGAGAGAGAGAGAGAGAGAGAGGAGGGGGGGGTCAGAGAGTGAGAGAGAGGGGGGGGCAGAGAGGGACAGGTAGAGCGAGAGAGAGGGGGGGGGCAGAGAGAGACAGGGAGAGAGAGAGGGGGGGCAGAGAGAGACAGGGAGAGAGAGAGACAGGGAGAGAGAGAGACAGGGAGAGAGAGAGACAGGGAGAGAGAGAGAGACAGAGATGGGAGGAGGATCGAGTGCAGAGTGAATGTTCTGAAAAGCTTTAAGTGAACATACAATAAATATATAGTATGTAGCTATAGCTTAACCTGATCTTGCAGGGCCCAGGTTTCACATTGGCAGTGTCTCTCTGTGTGCCTGCCTGCACTCACTAATCAATAGCCCTGAACTCCCCCAAGCCCTTTTAGCAGCGTCTGGCAGTGTGTTAGCACTAACAGTCCCCCTCAGAGACCATCGACCATACCTCTATACCTCTCCTCTCATCTGTAGACCACACCCATAGGCCTATTCCCTATAGTATATACAGTATTATAGTGCACTACTTTTGACCAAAGCCGCATTGGTCCTGGTCAAAAGTAGTGCAATATATACTGTATGTAATAGTTAGCATTTGAGATGCACCCTTACTCCTTACCCTCTCTATCCCATTGCTCTTGAATCCCAACAGGGACCGCTGCTATCTGCCATGACACTTTCTGCCATGATGCTATCTGCCATGATGCTATCTGCCATGAGCCATGATGCTATGTGCCATGATGTTATGTGCCATGATGCTATCTGCCATGATGCTATGTGCCATGATGCTATCTGTCATGATGCTATCTGCCATGATGCTATCTGCCATGATGCTATCTGCCATGATGATATGTGCCATGATGCTATGTGCCATGATGCTATGTGCCATGATGCTATCTGCCATGATGCTATGTGCCATGATGCTATCTGCCATGATGCTATGTGCCATGATGCTATCTTTAGAGGGAGTGTTGGAGCTACAGGATGAACAGACCTGTAAAGAAGAGACTGCAGAGGAAAAGACAAGAGGGTGTTGTTAATATTTCATCAGGTGCGGGTGCACAGCAGGTGACCTGGTAGGCACAGGGGATCTCATCTTCTCTCAGGATCTGCTGTGTGCTTGGTTCCCTTCACTCTCTCCTAGCCTCCTAGCCTCTTCTCACCTCCCAGTCACAACAGTTCAGCACACTTCCTCCTGGCCTACTAGCCTCCTGGCCTCCTAGCCTCTTCTCACCACCCAGTCACAACAGTTCAGCACACCTCCTCCTGGCCTCCTAGCCTCTTCTCACCTCCCAGTCACAACAGTTCAGCACACCTCCTCCTGGCCTCCTAGTCTCCTGGTCCTCCTAGCCTCTTCTCACCTCCCAGTCACAACAGTTCAGCACACCTCCTCCTGGCCTCCTAGCCTCCTGGCCTCCTAGCCTCTTCTCACCTCCCAGTCACAACAGTTCAGCACACCTCCTCCTGGCCTCCTAGCCTCCTGGCCTCCTAGCCTCTTCTCACCTCCCAGTCACAACAGTTCAGCACACCTCCTCCTAGCCTCCTAGCCTCTTCTCACCTCCCAGTCACAACAGTTCAGCACACTTCCTCCTGGCCTACTAGCCTCCTAGCCTCCTGGCCTCCTAGCCTCTTCTCACCACCCAGTCACAACAGTTCAGCACACCTCCTCCTGGCCTCCTAGCCTCCTGGCCTCTTCTCACCTCCCAGTCACAACAGTTCAGCACACCTCCTCCTGGCCTCCTAGTCTCCTGGTCCTCCTAGCCTCTTCTCACCTCCCAGTCACAACAGTTCAGCACACCTCCTCCTGGCCTACTAGCCTCCTGGCCTCCTAGCCTCCTGGCCTCCTAGCCTCTTCTCACCACCCAGTCACAACAGTTCAGCACACCTCCTCCTGGCCTCCTAGCCTCCTGGCCTCTTCTCACCTCCCAGTCACAACAGTTCAGCACACCTCCTCCTGGCCTGCTAGCCTCCTAGCCTCTTCTCACCTCCCAGTCACAACAGTTCAGCACACCTCCTCCTAGCCTCCTGGCCTCCTAGCCACCTGGCCTCTTCTCACCTCCCAGTCACAACAGTGCAGCACACCTCCTCCTAGCCTCCTGGCCTCCTAGCCTCTTCTCACCTCCCAGTCACAACAGTGCAGCACACCTCCTCCTGGCCTCCTAGCCTCTTCTCACCTCCCAGTCACAACAGTTCAGCACACCTCCTCCTAGCCTCCTGGCCTCCTAGCCTCTTCTCACCTCCCAGTCACAACAGTTCAGCACACCTCCTCCTAGCCTCCTGTCCTCCTAGCCACCTGGCCTCTTCTCACCTCCCAGTCACAACAGTGCAGCACACCTCCTCCTAGCCTCCTGGCCTCCTAGCCACCTGGCCTCTTCTCACCTCCCAGTCACAACAGTGCAGCACACCTCCTCCTAGCCTCCTGGCCTCCTAGCCTCTTCTCACCTCCCAGTCACAACAGTGCAGCACACCTCCTCCTGGCCTCCTAGCCTCTTCTCACCTCCCAGTCACAACAGTTCAGCACACCTCCTCCTAGCCTCCTGGCCTCCTAGCCTCTTCTCACCTCCCAGTCACAACAGTGCAGCACACCTCCTCCTAGCCTCCTGGCCTCCTAGCCTCTTCTCACCTCCCAGTCACAACAGTTCAGCACACCTCCTCCTAGCCTCCTGGCCTCCTAGCCACCTGGCCTCTTCTCACCTCCCAGTCACAACAGTGCAGCACACCTCCTCCTAGCCTCCTGGCCTCCTAGCCTCTTCTCACCTCCCAGTCACAACAGTGCAGCACACCTCCTCCTGGCCTCCTAGCCTCTTCTCACCTCCCAGTCACAACAGTTCAGCACACCTCCTCCTAGCCTCCTGGCCTCCTAGCCACCTGGCCTCTTCTCACCTCCCAGTCACAACAGTTCAGCACACCTCCTCCTAGCCTCCTGACCTCCTAGCCTCTTCTCACCTCCCAGTCACAACAGTGCAGCACACCTCCTCCTGGCCTCCTAGCCTCTTCTCACCTCCCAGTCACAACAGTTCAGCACACCTCCTCCTAGCCTCCTGGCCTCCTAGCCTCTTCTCACCTCCCAGTCACAACAGTGCAGCACACCTCCTCCTGGCCTCCTAGCCTCTTCTCACCTCCCAGTCACAACAGTTCAGCACACCTCCTCCTAGCCTCCTGGCCTCCTAGCCACCTGGCCTCTTCTCACCTCCCAGTCACAACAGTTCAGCACACCTCCTCCTAGCCTCCTGACCTCCTAGCCTCTTCTCACCTCCCAGTCACAACAGTGCAGCACACCTCCTCCTGGCCTCCTAGCCTCTTCTCACCTCCCAGTCACAACAGTGCAGCACACCTCCTCCTGGCCTCCTAGCCTCTTCTCACCTCCCAGTCACAACAGTGCAGCACACCTCCTCCTAGCCTGCTGGCCTCCTAGCCTCCTGGCCTCCTAGCCTCTTCTCACCTCCTCCTGGCCTCCTAGCCTCCTAGCCTCTTCTCACCTCCTCCTAGCCTCCTAGCCTCCTAGCCTCCTAGCCTCTTCTCACCTCCCAGTCACAACAGTGCAGCACACCTCCTCCTAGCCTCCTGGCCCCCTAGCCTCTTCTCACCTCCCAGTCACAACAGTGCAGCACACCTCCTCCTAGCCTCCTGGCCTCCTAGCCTCTTCTCACCTCCCAGTCACAACAGTGCAGCACACCGCCTCTTGTCCTTTCAAAAGCACGAATGAACTTGACTCCCTGATAAACTTTATAAAAACACTTTTAACAAGGTCTTCCCTTCAGAAATACTTCAACTTACTTCAATGGACTAATGCAGCAATCATTGTATTCATAGTACAATGCCAAGGTGAGAACCTGAGCGCTCTGAAATAATAGGGACTTAAGGACAATCATTTATTGACAGAATGTGTGCGTGGTGTTCATGTCAATTCACACGTTATTAGTCGAGGCTACAGTAACTTCATCTCATGACTGTAGTCCTGAGTTTTTCCAGTTTTAGTGGCTATAACAAAGAGTTTACAAGGGTCAACCTATTCAAATTCAACAGCCATTTTTATTAAGTATTTTGAACATCAAAAACACAGAAGCTACTGCAGTCATTTTAAAGTTGCTCTCTCTGTTTTTTCCCACTATCTTTGTTCTACCTCCATCTCTGTGTTTGATCAGCTGCCTCCTGTCTCCTTCATCAGACAACACCAAATGAGTTCTGACTGTCTCAGTACGACTTGTGGTTCCAGCCTTTTTTACCAGCATCTCCTTGGAGAACCATCCGGTCGCTGAGGCCTTTCAGCTTTCATTATGTTTGAATGAGCAAGCTGATCAGTGCAGGGGGATCGGCTCAGCGTCGGCCCGTGTCAGCCTGATCAGTGCTGTGGGATCGGCTCGTCATCGGCCCGTGTCAGCCTGATCAGTGCTGTGGGATCGGCTCGTCATCGGCCCGTGTCAGCCTGATCAGTGCAGGGGGATCGGCTCAGCGTCGGCCCGTGTCAGCCTGATCAGTGCTGTGGGATCGGCTCGTCATTGGCCCGTGTCAGCCTGATCAGTGCTGTGGGATCGGCTCGTCATCGGCCCGTGTCAGCCTGATCAGTGCTGTGGGATCGGCTCGTCATCGGCCCGTGTCAGCCTGATCAGTGCTGCGGACTGCAGAGGAGCTGATGGGGACATATGATAATGACTAATTAACTAAGCCGCTCTTTAAATATAATATCACGCACGGATGCACACACACAGACACACACAGAGAGAGAGAGAGCTCTGCAGAGCAGAGTAGCGTCAGGACATAGTACATACCCATGTTCTGCATCACACTGACCAGCCTCTCATGGAGGGAGAATCAATCACAAGGCAAACGGATAAGGCCTGATCTCCCACGAAAGACAGGACAGTGTTCCCAAAGCTACTTCTGAGGGATGTTTTCTGTGTTGTTTTTATAGAAAGGCTGGATATCGTGGTAGGTCCAGAGATAGTATGATGCAGACAAGGCCTAATTGTTGTTGTGAGCTGAATAGGATAGATGTTCTAATGCCTTTGGTGTTCTGTTTCTCTTTATCTCTTGGAAGTTTCTAATGAAGTCTCTTTGGAGGTCGTGCTTGGAGAGAGGAACAAAGAGCAAATTGATGCCAGGGAAGAATGAGGTTGTGCTCTGATGTTGTCAGGAGGAGGCCATTTTAACATTGGAGCTGTGCTTGATAAGACGATCCGTTGGGAGGAATTAACACTGAGCCAAAGAAGGACAAAAAGGAGCGATTTAAAATGCAAACAGAACTTGAAACAAAACTAATTGTATTAGCCAGACTTTCCCTGATGAGAACAGATAAAGCAGAAACACTTAGGATGTGTCAATACTCTGTGTCAGCAGACAGAAGGTTCACTCCACAAACAGACAGGCACATTGGCCTATTCAAGGCCTCTGAATCTATCTAGCTTTTCTGTCTGAATTTTGTCAAAGCTATTCCCCAAATAGAAACAGACCAGATGAACCATGACATCAGTGAACACTGTGTTTTAGAGGAATTAAAGGATATCAGAAGGTCAGGTGACTGTACACCAGATGGAAACTGCCAGTGACAACCTATTCAACAATCTGTCACCAAAGAGGAAGTGTTGTGTGGTGAAGGACATGCATCGTGTTGCTCCAGAACATACAGGGTACAACAGGACAAACAGTGATGACTCGGCTATTTATATTCCATGTATTTGAAGGTGAAATGGGTAGGTTGGATCACACAGCCTTGCCTTGCTCAGTCTCCCACTCACCCTTCCGCTCTGTATAAAACATTCTTAAAGTCCCGTCTCAGCATCAAAGTCACAGGTAAACTCCCTATTCAGACATTCCCTTCTCATTTCAATTTCAATGGAATTTCATTTTCCTTATTCTCCCCTCTCTACCTGACTCTCTCTCTATACTCCCCTCTCTACCTGACTCTCTCTCACTATACTCCCCTCTCTACCTGACTCTCTCTCACTATACTCCCCTCTCTACCTGACTCTCTCTCACTATACTCCCCTCTCTACCTGACTCTCTCTCACTATACTCCCCTCTCTACCTGACTCTCTCTCACTATACTCCCCTCTCTACCTGACTCTCTCTCACTATACTCCCCTCTCTACCTGACTCTCTCTCACTATACTCCCCTCTCTACCTGACTCTCTCTCACTATACTCCCCTCTCTACCTGACTCTCTCTCACTATACTCCCCTCTCTACCTGTCTCTCTCTCTATACTCCCCTCTCTACCTGACTCTCTCTCACTATACTCCCCTCTCTACCTGACTCTCTCTCTATACTCCCCTCTCTACCTGACTCTCTCTCTATATACTCCCCTCTCTACCTGACTCTCTCTCTCTATACTCCCCTCTCTACCTGACTCTCTCTCTCTATACTCCCCTCTCTACCTGACTCTCTCTCTCTATACTCCCCTCTCTACCTGACTCTCTCTCTCTATACTCCCCTCTCTACCTGACTCTCTCTCTCTCTATACTCCCCTCTCTACCTGACTCTCTCTCACTATACTCCCCTCTCTACCTGACTCTCTCTCACTATACTCCCCTCTCTACCTGTCTCTCTCTCTATACTCCCCTCTCTACCTGACTCTCTCTCACTATACTCCCCTCTCTACCTGACTCTTTCTCTCTATACTCCCCTCTCTACCTGACTCTCTCTCTCTATACTCCCCTCTCTACCTGACTCTCTCTCTATACTCCCCGCTCTACCTGACTCTCTCTCTATACTTCCCTCTCTACCTGACTCTCTCTCTATACTCCCCTCTCTACCTGTCTCTCTCTCTATACTCCCCTCTCTACCTGACTCTCTCTCACTATACTCCCCTCTCTACCTGACTCTCTCTCTATACTCCCCTCTCTACCTGACTCTCTCTCTATATACTCCCCTCTCTACCTGACTCTCTCTCTCTATACTCCCCTCTCTACCTGACTCTCTCTCTCTATACTCCCCTCTCTACCTGACTCTCTCTCTCTATACTCCCCTCTCTACCTGACTCTCTCTCTCTATACTCCCCTCTCTACCTGACTCTCTCTCACTATACTCCCCTCTCTACCTGACTCTCTCTCACTATACTCCCCTCTCTACCTGTCTCTCTCTCTATACTCCCCTCTCTACCTGACTCTCTCTCACTATACTCCCCTCTCTACCTGACTCTTTCTCTCTATACTCCCCTCTCTACCTGACTCTCTCTCTCTATACTCCCCTCTCTACCTGACTCTCTCTCTATACTCCCCGCTCTACCTGACTCTCTCTCTATACTCCCCTCTCTACCTGACTCTCTCTCGCTATACTCCCCTCTCTACCTGACTCTCTCTCTCTATACTCCCCTCTCTATCTGACTCTCTCTCTATACTCCCCTCTCTACCTGACTCTCTCTCTATACTCCCCTCTCTACCTGACTCTCTCTATACTCCCCTTTCTACCTGACTCTCTCTCTATACTCCCCTCTCTACCTGACTCTCTCTCTATACTCCCCTCTCTACCTGACTCTCTCTCTCTATACTCCCCTCTCTACCTGACTTGTTGGATGGGAAAGATAGAGGTGAAAAGAGGAGAGGCAGGTGGAGGGGGCACAGAGGCTGCAAGGTGGAGACGAGGTGGGTGAGAGGGATGAGAGAGAAGAGGGGGTGAGAGAGGGTAATACAGTAATTAAACCAGATGACACTTTGGAATACATGTACAGTTCAACAGTAGAGTTCCCTAGTCGTAAGGGACAGGTCTAGACAGTAGGGAGATTGAAGTGTGTGTAAAACAGTGTGGAAGTAAGGGACAGGTCTAGACAGTAGGGAGATTGAAGTGTGTGTAAAACAGTGTGGAAGTAAGGGACAGGTCTAGACAGTAGGGAGATTGAAGTGTGTGTAAAACAGTGTGGAAGGAAGGGACAGGTCTAGACAGTAGGGAGATTGAAGTGTGTGTAAAACAGTGTGGAAGGAAGGGACAGGTCTAGACAGTAGGGAGATTGAAGTGTGTGTAAAACAGTGTGGAAGTAAGGGACAGGTCTAGACAGTAGGGAGATTGAAGTGTGTGTAAAACAGTGTGGAAGGAAGGGACAGGTCTAGACAGTAGGGAGATTGAAGTGTGTGTAAAACAGTGTGGAAGGAAGGGACAGGTCTAGACAGTAGGGAGATTGAAGTGTGTGTAAAACAGTGTGGAAGGAAGGGACAGGTCTAGACAGTAGGGAGATTGAAGTGTGTGTAAAACAGTGTGGAAGGAAGGGACAGGTCTAGACAGTAGGGAGATTGAAGTGTGTGTAAAACAGTGTGGAAGGAAGGGACAGGTCTAGACAGTAGGGAGATTGAAGTGTGTGTAAAACAGTGTGGAAGGAAGGGACAGGTCTAGACAGTAGGGAGATTGAAGTGTGTGTAAAACAGTGTGGAAGGAAGGGACAGGTCTAGACAGTAGGGAGATTGAAGTGTGTGTAAAACAGTGTGGAAGGAAGGGACAGGTCTAGACAGTAGGGAGATTGAAGTGTGTGTAAAACAGTGTGGAAGGAAGGGACAGGTCTAGAGCACCATTTGTTCCCATAAACATCAATACAGTGAACATCGTGCCTCTGCTCCTGTAACGGTAGAACTGATGTTGTGTGCAATTGGTTATGTATGTTTTAAATGCAAATGTGGGGAGCCAATGACTAACTGCCTGTATCTACATGGATCCCTTGTTCCGTATCGATCTTATTTAGGAACAATTAGCCTCGCTAGGTAAGAAGCACTCTCTGGCAGCCATATAGGAGAGGATTTGTCACTGTGGCCTGAGGTACAGTTGGGAGAACAAGTATTTGATACACTGCCAATTTTGCAGGTTTTCCTACTTACACAGCATGTAGAGGTCTGTAATTTGAATCATAGGTACACTTCAACTGTGAGAGACAGAATCTAAAACAAAAATCCAGAAATTCACATGGTATGATTTTTGAGTAATTTGTTTGCATGTTATTGCATGACATAAGTATTTGAAAAGCTGAACTTAATATTTGGTACAGAAACCTTTGTTTGCAATTACAGAGATCATACGTTCCCTGTAGTTCTTGACCAGGTTTGCACACACTGCAGCAGGGATTTTGGCCCACTCCTCCATACAGACCTTCTCCAGATCCTTCAGGTTTCAGGGCTGTCGCTGGGCAATACGGACTTTCAGCTCCCTCCAAACATTTTCTATTGGGTTCAGGTCTGGAGACTGACTAGGCCACTCCAGGACCTTGAGATGCTTCTTACTCCTTAGTTGCCCTGGCTGTGTGTTTCGGGTCGTTGCTGGAAGACCCAGCCACGACCCATCTTCAATGCTCTTACTGAGGGAAGGAGGTTGTTGGCCAAGATCTCGCGATACATGGCCCCATCCAACCTCCCCTCAATATGGTGCAGTCATCCTGTCCTCTTTGCAGAAAAGCATCCCCAAAGAATGATGTTTCCACCTCCATGCTTCACGGTTGGGATGGTGTTCTTGGGGTTGTACTCATCCTTCTTCTTCCTCCAAACACGGCAAGTGGAGTATAGACCAAAAAGCTCTATTTTTGTCTCATCAGACCACATGACCTTCTCCCATTCCTCCTCTGGATCATCCAGATGGTCATTGGCAAACTTCAGACGGGCCTGGACATGCGCTGGCTTGAGCAGGGGGACCTTGCGTGTGCTGCAGGATTTTAATCCATGACGACGTAGGGTGTTACTAATGGTTTTCTTTGAGACTGTGGTCCCAGCTCTCTTCAGGTCATTGACCAGGCCCTGACGTGTAGTTCTGGGCTGAGCCCTCACCTTCCTCATGATCATTGATGCCCCACGAGGTGAGATCTTGCATGAAGCCCCAGACTGAGGGTGATTGACTGTCATCTTGAACTTCTTCCATTTTCTAATAATTGTGCCAACAGTTGTTGCCTTCTCACCAAGCTGCTTGCCTATTGTCCTGTAGCCCATCCCAGCCTTGTGCAGGTCTACAATTTTATCCCTGATGTCCTTACACAGCTGTCTGGTCTTGGCCATTGGGGAGAGGTTGGAGTCTGTTTGATTGAGTGTGTGGGCAGGTGTCTTTTATACAGGTAACGAGTTCAAACAGGTGGAGTTAATACAGGTAATGAGTGGAGAACAGGAGGGCTTCTTAAAGAAAAACTAACAGGTCTGTGAGAGCCAGAATTCTTACTGGTTGGTAGGTGATCAAATACTTATGTCATGCAATAAAATGCAAATGAATTACTTAAAAATCATACAATGTGAATTTCTGAATTTTTGTTCTAGATTCTCTCACAGTTGAAGTGTACCTATGATAAAAATGACAGACCTCTACATGCTTTGTAAGTAGGGAAACCTGCAAAATCGGCAGTGTATCAAATACTTGTTCTCCCCACTGTGCTAAACAGTAACACAGAGCTAATTTCATTCTGAATAACTGAGGCACTAGGTAGGGGGAGTAGAGAGGAAAGGTCTTAATTGTTGACAAGTAATTGTCTCAGGCAGCTCTTGCTGTTGGATTTGTGAATTAAAGGCAGAACATGACCCATCAACAGCTCATGTAGAGGTGTGACGCTCTAACAGCCACAGCTAACTTCATTAGACAGCCGTGACACAAGTCCTGTCTCCGGTGTAATATCAGTCATTTCAGGAAAAAATAGAACGGAAGATAGAACTAGGATCAACTGTTAGAAGCAGCATGTGGGGAGACAACTCTTTAAATGAGGATCACTGGGTGGCTCCATCTTCTTATTAATAGACCCAACAGTGTTGTAGATAAACAGCCTGTTAACGACCCAACAGTGTTGTAGATAAACAGCCTGTTAACGACCCAACAGTGTTGTAGATAAACAGCCTGTTATAGACCCAACAGTGTTGTAGATAAACAGCCTGTTAATGAACCAACAGTGTTGCTGATAAACAGCCTGTTAACGAACCAACAGTGTTGTAGATAAACAGCCTGTTATAGACCCAACAGTGTTGTAGATAAACAGCCTGTTAACGAACCAACAGTGTTGTAGATAAACAGCCTGTTATAGACCCAACAGTGTTGAAGATAAACAGCCTGTTATAGACCCAAGAGTGTTGAAAATAAACAGCCTGTTATAGACCCAACAGTGTTGAAGATAAACAGCCTGTTATAGACCCAACAGTGTTGAAGATAAACAGCCTGTTATAGACCCAACAGTGTTGTAGATAAACAGCCTGTTATAGACCCAACAGTGTTGTAGATAAACAGCCTGTTATAGACCCAACAGTGTTGTAGATAAACAGCCTGTTATAGACCCAACAGTGTTGAAGATAAACAGCCTGTTATAGACCCAACAGTGTTGAAGATAAACAGCCTGTTATAGACCCAACAGTGTTGTAGATAAACATCCTCTTATAGACCAAACAGTGTTGTAGATAAACATCCTCTTATAGACCAAACAGTGTTGTAGATAAACATCCTCTTATAGACCCAACAGTGTTGTAGATAAACAGCCTGTTATATATGCACTGCCAACTGGTTCAAGGTACTTGTATAGAAATAGTATTTCTGTGCTGTGTGTTTCTGTCCTAATGGCTACAGGGAGCCATAGTTACCATAGTCGTGCTGTGGCGCCATGGACTTGACCCCCACGTGTGCATGTTGGTCATGTTGGTCAGTAAGCCAATGGGTCTTGACCCAACCACCCTCCTCACCACCAAGCAGAGAGACCTGCTGAATAGAAGGCCTTGCTCTCCTCACCCCTCTATCCTGAGCCAAGGAGAAACCATGTTCAGTCTTACAATAGGAGAGGGGGGGGGGGGGGCTGTCAAAAGGTTCCAATAGGTGTGAGCTTCCACTTGGAGGAAGCTGATTGGATGATGATTTAAAGACTGGGGGCTGTGTTTGCTGGATGATGTGTGGCTGAGAGTTTCAGTGGGGGGGATGTGTGGCTGTGTGTGCTGTTGGTCTTAGCCTGGTGCTGGAGGAATTTGGGTTTAAGAGGCTAGTAGGATTGGGGAGGAATTGGACCAGACAGTCACCTGGGAAATGGGGGATCTCAAGAGGAAGAAATACAGAGTCAGAGAAAGCTGCAAGGCTCAATCCACCAAGCTGCCTTCCTCTCCTCCCTCACCCATCTCTTATGGGCTCCTCAAAGGAAAGGAGGATAAATCACAGACTTTTTTTTGTGAGGAACTAAGGTGTACTCTATGCCTGAAAAGGTAATAAGATCTATTATTTCCTTTTATACAACGGGTGGGTCTAATCCTGGATGCTGATTGGTTAAAACTGCATTCCAGCCAGTGTCTATTCCACAAGTTACCACTGGCTAAACCTATGACATTGAAATGCGTGTTTACTTTGTTCCATCTCACTGCATAATCCACTAACTCATCAGCCCAGCCAGGCAATTTATAAACTTGATCTCTACTATAAAAAGCATCTAGACATTATTTCCCATTTGTAACTTGTACACTGGGAGTTGGGAAGCAAGTACTGGGAGTGAATTTAATAATAAATGGAACAAAACAAGAAACACGAGTATCGTACAGACATGAAACACAGAAACAGAGTCAATAACACCTGGAGAAAGAACCAAAGGGAGTGACAGGTAATCAGGAAGGTGATGGAGACCAAGTGAGTCTCATGAAGCACAAGGATGAGTAATGATGGTGGCAGGTGTATGTAATGATGAGTACACTGGCGACAACGAGCGCCAGAGAGGAGGAGCAGGAGTAGACGTGACACCATTTCTTTTAGACTAGCATATTTTTTCAACAGTGGAGATTTGTATAAACCTTTGCTAGCTGTCTTGCCCCCATTTGCAAAATTGTTTCAATATTGAAATTCGATCTCCAGCTGTCCCATAGTAATGAACTTGTTGGGAGAAGAAAGACAGGCAGGCAGCTTTTCTCAGCCAGTCGAAATCACGATTCAGCTGCCATCATTTTTGTTTTTGTCATTTTTCTCCCCAATTGCGCAATTACGATCTTGTCTCATCGCTGCAACTTCCCAACGGGCTCGGGAGAGGTAAAGGTCGAGTCATGCGTCCTCCGAAACATGACCCGCCAAACCATGCTTCTTAACACCCACTCGCTTAACCCGGAAGCTAGCCGGTCTAATGTGTCGGAGGAAACACCGTTCAACTGACTATCAAAGTCAGCCTGCAGGCACCCGGCCCGCTACAAGGAGTCGCTAGAGCAGGATGAGCCAAGTAAAGTATCCCCGGCCAAACCCTCCCCTAACCCAGACAACACTGGGCCAGTTGTGCACCGCCCTAAGGGAGTTCTGGTCACGGCCGGTAATGACACAGCCTGGGATAGAACCCCAGGCTGTAGTGATGCCGCAACATTGCGATGCAGTGCCTTAGACCGCTGAGCCACTCGGGAGGCCAGCTGCCATAATTGTCATGGATATATACAAAGAAATGTCAATAGAAAACAGGTAAAACTAAACAAAATGCAGCTAGTTTGCAAGTAAGTTAGCCGTAGTTGGCTAGCAAGCAAGGGATAGGAATGTTGCCAGCCAGTATGGCAATGGAATATTTAGAATGAACGACACATACAGAACAACTAGGTCGTGTCTCTGGCAAACAAACTGATATAACAAATGACCATCCGGCTTGGGTAGCAACCTTAGATTTGTGTTGGGATGATATCTCGTGGAAGGATGAAATAAGGTTTTTAGTGAAAATATGTCAATCGTTGTTTGAATATGTTGGTAACCCCTTGTGTAAAAGTGATAATGCCCTCGAAGCCGGTGTTTGGAGGATATTTTGGCAAGGTTTGCTGGCCCTCGACTTCCTCTCGAGCCTAACAACACCCATATATCCTCCAAACACCGGCTTCGAGGGCATTATCACTTAATTATTCACCTGATTCCCAACCTCAGTGGTAGCTAGCCCTTTGTTTGGATAAGAGCAGAGACTCTTTATCCAATTAGGACAGATCCAGGACCTACTTTAACACATGTAAAGGTGTGAGAGACATTATTCAAACATTCAATGGTACAACAGCAGAAAGCTTACATTTGTAGCTGGAGAGAGAGAGAGCGAGAGAGAGAGGAAGGAAGGAAGGAAGGAAGGAAGGAAGGAAGGAAGGAAGGAAGGAAGGGAGGAAGGAAGGGAGGGAGAGAGAGAGAGAGAAAGAGAGAGGGGAAGGGAGGGATGGAAAGAGAGAGGAAGGAAGGAAGGGAGGAAGAGAGGGAGAGAGAGAATGTAAGGGAGGGAGGGAGGGGAGATAGATAGCTTTTAATGAATGACCTTGAGAGATTCCTGGGTCCTTGCTACCTTGATATATGTTTCTATCCAGCAATAGTGTTATTCTGACTACTGCAGTCCAAGAGAAATATCATCAGAAATGCTCCACTGCATATCTATCTTACATGCTTCAATTGACAACACTATTATGACTACGATATATGAGTTATATATCCATGACTGATCCCTTAAGGATATTTTCATACAGTCCAGCCGATCTGAGACAACACCAATGTCCCTGAGGCCATTTACTCTAAGAATAAACATGGTATTGACCAGTTCATTTTCTCTTTTTCTCTCATTCTGTCTTGTTCTTTCCCTAACCCTCCCTTGTTAGTCATCTAGACTATCTCTCTTTCCCTCCCTCACTCCCTCCTTCACTGACTCCCTCCCTGTCTTGTTCTCATTCACCCTCACACACTTAAAGAGACAAGTCCGAGAAGCACTCTGAAAATTCATGCTTTAAAAAACTGACACCACCCTTTCTTTGAATCTTTATTTTTGCATGGCTGTTGTGATAAAATATTGAACTGACATCTCTGCTCCAGTTAATTTCATGTCAACACACCCCTCCACAAAGAGCCACATTGGGGATAATATATGCCACGAGAGCGACCTGGGGAGAGAGGGAGGACACTGAGGGAGGGTGGAGTAGGCCAGTGATGTGGATAGCCTGGTTGGAGCGTAGCCATGAAAGGGTTAACCCAGTGAGAGGTGTACTGTAGTGCTGCCAGTAGCAACAACACCATAACTAATTCATGGCCTGTGTTCCTGTCTAGTGGGGTAATGTTGCTCTTCAGATGCCCTTTTACTCAACATTCCCTCCCACCAGCACACTTCCCAAACACTAGACCACAATGGCAGGAGTAACCCTACACATGGGGCATTAATGGTGAATGCATATCATGTTGACAGGGGTCAGTAGCTCACTGGAGACTGACATCCATCTACTACTGTATGCTGGCTAGACCAGACCAGACTAGAGCAGACTAGACCAGACTAGAGCAGACTAGACTAGAGCAGACTGAACCAGACCAGACTAGAGCAGACGAGAGCAGACCAGATGAGAGCAGACCAGACTAGACCAGACTAGAGCAGACTAGACCAGACTAGAGCAGACTAGACTAGAGCAGACCAGACCAGAGCAGACTAGTCCAGACTAGACCAGACCAGAGCAGACTAGACCAGACTAGACTAGAGCAGACTAGACCAGACTAGAGCAGACTAGACCGGACCAGAGCAGACTAGAGCAGACTAGACCAGACCAAAGCAGACTAGACCAGACTAGAGCAGACCAGACTAGAGAAGACTAGACCAGACTAGACCAGACTAGAGCAGTTGGCTATGGAATAGTGGAGGTTCTTCAGTTACTGTTGAGATTCCCATGGGGAATATAGATTATGATGGCCAGCTGTGGTGAAAGCGTTACCCCAGGTGAATCATCGATTAGAGACAGAGAATGGCTGAATGTGCGCTGTGTCTGTAGACAAAAGAGAAGAGGTAGAGAGGGAGGTACTGTTCTGTTTGCAGTTAGAAAGAGAGAGATGGTAGAACAGAAGGAGAGAGGGTTAGAGATGTTTTCAACACTGTGCTCGATCTAATTCTGACATACACTGCTCAGTCAGATAGACACCCTCCTCTGTACATATTCATAGTCTCCTAACCTCCCCACCTCCCGCTGTGCGCCCCTCTTTCTCACGCAACCTCCTTGATGCCTGACACAGCTTAGCTCTGAGTGCTGGGTTAGCACGCCACAACGCGTGTTGCAATCTCAGCATACTACACCAGATAGCTAGTGCCCTCCAAACTCCCTACAGATGAGGTCTAATTCACACGGGGAAGAGGGGAGAGGGGATAAGAGGAGAGGAGAGGATAGGGGGGGGAGAGGAAGAGAGGGGATAGGAGGAGAGGAGAGGAGATAGGAGGAGAGGGGAGGAGAGGAGAGGGGATAAGAGGAGAGGAGAGGATAGGGGGGGGGAGAGGAAGAGAGGGGATAGGAGGAGAGGAGAGGAGATAGGAGGAGAGGGGAGGAGAGGAGAGGGGATAAGAGGAGAGGAGAGGATAGGGGGGGGGAGAGGAAGAGAGGGGATAGGAGGAGAGGAGAGGAGATAGGAGGGGAGGAGAGGAGAGGGGATAGGATGAGAGGAGAGTGGAGGGGAGGAGCAGGGAGGTAATAGGAGGAGAGGGGATAGGAGGGGATGGGAGGTGATAGGAAGAGAAGAGAGGGGATAGGAGGAGAGGGGAGTGGAGGGGAGGAGAGGGTAGGGAGGAGAGGAAAGGAGCAAGGGCATGTCAGGATCAAGGCAGAGGAGAGGGGAGGAGGAGAGGAGAGGGGAGGGTAGGAGGAGGGGGAGGGGAGGGGAGGGGAGGGGAGGAGGAGAGGGCAGGGGAGGAGGAGAGGAGATGGTAGGAGGGGAGAGGAGGGGAGGTGAGGAGGAGAGGGCAGGGGAGGAGTAGGGGGGAGGAGGAGAGGAGATGGTTGGAGGGGAGGGAAGGAGCAAGGGCATGTCAGGATCAAGGCAGAGGAGAGGGGAGGAGGAGAGGGCAGGGGAGGAGGAGAGGAGATGGTAGGAGGAGAGGGGAGGATAGGGCTTTGGGTTCATTATTTCACCAGTAGCGACATATCTGCTACATGCCTTAGAAAGATGATCTTGGACCTGTGTCATACTGCTCTTAGCATCCAGGAGATGCTCCAGGGGAGGGGGGAGGGGGATTTTAACCTGTTCTCAGGCCCTAGGGAGGAGGGGGGATCTTAACCTGTTCTCAGGCCCTAGGAAGGAGGGGGGGATCTTAACCTGTTCTCAGGCCCTAGGGAGGAGGGGGGGATCTTAACCTGTTCTCAGGCCCTAGGAAGGAGGGGGGGATCTTAACCTGTTCTCAGGCCCTAGGAAGGAGGGGGGGGATCTTAACCTGTTCTCAGGCCCTAGGGAGGAGGGGGGATCTTAACCTGTTCTCAGGCCCTAGGGAGGAGGGGGGATCTTAACCTGTTCTCAGGCCCTAGGGAGGAGGGGGTATTTAAGCCTGTTCTCAGGCCCTAGGGAGGTGGGGGTGGGGTCTAAGCCTGTTCTCAGGCCCTAGAGAGGTAGGGGGTGGGGTCTGAGCCTGTTCTCATGCCCTAGAGAGGTAGGGGGTGGGGTCTAAGCCTGTTCTCAGGTCCTAGGGAGGTAGGGGGTGGGGTCTAAGCCTGTTCTCAGGTCCTAGGGAGGTAGGGGGGTGGGGTCTAAGCCTGTTCTCATGCCCTAGAGAGGTAGGGGTGGGGTCTAAGCCTGTTCTCAGGTCCTAGGGAGGTAGGGGGTGGGGTCTAAGCATGTTCTCAGGCCCTAGGAAGGAGGGGGGGATCTTAACCTGTTCTCAGGCCCTAGGAAGGAGGGGGGATCTTAACCTGTTCTCAGGCCCTAGGGAGGAGGGGGGATCTTAACCTGTTCTCAGGCCCTAGGGAGGAGGGGGGATCTTAACCTGTTCTCAGGCCCTAGGGAGGAGGGGGTATTTAAGCCTGTTCTCAGGCCCTAGGGAGGTGGGGGTGGGGTCTAAGCCTGTTCTCAGGCCCTAGAGAGGTAGGGGGTGGGGTCTGAGCCTGTTCTCATGCCCTAGAGAGGTAGGGGGTGGGGTCTAAGCCTGTTCTCAGGTCCTAGGGAGGTAGGGGGTGGGGTCTAAGCCTGTTCTCAGGTCCTAGGGAGGTAGGGGGGTGGGGTCTAAGCCTGTTCTCATGCCCTAGAGAGGTAGGGGTGGGATCTAAGCCTGTTCTCAGGTCCTAGGGAGGTAGGGGGTGGGGTCTAAGCATGTTCTCAGGCCCTAGGGAGGTAGGGGGTGGGGTCTAGCCTGTTCTCAGGTCCTAGGGAGGTAGGGGGTGGGGTCTAAGCCTGTTCTCAGGCCCTAGAGAGGTTGGGGGTGGGGTCTAAGCCTGTTCTCAGGCCCTAGAGAGGTAGGGGGTGGGGTCTAAGCCTGTTCTCAGGTCCTAGGGAGGTAGGGGGTGGGGTCTAAGCCTGTTCTCAGGCCCTAGAGATGTAGGGGGTGGGGTCTAAGTCTGTTCCTCAGGCCCTAGGGAGGTAGGGGGTGGGGTCTAAGCCTGTTCTCAGGCCCTAGAGAGGAGAGACAAGGGCGGGTGGGGTATGGCAGACTCCGGGGCTCATCTCGGCAGATGCCCCATCATCACCTGCCACACGGCAGCCTGATCCATGGGTCACCCGCCATCCATTTCCATTACCCTCCTCCTATTAGATTGCCATTAGATTTGATGGGAGAGTTTTTTAGGAGAGAGGACCCCGCTCTGCAGACACCAATTTAAAGAGCCAAAGCAAAGTAATCAATTCACAAACCAACCAGAGACTGCAAACTAAATTACTGTGAGGGGGGTGGGGGGTAGTGATGATAGAAGGGGGGTGAGAGCCAGTTTCAGACATATCCATATCAAAGCCATCCTGAAGGGCCAGAGTGAGGAGACAGAGCTGCTGGTTAAAGATAACCTGTGCCCTGCAGGATGGCCAAACATACAGGTTGACTGTATAGGAGAGCACTCTGACTCACACACTTTTCATCACATTGACTTAGTGTGTGGCTCAGCTGGTAGAGCATGGCATTCGCAACGCCAGAGTTGTGGGTTCGATTTCCATGGGGGACAAGTATGAAAACATATATGAAGATTTCTGTACTCACGACAGTACGTCACTCTAGATACGAGTGTCTGCTGAATGAGGAACGTTTTTAAATGTCACTGCATGGCTTCAAGCTCCACAACTTCCATCCACTTTTTTGTTGGCCTTTCAGTCTATGTCACAATAAATACTGTATATCAACTTTCATTCCGGATCTACAGCTCAGAAACTTGGGGTCCACTCAGAGGAATGGTGAAGGTCACCCTCTAGGATTGTGTGCGTTTGTGTCATGCCTGGTACACATAACAGGTGTTAGTCGTGTAAAGTGAAATCCGGCACCACTGCATCTTGTGTAGTTTGTGTGAGTGCTTCATGCTCCATAAAGCTGACAGAAAGTATATTTTCTCCAAACTGATATGACATGGTATGGGCACATACACAACATATACAGAAGATCATGGACACCCCTTCAAATTAGAGGATTCGGTTATTTCAGCCACACCCGTTGCTGACAGGTGTGTAAAATCCAGCGCATAAAATGCAATCTCCATAGACAAACATTGGCAGTAGAATGGCCTTACTCAGTGACTTTCAACCTGGCACCATCATAGAATGCTACCTTTCCAGCAAGTCAGTAAGTCAAACTTCTGCCCTGCTAGAGCTGCCCCAGTCAACTCTAAGTGTTGGTATTGTGAAGTGGAAACGTCTAGGAGCAACAACGGCTCAGTCGCAAGGTGGTAAAAAGTGTCTGTCCTCGGTTGCAACACTCACTACTGGGTTCTAAACTGCCTCTGGAAGCAACGTTGGCACAAGAACCGTTTGTCGGGAGTTTCATGAAATGGGTTTTCATGGCCGAGCAGCCGCACACAAGCCTAAGATCACCATGCGCAATGCTAAGCGTTGGCTGGAGTGGTGTAAAGCATTGAATCACGCTTCACTATCTGGCAGTCCGACGGATGAATCTGGGTTTGGAGGATGCCAGGAGAACACTACCTGCCCCAATGCATAGTGCCAACTGTAAAGTTTGGTGGATGAGGGAAAATGGTCTGGGGCTGTTTTTCATGGTTCGGGCTACGCCCCTTAGTTCCAGTGAAGGGAAATCTTAACGTTAAAATATAAAATGACAATCTAGATGATTCTGTGTTTCCAACTTTGTAGCAACAGTTTGGGGAAGGCCCTTTCCTGTTTCAGTATGACAATGCCCCCATGCACAAAGCAAGGTCCATACAGAAATGGTTTGTTGAGATCGGTGTGGAAGAACTTGAATGGCCTGCACAGAGCCCTGACCTCAACCCCATCGAACACCTTTGGGATGAATTGGAACACCGACTGCGAGCCAGGCCTAATTGCCCAACATCAGTGCCCGACCTCACTAATGCTCTTGTGGCTGAGTGGAAGCAAGTCCCCGCAGCAATGATCCAACATCTTGTAGAAAGCCTTCCCAGAAGAGTGGAGGCTGTTATAGCAGCACAGGGGGGACCAACTCCATATTAATGTCCATGATTTTGGAATGAGATGTTCAACGAGCAGGTGTTCACATACTTTTGGCCATGTAGTGTATGTGTGCATGCTAATCAGCCATCATGGCTGCCTTGTACTGGCTAGCCCCCAGACCGATCTCTGGGCAAAACATTCTCTCTCTCTCTCTCTCTCTCTCTCTCTCTCTCTCTCTCTCTCTCTCTCTCTCTCTCTCGCTCTGCTTCTCTCGCTCTCTGCCTCTCTCGCTCTCTCTGCTTCTCTCGCTCTCTCTGCTTCTCTCGCTCTCTCTGCTTCTCTCGCTCTCTGCCTCTCTCGCTCTCTCTGCTTCTCTCGCTCTCTCTGCTTCTCTCGCTCTCTGCCTCTCTCTTTCCTTCCTGTCTCTCCTTCTCTCTCTCCCCCTTCTCATGCTCCCTCTGTCTCTCACTCCCCTCCTCCCTCTCTCCATTACACCCCTTTTTCCATCCTCTCTCTTACCCCCTCCTCAACTCTCTCTCCTTCCTCCGTTTCTCTATCTATCTCTCTCTCTTCCCCTGCTTCCTGTGTTAGTGTGGCAGTCTGCCCGTTTTGATATGTAAATCATCCATAATTCAACGCTGCCTGCCATAAATCTTCATTAGCAGACCTGTGGAATAAGAAAATGGAGCCATTCTCAGATATTTTTCTGCTCCATTATTATGTAAAGACTGACGGCATGGAGAGAGTACTAATCTACACCTTGAAACTGAATGACGGCATGGAGAGAGCACTAATCTACACCTTGAAACTGATTGACGGCATGGAGAGAGTACTAATCTACACCTTGAAACTGAATGACGGCATGGAGAGAGCACTAATCTACACCTTGAAACTGAATGACGGCATGGAGAGAGCACTAATCTACACCTTGAAACTGAATGAAGGCATGGAGAGAGCACTAATCTACACCTTGAAACTGAATGACGGCATGGAGAGAGCACTAATCTACACCTTGAAACTGAATGACGACATGGAGAGAGCACTAATCTACACCTTGAAACTGAATGACGGCATGGAGAGAGCACTAATCTATACCTTGAAACTGAATGAAGGCATGGAGAGAGCACTAATCTACACCTTGAAACTGAATGACGGCATGGAGAGAGCACTAATCTACACCTTGAAACTGAATGACGACATGGAGAGAGCACTAATCTACACCTAGAAACTGAATGACGACATGGAGAGAGCACTAATCTACACCTTGAAACTAAATGACGGCATGGAGAGAGCACTAATCTACACCTTGAAACTGAATGACGTCATGGAGAGAGCACTAATCTACACCTTGAAACTAAATGACGGCATGGAGAGAGCACTAATCTACACCTTGAAACTGAATGACGGCATGGAGAGAGCACTAATCTACACCTTGAAACTGAATGACGACATGGAGAGAGCACTAATCTACACCTTGAAACTAATTGACGGCATGGAGAGAGCACTAATCTACACCTTGAAACTGAATGACGTCATGGAGAGAGCACTAATATACACCTTGAAACTAAATGACGGCATGGAGAGAGCACTAATCTACACCTTGAAACTAAATGACGGCATGGAGAGAGCACTAATCTACACCTTGAAACTGAATGACGGCATGGAGAGAGCACTAATCTACACCTTGAAACTGAGTCAAGGGTGTTATTGATGCCCTCTCTGTCTCTGTACTTGTTATCGCTCTTCTTCTTTCCATCCCTGTGCCCCCCTCTCTCTCTCTCTCTCTCTCCCTCTCCACGTCTCTCCCACACACAGTTTACCCACTCCCTGTCCATTAGCCATCAGTTTAGAAAAAGCAGGTTACAAATTACCTTTCTCATTACCCAGCTCGGTGGGCTTTTAAGAGCCGCTTGCCAAGGCACTGGTGATATTTGTTTACCCCTCATTAAGATGCCGAGCTTTTCAAGTGACCCCTTATTGATTTCATTAAAACACTAAGGGAAAGGGGGATACCTAGTCAGTAGTACAACTAACTGAACACCTTCAACTGAAATGTGTCAGTTGAAGGTGAAATTTAACCCAGCCCCTCTGAACCAGAGAGGTGAAGGGGCTGCCTTAATTGACAGCCACATCTTCAGCACCCAGGGAACAGTGGGTTAACTGCCTTACTCAGAAACAGAACAACACATTTTGACCTTATCAGCTCAGGGATTCGATCCAGCACCTTCCGGTTACTAGCCCAACACTCTAACCACTAGGCTACCTGAAGGACCTACCACTGAGTAAAAAAAAAAGAAGACAAACACACTAATGCAGCATTTCATATTTTCTTAAAGTCGGAATGAAGCTTTCTGTGTCTGGATGTGACATCCATCGCTGCTTATTATGACAGCGCATTGTAGGAACTAAATCTGTCGTTCGTTACATCTGGCTGGTGGATTTTTAACAATAGGTTGTTGTATTATCCAGCCTGCCGCCACAGCACAGCGAGGAGGATGTCCTACCGAGCTGGATACAGATACAGCACAGATACGGTGCAGGCATTTAAAAAGCCAGGCTCTATCTCAGGCTCCAAGCTCTTATTCAATGCATAGACTTCTGACTCCAGAGGAAGATTGTCAGCATCTGATACAGTATAGGGATGTGGGGAGACTATCTCAGAAATTATTTGAAGCCGTCCATAATCCGACGAGTGACTATGTATCATGTCAGCACATTCCCTTCATATATAGGAAAACACAATTTCACTCAGTTTCTCAGTCCCTACCTCGCTGTTGAAACGTTTAAAACCGGAGACACAGCTAAAATAGCACTGATGCAAGGATGACGCCTATCTCAGGTGAGAGTTTCAGGGAGTATACAGTACTTACCATGGCGCCTTAAACCCCTGTCGCCTTGTGTTTACCAGGAAACAAACACCAGGCCCAACTAAAGTCTAACTTCCAATGTGATTAGAACTGAACTGAAGAATGAGAGTCTCTCTCTCTCTCTCTCTCTCTCTCTCTCTCTCTCTCTCTCTCTCTCTCTCTCTCTCTCTCTCTCTCTCTCTCTCTCTCTCTCTCTCTCTCTCTCTCTCTCTCTCTCTCTCTCTCTCTCTCTCTCTCTCTCTCTCTCTCTCTCTCTCTCTCTCTCTCTCTCTCTCTCAGCTAATAGCACAGCTCAGGCCTCTTCCACCATGATGTAGGGGTGAATTAAAAGAAACTGCCGCGGATAAAAAGCACTCAAATAAATGCGAACTGAAGCACAAATCTGAGTGGCGAACAGGCTTTGGTAGCTCTGTGGTAAAGCATGGGAAGTCAGTAAAGGACTAAAGGCCACCAGCAATGCTACAGCTAATGGTCTTCAACTGTTGTGGTGGATCAGGCAGTGCAAAGTAGCATAACATGGAGAGGGGAGGCCCAGCTCAAGCCCATGAACCTGTACTGAAGGCCCCTATCTACTGATGTCATTTAAGTATGAAGATTTAGCTATCAGAGGAGTCACCTCTACATTTGCATGTTCTTTAAGTACAGAGCGTGTTCTCCTCTCCTCCTGTCACTGCTTTAATGATGTGCTGTACTGGAACCTGAGAGGGAGAGGGGAATAGAGGGGATTGGCTCTGAGACCCATGCTGTTGAAGTCCCCCTCCAAAGCTCTGCATCACACCAGGAGTTGGGGCCCTAGGCTCAGTTTCTCCTCTTGACCCTCCTATGACCCCTGCCTATCTGTCTGCACTGAATCTCTCTGAGGGATAAGAAGCTTTCAGATGAAGGGGGAATTAATACTGTATGGCAACAGACAGGAGGGGTTGGGTATCAAGGGGGTTTAAACATGTTTTATCTGACCTTAGATTCCTATGATTATGTGCTCAGTACAGTAGACTTATGCTGCACGGGGGAGAGACTTAGCCATTGATAAAATCTATCTGTATTGGGAGGGTTAAAAAGAGAAAGGAGAGTAAAGACTGATTTACTACATTTCACATCCATTTCAGTGTATTCTGATGTGGGAAGTTATTAGATCTGACATTACACATGTGCTAGAGGTTATAAGAAAATGATTCCAGCTTTCACAACAAAAAAAGGAGAAATCCAATATATGTCCTGGAAAGAGATGTTAAACAGACAGCAGTTTTCATTTAGACTCTCCATCTATTCTCTCCCTCTCTGTTCCTCTTCTCTCATTACCCTGCTGGCCAGAAATGAAGGGGGGGTGGATTTGAGGGGGCGAGCAGACGGGCAGACAGGTGGATGGGGAGGCAGGCTGAGACCTATAGAACGGGTCGTGTCTGTGTTTTGGGCTGAGCTAGTGCAGCAAAATGGAGGGAAATATGATTGTATTCATTATTCATTCCAAGGCTCCCTCTAGCTTCCACTGCATATCTTGTTTTTCATACTGCAACAACATGCACTCCACTGAGATGGTGTGTGTGTATGTATATGCACATGTGTGTAGGTGTGTGTGTGTGTATATGCACATGTGTGTAGGTGTGTGTGTGTGTGTGTGTGTATATGCACATGTGTGTGTAGGTGTGTGTGTGTGTGTGCGTGAGAGCGCGATGTCCCTACTGAGTGTGAGTGCTGGGGATGTTTCTAGATGGCTGCCATTGAAGCTCAGTCTTAATCATGGTCCACCCCCCCCCCCCCCCCCCCCCCCCATTTCATCCTTCCTTCGGCTAATCCCTCTGTCACTGCCTGTGTTTGTCTTCACTTCCAGTGCGAGTTTCCACCTCTGTCCTCGGTGCTCCTCCTTGCTGCCCCGGTGCTCCCTTCTCCCATTGACAGCAGCATACCAAGCAGCAGCCTCAGCAGTACACCTATTCATTACCTGATTAGTGCTGACACGTTGTTTACTGGGTCACACCGCTCTGAAAGTCTTAATTATGGAAATGTCAGGTGGTGAGGAGTTATTTCTGCATGCTGCACAGGGAAATATCAGCTTCTCCCACATGAGTTATTCCTGCGTGCTGCGCAGGGAAATATCAGCTTCTCCCACAGGAGTTATTCCTGCGTGCTGCACAGGGAAATATCAGCTTCTCCCACAGGAGTTATTCCTGCGTGCTGCGCAGGGAAATATCAGCTTCTCCCACAGGAGTTATTCCTGCGTGCTGCACAGGGAAATATCAGCTTCTCCCACAGGAGTTATTCCTGCGTGCTGCACAGGGAAATATCAGCTTCTCCCACAGGAGTTATTCCTGCGTGCTGCACAGGGAAATATCAGCTTCTCCCACAGGAGTTATTCCTGCGTGCTGCACAGGGAAATATCAGCTTCTCCCACAGGAGTTATTCCTACGTGCTGCACAGGGAAATATCAGCTTCTCCCACAGGAGTTATTCCTGCGTGCTGCACAGGGAAATATCAGCTTCTCCCACAGGAGTTATTCCTGCGTGCTGCACGGGGAAATATCAGCTTCTCCCACAGGAGTTATTCCTGCGTGCTGCACAGGGAAATATCAGCTTCTCCCACATGAGTTATTCCTGCGTGCTGCACAGGGAAATATTAGCTTCTCCCACAGGAGTTATTCCTGTGTGCTGCACAGGGAAATATCAGCTTCTCCCACATGAGTTATTCCTGCGTGCTGCACAGGGAAATATCAGCTTCTCCCACAGGAGTTATTCCTGCGTGCTGCATGGGGAAATATCAGCTTCTCCCACATGAGTTAGAGAGAGAGGGGGACAGAACAGGCATGTCAACCAGCTCAGATAGGAGTTTGAAATGTCTCTAGTGGGTTTATTGTAATACACCATATCTGAAATCTCCATCAGTTATAATAGTCTAATACACAAATAAAAGAGCATGTCCCAGATAAAGTGCTGTGTTACATACACTACAATGGAACTGGGTTTGCTTCTAGGAATCTATAGATTATATATTGTATACTACAGTGTATGTACAATATTTCCAAAGACTCATATAGCAATCTCAGTTTCAACAGTCAAATGACTTGTTCCACACTGATGTATGAGTCACAACTCAAAACTGTTTTTGTCTGAAACCAAAATGCCTGATTTGTTATAACATAAACACGCCGTGAACAGCTGTATGTGTGTCCAACCACAATCACCCACGGCCATTTTACCTCTGCCCCAGTTTAATCAAGCCTTTTCCTTTTTATCTCAGACAGTCCTTTCTTCCCATACATAACTATATCAACCTCTGGCAGATGTGACCAGAGCTTCAATCTAGCAGGGAGCCATAGGGAAGTATATTACCAACCTACACCCAGGAGACCTAGCAGGGAGCCATAGGGAGGTATATTACCAACCTATACCCAGGAGACCTAGCAGGGAGCCATAGGGAAGTATATTACCAACCTATACCCAGGAGACCTAGCAGGGTGCCATAAGGAGGTATATTACCAACATACACCCAGGAGACCTAGCACAGAGCCATAGGGAGGTATATTACCTACCTACACCCAGGAGACCTAGCAGGGAGCCATAAGGAGGTATATTACCAACCTATACCCAGGAGACCTAGCAGGGAGCCATAGGGAGGTATATTACCAACCTACACCCAGGAGACCTAGCAGGGAGCCATAGGGAGGTATATTACCAACCTATACCCAGGAGACCTAGCAGGGAGCCATAGGGAAGTATATTACCAACCTATACCCAGGAGACCTAGCAGGGTGCCATAAGGAGGTATATTACCAACATACACCCAGGAGACCTAGCACAGAGCCATAGGGAGGTATATTACCTACCTACACCCAGGAGACCTAGCAGGGAGCCATAAGGAGGTATATTACCAACCTATACCCAGGAGACCTAGCAGGGAGCCATAGGGAGGTATATTACCAACCTACACCCAGGAGACCTAGCAGGGAGCCATAGGGAGGTATATTACCAACCTATACCCAGGAGACCTAGCAGGGAGCCATAGGGAAGTATATTACCAACCTATACCCAGGAGACCTAGCAGGGTGCCATAAGGAGGTATATTACCAACATACACCCAGGAGACCTAGCACAGAGCCATAGGGAGGTATATTACCTACCTACACCCAGGAGACCTAGCAGGGAGCCATAAGGAGGTATATTACCAACATACACCCAGGAGACCTAGCACGGAGCCATAGGGAGGTATATTACCTACCTACACCCAGGAGACCTAGCAGGGAGCCATAGGGATGTATATTACCAACCTACACCCAGGAGACCTAGCATGGTGCCATAGGGAAGTATATTACCAACCTATACCCAGGAGACCTAGCAGGGAGCCATAGGGATGTATATTACCAACCTACACCCAGGAGACCTATCATGGTGCCATAGGGAAGTATATTACCAACCTATACCCAGGAGACCTAGCACGGAGCCATAGGGAGGTATATTACCTACCTATACCCAGGATACCTAGCAGGGAGCCATAGGGATGTATATTACCAACCTACACCCAGGAGACCTAGCATGGTGCCATAGGGAAGTATATTACCAACCTATACCCAGGAGACCTAGCAGGGAGCCATAGGGATGTATATTACCAACCTACACCCAGGAGACCTATCATGGTGCCATAGGGAAGTATATTACCTACCTACACCCAGGAGACCTAGCATGGAGCCATAGGGAAGTATATTACCTACTTACACCCAGGAGACCTAGCAGGGAGCCATAGGGAGGTATATTACCTACCTACACCCAGGAGACCTAGCAGGGAGCCATAGGGAGGTATATTACCTACCTACACCCAGGAGACCTAGAAGGGAGCCATAGGGAGATATATTACCAACATACACCCAGGAGACCTAGCACGGAGCCATAGGGAGGTATATTACCTACCTACACCCAGGAGACCTAGCAGGGAGCCATAGGGAGGTATATTACCTACCTACACCCAGGAGACCTAGCAGGGTGCCATAAGGAGGTATATTACCAACATACACCCAGGAGACCTAGCACGGAGCCATAGGGAGGTATATTACCAACCTACACCCAGGAGACCTAGCAGGGTGCCATAAGGAGGTATATTACCAACCTACACCCAGGAGACCTAGCAGGGAGCCATAGTGAGGTATATTACCTACCTATACCCAGGATACCTAGCAGGGAGCCATAGGGATGTATATTACCAACCTACACCCAGGAGACCTAGCATGGTGCCATAGGGAAGTATATTACCAACCTATACCCAGGAGACCTAGCAGGGAGCCATAGGGATGTATATTACCAACCTACACCCAGGAGACCTAGCAGGGTGCCATAGGGAGGTATATTACCTACCTACACCCAGGAGACCTAGCACGGAGCCATAAGGAGGTATATTACCAACATACACCCAGGAGACCTAGCAGGGTGCCATAAGGAGGTATATTACCAACATACACCCAGGAGACCTAGCACGGAGCCATAGGGAGGTATATTACCTACCTACACCCAGGAGACCTATCAGGGAGCCATAAGGAGGTATATTACCTACCTACACCCAGGAGACCTAGCAGGGAGCAATAGGGATGTATATTACCTACCTACACCCAGGAGACCTAGCACGGAGCCATAGGGAGGTCTATTACCAACCTACACCCAGGAGACCTAGCAGGGTGCCATAAGGAGGTATATTACCAACATACACCCAGGAGACCTAGCACGGAGCCATAGGGAGGTATATTACCTACCTATACCCAGGAGACCTAGCAGGGAGCCATAGGGATGTATATTACCAACCTACACCCAGGAGACCTAGCACGGAGCCATAAGGAGGTATATTACCTACCTACATCCAGGAGACCTAGCAGGGAGCCATAGGGAGGTATATTACCAACCTACACCCATGAGACCTAGCAGGGTGCCATAGGGAGGTATATTACCAACATACACCCAGGAGACCTAGCACGGAGCCATAGGGAGGTATATTACCTACCTATACCCAGGAGACCTAGCAGGGAGCCATAGGGATGTATATTACCAACCTACACCCAGGAGATCTAGCATGGTGCCATAGGGAAGTATATTACCAAACTATACCCAGGAGACCTAACAGGGAGCCATAGGGATGTATATTACCAACCTACACCCAGGAGACCTAGCATGGTGCCTTAGGGAAGTATTTTACCAACCTTCACCCAGGAGACCTAGCAGGGTGCCATAAGGAGGTATATTACCTACCTACACCCAGGAGACCTAGCAGGGTGCCATAAGGAGGTATATTACCTACCTACACCCAGGAGACCTAGCAGGGTGCCATAAGGAGGTATATTACCTACCTACACCCAGGAGACCTAGCAGGGTTAAAGCATTTCTGACAGCTCTTTGAGCTGCCATGTGCATCAAGATGGTTAATAATACCATAATAATGACTGATTCCACTTCTAAATGGGCTTTAAATAAGCCCCACTGCTTGGCTGATCTGTTGAGGAGGAGGAGAATCATTGGGATGTGAGCCATATGTAGGTAATGGATGGAACCGCGCCATGCCGTGTGTGTCAGGGGACAGGCTGTAAAATAACCACTGTTTGGACAGGACCCACGCCCTCCATTGCCCAGCATGTTTTACTGGACACACTGAGCGTGTCAGTGTGTCGCCGTAGTGCCCCTTTGTGCTCAACTCCTGAAAGGGATCAAATCACTACTTAAATAAATATTCTCACATTTATAAGGCCGTGCTTAACCTCCTGCTTAAGGCAGCCATTACTGTTACTCTACTCCCTCGCATGTTATATTAACTTAACAGGAAGGGGAAGAGGAAGATGGGAGAGGAGAAAAAAAACATGGCTGCCTCTTAAATAGCAGAACATTATAATGAGAAGTATTTAAACACCCCTTGGCAGAAATTGCTCTCTGGCAAAATAATTACAATTGTTCCTTCCTGCCTTCTGTGAATAAGCTGTGTTTTTACAAGTGTTAATAAGCCAAGAGTGTAAATGCCGTCTCTAAAGTAGCCATTAATATGGGTGTCTGTACTAGCCAGCCCAATATCCCTAGACCAGCCATTGCTTAAATGTCATCTGCTGGCTTAACAGAGACTGAATTAAATCTCTGCCAACGCAGCCAGTTCAATTAGGTATAATATGGCCGCTGACACTGCAATCAATAGGTCTTGTCTGTAGCGGGAATATTGTGTTCCTCCTGGGCCACTGATGACATCAGCGGGCCGTAACCAAAGCTTCTGTGCCAGGCAGAGTGGCCCACACCGGGCCGAGCTGGTATCAGGGGCCGGGCTGGGTGGATAAGAAGGGGAAGTACTGTAGCAGGATCTGGGGTAGTGACAGGGGTATGAGTAGGAGCCAGATAGTGAGTCAGAGCTTACCGGAACAGGCAACAGAGTGGAACCCAGCCATTGTCTAGCATACATACACACATTCCCATGAGAGACACTCTCTCAACTCCATTAATGTCTATTCTGTAGTCCCTCCCCCCCTGCCCCATGTATCTCCATGATCCAGTCTGGCTGGCTGGGGCTGCTCTGTCCATGCAACCCCCTCAGAGCCAACCCTCCTGCCTCCCCTGCCTCTCTCTCCCATCCATCTCAGTCCTGGTTCCTCTCACTGGGTGTGAGGGGGGATGAGCAGCCTGTCTGTCAACAGTAGGCCCAGGGCCCAGGACTCAGACAAACTCAGGTCCCTCACAGCATCACTCAACTCCCCCCATATATAGCCCCTCTGATGTTCCCCTCAGAGCTCCACACTGAGGCACACTGAGACTGTGGGCCCTAGTCAAACCTAGTGCACTTAATAGGGAATAGGGTGGCATTTTGGACTAAGATACTCACAGCCCTTTTTCAGGCACACATACACACACAGAGACAGACATACAGAGGGACTGGGTGACAGTCGCAAAGGCAGCTTTAAGGTCAGCTTGACAGGCAGCCCTAGAGACACAGAGAGAGAAAACAGAGCATCCTGACAGGAGAAAAATACACACATTGAAGAGAGGGAAGGGAGGGAGGGAGGGAGGGAGGGAGGGAGGGAGGGAGGGAGGGAGGGAGGGAGGGAGGGAGGGAGGGAGGGAGGGAGGGAGGGAGGGAGGGAGGGAGGGAGGGAGTGGGGAGTAGGGCTCCTGTCCCTGCCTGTCTCTGTCCTGTCGGAGGGGGTTAATATAAGCTGCACACCACAGTGTAAATAATACACCAGCCTTGCAGTTAAAAAGGATAAACACATAAAAGATTCAACAGCTGGAGCAAACCGTCATGGAAGTGTTGGCTGTGTGTGTGTGTGTGTGTGTGTGTGTGTGTGTGTGTGTGTGTGTGTGTGTGTGTGTGTGTGTGTGTGTGTGTGTGTGTGTGTGTGTGTGTGTGTGTGTGTGTGTGTGTGTGTGTGTGTGTGTGTGTGTGTGTGCGTGCGTGTTCGTGTGTGTGTGTGTGTGCATGCGTGTTCGTGTGTGTGTGTGTGTGTGTGCATGCACGTGTGTTCGTGTGTGTGCATGCATGTGTGTTCATGTGTGTGTGCATGCGTGTTTGTGTGTGTGTGCATGCGCTGTGCATGTGGGGAAGCGGTGGAAAGCAATATGTCACAAATGACAGGTGAAGTGCTTATTCTTTGAAATGGTCTTTTAAAGCTGCACTATGTAACTGCTTGGGGGACCTGACCAAATTCACATTCTCATTGAAAGCCAGTCTAAGAAGCAGTCGATCTGTTCTATGTGCTCTATTTCTATGGTTCCTGTTCTGAAGTTTTGTTTTTGCCTTTTAAAATATATTTCACAGCAGTTTAGATGGTTCAATGATTCTCTACACTAGAATTGTTTTGTCACAAACTGAAGTTACAATTTTAGCAACCAGGAAATGGCAGAGCAATTTCAGCATAGTGCACCTTTATGAATTCCTATAAATCTAAGATCTCGTAACATAACACTGACTCTCAGAGTGAACTTTCATCTGTGGCTGATGAATAGAAACATAATACCCTACTAAAGCTCCCGGCTGTAGGAGACTTAACACAGTCTGTCAAACAGCATTCACAAAAAAATACAACATCTTTATTTAGTCATTCTCTACAGATATTGTTGCTGTTTCTCACACACACACACACACACACACACACACACACACACACACACACACACACACACACACACACACACACACACACACACACACCTCTCTGGATAGGTAAAAACACTGCTCTTTCCTGCTCTTTGAAAACCTCAGCGCTCCTCTGGTTCAATTAGAGCTGTCGTCTCGTCTGTCTCCAACTCTGGCCGTCTGTATCCCACTGGGCCTGGCAATCAGTCAGGGTCTGTCACTGTCCTGTACACTGCCTGTCAGCCTCTCTCTCTCTCACACACACACACACACACACACACACACACACACACACACACACACACACACACACACGTAGCTGCACTCTCACAGCTGGAAGAGACATACACTGTACCACTGCACCAGACACACACAGTTAAACATACAGAGATACACACAGAGCTAGAGGAGACACTACTCAGATGGATGAGACAAACACAATGTTAAACATACAGAGATACACACAGAGCTAGAGGAGACACTACTCAGATGGATGAGACAAACACAATGTTAAACATACAGAGATACACACAACGATACAGACACACTGGAGGAGATACGGTAGAACTATACCAGCCAGACACCAGCCCTCACAGTCAGAGCTGGAGGAGATACGGTAGAACTATACCAGCCAGACACCAGCCCTCACAGTCAGAGCTGGAGGAGAGACGGTAGAACTATACCAGCCAGACACCAGCCCTCACAGTCAGAGCTGGAGGAGATACGGTAGAACTATACCAGCCAGACACCAGCCCTCACAGTCAGAGCTGGAGGAGATACGGTAGAACTATACCAGCCAGACACCAGCCCTCACAGTCAGAGCTGGAGGAGATACGGTAGAACTATACCAGCCAGACACCAGCCCTCACAGTCAGAGCTGGAGGAGATACGGTAGAACTATACCAGCCAGACACCAGCCCTCACAGTCAGAGCTGGGGGAGATACGGTAGAACTATACCAGCCAGACACCAGCCCTCACAGTCAGAGCTGGGGGAGATACGGTAGAACTATACCAGCCAGACACCAGCCCTCACAGTCAGAGCTGGGGGAGATACGGTAGAACTATACCAGCCAGACACCAGCCCTCACAGTCAGAGCTTGAGGAGATACGGTAGAGCAGTACTCCCTCCCCCTACAGTACTCCCTCCCCCTACAGTACTCCCTCCCCCTACAGTACTCCCTCCCCCCTACAGTAATCCCTCCCCCTACAGTACTCCCTCCCCCTACAGTACTCCCTCCCCCTACAGTACTCCCTCCCCCTACAGTACTCCCTCCCCCCTACAGTACTCCCTCCCCCTACAGTACTCCCTCCCCCTACAGTACTCCCTCCCCCTACAGTACTCCCTCCCCCCTACAGTACTCCCTCCCCCTACAGTACTCCCTCCCCCTACAGTACTCCCTCCCCCTACAGTACTCCCTCCCCCCACAGTACTCCCTCCCCCTACAGTACTCCCTCCCCCTACAGTACTCCCTCCCCCCTACAGTTCTCCCTCCCCCCTACAGTACTCCCTCCCCCATACAGTACTCCCTCCCCCCTACAGTACTCCCTCCCCCCTACAGTACTCCCTCCCCCCTACAATACTCCCTCCCCCTACAGTACTCCCTCCCCCCTACAGTTCTCCCTCCCCCCTACGGTACTCCCTCCCCCTGCAGTACTCCCTCCCCCCTACAGTACTCCCTCCCCCCTACAGTACTCCCTCCCCCCTACAGTACTCCCTCCCCCCTACAGTTCTCCCTCCCCTTACAGTACTCCCTCCCCCCTACAGTACCCTCTCCCCCAACTCAAGGACCACTGGGCCAGCTAGTGAGCTCCCCTTCTCTGCTGTATAAATCACTGTAGTCGGGTTCATATCATCTCACAACCCCAAAATGGATGAGAATGGGGAAATGTTAGAAAAAGCCCCAAGTTCAGAAAATACATGTTTGAATGCATATAAACGTTATGGAGTGGTGGCTGTAAATGTTATGTTGTCATTAATCACAGTGACAGCTGGCTGGCTTGATTCTAAGGACATTCAATGGAGGATCATTTTCTAGTTTCCTGTATCATGATTTGACATTGTTTTGTCTAAATACTGTGATTTAGTTTACTGTGAACTTAAAAAACTGCTGTGTAGTACACGTCCCTTGCTATTTTCCTAAATAAACAATTTAGGAGAGAATTCATTAACAAAGCAAACATACAGTTTCTGTTATCCCCAATTACCTACCCAGATGATAGAAGGATTTCTGAAAAACAAACTGACAACAAAATTGGTCTGTATATGCACACAGTGCCATGTTGGCAATTGCTATTCAGCAATGGTGTATGTTTCAAACAAACCTGCCAGTGTGACGCATCGAAGCAAGAAGTCATAGGATGTATGGAATTATATCCCATATGCTGCCTGAGAAAAATCCATGCGATTTTGAGTTTATTGGTGTGTGTGTACAGAATGTGTGTGTGTGTGTGTGTGTGTGTGTGTGACGCAGACAGTGTGAGCCATGTTCCCATTGATATTTTCAAACAAGCAATTAAAGGACAAGTTAAAGGGCATCTCTGCTGTGCCACAGAGTATATGTCTGCCACAAAATGGCTGAGACCAAAAGAGAGAGAGAGATTCCTGATGGCACGGGCCTCCTTCACACCTCCCACAAGACCCTCCGTCTAACACAACACCTCCGCGGTCAGTTCCCCCAGACACTGAGCTGGGGGTGTGTTGCGTGGGGGAGATTGTGTGTTGTGTGTGTGTGTGTGTGTGTGTGTGTGTGTGTGTGTGTGTGTGTGTGTGTGTGTGTGTGTGTGTGTGTGTGTGTGTGTGTGTGTGTGTGTGTGTGTGTGTGAGAAAAGCAGACAGTGTGAGCCATGTTCCCACTAATATTTTCAAACAAGCAATTAAAGGACAATTTGGAGAGGAAGGATTTGAGCCAAAGTGAAGGGACCTGTAGACTACAGAACAGCTAATAGCTTTAATTAATGACCAATTCAGCAAGTCTTCCACAAGGCTCTATCCTCCTGGGGTTCACCAAGCACATACATCACAGTGAAGAAAGGGCCAATGAAATGTCTATTTGAAGAATCATCATGAAAGATGAGGATACAGAGACACATTCTCAGCAGCTTGCGGTGGCTCTTGCCTGCACAAAAGAGGAACAACTTGTATGCGCAGTCTCTAGTTAAACCAGCACAAAACACGTTGGTTTCACGACCGCTCAAACTTTTTTTCATTCTGTAATTTCCTCTCTCCCTCCATTCTCTCCTCCCTCCTTATCTATCTTCCTTTCCCTCAGCCTGGTCAGGAAAAAAAAGAATGGCCATTGAGAGATGTTAAAAGGCTTTGTGTCTCTCCTCCTGCCTCGTCTCGGAGCTACCTACCTACCGCCCCAGAGCAGAGCTCTCTCCTTCCTCCCTCCTCACTCTTTACTTTCCCTCCTCCCTCCTCAATCCCAATATCCCCCCTCAGCCCTCGAGTGTCCGTCGGTGAAGGAGTGTCCCTGGAAAACGGAGCAACTAGTGGTAGAGACTAGGGAGAGATAAATAACCCTAGGGAATGGCACATCACTGCATCATGTACAGCAGAAGCCGCCAAAAGATAGCCTACAACACAATTGACGGCTAGTGTTCTGTTTTTCATAATGACTGTGCTGGCAGCAGTAATAGCGTTCCTTATATTTCTCATGCAACAAATATGTACTGACCTGGGGCAGCAGGTAGCCTAGTGGTTAGAGCGTTGGGCCAGTAACCTTAAGGTTGCTAGATCAAATCCCTGAGCTGACAAGGTAAAAGTCTGTTGTTCTAACCCTGAACGAGGCAGTTAGCCCACTGTTCCTAGGCTGTCATTGTAAATAAGAATTTGATCTTAACAGACTTGCCTAATTAAATAAAAAAATATGAGCAACAAATGAGAACTGCAGAACAACAATGTGCTGCAGTTTGACATTCTTCTCTCAGTTGTTTTCTACAATTTTGGGGGGGATTAACGTAAACTCACCCCATTCTGTACAAATGTGCGCAACCGCAACATTCAAACGAGGCTACAAAGAAAACTAATGGGACTGTAGCGACTGTGTTGACTTCAAAATCTGGGGTGTGAACTAGGCTTCTATTCAAGCATTGATCCACATGGTAATGGCTCTATAGTATTGGGGAAAAGTTGAAAAACTGGCCCCCCGTTACATCTTGACGTGTCATGTCGTAAAGTACAGCACGCATAAAGCAACTATTTCTGTCTTACAATCTCTCTCCACCTGGTGTAGCACTTCTATCATCTTTTAAAAACAAGAAATGGACAGTGACGGGGGTAAGGGGGGATACCTAGTCATTTTTTGCGTCATCATTGCATGCGATCATCATTCTCAAAGCCGCTGTTTACTTCTGAAGATCACTTTAGCACCGCCCTAAAAACCCCATTCAAATTCGACACAAACCTTCAAATAGGTATATAATGGCACATTATATAAACTCTATATAGTGTTTTATTTACATTTAAAGGTGATAAGTTGGACAGATCGAGTGAAAAAAAGCTATTTTCTTACTATCACGCATTAGTTTCGCTTCCCCACCCGCCATTTTTTTTTTAAGACCCGAAGGGGCTCATTGCCTGCTTTAATTATGCAGAAACGGGCAGCATTTAGGTCATGTAATTGATATAGTTGGAAAGGGGAGAAAGTGTGCTTTACAATGGTATTGACATTACAGTTGATCTGGAAGTATTACGTTTTTGGGGGGCTAAAATAAGGGCAATTGTACGGACCAATGCGATGTACAAGTTTACGTTAATGATTAACCAGTGGAAGCATTTACAACCTCTCTTCTGAACTAATATTTATACCAACAAGTTTTAAATGTATAGCTAGCTGGCTAATGTTAGCTAGTCAGATACTGTAGCTTGTTAAATAGCAAATTTTGTAAATTAACTTTATGACAAAAAAATATGTAATCATTTGTCTCTAAATTAACTAACATATTTCTCTGAACGGTACATTTTTTTAGATGATCCATTATGAAGTTAAACTTACTTACATTCTAGTATTTATGTCAGCTATCTTTCTCTAGACTTGGGTCGCAGAGCTTCATGGGAGTTTTGGGAACGACTCAATAGGAAGTCTGCTTCTCAATTTGTTTCATTGGGCGGGGGGGGGGGGTTATTAATGAAAACAAAAATTTGCTCTTTGGGCTTAATTAAAGGTTACGGTTAGGAATTAGCGTTAGCAGTGTCGTTAAGGTAAGGGTTAGGTTTCAAATCAGATTTGATGACTTTGTGGCTGTGCCAGCTAGTGACCACTCTGCAGACTGCCTCCACTACATGAGTCATCCCAATAAATGCCAACCTGCAATTGAGCCCTACTCACCCCTCCTCCCCATTCCCCCCCTTGCTCATCCTGCCAGAGTCAGTCAACCTTGTGTTGCCTCGCTCTCTGCATCCACTAACAGGAGGCCATTCCAACAAACAACACTACTCTGCATTTTAGCACAACCATTTACAAATATTAGCATTCATGAAAAATGGATATGGAATAAATACATGAGGATGAAGATGGTGTGTGTGTTATTTTCCCTCCCTGGACAGTACAGTTATCTCTACAGTGAGGAGGTTGATGGACAGTACAGTTATCTCTACAGTGAGGAGGTTGATGGACAGTACAGTTATCTCTACAGTGAGGAGGTTGATGGACAGTACAGTTATCTCTACAGTGAGGAGGTTGATGGACAGTACAGTTATCTCTACAATGAGGAGGTTGATGGACAGTACAGTTATCTCCACAGTGAGGAGGTTGATGGACAGTACAGTTATCTCTACAGTGAGTAGGTTGATGGACAGCACAGTTATCTCCACAGTGAGGAGGTAGATGGACAGTACCGTTATCTCTACAGTGAGGAGGTTGATGCACAGTACAGTTGTCTCCACAGTGAGGAGGTTGAGTTGCCAGTATAGTTATCACGTAAATTAGGAGGTTGACTGGACAGTACAGTTATCTCTACAGTGAGGAGGTTGATGGACTGTACAGTTATCTCTACAGTGAGGAGGTTGATGGACAGCACAGTTATCTCCACAGTCAGGAGGTCCATGGACAGTACCGTTATCTCTACAGTGAGGAGGTTGATGCACAGTACATTTGTCTCCACAGTGAGGAGGTAGAGTTGCCAGTATAGTTATCACGTAAATTAGGAGGTTGACTGGACAGTACAGTTATCTCTACAGTGAGGAGGTTGATGGACAGCACAGTTATCTCCACAGTGAGGAGGTTGATGGACAGTACAGTTATCTCCACAGTGAGGAGGTTGATGCACAGTACAGTTGTCTCCACAGTGAGGAGGTTGAGTTGCCAGTATAGTTATCACGTAAATTAGGAGGTTGACTGGACAGTACAGTTATCTCCACAGTGAGGAGGTTGACTGGACGGTATAGTTCTCTCCACAGTTAGGAGGTTGACTGGCAGGTATAGTTATCTCGTAAGTGATGAGGTTTTACTGGGCAGTATAGTTATCTCCACAGTGAGGAGGTTGATGGACAGTACAGTTATCTCTACAGTGAGGAGGTTGATGGACAGTACAGTTATCTCCACAGTGAAGAGGTTGATGGACAGTACAGTTATCTCGACAGTGAGGAGGTTGATGGACTGTACAGTTATCTCTACAGCGAGGAGGTTGATGGACAGTACAATTATCTCCACAGTGAGGAGGTTGATGGACAGTACAGTTATCTCTACAGTGAGTAGGTTGATGGACAGCACAGTTATCTCCACAGTGAGGAGGTTGATGGACAGTTCCGTTATCTCTACAGTGAGGATGTTGATGCACAGTACAGTTGTCTCCACAGTGAGGAGGTTGAGTTGCCAGTATAGTTATCACGTAAATTAGGAGGTTGACTGGCCAGTACAGTTATCTCCACAGTGAGGAGGTTGATGCACAGTACAGTTGTCTCCACAGTGAGGAGGTTGAGTTGCCAGTATAGTTATCATGTAAATTAGGAGGTTGACTGCCCAGTACAGTTATCTCCACAGTGAGGAGGTTGATGCACAGTACAGTTGTCTCCACAGTGAGGAGGTTGAGTTGCCAGTATAGTTATCACGTAAATTAGGAGGTTGACTGGGAGGGAAAGTTATCTCTACAGTGAGGAGGTTGATGGACAGTACAGTTATCTCTACAGTGAGGAGGTTGATGGACAGCACAGTTATCTCCACAGTGAGGAGGTTGATGGACAGTACAGTTATCTCTACAGTGAGGAGGTTGATGGACAGCACAGTTATCTCCACAGTGAGGAGGTTGATGCACAGCACAGTTGTCTCCACAGTGAGGAGGTTGACTGGACAGTACAGTTATCTCCACAGTGAGGAGGTTGACTGGACGGTATAGTTATCTCCACAGTGAGGAGGTTGACTGGCAGGTATAGTTATCTCCACAGTGAGGAGGTTGACTGGCAGGTATAGTTACCTCGTAAGTGATGAGGTTTTACTGGGCAGTATAGTTATCTCCACAGTGAGGAGGTTGACTGGCAGGTATAGTTATCTCCACAGTGAGGAGGTTGACTGGCAGGTATAGTTATCTCCACAGTGAGGAGGTTGACTGGCAGGTATAGTTATCTCCACAGTGAGGAGGTTGACTGGAAGGTATAGTTATCTCCACAGTGAGGAGGTTGACTGACAGGTATAGTTACCTCGTAAGTGATGAGGTTTACTGGGCAGTATAGTTATCTCCACAGTGAGGAGGTTGACTGGCAGGTATAGTTACCTCGTAAGTGAGGAGGTTTACTGCACAGAATAGTTATCTCCACAGTGAGGGGGGGTTGACTGGCAGGTATAGTTATCTCCACAGTGGGGAGATTGACTGGCAGGTATAGTTATCTCCACAGTGAGGAGGTTGACTGGCAGGTATAGTTACCTCGTAAGTGATGAGGTTTACTGGGCAGTATAGTTATCTCCACAGTGAGGAGGTTGACTGGCAGGTATAGTTACCTCGTAAGTGAGGAGGTTTACTGGACAGAATAGTTATCTCCACAGTGAGGAGGATGACTGGCAGGTATAGTTACCTCGTAAGTGAGGAGGTTTACTGGACAGAATAGTTATCTCCACAGTAAGGAGCTTGACTGGACAGACAAGGGGAGTAGAACTAGAGGCTCCTAAGGGGGGTACTTAGAGGAATTAGAAGGAGACTGGAGTCTGGGAGAGGTGGATGAGAATACAAACTGAGGAGGAGGAGGAGGGAGGGAGGGAGGGAGGGAGGGAAGGAGGGAGGGAGGGAGGGAGGGAGGGAGGGAGGGAGGGAGGGAGGGAGGGAGGGAGGGAGGGAGGGAGGGAGGGAGGGAGGGAGGGAGGGAGGGAGGGAGGGAGGGGTGAGACACACTGGGCACAGTCGGTCGTGCCAGACCTAACACTAACATGCTTTGGACACAGACTCATTGCCTCCACTGCTAACCAGGCACAAAGTCATAGAGAGAGAGAGCCCGGAAGGAGGAACAGAGGGAGAGAGAGACACAGAAACACACAGGGAGAGGGTGAAGGAGAGAACATGTTATAAAAGTGAGACCAAGAAGAGAATTTTGGAGGGAGTGCTGGGTAAATCCCAGGGTGTATTGGGTAGACAGTGTTTATTTTTCTTTTCTAAAGAGATGTGGCTTTCCCAGAGACACAGAACACAAATCTACAGCCAAGGGCACAACTTGGCAGTTTCATTCCTTCTTATCTAACTTTCTCTACAGTAGGTAACACACTGTACCGACTGCACCCAGATCCTTAGCAGAAGTTATTTTCTCTACAGATACCTCTTGATACCTCAACAGATACCTCTATGTTGTACTCTGATGCTGTGAATAGTCTGAGGGACGTCAAGCACACACATCCATCACTCTGAGGCTTTTCATGTAGGTAAACTACTGCATGTCTGTGGGACACAGCATGACTCACTGGTAGTATTGGAAGGGTCTTGTGAAAGGGTTGTCATCCCTGCCTTTCATAGATGCTGAAGCAGATGAACAAAGTGCCAGTGTGAGATGTGAGTGACAACTGTAGTATTATAAGATTTCCAGAAGGCCCATTGACCTGCAAGGTTGGTGCAGAAGTGTGGAAGATTTTTAACTATGTGAACTTTTTTCATATTTGTTAGATAACATTGAAATATGATCAAGTTCAGGAGCACTATCCCAGCTTTTGTGGCACCTACCTTATGCCCACTCCCCTTCAGAACCTCCGCTCCCCTGCTGCTTGGATAACAATAGTTCTCGCAGCATGAAGCCATTTTTACACTTGTAATGTGAAACTTTCAGAACTCATTGGCTTCCACACACACACTTCCATGCTCCTGAGTTGCGCAGCGGTCTAAGACACTGCTTGAGTTGTCACTACAGACCCGGGTTTGATCCCAGGCTGGTACAAAATAGGGGAGGGTTGTTCTTATCTCTTTATTTTGCTTTGGGGAGGGTTGTAATGTTTATTTTTTTGTGGTTTACATTACCCATGTTGCAGGTTTTACTATATAATTTCTTCCATATAGCCACATTTCCTCATCTGCTGGCATGTGCCTCCCCTATCAAGGTGTTTTGGTGCTTCCCTTATGCACTATGCTTTTCTGCACATTTACTATACAATAGTGGCAATAGTGGTAGGTAGATCATTTGTTAAGATCTGCAATAGGTTAACTAGAAATCATACCACACATAAAATCATTCAAAGCTGCTCCAATTTTCAACATAAATCCACAAGAACATAGAGGTAGCTGATAGGCAGCGGAGAGGCCAGGTATGTCATTGCTCATAAAACAACAGTCAAGACATGAGACACGCATCTCAAAAAGCTTCCCTATCGATCTTGTTCAGGCCATACACATGCTTCACCATTGTAGTAGTTGGGGTTCGGTTAAATCGCAGTGAATCGAATCATGGGAATCAAAATAATAATTTGTGAATCTCAAACAATAAAAGGAAACATTTTTGCTGTAGCCTTCCTTTCAAATTGTGTCGCTGCAAAACTAATTTTGTATATACTTTAAGTTGATTTGGACATTCAATGTGTGGGACATTGCAACTCAATAGATGCTAGTAGTCAGCCTGAAATAAACACTTCAAATGTTAAGATATGTAGCCTATCGCCTCTATAAAATCTGCAATGCATGCTGAAACAATAATTTTCTACTTTTTCTTTAAAAACCTTCCAAATTAAATGTTGACTGTAATATAGGCCTACCTGTCAGAATATCAGGATGATTTTTCAGGTGCATACTCTGCCATCACATGTGTAGTACAGAAACCTGACAGAAACACCACTAGTCTAACACAAATGTACTGTGACTAAAAGTCGTCTGGGACATGCTTTCAATAACAGCGCTGGGCCAGTAACTGAAAGGCTGCTGGTTCGAATCCCCGAGCAGTCTAGGTGAAAAATCTGCAGATGTGCCCTTGAGCAATGCACTTAACCCTAATTTCTCTATCTCTGGATAGGAGCGTCACGTAAATGTAATACTACCAAGTGGGTAACCCTATTGGCAAGATGCATAGGGTGTTTGCCTTTCACACCAGCGACCTGGATTTACTTCCTTGTCCTGCCGTTTGCTACATTGTTGTCATCGAGACGCATAGCTCGGATGTGCTAGGGGACTGAGGAGTCAAGGCACATGGACGTACCTTCAGGTACGGGGGTGGCAGTGTAGCAAACCTCGCTATATTAGCCACGTTACAATTCCCAGTAAGGGGTTAACCCTATTGGCACGATGCGTAGGACGCCCCAAGTTGTATTCCCTGCCCCACTGTTCACTACAATACCAAAAGGCTAAAATCACTTGGTGATGTCGCTAGGTGTTGTACAAAGGTTATTTAGTATTATTACACGGGGTACAACTTGTATAACAAAAATGTACATATATTATGTTTGTTTTGGGGGGGGGCTTGCTCTCCTCACTTAAAAAAAAAAAGTAATCTGTTAAACAGTTAATTGCATGTGTATGGCTTTAGGGACAATAAAATGATCCTACCTAGACTAGTCTACAAAACCACAATGCAATGTATATTTGCATTATTGTTTTCAAGTGAGTAACATTTTGTACAATTCTATAGGCTGTAAACTGCAGTGAAAATGGCATTTGAATAATGGCGCAAAAGCCTTGTTCTTTGAATGTTCCATTTGGATCTGACAGATGATAAGGTTCAGAAAGACACAGTACCAGACAGTCTGGCTGTATTTCTACTTCTGATAGTGATGCGCTGTCTGTTGCCATTCATCATTCTCCTAAGTCGTCCTATATAGTGTGATCACATAGGCCTCTGCTCCCAGCAGACCCAGTTATTCAGGAAAACCTCCTTTCCGAGTCTAAGCAGCTGTTCCTCGACCTAGAACCTAATGCTTCAATATAGCCTAAATATTTGTCATTAACTTTTGTGTGGCATATACAGTACACAACCAGTCACAATGTTTGAATCCGATTAGACTACCGTCTAAAGTCTCCTGTAGGCTTCCTGCGCATGTTCATCCACTCCACTCTAATATAATTCCAGCATCCAAACTGTGCACTGGCCATTAAAGTAATGATGGTCTGTCGTTTCTCTTTGCTTATTTGAGCTGTTCTTGTCATAATATGAACTTTTACCAAATAGGACTATCTTCTGTATACCACCCCTACCTTGTCACTCAAGCGCATTAAAAAGGAAAGAAATTCCACAAATTAACTTTTAACAAGGCACACCTGACAATTGAAATGCATTCCAGGTGACTACCTCATGAAGCTGGTTGAGAGAATGCCCAGTGTGTGCAAAGCTGTCATCAAGGCAAAGGGTGGCTACTTTGAAGAATCTCAAATATAAAATAGATATTTGATTTAACACTTTCTTGGTTACTCCATGATTCCATATGTGTTATTTCATAGTGTTGATGTCTTCACTATTATTCTACAATGTAGAAGATAGTACAAATAAAGAAAATAAATGAGTAGGGTGTCCAAACTTTTGAATAGTACTTAATATCAATTTATCCTTCATTATTTACCCCTAACCCAACCACCCCTCCCCTAATTGGAGTAAACTAATGGACAACAACACTTAGTCTTCTACTACCAACTTATACAAACGATATACATTTTACGGACACAGTATATTTTACAATAGTTATCTTTTGATTGTTTTTAGTCCCATCCTTCAGCTACCCACAACCCCTCCCTTCTATTTGCCATATATTTTTACGTACACAGTATATTTTACATGAGTTATCTTAACACCCGTCCCCCGCTCTCCCCCGTCCCTAACACCCACTGGAGACGTGTTGGCTAAAACAGGCTGAGAAACAGCAAGGCCTCCTTGATCAATGTTTGATGAATGAAATAAATACATTAAACTGTTTGCCTGCCATTGTGAAGAACCAGGTGCAGGGATGCGACTCACAGATTAAAAGAAAATGCCGCATTTCTGCTGGGAGAGGGAGAGGCACCTATTTATGTCACAAAAGAAAAGGAGCACAAAAGCACTTCCCCTCTTTTCCCTCTTTGTTCTCTTCCCCCGTTTTCATTTTGTATCTTGTTGAAGTGTTTGCCGATGGAGAATTGAGGGGGGAAAACACCCGAGCTATCAAGAAGCAATCATGGCTTGATGGAGTGGGGCTCTGGGCCACAGACAAATGGGAGAAAAGCAGATGACAGGCTTGTGGAGGAAAATAAAGGAGTGTGAGAAAGAAAGAGAAAGCGAGTGAAGGAAAAACCACCTACTTGCATAATGTGCCTCAACTGAATGATCAGTTTTATACCTTTCAACCCATCACAGGACAATTATATAGCAGACTGTTACATATTCTTCACACACCTGCGTCACTGTGCCTGTCCATCACGGCTGTGGATTTTCAACTGTGTGGTGAAACAATAACACCCATCCATGTGATTCACTTCCTCTGATGACGAAAGTCACCACAGATATGTGTAATTGATCAACAACATTTATTTATTTTCTTCTTGTTTATTTTTGGAGGGTTGTGGTAGAAGCAAATGACATTCAGAAAGTATTCAGACCCCTTGACTTTTTCCACATTTTGTTATTCTAAAATGGATTAAATTGTTTTTTTCCCCCCTCATCAATCTACACACAATACCCCATAATGACAAAGCAAAAACAGGTTTTTAGAAATGTTTACACATTTATTACAAATAAAAAACTGAAATATCACATTTAGATAAGTATTCAGACCCTTTACTCAGCACTTTGTTGAAGCAACTTTGGCAGCGATTACAGCGCCAATTTTTCTTGGGTATGATGCTACAAACTTGGCACACCTGTATTTGGGGAGTTTCTCACATTCTTCTCTGCAGATCCTCTCAAGCTCTGTCAGGTTGGATGGGGAGCATCGAGGCACAGCTATTTTCAGGTTTTTCCAGAGATGTTCGATCAGTTTCAAGTTCGGGCTCTAGCTGGGCCACTCAAGGACATTCAGAGACTTGTCCGAAGCCATTCCTGCGTTGTCTTGGCTGTGTGCTTAGGGTCGTTGTCCTGTTGGAAGGTGAACCTTCACCCCCAGTCTGAGGTCCTGAGCGCTCTGGAGCAGGTTTTCATCAAGGGTCTTTCTGTACTTTGCTCCGTTCATCTCCCAGTCCATGCTTGTGTAAAACATCCCCACAGCATGATGCTGCCACCACCATGTTTCACCGTAGGGATGGTGCCAGGTTTCCTACAGACGTGAAACTGCATTCAGGCCGAAGTGTTCAATCCTGGTTTCATCAGACCAGATAATCTTGTTTCTCAAGGTCTGAGTCCTTTAGTTGTCTTCCGTCTGGCCACTCTACCATAAAGGCCTGATTGGTGGAGTGCTGCAGAGATGGTTGTCCTTCTGGAAGGTTCTCCCATCTCCACAGAGGAACTCTGGAGCTCTGTCAGACTGACAATCAGGTTCTTGATCATCTCCCTGACCAAACCCCTTCTTCTACAATTGTTCAGTTTGGCCGGATGGCCAACTCTAGGAACAGTCTTGGGGACATTCAATGCTGCAGACATTTTTTGGTACCCTTCCCCAGATCTGTGCCTCGACACAATCCTGTCTCGGAGCTCTATGGACAATTCCTTCAACCTCATGGCTTGGTTTTTGCTCTGACATGCACTCTCAGCTGTGGGACCTTATATAGACAAGCGTGTACCTTTCCAAATGATGTCCAATCAATTCAATTTACCACAGGTGGACTCCAATGGATGCACCTGAGCTCAATGTTGAGTCTCATAGCAAAGGATCTGAATACTTATGTAAATAAGGTATATCTGTTTTCTATTTGTAATAAATTAGCAAAAATTCATCCCTCCAACCTGTACTGTACCCAACACCCCTCCCCATCAAGGTCAGTATGCTGTCCCTGTTCCATGTGATGTAGCTTACCGTGCCACGCGTACTGATACAGGCAGGATTGGGCTGCTATAGCTGGATTTGTTTCATGTTGGACATTCTAATGTTATTACCATGACTTTGCTTCTTAGTGGCTGCCTTTGTCATGTAGGCAGGACCCATCTGGGCTGATCTGCACCTCTCACAGAGATGGCCATGAGATGATGAAGCACTACAAAGAGAAGAAGGGCTGGAGGGAGGGATGGAGAGGAGAGGGGGAATGAAAGAGTGGGGCACTGAAATAACACATTAAAAGGAAGGCTGACATGAACAACCAATACGGGTTCATCTCCCATTGTTTAGTCATCATAGAAACACATCCCTTTATCTATCTATCCATCCATCCATCTATCTATGAATCAAAGGGTGTGGTTGAGAATAATCCCTTGTTATTTGTGTGGATTTTTGTAACTGTAAAATAGGAAATATTCAATATAAACATATAGTGATACTGAGCCTGTTGATTGGCAGTAGCCAGCTCCATCATCCTCCAGATGAGATGATTTAGGATTAGTAGGTATTACAAATAAAGTGAAGATAAACTATATAATTATGACATTATAAACCATGAGATTAACGGAATTTACAGTAAAACTATTTTGATCCAAAATTATGCTACAATCTAAAAACAGAACATATTAAAAATGTACATAAGTATTCCACCCGCCCTGCTCTCTATCCCTCGTTTCACACCAGTGTCAGGTTAAATTGGGGCGGCAGGGTAGCCTAGTGGTTAGAGAGTTGGACTAGTAACTGAAAGGTTGCAAGTTCATATCCCTGAGCTGACAAGGTACAAATCTGTCGTTCTGCCCCTGAACAGGCAGTTAACCCACTGTTCCTAGGCCGTCATTGAAAATAAGAATTTGCTGACTAGTTAAATTTAAATTTAAAAATTATATCATTAGAGCACCATGCGATATCAAACAGCAAGTTTCCTAAACAATGTATTATGTAGCACTACTCCAACTTCACCCACTCTCTTTTTCTGTCTGTGTTTTAGCCCTGCATACACACACACACACACAGACCTCCAACTCAGTGTCTTGGGCACTGACCACAGAGGTGTTGTGTTAGAAGGAGGGTGTTGTTTGTGGTAGGATGTTTGAAGGAGGCTCATGCCATCAGGCATCTCTGTCTCTCTTCTGGTCTCAGCCATTCTGTGGCAGACATATGCTCTGTGGCATAGCAGAGATATCCAGGGTCCCCCGTTTCATGCCCAGCTGTGTGCGTTTGCGCATGTGCATGCACGTGAGTTTGTTCCTCATAGGGTGTGATCAGTGTGTGTGTGTGTTTGCGCACGTGCATGTGTGTATGTGCGTTTTTGTGTGTTCTCCTGGTGTGATCAATGTGTGTGATGCTTCACTGATGAGGAGGAAAAGATCGTTAGACCCGGGGAAGACATGGGGAAGGGCTCTGGACAACAGGGGGGATTCTGGGGGAAGCAGACAACTAAAGGTCAGAAGTAAATAAAGAATCTAACAGCAAAGCAGCCGGCTGCCTGTGTCTCAGCTTCTCTCAATATGTTTGGTATGCCATTTTATCTATTTATCAACTGTAGGGTTTTTCATGGTAATATATATCATTTTTACCTGTACTATACCTATATCAGTATGTTATTATTACCAGTACTATACCTATACCTATATCGGTATGTTATTATTACCAGTACTATACCTATATCAGTATGTTATTATTACCAGTACTATACCTATACCTATATCAGTATGTTATTATTACCAGTACTATACCTATATCAGTATGTTATTATTACCAGTACTATACCTATACCTATATCAGTATGTTATTATTACCAGTACTATACCTATACCTATATCGGTATGTTATTATTACCAGTACTATACCTATATCAGTATGTTATTATTACCAGTACTATACCTATACCTATATCAGTATGTTATTATTACCAGTACTATACCTATATCAGTATGTTATTATTACCAGTACTATACCTATACCTATATCAGTATGTTATTATTACCAGTACTATACCTATACCTATATCGGTATGTTATTATTACCAGTACTATACCTATATCAGTATGTTATTATTACCAGTACTATACCTATACCTATATCAGTATGTTATTATTACCAGTACTATACCTATATCAGTATGTTATTATTACCAGTACTATACCTATACCTATATCAGTATGTTATTATTACCAGTACTATACCTATACCTATATCGGTATGTTATTATTACCAGTACTATACCTATATCAGTATGTTATTATTACCAGTACTATACCTATACCTATATCGGTATGTTATTATTACCAGTACTATACCTATATCAGTATGTTATTATTACCAGTACTATACCTATACCTATATCGGTATGTTATTATTACCAGTACTATACCTATATCAGTATGTTATTATTACCAGTACTATACCTATATCAGTATGTTATTATTACCAGTACTATACCTATACCTATATCGGTATGTTATTATTACCAGTACTATACCTATATCAGTATGTTATTATTACCAGTACTATACCTATACCTATATCGGTATGTTATTATTACCAGTACTATACCTATACCTATATCGGTATGTTATTATTACCAGTACTATACCTATACCTATATCTGTATGTTATTATTACCGGTACTATACCTATACCTATATCAGTATGTTATTATTACCAGTACTATACCTATATCAGTATGTTATTATTACCAGTACTATACCTATATCAGTATGTTATTATTACCAGTACTATACCTATACCTATATCGGTATGTTATTCTTACCAGTACTATACCTATACCTATATCAGTATGTTATTATTACCAGTACTATACCTATATCAGTATGTTATTATTACCAGTACTATACCTATACCTATATCAGTATGTTATTATTACCAGTACTATACCTATACCTATATCAGTATGTTATTATTACCAGTACTATTCCTATACCTATATCAGTATGTTATTATTACCAGTACTATACCTATATCAGTATGTTATTATTACCAGTACTATACCTATACCTATATCAGTATGTTATTATTACCGGTACTATACCTATATCGGTATGTTATTATTACCAGTACTATACCTATACCTATATCGGTATGTTATTATTACCAGTACTATACCTATATCGGTATGTTATTATTACCAGTACTATACCTATATCGGTATGTTATTATTACCAGTATTATACCTATATGGGTATGTTATTGTTACCAGTACTATACCTATATCGGTATGTTATTATTACCAGTACTATACCTATATCGGTATGTTATTATTACCGGTACTATACCTATACCTATATCGGTATGTTATTATTACCAGTACTATACCTATATCGGTATGTTATTATTACCGGTACTATACCTATACCTATACCTATATCGGTATGTTATTATTACCAGTACTATACCTATATCGGTATGTTATTATTACCGGTACTATACCTATATCAGTATGTTATTATTACCGGTACTATACCTATACCTATATCAGTATGTTATTATTACCAGTACTATACCTATATCGGTATGTTATTATTACCAGTACTATACCTATATCGGTATGTTATTATTACCGGTACTATACCTATACCTATATCGGTATGTTATTATTACCAGTACTATACCTATATCGGTATAGTACGGGTATCCAACAGCAGGTGGAAGGACTTTTCAATAAATGCAATGTCACAGGTGGCCAATAATAAAAGATTGAAAATAGATAGAGACCTATTCAGAGACGGAAGGAGGAAATGAGATCAGATGAAAAGCAGATCATGATTATTTTCTGTGTGGTGCCACGTTTAGGGAGATTCAAGTAAACTTACCACGCAGTGCACTGTAATATAGGGCTGTTTTTCACACTCTGCTTTTAGATAGTGTACCCCAGAGGAAGGGAAGAGATAACAGTGTGAAACGTGACGTTTAAGCCATTCAAGTCATATAAATCCTAAGAACGGGACGAAGTTGTGAGGACACTTTGAAGAGTTGGTGTTATATACTGTAACTGTTCTAATATACAGCCTACTTCACATGATTACTGGATAGTGGCTACATGTGCAAGACGTGGACTACTGCACAACCTGAGACTAGGAATAATATTCTGATCTGTACCATACATTCGCTCTGTGTACATTAGCTCTGTGTACATTAGCTCTGTGTACATTAGCTCTGTGTACATTAGCTCTGTGTCATCTATTAAACCTGCAATATGTATCTTTTTAATTAGCTAGCTAGCTAGCATTTTTTTTTTTGCCATATTAGCATTGACATGAAATCGGTCAAAACACCTCAAAACAAGACACGGTATCAAGAACAAGATGAAATGCGCTGAAACGATCCACTTACGATTCCCCACATGGCAGTTTCTTGTTATTGTTGCTAGCTGTCTGGCCATCTAGAATCATAACAACACACTGACTTCTGGCCCAATGAAGCTTGCGCATTGTTTCCATGACGTTGTCAGCTAACCCACCTATGTACTATATATGTATGTATGTCATGTACTGTTGTCAGTGTGCCTTGTCCTCTGTCCTCTTACATGTTGAGTATTCTGCTCTGAGGTAATGTATTCAAAAGGACTGGTCTGTACACATGCTGGGGATGTATGTTTGGATGTACATCTACGTGTGTGTGCATTTCCGCATGTACACTTGCGTACGTGTGTGTGTGCTTAGATGTGTGTGTGTGTGTGTGTGCGTGCCTCTGTGTGCTTGCATGCATGAGTGTCTACGTCAGTGGTGGTCGGTGCCGTTTAAGATGAGGGATGACGAGCATGGCCTTATTTCTATTACAGCATATTGGATGACTGTCATTACATTCACCCAGCTCAACGTAACATCGATAGGTTTAGGCTACAACATGATACTCAAATTTTCCCTCACACTTTTGCTAAAACCTAGCCTATTAATGAAAGTTTACAATGTAGTTGCACAGGTCGAGAGACATTTGTTTGTCATCAAGGTGACAGACAGTGAAACATTCAATACCGCCTTGCACACTCTTGCCTGCATCTAGCTGATCTGGGGTGATTATTTTTATTTTGCCTTTATTTAACCAGGTAGGCCGGTTGAGATCAAGTTCTCATTTACAACTGCGACTTGGCAAAGATAAAGCAAAGCAGTGCGACACAAACAACAACACAGAGTTACACATGTAATAAACAAACATACAGTCAATAACACAATAGGAAAGAAAGTCTATATACAGTGTGTGCAAATGAGGTAAGATAAGAGAGGTAAGGCAATAAATAGGCCATAGTGGCGAAATAATTACAATTTAGCAATTAAACACTGGAGTGACAGATGTGCAGAAGATGAATGTGCAAGTAGAGATACTGGGGTGCAAAGGACAAAAAAAAATACAAATAAATAAATAACACTATGGGGATGAGGAAGTCGGATGTGCTATTTACAGATGGGCTATGTACAGGTGCAGTGATCTGTGAGCTGCTCTGACAGCTGGTGCTTAAAGTTGGTGAGGGAGATATGAGTCTCCAGCTTCAGTGATTTTTGCAATTCGTCTCAGTCATTGGCAGCAGAGAACTGGAAGGAAAGGCAGCCAAAGTAGGAATTGGCTTTGGGGGTGACCAGTGAAATATACTTGCTGGAGCGCGTGCTACGGGTGGGTGCTGCTATGTTGACCAGTGAGCTGAGATAAGGCGGGGCTTTACCTAGCAAAGACGGAATTATTAGTCCAACAGTTGCAAACGAGGGTTTCAATTGGACAAATTCAGATATGTTTATCCTCTTTTTGTTCCGTTTGCTTCTATTTAAGAAAAGTTTTTCAACAAATTTGGAAGAATGAATACACCACTGATCACACGCAAACACAATTCACTTTCACAGCAGCCACAGCATGATCACTTTGCTCGTTGTAATTCCTTCTTGCCTCTACGCGCTCTCCTCCTCTCAACTTTTCCCTTCGCTTGCACAAAAAAAAACTTTCCAAGTCAAACCTTCGTATTAGAACTGCTACACACAGCCAACATCATTGTCACCATATTAGCTAACGTCATAGTCAACATAGCTACTAGAACTAATGCGTTAGTAAATCCGCTACAATCATGCAGTACAGTGTACAGTCAGCAAGCAGTTTAGCAATTAAACCGGTGGCAATAAATTAATAAAACCAAAAGCTTACCTTGACTTGGAAGAGTTCCAGTGTTGGATAGCCATAGCCAGCTACCTAACATAGCATCCCTCTCTGTTTGAGTGTTTGAGTAAGCTAAACTAGCTAGTTGCATTCACTACCTAAGTAAGTGAAAGTGAAAAAAATACAACAAAATATAGCTTTCTCTCTCTCTTGCTTCTCCTTAATTTTTGAAGAAATGTATTTGTAAATAACCACATTTTATGCACTGCATGTGCTGTCAAGCTGTAGGTTATGCTTTTAGTACTAGATTCATTCTCTGATCCTTTGATTGGGTAGACATGTCAGTTCATGCTGCAAGAGCTGTGGTTGTTTGGAGGACATCCTCCAGAAGTTGTCATAAGTACTGTTTTAGTCTTTGGATGGGGGTGAGAACCAAGAGCCTCCTAGGTTTTGTATTAAAGTCAATGTACCCAGAGGAGGACGGAAGCTAGCTGTCCTCTGGCTACACCGTGGTGCTACCCAACAGACTGCTGATTAGGCTACTGTAGATTTTCCTTGCAAAACAGTTTGTTTTAATACATTTTTTGGTGACGTGAATATATTTAGTATAGTTTAATCTAAAATTATAGCTTTTTTAATGTTTCACTCCCCTTCCTCCTCTGAATAGCCTCCACTGGTCTACATATCGATACATGTCTACCTGTGTGCATCTAAGTGTGAGAGTGCCCAACGGACGTGTGTGTGTATGTATGCTCGTGTGCACGTTTGTTTGTGTCCATGTGTGTAGGGAAGCAGGTTGCCAGCTGTCAGGAGTGCAGGTTAAGGTAGTCAGTCAGGGGGAACGAGCTGTTCAAGCTGCCAGTCAGACCCAGGCAGGACTATGACTTCAGCCACACCAGCCCGTACAGTAATGATGATGGGGAGCAAATCCTGCACTACAGGAGCTCATTAAGAGAGTTTGTTAAAACCAACAGTCCTCAGGCTGGCTGAGGGGAGACAGGTGTTGGTCCAGGTTTGGGAAGATAGAGACAGACTGGCTGGGAAGACACAATCACATCACAGAGCTCCCATCCAGCCCCACAGAAAGCAGGGCTACATTTTTCCTCATCAATCTACAGACAATACCCCATAATGGCAAAGTGAAAACAGGTTTTTAGAAATGTTTGCAGATGTATTAAAAATAAAGAACCTAAATATTTTATTTACATAAGTATTCAGACCTTTTGCTATGAGACTCGAAATTGAGCTCAGGTGCATCCTGTTCCCATTGATCATCCTTGAGATGTGTCTATAACTTGACTTGAGTCCACCTGTGGTAAAATCAATTGATTGGACATGATTTGGAAAGGCACACAGGTGGCACACAGGCACACAGTTCCCACAGTTGACAGTGCATGTCAGAGCAAAAACCAAGCCATGAGGTCGAAGGAATTGTCCGTAGAGCTCCGGGACAGGGTTGTGTCCCCAAGAACACGGTGGCCTCCATCATTCTTAAATGTAAGAAGTTTGGAACCACCAAGACTCTTTCTAAAGCTGGCCACCTGGCCAAACTGAGCAATCGGGGAGAAAGGCCTTGGTCAGGGAGGAGACCGAGAATCCGATGGTCACTCTGACAGAGCTCTAGAGTTCCTCTGTGGAGATGGGAGAACCTTCCTGAAGGAGGACCATCTCTGCAGCACTCCACCAATCAGGCCTTTTTGGTAGAGTGGCCAGATGAAAGCCACTCCAGTAAAAGGCACAACAGCGCACTTGGAGTTTACCAAAAGGCATCTAAAGGACTCTCAGACCATGATAAACACAATTCTCTGGTCTGATGAAAACAAGATTGAACTATTTGGCCTGAATGCCAAGCGTCACGTCAGGAGGAAACCTGGCACCATCCCTACGGTGAAGCATGGTGGTGGCAGCATCATGCTGTGGGGATGTTTTTCAGCGGCAGGGACTGGGAGACTAGTCAGGATCGAGGGAAAGATGAACAGAGTCAAATGCAGAGAGATCCTTGATGAAAACCTGATCCAGAGCACTCAGGACCTCAGACTGGGGTGAAGGTTCACCTTCCAACAGGGCAAAAACCCTAAGCACACAGCCAAGACAACGCAGGACTGGCTTCAGGACAAGTCTCTGAATGTCCTTGAGTGGCCCAGCCAGAGCCCAGACTTGAACCCAATTGAAGATCTCTAGAGAGACCTGAAAATAGCTGTGCAGCGATGCTCCCCATCCAACCTGACAGAGCTTGAGAGGATCTGCAGAAAAGAATGTGAGCAACTCCACAAATACAAGTGTGCCAATATTATAGCTTCATACCCCAGAAGACTTGAGGCTGTAATCGCTGCCAAAGGTGCTTCAACAAAGTACTGAGTAAAGGGTCTGAATACTTATCTAAATGCGATATTTCCGTTTTTAAGAACCATTTCTAAAAATCTGTTTTTGCTTTGTCATTATGGGGTATTGTATGTACAGTCGTGGCCAAAGTTTTGAGAATAACACAAATATTAATTTCCACAAAGTTTGCTACTTCAGTGTCTTTAGAGATATTTTGTCAGATGTTACTATGGAATACTGAAGTATAATTACAAGCATTTCATAAGTGTCAAAGGCTTTTATTGACAATTACATGAAGTTGATGCAAAGAGTCAATATTTGCAGTGTTGACCCTTCTTTTTCAAGACCTCTGCAATCCGCCATGGCATGCTGTCAATTAACTTCTGGGCCACATCCTGACTGATGACAGCCCATTCTTGCATAATCAATGCTTGGAGTTTTTCAGAATTAGTGGGTTTTTGTTTGACCACCTGCCTCTTGAGGATTGACCACAAGTTCTCAATGGGATTAAGGTCTGGGGAGTTTCCTGGCCATGGACCCAAAATATCAATGTTTGTTCCCCGAGCCACTTAGTTATCACCTTTGCCTTATGGCAAGGTGCTCCATCATGCTGGAAAAGTGTGTTGGTACCATTCTTTATTCATGGCTGTGTTCTTAGGCAAAATTGTGAGGGAGCCCACTCCCTTGGCTGAGAAGCAACCCCACATATGAATGGACTCAGGATGCTTTACTGTTGGTATGACACAGGACTGATGGTAGTGCTCACCTTGTCTTCTCCGGACAAGCTTTTTTCCGGATGCCCCAAACAATCGGAAAGGGGATTCATCAGAGAAAATGACTTTACCTCAGTCCTCAGCAGTCCAATCCCTGTACCTTTTGCAGAATATCAGTCTGTCCCTGATGTTTTTCCTGGAGAGAAGTGGCTTCTTTGTTGCCCTTCTTGACATCAGGTCATCCTCCAAAAGTCTTCGCCTCACTGTATGTGCAGATGCCCTCACACCTGCCTGCTGCCATTCCTGAGCAAGCTCTGTACTGGTGGTGCCCCGATACCGCAGCTGAATCAACTTTAGAAGACGGTCCTGGCGCTTGCTGGACTTTCTTGGGCGCCCTGAAAACTTCTTCACAACAATTGAATCGCTCTCCTTGAAGTTCTTGATGATCCGAAAAATGGTTGATTTAGGTGCTATCTTACTGGCAGCAATATCCTTGCCTGTGAAGCCCTTTTTGTGAAAAGCAATGATGACTGCACATGTTTCCTTGCAGGTAACCATGGTTGACAGAGGAAGAACAATGATTCCAAGCACCACCCTCCTCTTGAAGCTTCCAGTCTGTTATTCGAACTCAATCAGCATGACAGAGTGATCTCCAGCCTTGTCCTCGTCAACACTCACACCTGTGTTAACAAGAGAATCACTGACATGATGTCAGCTGGTCCTTTTGTGCCAGGGCTGAAATGCAGTGGGAAATGTTTTTTGGGGGATTCAGTTCATTTGCATGGCAAAGAGGGACTTTGCAATTAATTGCAATTCATCTGATCCCTCTTCATAACATTCTGGAGTGTATGCAAATTGCCATCATGCAAACTGAGGCAGCAGACTTTGTGAAAATTAATATTTGTGTCATTCTCAAAACTTTTGGCCACGACTGTAGATTGATGTGTTTTGTTTATTTTATCCATTTTAGAATGAGGCTGAAACTTAACTAAATGTGTAAAAAGTCAAGGGGTCTGAATACTTTCTGAATGCACTGTATAGTAATATGTATACTGTGTGGTAGGGTACTGATGTAAAAGCCACTCAGAGTGCATGCAAGCATTAGCATAATGCAATCCCACAAAGTCAATACAGGCACGCCCAGCAGCCAATCAAAAATGTACATTCGTACAACCTTACCTTCTGCATGTTTGTCTTCTGTTGTTGCGTGCCTTTTCTTTTCTTTGCTGGAATCCATACTTTTTAATCAAATGTTAATCAAATTACAACCACTCATTGTTCCGTTGTTGCTGTTGCTCTAAGATGGCAACTCAGCGTGAATGCACATGTGCCGATTGAATCTCAACAAGGAAACAGTTGTTGGTTGTATTTGAATAAGGTTTTACTAAAAAGTATGAATTTCAGCAAACATGAAAGACATACAACAACAGAAGACAAACACAGGTACACGGTAAGGGTGTAAGAATGTACCTTTTTGAAGTATCGACTGCACAGCAACTCGGAGGAGTTGGCGGCTCACTACAAAAATTCCCATCTGTACTCATCTCCGCTGATGTTGCATCGTGGAGTTGAGATATACTAACATAGGGAGCAAGCTGCAATTCATTAACATTAGAGGAGACCAGAACATGAGATTCAATTCCATTCATTAAGTTCTACTTGTAGTTTGTGGAAACACTAATTGTGAGTAAGAGCTTATCAATATTCCTGTTGGTGGGGGAATAAAGTTCTCAGGTACACACCGGCAAATTAATCCTGACAGTCCGACTCTCTGCCGATAATGAGATACATTCACAGTTGAGTGCAAAAGCATCTCATCTCTGCTTGGCTTCACTGTAAAAACTCAACTAACACCGAGGCAATGCAGCAACCTGCACATACGCTTCAGCCAGCCTGGCCATTAAAAACACCATTCAACCATCTCACTCATCAGTTTCCACTTCCCCCAGTCACTGGCACTTCTCACCATTGAAATAGATAGAGCCTCTCACACATACTGTATTAAATGCCTCTTTCCCCGCGTTTAGTCAAGGCTCAAAATCACCATAATTATTGCCGCTCTCGCTCTGGATGAGCGCCATAGTTAAGGAGGCACACAGGGAATCATTTGATGCTGCAATCTAGAATTAAACACAACACACTTAAATACAAACATAATAGGGGAAACATGCAATTACTGGTAATTAAAGAGCAGGACTCTTCTGCAGCGAAGTCAATCAATCTCTCTGGGGCAGAAAAGAGAACCAACACCAGAACACAAGACTTTAGGCCGAAATTAGATTTCACTCCCCTCTGCCACAGCCAGTGGTGCAAATAGAGAGTTTTGCTTTGTGCTACCACAGCACAAACAGAGTTCTGGTTTGATATTCCCCAGGTCATTATTTCATATTCATCTATATGATGACAAATCTCCCTTTAAATAACATGAGGAATGAGAATGCTTTTTTTTTTTTAAGTGGCGGTTCTGACTGAATTCCAGTAGCATGAGATTATGCTAAACTAACAGGCATTAAAGAGCCTAATCCTCCTTCATGTCTGAGAGTGGAGTTGCATGTCGTCTGTTGAATACCCTGTCTGCCCCCCTGGTTGGTTCACATGTTCCCATGGCAGACTGGGTTCGATCATCCAACTGCCGGCTATAGGGAGGGAACCTCAGGTCCTTACCAACAAACTTACTAAATGACATGACTCATCAAAAAAGGATCACATTTACATTTGACATTTTAGTCATTTAGCAGATGCCCTTATCCAGAGCGATTTACGCATGCGCTTACAAGCACAAACTCCCACGATTTACAGTTCCAGATTAGACCTACCATCACATCACTCAGATCGCTGATGGTTTGGCTTCCAGTTATTTTGAATCAGCATACTGTAGTGTGTGTATGAATGTGATAGTAACCTTTTCTGAGAAAAAGAGGCACATGGTGGTCACATAGCTCAGCCTGACACGTGGCCTACTTCTACATTGTACAACATGGCTGAAAAGATACCATAAGCGGTCAGTGTTACTTTGGGCAGTTGTGGATTATCTCTCAGATTTTAATGGATGAGTACTATATGTTCTGAAAACTGCAGATCAAATAGAAATGTGCCATGTGCGTGGACCTGCCTAGCATACGGTGATAGAATTAACTTAGCAGGCAGCCGTGCTGTGCATCCCGCAGATGTGAACCCACATAACCTCACACAGTGCAGAAACAACAGGACTACTCGCCCCACAAACTGCAGAAACAACAGGACTATTCACCTCACACAGTGCAGAAACAACAGGACTACTCACCCCACACACTGCAGAAAGAACATTACTACTCACCCCACACACTGCAGAAAGAACAGTACTATTCACCCCACACTGCAAAAAGAACAGTACTATTCACCCCACACTGCAGAAAGAACAGTACTATTCACCCCACACTGCAGAAACAACAGGACTACTCACCTCACACACTGCAAAAAGAACAGTACTACTCACCCCACACTGCAGAAAGAACAGTACTACTCACCCCACACTGCAGAATGAACAGTACTACTCACCCCACACTGCAGAAAGAACAGTACTACTCCCCCCACACTGCAGAAAGAACAGGACTACTCACCCCACACTGCAGAAAGAACAGTACTACTCACCCCACACTGCAGAAAGAACAGTACTACTCACCCCACACTGCAGAATGAACAGTACTATTCACCCCACACTGCAGAAAGAACAGTACTACTCACCCCACACTGCAGAAAGAACAGTACTACTTGCCCCACACTGCAGAAAGAACAGGACTACTCACCCCACACTGCAGAAAGAACAGTACTATCTCCCCCACACTGCAGAAACAACAGGATTACTCACCCCACACTGCAGAAAGAACAGTACTACTCACCCCACACTGCAGAAAGAACAGTACTACTCACCCCACACTGCAGAAAGAACAGTACTACTCACCCCACACTGCAGAAAGAACAGGACTACTCACCCCACACTGCAGAAAGAACAGTACTACTCACCCCACACTGCAGAAACAACAGGACTACTCGCCCCACACTGCAGAAAGAACAATACTACTCACCCCACACTGCAGAAAGAACAGTACTACTCACCCCACACTGCAGAAACAACAGGACTACTCACCCCACACTGCAGAAACAACAGGACTACTCGCCCCACACTGCAGAAAGAACAGTACTACTCACCCCACACTGCAGAAAGAACAGTACTACTCACCCCACACTGCAGAAACAACAGGACTACTCACCCCACACTGCAGAAAGAACAGTACTACTCACCTCACACACTGCAAAAAGAACAGTACTATTCACCCCACACACTGCAGAAACAACAGGACTACTCACCTCACACACTGCAGAAAGAACAGTACTATTCACCCCACACTGCAGAACGAACAGTACTATTCACCCCACACTGCAGAACGAACAGTACTATTCACCCCACACTGCAGAAATAACAGTACTATTCACCCCACACTGCAGAAACAACAGGACTACTCACCTCACACACTGCAGAAACAACAGTACTATTCACCCCACACTGCAGGAACAACAGGACTAGTCACTTCACACACTGCAGAATGAACAGTACTACTCACCTCACACACTGCAGAAAGAACAGCACTATTCACCCCACACTGCAGAAACAACAGTACTATTCCCCCCACACTACAGAAAGAACAGTACTATTCACCACACTGCAGAAACAACAGTACTATTCACCACACTGCAGAAACAACAGTACTATTCACCACACTGCAGAAACAACAGTACTATTCACCCCACACTGCAGAGAACAGACTTACTCAGCCATTGAGACAGCACATTTTGCAGGGTTTGGGGTTTGCAGTTGTAAGTCACCTAGCTAGCAGGTACACACACTGTAGGCTACACATGATCTAGATTCTGACTTTTAAGAGTATGTGTGCATTTGTATGTGTGTACACAGTCTTGTATAACTAATCTTGTGAAGTCACACAATTCAGTCCCATTCAAAATCCTATTTTCCCTAACCCCTAACCCTTACCTCAAAACCAAACCTTAACCCTGAACCTAACCCTACTGTTGCTCCTAACCCTAAAACTAACTCTAACTCCTAACCCTAATTCTAACCTTAATCCTAAACCAACTAGAAATAGCAATTGACCTTGTGGGGTCCCCAGTTGGTCAATTTTTTGTCTAACTATTGGTGTGGTCCCCAAGTATAGTTAAACACATCCACATGTGAGTGTATGTGAGTGAGTGTGTGTGTTTACATGCGAGTAGGGTGAAGTGATGCGTTCATATATAACAGAGTAGGGCACCGCCATTAGTTATTTACACTGTCTTAAACCAGACAGGCCATTTTCTCAAATGAAACTAAAAAGATGGTTCCGTGAGATAAAAAGAGTGCAATCAGACTCACTGTCTCTCATCTAGAGTATCAGCGCTGCTCATTGTGTTGATTCCCTTTGATAAGATTCACCAGTGCAGATCTAGCTGGTGAAAGATTAGAGACATGAATAAGTCATTACAGAGAGAGGCCCAGTAACAGAAATGTGTGTGTGTGTGTGTGTGTGTGTGTGTGTGTGTGTGTGTGTGTGTGTGTGTGTGTGTGTGTGTGTGTGTGTGTGTGTGTGTGTGTGTGTGTGTGTGTGTGTGTGTTGTGTTTGGGCAGGTGTGTGGAGTGGCAGAGAGGGGTGAAGAGGATATGGGTTTTTGTGTTGTCTTTGGACAGTAAAAAGAAAGAAAGTCGCACACTCTAATGATGCTCCCACATCCTAATGTTGCTCCCGCATCCTAATGTTGCTCCCACACTCTAATGATGCTCCAACACTCTAATGTTGCTCCAACATCCTAATGTTGCTCCCACACTCTAATGATGCTCCCACACTCTAATGATGCTCCCACATCCCAATGATGCTCCCACACTCTAATGATGCTCCTACACCCCCTAATGATGCTCCACACTCTAATGATGCTCCCACACTCTAATGATTCTCCACACTCCAATGATGCTCCACACTCCAATGATTCTCCCACACTCCAATGATGCTCCTACACTCTAATGATGCTCCACACTCTAATGATGCTCCCACACTCTAATGATGCTCCACATTCTAATGATGCTCCACACTCTAATGATGCTCCCACACTCTAATGATGCTCCACACTCCAATGATGCTGCCACACACTAATGATGCTGCCACGCTCTAATGATGCTCCCACACTCTAATGATGCTCCACACTCCAATGATGCTCCCACACTCTAATGATGCTCCACACTCTAATGATGCTCCCACACTCTAATGATGCTCCACATTCTAATGATGCTCCACACTCTAAAGATGCTCCCACACTCTAATGATGATCTACACTCTAATGATGCTCCACACTCCAATGATGCTCCCACACTCTAATGATGCTCCCACACTCTAATGATGCTCCACATTCTAATGATGCTCCACACTCTAATGATGCTCTACACTCCAATGATGCTCTACACTCCAATGATGCTCCCACACCCACACTCTAATGACGCTCCACACTCCAATGATGCTCCCACACAGTAATGATGATCCCACACTCTATTGATGCTCCACACTCTATTGATGCTCCTACACTCTAATGATGTTCCACCTTCTAATGATGCTCCCACACTCTAATGATGCTCCCACACTCTAATGATGCTCCACACTCTAATGATGCTCCCACACTCTAATGATGCTCCCACACCCACACTCTAATGATGCTCCACACTCCAATGTTGCTCCCACACTCTAATGATGCTCCCACACTCTAATGATGCTCCTACATCCCAATGATGCTCCACATTCTAATGATGCTCCACACTCTAATGATGCTCCACACCCACACTCTAATTATGCTCCACACTCCAATGATGCTCCCACACTCTAATGTGCTCCACACTCCAATGATGCTCCCACACTCTAATGATGCTCCTACACCCCCTAATGATGCTCCACACTCTAATGATGCCCCCACACTCTAATGATGCTCCACACTCCAATGATGCTCCACACTCCAATGATTCTCCCACACTCTAATGTGCTCCACACTCCAATGATGCTCCCACACTCTAATGATGCTCCTACACTCTAATGATGCTCCACACTCTAATGATGCTCCCACACTCTAATGATGCTCCACATTCTAATGATGCTCCACACTCTAATGATGCTCCCACACGCTAATGATGCTCCACACTCCAATGATGCTGCCACACACTAATGATGCTCCCACGCTCTAATGATGCTCCCACACTCTAATGATGCTCCACACTCCAATGATGCTCCCACACTCTAATGATGCTCCCACACTCTAATGATGCTCCTACATCCTAATGATGCTCCACATTCTAATGATGCTCCACACTCTAATGATGCTCCACACCCACACTCTAATTATGCTCCACACTCCAATGATGCTCCCACACTCTAATGTGCTCCACACTCCAATGATGCTCCCACACTCTAATGATGCTCCTACACCCCCTAATGATGCTCCACACTCTAATGATGCCCCCACACTCTAATGATGCCCCCACACTCCAATGATGCTCCACACTCCAATGATTCTCCCACACTCTAATGTGATCCACACTCCAATGATGCTCCCACACTCTAATGATGCTCCTACACTCTAATGATGCTCCACACTCTAATGATGCTCCCACACTCTAATGATGCTCCACATTCTAATGATGCTCCACACTCTAATGATGCTCCCACACTCTAATGATGCTCCACACTCCAATGATGCTGCCACACACTAATGATGCTCCCACGCTCTAATGATGCTCCCACACTCTAATGATGCTCCACACTCCAATGATGCTCCCACACTCTAATGATGCTCCCACACTCTAATGATGCTCCACATTCTAATGATGCTCCACACTCTAATGATGCTCTACACTCCAATGATGCTCTACACTCCAATGATGCTCCCACACCCACACTCTAATGACGCTCCACACTCCAATGATGCTCCCACACAGTAATGATAATCCCACACTCTATTGATGCTCCACACTCTATTGATGCTCCTACACTCTAATGATGTTCCACCTTCTAATGATGCTCCCACACTCTAATGATGCTCCCACACTCTAATGATGCTCCACACTCTAATGATGCTCCCACACTCTAATGATGCTCCCACACCCACACTCTAATGATGCTCCACACTCCAATGTTGCTCCCACACTCTAATGATGCTCCCACACTCTAATGATGCTCCTACATCCTAATGATGCTCCACATTCTAATGATGCTCCACACTCTAATGATGCTCCACACCCACACTCTAATTATGCTCCACACTCCAATGATGCTCCCACACTCTAATGTGCTCCACACTCCAATGATGCTCCCACACTCTAATGATGCTCCTACACCCCCTAATGATGCTCCACACTCTAATGATGCCCCCACACTCTAATGATGCTCCACACTCCAATGATGCTCCACACTCCAATGATTCTCCCACACTCTAATGTGCTCCACACTCCAATGATGCTCCCACACTCTAATGATGCTCCTACACTCTAATGATGCTCCACACTCTAATGATGCTCCCACACTCTAATGATGCTCCACATTCTAATGATGCTCCACACTCTAATGATGCTCCCACACTCTAATGATGCTCCACACTCCAATGATGCTGCCACACACTAATGATGCTCCCACGCTCTAATGATGCTCCCACACTCTAATGATGCTCCACACTCCAATGATGCTCCCACACTCTAATGATGCCCCACACTCTAATGATGCTCCCACACTCTAATGATGCTCCACATTCTAATGATGCTCCACACTCTAAATATGCTCCCACACTCTAATGATGCTCCACACTCCAATGATGCTGCCACACACTAATGATGCTCCCACGCTCTAATGATGCTCCCACACTCTAATGATGCTCCACACTCCAATGATGCTCCCACACTCTAATGATTCTCCCACACTCTAATGATGCTCCACATTCTAATGATGCTCCACACTCTAATGATGCTCTACACTCCAATGATGCTCTACACTCCAATGATGCTCCCACCCCCACACTCTAATGACGCTCCACACTCCAATGATGCTCCCACACAGTAATGATGATCCCACACTCTATTGATGCTCCACACTCTATTGATGCTCCTACACTCTAATGATGCTCCACCTTCTAATGATGCTCCCACACTCTAATGATGCTCCACACTCTAATGATGCTCCCACACTCTAATGATGCTCCACATTCTAATGATGCTCCACACTCTAAAGATGCTCCCACACTCTAATGACGCTCCACACTCTAATGACGCTCCACACTCCAATGATGCTCCCACACAGTAATGATGATCCCACACTCTATTGATGCTCCACACTCTATTGATGCTCCTACACTCTAATGATGTTCCACCTTCTAATGATGCTCCACACTCTAATGATGCTCCCACACTCTAATGATGCTCCCACACCCACACTCTAATGATGCTCCACACTCTAATGATGCTCCCACACTCTAATGATGCTCCCACACTCTAATGATGCTCCTACATCCTAATGATGCTCCACACTCTAATGATGCTCCACACTCTAATGATGCTCCACATTCCAATGATGCTCCCACACACTAATGATGATCCCACACTCAAATGATGCTCCACACTTTAATGAGGCTCCCACACTCTAATGATGCTCCACACTCTAATGATGCTCCCACACTCTAATGATGATCCCACCCCACACTCTAATGATGCTCCCACACTCTAATGATGCTCCACATTCTAATGATGCTCCTACACTCTAATGATGCTCCTACACCCACACTCGAATGATGCTCCACACTCCAATGATGCTCCCACACTCTAATGTGCTCCACACTCCAATGATGCTCCTACACCCCCTAATGATGCTCCACACTCTAATGATGCTCCACACTCCAATGATGCTCCACACTCCAATGATGCTGCCACACACTAATGATGCTCCCACGCTCTAATGATGCTCCCACACTCTAATGATGCTCCACACTCCAATGATGCTCCCACACTCTAATGATGCTCCACACGCTAATGATGCTCCCACACTCTAATGATGCTCCACATTCTAATGATGCTCCACACTCTAAAGATGCTCCCACACTCTAATGATGCTCTACACTCTAATGATGCTCCACACTCTAATGATGCTCCACACTCCAATGATGCTGCCACACACTAATGATGCTCCCACGCTCTAATGATGTTCCCACACTCTAATGATGCTCCACACTCCAATGATGCTCCCACACTCTAATGATGCTCCACACTCCAATGATGCTCCACATTCTAATGATGATCCACACTCTAATGATGCTCTACACTCCAATGATGCTCCCACACCCACACTCTAATGATGCTCCACACTCTATTGATGCTCCTACACTCTAATGATGCTCCACACTCCAATGTTGCTCCCACACTCCAATGATGCTCCACATTCTAATGATGCTCCCACACTCTAATGATGCTCCACACTCTAATGATGCTCCCACACTCTAATGATACTCCCACACCCACACTCTAATGATGCTCCACACTCCAATGTTGCTCCCACACTCCAATGATGCTCCACATTCTAATGATGCTCCTACACTCTAATGATGCTCCAACACCCACACTCTAATGATGCTCCACACTCCAATGTTGCTCCCACACTCCAATGATGCTCCCACACCCACACTCTAATGATGCTCCACATTCTAATGATGCTCCTACACTCTAATGATGCTCCCACACCCACACTCTAATGATGCTCCACACTCCAATGATGCTCCACATTGTAATGATGCTCCACACTCTAATGATGCCACACACTCTAATGATGCTCCAGATTCTAATGATGCACCAAAACTCTAATGATGCTCCACACTCTAATGATGCTCCCACACTCTAATGATGCTCCCATGCTCTAATGATGCTCCCACACTCTAATGATGCTCCCACACGTTTAATGGGTATAGCTACCATCTTTTCGGAACGCAGTGCCTTCTTCAGGGTTACATCGTAAATACTTGAACCAAGTTACGTTGAAGTGTATTCCTAGCATGTAATGCTAGTAAAATACATTTCGTGATAAAACGTTGGTTGCTACTGTATAGCCATTACATTTTTGGGAGCATAATTAAAGTGTGCAACTTTCTTTTGATAGTTTGCTTTCCGTTAGTCAGCAAGTCTATAAAACATTTGAGGGTGTGTGTCAGCTTTGGCCTTTTACCTGTCTTACTCAGTGTCACACATTTCTACAAACAGTGAGTGTGTGTCCACATACAAATCCACTGTAGCCTGTCCTCTTGTGGAGCTGGGATCACGCCTGGCTGGGATCACGTCTGGCTGGGATCACGTCTGGCTGGGATCACGCCTGGCTGGGATCACGTCTGGCTGGGATCACGCCTGGCTGGGATCACGTCTGGCTGGGATCACGTCTGGCTGGGATCACGTCTGGCTGGGATCACGTCTGGCTGCGATCACGCCTGGCTGGGATCACGTCTGGCTGGGATCACGTCTGGCTGGGATCACGTCTGGCTGGGATATCCTCAGATCACTAACGTGAAGCTTATTTACAACATATTTGACTGCAACAGAAAAGGTTGTATTATCACCAGCATATCTTACAAGCAGAGAGCATATTTCAGTGATAATGCAACAGGTTTATAGACGTGTTGATGGACTGAAGATATCTGAAATCAGATAATGAGGGATTGATTTCTGTTCATCAAAGTGCACTAGTGAATCCAAACTATATGATCTGTGACAGAGCATACAGAACAAGCAATGTTGCTGTGGGGCCAGAGAGTTCCCGTTACTTTTAAAAGTACTCAGAATGAATGTTCTCATCAGTCTTAAGATGGGTCCCAAATGGCACCTTACTATCCTCTATGTCTGTAGTGACCTTGGGCAAAAGTAGTGCACTATATAGGGAATAGGGTGCCATTTGGAACATACCTTTAGTTTCATCATAGCCATCATTCCCCATCTCCTTGGGCTAGGTGGACCATCCTATCTGTTGTTCCATCGCTCAACACATCAACCAATCACATTTCTCTGATACACCACCACCCCACACCAGTTATTTCTGTAGGAAAAATAAGCTTACAATTTCTGTTTTGTCACTCCTGCAAATCTGCTACACTTAACAGGCCATTCTTCATCTCCAGTGAAAGCATTTGATGCACATTTGTACCTCTATGGTAATTTCTCTGACTCCTCCAGTGTTATTAGTCTCTGAGAGAAAAAAGGTACATTTTCTCCTTGGCTCTAAGTACAGGGTGCGGTGCATTAGCTCTCCTTAGAATTACACTTTCAAACACCGTGCCTGTCTGTCACTGCCGGGAAGGAGAGACTGGGCAGCATCAGGCTAACAATACCTGAGTACTGAACAACAGGATTCTCTCTCTCTTTCACTCACTCACTCACTCTCGCTCACTACTACTCACTCACAAAAATCTATGTCAGTCTCAGTAATCAACAAACAGGCCGACCTTCACAATCATTGCCTTACCTAATGAGCCAATGAAAACATTGATTTGAAGTCTGGAACCTAAATGAGTTTTTTTTATACATGTATAAAGTAGGGGTATGCATGTGTGTGCGTGGCTGCCTGCAGGCTAGCATGTGTGAATGTTAATGGCCCTTGTTCAATATGGAAGAAGGTTATAGGATTGTGAATGATGGAAATGATCTATTATATCATCACGTAAGCTCGTAAAGGTGGAACGATGTACTGATAAACGTCAGATAAGATTGTGAAATAGTAATATACAGTGGTATGGTAATGATTGCAAGGCCATGTCACAGGGCATGCATACTGTATGTGGAAAAATGAATGGGAAACATGGGAAATCATAGAAACGCAGCGAGGTGCACATACCGTATCAGTCAGAACATTATCCTTTCCTGACCTTCAAACTTCCTGGCTCTCTAGTTAGGAACTGAGAATCTCTCCATCTTTATACAAAAAAGCACAAGCCAATATTGTAATATACTGAAAATGGTGACATTTTATTGATTTATTTGATTATCATACCATTGAATGTACATCCTGTTCCACTTCTAATTAGCTGTACTGTATACTACTTCCCTCTCTTTCTCTACACTCCCAACTCTAGCTTCTACATTAATCCCATTTCTCTTATCACTTCAGGCAAACCTCAATTGTATTTCCCCATTCCTATAATAGAACTGCCCTGGTATTATCCCATACTAAGCGTCATGTAGGTGTGGCAGGTAGCCCAGCGGTTAAGAGCGTTGGGCCAGTAACCCAAAGGTTGCTGGTTTGCATCCTGAGCTGATTAGTTGAATCATCTGTCCCTAATTGCTCCTGTATGTCTCGCTGAATAAGAGGGTCTGCTATAATGTAGAGTAGTGTGCCGTGGACATTACCATTGGAAGGATAGAGAAACACTCCTCCATTTTCTGCCCCTTTGTTGACTAGACGTGTTACATAAGTTAATGGCAGAACATTTGGTGACACACTCTGGTATTAACAAGTGATCTTCATCTCCTATTCTGCACAGCATGTCTCTCTCCAGAGGAAAATTCACTCTACTCATCTCTCTCTCCTCTCATCCTATAGTCCCAGCTGCTGCTTTAGTTCCAGTGAGTGTGGAGGGGTGTGCCCTCAACTCCAGCACCGAGCCAAGTGCACAAAAGCCCATCAGAAAAGAATCATTTCGGAATCCTGCCATGTTTGAGTTTGGGCTTTGCTGTCTCTGTTCCCCAGGGTCTCTGAGGTGAAACAGGGCTGAGGCTGCTCAGCCTGTCCCCCATGGGAGCTCTGTCTAGAGCGAGGGCAGGGGTGGAGAGGAGATGGAGAAGGAGGGTTAGAGAGGAGAGAGGGATGGATGGAGAGGAGAGAGGGAGGGAGGGGTGGAGAGGAGAGAGAGAAGAAGGGTTAGAGAGGAGAGAGGGAGGAATGGAGAGGAGAGAGGGATGGGTGAAGAGGAGAGAGGGAGGGAGGGGTGGAGAGGAGAGAGAGAAGGTTAGAGAGGAGAGAGGGAGGAATGGAGAGGAGAGAGGGATGGATGGAGAGGAGAGAGGGAGGGGGGGGTGGAGAGGAGAGAGGGACGAATGGAGAGGAGAGAGGGAGGGATGGAGAGGGGGAGGGATAGAGAGGAGAGAGGGAGGGATGGAGAGGAGAGGGGGAAGGGAGAGGGAGGGATGGAGAGGAGAGGGGGCAGAGGGATGGAGAGGAGAGGGGGCAGAGGGATGGAGAGGAGAGGGGGCAGAGGGATGGAGAGGAGAGGGGCAGAGGGATGGAGAGGAGAGGAGAGGGGGAGGGAGGCATGGAGAGGAGAGGAGAGGGGGCAGAGGGATGGAGAGGAGAGGGGGCAGAGGGATGGAGAGGAGAGGAGTGGGGGAGGGAGGGAGGGATGGATGGATGGATGGAGAGGAGAGGGGGCAGAGGGATGGAGAGGAGTGGGGGAGGGAGGGATGGAGGAGAGGAGAGGGGGCAGAGGGATGGAGAGGAGAGGGGGCAGAGGGATGGTTGGTGGTTGAAGAGCACAGAGGTATGAAGATAATAACCCCAATGGGGAGATATGCAAAGCGCTTTACGAGTCTAAGTCAGTCTTGTGTGAAAGAGTCCTGCATGACACACACAGAAAATGCAGGTCATTATCTTCAGCTCCTTCCCCTCAGTCTCTCTGCTCTCTGTGGGTGCTTTCACATTCCCCATTTCCACTCATTTTTCTCTCTCTGAAATTTTGCTCATACTTTCTAGTGTAGACAAACTCGTCTCTCTCTCTCTCCGCCACTCTGTCCTTGGCTCTCCTTCTCGTTATCCGTCTTGAAGGAGACGAGCAGAGTAACCCGGGGGAATCTGACTTCATCATCTTGCCTCATGAACAGAATAGCCTGGTCTTTCTTAACGAGGGCTCACCTTTATCTGTGCATGGTTGGGGGGGGGGGTTTCAGGGTGTCTCATGCCTTGGTGTCAGACAGTTCAAGGGACTAAGTCATTACAAGCAGTGACATTAATCCCTCACCATCACTGTGGAAAACATAACCACATACTCCCAGAGCGTCTGGACCGAGAAGGGCGCACAGCATTTTTACCTTTTATTTAACTAGGCAAGTCAGTTAAGAACCCAAGCATTATAAGGAGACAGAGGATAGGGAGCACTCACAAACTAAGAGGAGATGCATGCTAAACAAGGCAACTAGGAGGAGAGATGGAGGACTGGAGGAGGAGGAGCCGAGTGGTTCTCCTCACTGTCCAACCACCTCGAGAGGGCTCAGGTTTACGATGGGAGAGGAGGGAGGCAAAATAGAAAACTTCAAATGGCAGTTAGCTGAAGCAAAGACACACTTCTCAATGGTGCAATGATGAAACGTTCAGAAGCATGTCTAAGGAAAAGATCGGCGAGTGATTTGTCATGATCCTCAGATCCCCCTTTATGGATAAAAACTGTCTTGCTCTAAGTAGTAAGAATAAGAAAATCATTATTGGATGAAGCTTTTTGAAGGCTTGATGATGGGGAGGACTTTGATGTGAGTGTAGTGATGTAGTGTTTCTCCCAGTGAATCCCATAAGCTGCTGTACTATCTCAAACGGCCAGACTGGGCCCTCTTTAATCACCACTAGGCAGGGACTGGGTTTTATCCAGAGAAGCCTCATGTGTTGCGGAACTGAAAAACAAAAACATAGTGAACAGAAAGGGGGAAGTGACACCTGAGGGGAGAGAGGGAGAGAAGGGAAGGGTTCTATGAATGAGAGAAAGAAAGACATGATCAACATTTTGAATGTTGACAATTCTCCCCAGAACAGGTTTGGAGTGAAGATGAGTGCTAAATATTTGTGTTAAAAACTGAACTGGCAGGAACGGCCGTCAGGGGGGTAGTCCCAGAAGAGCGTGTGTAGACACTCAATACCCACCCACAAAAGACAGGGGGGAGATGATGGGTTAAAATGGAGGCAGAGCAGTCTGAGCAGAGAGAGGAGAGAGAGAGAAGAACAGACACTGAAGGACATACACTCTAATGTGCTGAGGAGAACAGCCACTGAAGGACATACACTCTAATGTGCTGAGGAGAACAGACACGGAAGGAGAGACACTCTAATGTGCTGAGGAGAACAGCCACTGAAGGACATACACTCTAATGTGCTGAGGAGAACAGCCACTGAAGGACATACACTCTAATGTGCTGAGGAGAACAGACACTGAAGGAGAGACACTCTAATGTGCTGAGGAGAACAGCCACTGAAGGAGAGACACTCTAATGTGCTGAGGAGAACAGACACTGAAGGAGAGACACTCTAATGTGCTGAGGAGAACAGACACTGAAGGAGAGACACTCTAATGTGCTGAGGAGAACAGACACTGAAGGAGAGACACTCTAATGTGCTGAGGAGAACAGACACTGAAGGAGAGACACTCTAATGTGCTGAGGAGAACAGGGAGAATGAGAAGATCATCACTCGTCATTTGAGAGTCAAAGCAATATGAGACCCAAGTCCGATTGAACGAAAACAAAGCAGGCAAGCAAAAAAAAGTGAAAATCAATAGGAAAAATGGAAGATGCAGGCAGAGAAAGGATTGATGGGGTGTGGAGTAGAGGCACAATGGTGCGTGGCATAGGAAAGTGGTTGAATTATTTTCTCCCATTCCAGCAGAAGGGGAGTAGTGCAGTGAGAGTGTGTGTGCATGTGTGTGTGTTTGTGTGTGTTGAGAGAGTGTCAGCACAGCGGCCTTGGTGGTGATAAGCCGTGTTGAGGCCCTGTACAATTAATTCATTGACATTACAACAGGATCAATGGTGAAGCTCTCAGGGTCTGAAAAAGTGCAGCTAATGAAAAGATTACTCTCCTAAGACCTCTCTCCCCTCCCGACCACCTCTCTCTCCCCTCCGCTAGCCCCTCTCTCTCCCCTCCCCCCTCCTCTCCCCTCTCTACCCCCTCTCTCTCTTCCCTCCCTTACCCTCTCTCCCCTCCTACCCCTCTCTCTCCCTCCTAACCCTCTCCCTCCCCTCCCTACCCCTTCTCTCCCTCCCTACCCTCTCTCTCCCTCCCTCCCCCCTCCCTCCCCTCTCTCTCTCCCTCCCTACCCTTCTCTCCCCTTCCCTACCCCTCCTCCTCCCGCCCCTCTCTCTCCCTCCCTACCCCTCTCTCTCCCCTCCTCCCCCTCTCGTCTCCCTCCCTACTCTCTCTCCCCTCCTATCCTCTCTCTCCCCTCCCTCCCCTCTCTCTCCCTCCTACTCCCTCTCTCCCCTCCTACCCTCTCTCTCCCCTCCTAACCCCTCTCTCTCCCGCTCCCTACCCCTCTCTCTGCTCTTACCTTCTCCCCCTCTTTTCCCCTCCTAGCAACCCTCTTGCTCCTACCCTCCCTCGCTCTCTCCCCTCCCTACCCCCTCTCTCTCCCTCCCTACCCCTCTCTCGCTCCCTGTCTCCCCCTCTTTCTCCCCTCCCTACACCTCTCTCGCTCCCTTCTCCCCCTCTCTCTCCCCTCCCTACCCCTCTCTCTCCCCTCCCTACCCCCCTCTCTCCCTCCCTACCCCTCTCTCTCCCCTCCCTACCCCTCTCTCTCCCTTCCTACCCCTCTCTCTCCCCTCCCTACCCCTCCTCGCTCCCTGTCTCCCCCTCTCTCTCCCCTCCCTACCCTCTCCCTCTCCCTCCCCTCCCTACCCCTCTCTCTCCCCTCCCTACCCCTCTCTCTCCCCTCCCTACCCCTCTCTCTCTCCCTGTCTCCCCCTCTCTCTCCCCTCCCTACCCCTCTCTCTCCCCTCCCTACCCCTCTCTCGCTCCCTGTCTCCCCCTCTCTCTCCCCTCCCTACCCCCTCTCTCCCCTCCCTACCCCCCTCTCTCCCCTCCCTACCCCCCCCTCTCCCCTCCCTACCCCCCTCTCTCCCCTCCCTACCCCTCTCTCTCCCCTCCCTACACCTCTCTCTCTCCCTGTCTCCCCCTCTCTCTCCCCTCCCTACCCCCCTCTCTCCCCTCCCTACCCCCCTCTCTCCCCTCCCTACCCCTCTCTCTCCCCTCCCTACCCCCTCCTTCTACCCTCTCTCCCTCATGTCTTCTCTTCACTGTACTCCGTATCCTCCCATATTCACACAGACGTTTGCCTGCACACCAGCACAAATCTAGCTATGTATGTATATTATTTACTGTACAGACAGACTACTCACTATGATATTTGTTGCAGGTAACTGCATTAGTGTATGCAAACAACTATATTCATGTATATGCATAAAACTATTTTATATTTGCCAAGGGGATTTAGTGGAGAAGGCTCTCTCCAAGCTCAAATGAATTGGTATTGGTCACATACACGTGTTTAGCAGATGTTATTGCGGGTGTAGTGAAATGCTTGTGTTTCTAGCTCCAACAGTGCAGTAATATCTATCAATTAATAGCTAACAATGTCACAACAATACAGTATATTGACCATATATTACCTTAGTTATGTGCGCTCTGATTGTTGGGGCGGGAGTGTGCGTCTGTGCATATGTGTGTGTGTTTGGGGAGATAAGAGTGTCTGCTAAATGACAACCATGTGTGTGTGTTTTATGTATGTGTGCATGTTGTTCTGGTAGGTCTTATAGCTGCAGGGACACCTCCCTCTAGGTTCCATGTCAGCTCAGATCACTCCCCAATCAGTAATGGCTCTGCTCCTCTTATTCAACACACTTTCTTCTCCTAATGAGCAACAATGGACTGATGTTTACCCCTCAGTTTTCTGCTAGCTCCTTTAGAGAGTTCTGTTGAATCTGTGTGTGTGTGGGTTGTGCAGTATACACTGTGTGTGTGTGCGTGTGCGTGTGTGTGCGTGTGTGTGTGCGTGTGTGCGCATACGATTGTATGTGTCTTTAAAAACATTTCATGCGCAGAGAACCAAACTCACCTGCACTGAATAATTGATCTGTAAAATCTAGGGCACATAAATGGTTTAAATGCAAGGCAGCTGCTGTAAGCATGCATCTATTAAAGCAGCAAGCAGCCAGGTTCTTTATTAAGGGAAGGGAATCATGTGTGGCAGGGATGACATGGGTAGGTAGGGATGACATGGGTAGGCTGGGATGACATGGGTAGGTAGGGATGACATGGCTAGGTAGGGATGACATGGCTAGGTAGGGATGACATGGGTAGGCTGGGATGACATGGGTAGGTAGGGATGACATGGGTAGGCTGGGATGACATGGGTAGGTAGGGATGACATGGGTAGGTAGGGATGACATGGGTAGGTGGGGATGACATGGGTAGATAGGGATGACATGGGTAGGTAGGGATGACATGGGTAGGTAGGGATGACATGGGTAGGTAGGGATGACATGGCTAGGTAGGGATGACATGGCTAGGTAGGGATGACATGGATAGGTAGGGATGACATGGGTAGGTAGGGATGACATGGGTAGGAAGGACTGAAGCGAGCTGGAAAATGATCTCCTTCAGCTCAAGGATGTGTGGCTTGAGTCCCTTGAACTGATTCATGGTGAGAAACGCACACATCAAGTTCTAAATCATTCATCTAAAAAGCTTTTACTGACCGTTCATTCAGATAGAGGAGAGACCAGGATGTCCAGTGTTAGTCAAGGATGTTCATTCAGATAGAGGAGAGACCAGGATGTCCAGTGTTAGTCAAGGACGTTCATTCAGATAGAGGAGAGACCAGGATGTCCAGTGTTAGTCAAGGACGTTCATTCAGATAGAGGATAGACCAGGATGTCCAGTGTTAGTCAAGGACGTTCATTCAGATAGAGGAGAGACCAGGATGTCCAGTGTTAGTCAAGGACGTTCATTCAGATAGAGGATAGACCAGGATGTCCAGTGTTAGTCAAGGACGTTCATTCAGATAGAGGATAGACCAGGATGTCCAGTGTTAGTCAAGGACGTTCATTCAGATAGAGGAGAGACCAGGATGTCCAGTGTTAGTCAAGGACGTTCATTCAGATAGAGGAGAGACCAGGATGTCCAGTGTTAGTCAAGGACGTTCATTCAGATAGAGGAGAGACCAGGATGTCCAGTGTTAGTCAAGGACGTTCATTCAGATAGAGGATAGACCAGGATGTCCAGTGTTAGTCAAGGACGTTCATTCAGATAGAGGAGAGACCAGGATGTCCAGTGTTAGTCAAGGACGTTCATTCAGATAGAGGAGAGACCAGGATGTCCAGTGTTAGTCAAGGACGTTCATTCAGATAGAGGAGAGACCAGGATGTCCAGTGTTAGTCAAGGATGTTCATTCAGATAGAGGAGAGACCAGGATGTCCAGGGTTAGTCAAGGACGTTCATTCAGATAGAGGAGAGACCAGGATGTCCAGTGTTAGTCAAGGACGTTCATCTCCACATAACTGGATTTAATTGACTAGAGAGACACAAGAGATTGGGATAAATAATAGGAAGCACCAGCCATAGAGAGAGTTGGGCCAGGTTTTACAACGGTTGCCATGTTAACGCCTTTATTCAAAACATTTAGGTGACGTAACGATACGGGAGCGCCTCCCTATTCCCTATGAAATAACCCGCTGTAAAACAAGCTAAACAGAGCTGTGAATTTAACAGATGTTTTTATTGATTTGCATCTGTCTGTATTGTTGCATATTGTTACATATTACTACACCATTGGAGCTAGGAACACAAGCATTTCACTACACCTGCAATAACATCTGCTAAATATGTGCATTTCACCAATACAAAGTGATTTGATTGGGGATAATGTGTCTCCAAGTCTGTACTGTGTTGTGGTGTCAACAAACTGCATATCTGCTTTCACAGGACACCTTCATAGGTTTAGAAAACAATCAGAAATAAACAGCACATCGCGGAAGCATCAAAGAACACTTAGCAATGGAGAACTCTCCCAACTCTCTATGTGACTCTGGGAAACATATGATTTAGGTGTTGTGTGTAGGTGGAGGATGGTAGAACCTGTAGAAGTCACAGCATGCTGTAGAGGGGGTTGGTTGGAAGTGATTGTGTAAAGGTTGCGTAATGTTTCACGGAACACTTGCTAACACAAATTGCTCTTTTTACCCCTCAGTAAACAAGTAACAACTCACTAACCAATCAGGGATCCAGGCTGGGCATTAATGTGTGTGGTATGTAACATATTCATGTTAGTGGAGACATTGTTTATTCATAGAGTAAATTGCTCACAGGCCAGTCACATTATGCTTTGTATTCAAGCTGACTGGTCTATGGGCCGGAAACAAGCTTAAAGCTACAGCGGGGAATGGTCAACAACCCTGTTTCCACATATTATAACCAGGGCCCAGTCTATTTCCTGGTCAGGTCACATGGTCAGAAAACAACTCCCAAGCCCTAGTTATAATGATGAGTCCTGTATCCATATCTGTCTGGGTCTGAAACCAGTCTGTGCTGCTTATTCAAGGGGTGGGCTGAATGACAGACATGAGGAGCAATGAAATGGACTAGAGCAGTGTCTCCCAAACTCAGTCCAGGGGCACCCTGGGGGCACATTTGGGTTTTCCCCTAGCACTACACAGCTGATTAAAATAATGAACTCATCATCAAGCTTTGATTATTTGAATCAGCTGTGTAGTGCTAGGGCAAAAGCCAAAATGTGCCCCCCTAGAACCGAGTTTGGGAAACGCTGAACTAGAGGAGACCGTCTCCCTGGCCTGTTCCACCACCATAGAAAAATAATGAATAGAACATATTGGAACCTCCAATCTTGCCAATTTGTCTGGTGACCTATTTCTACATTCTACATTCATTCTAGTCATTTAGCAGACACTCTTATCCAGAGCAACTTACAGTAGTGGGTCTACACGTTTTCATATTTGTTGGTACTGGTCCTCCCTGGCGTTGCAAATGCCATGCTCTACCAACTGAGCCACACGAGACCCAACCATGTGACTCTCTACAGAGACCAAGCTACTGCTATGCCATCAACCCACTCCCAACACTGAAACACAATTATCAGTGTTCACAGTGCTCACTAGTGGAGGGACGCAATATGGGAATTAAATTACACATTCCCTGTATCACTTTGCAGGAAATGCATGAACTACATACAGTAGCAGTCAAAAGTCTGGACACCTACTCATTCTAATGGTTTTTCTTTCTTTTTACTATTGTCTACCTTGTAGAATAATAGTGAAGACATCAAAACTATGAAATAACACATGGAATCATGTAGTAACCCCCCCCAAAAAGTGTTAATCAAATCAAAATATATTTTAGATTCTTCAAAGTAGCCCCCCTTTGCCTTGATGACAGCTTTGCACACTCTTTGCATTCTCTCAACCAGCTTCATGAGGTAGTCACCTGGAATGCATTTCAATTAACAGGTGTGCCTTGTTAAAAGTTCATTTGCGGAATTTCTTTCCATCTTAATGCGTTTGAGCCAATCAGTTGTGTTGTGAAAAGGTAGGGGTGGAATACAGAAGGTAGCCCTATTTGGTAAAAGACCAAAGGCATATTATGGCAAGAACAGCTCAAATAAGCAAAGTGAAACGACAGTCCATCATTACTTTAAGACATGGAGGTCAGTCAATCTGAAACATTTCAATAACTTTTCAATAACTAAACTGAACGTTTTGTCAAGTGCAGTCGCAAAAATTATCAAGCGATATGATGAAACTGGCTCTCATGAGGACCGCCACAGGAAAGGAAGACCCAGAGTTATCTCTGCTACAGAGGATAAGTTCATTAGAGTTAACTGCACCTCAGTTTGCAGCCCAAATAAATGCTTCACAGAGTTCAAGTAACAGACACATCTCAACATCAACTGTTTAGAGGAGACTGCAAAGAAACCACTACTAAAGGACACCAATAAGAAGAAGAGACTTGCTTGGGCCAAGAAACACAAGTAACGGACATTAGACTGGTGGAAATCTTTCATTTGGTCTGAGGAGTCATTTTTTTACATTTTTAATCCCAACTGCCGTGTCTTTGTGAGACACAGAGTAGCTGAACGGATGATCTCCACATGTGTATTTCCCACCGTGAACCATGGAGGAGGAGGTGTGATGGTGCTTTGCTGGTGACACTGTGATTTATTTAGAATTCAAGGCACACTTAACCAGCATGGCTACCACAGCATTCTGCAGCGATACGCCATCCCATCTGGTTTAAGCTTAGTTGGACTGTCATTTGTTTTTCAACAGGACAATGACCCAACACACCTCCAGGATATGTAAGGGCTATTTGACCAAGAAGGAGAGTGATTGAGTGCAGCATCAGATGGCCTGGCCTCCACAATCACCTGACCTCAACCCAATTGATATGGTTTGGGGTGAGAGTGACGGAAAAGCATTCAACAAGTGCTCAGCATATGTGGGAACTCCTTCAAGACTGTTGGGAAAACATTCCTCATGAAGCTGGTTGAGAGAATGCCAAGAGTGTGCAAAGCTGTCATCAAGGGTGGCTACTTTGTGTAATGAACACGAGGGGAGACAGAGAGCTGGTTTCAAGCGCAGCAGGTGTTTATTTGTAAAGGACCACAGGAGGAGGCAGGCAGCTGGGTCCAGGGGCAGGCAGAAGGTCATACACAGGAGGAGGCAGGTAGCTGGGTCCAGAGGCAGGCAGAAGGTCATACACAGGAGGAGGCAGGTAGCTGGGTCCAGGGGCAGGCAGAAGGTCATACACAGGAGGAGGCAGGTAGCTGGTTCCAGGGGCAGGCAGAAGGTCATACACAGGAGGAGGCAGGTAGCTGGGTCAAGGGGCAGGCAGAAGGTCATACACAGGAGGAGGCAGGTAGCTGGGCCCAGGGGCAGGCAGAAGGTCATACACAGGAGGAGGCAGGTAGCTGGGTCCAGGGGTAGGCAGAAGGTCATACACAGGAGGAGGCAGGTAGCTGGGCCCAGGGGCAGGCAGAAGGTCATACACAGGGGTCCAAAAGGGCAACAGTACAGGCAGGGAAAAGGCTAGTAACGTAGTCCGGGAGGAGGCAGGTAGCTGGGTCCAGGGGTAGGCAGAAGGTCATACACAGGAGGAGGCAGGTAGCTGGGCCCAGGGGCAGGCAGAAGGTCATCCACAGGGGTCCAAAAGGGCAATAGTACAGGCAGGGAAAAGGCTAGTAACGTAGTCTGGGTAATAGGTTGATAACAGGAAATCGGACAGACTAAAGTACAGGCAGGGAACAGGCAAAAGGCGTTGTTAGTGAGGCAGGTAAAAACTATCATACACAGGAGGAGTAACTCACGGGAAAACCAAAGCTCTGAACGTGTGTCACAAAACAAACAATACCTCACAGTGATGGGGTGCAAAGAACTGAACTGAATAGTGTGTGATAATGACATACAGGTGTGTGACAGGTGATCAGAATTCAGGTGACTGGGATCTGGAGAGAGAGATGCGTCCAGGGGATCTATGTGTTTGAGAGTGTGAGTTGGAAGCAGACGTTATACTTTGAAGAATCTAAAATATAATATATATTTTGATTTGTTTAACACTTTTTTGGTTACTACATGATTCCATATGTGTTATTTCATAGTTTTGATGTCTTCACTATTATTGTATAATGTGGAAAATAGTGTCAAACGTTTGACTGGTACTGTATATCTACACGGGAGATGATTTATATGGGTTGGGCCAAGCCATTAGTTTAGATTGGCCGGTTGCAGTGCGATACCGCCACAGGGAACGCAATTTGTTTAAATCATTTAGCTTCATACTGTCATGATAAATGAATGTAGTTGGTAGCTGATAGCCTTGCTTCATCCTTAGAGCTTTGGGCCAGTTGAGTTTTGCAACTGCCCTCTCACACACTACATTACCCGGTAGGCAGTGTGAAGCTAGGTGTGGAGCTAAAGCCTATACCTCGGACAATGGGGCTGTGAATATAATATGAAAATAGAATGAACATCTACAAGACATCCATTCTTGTGTTAATTAAATTTCAGGTATGAACAGCTGTGGTTGGCTCAGAATGCTCGCCTGTTTCTGCCTCACTGCACCTTTAAATTCCGTCTTAATAACGGCCTTTGCTTTATTCATCTACACCGTCTCACACAAATCCTCCCCTTCATTCCCTACATGCTCCATATGGCGACTGGCTTGTTTATGTTTTTAGAGCCTCTGCTTCCTCAACTTGAAAAATGCTGCCATCAATTTTGTCGTCATCTCTCCCTTCTCTCTCTCTCTCTCTTTCGCTCCCTCATGTTTTCTCTCTCTCTCTTTGTTTGTGCATCGAGACGCAGAGCTCTCATTGTGATCTTCATCAGGCCAGTCGCCGGTACCTCCAGTTCAGCTAAGGAGACCTCTCTCTGTCGTAGCTGTCTACCTGTGTGGCTGTCTACACTACATCCCTCTATCATCCTTCCCTCCCTGCCTCTCTCAATCTCCCGTTGCCTTTCTCTTTTTCTGTCCATTCCTCTCTGACGCTCCTTACTCCAGATAGTGACTCTAAAAGGACATTTTATTGGCACAGCAGCCTCATAGTTTCACCAATGTGCTCCAGTATCAAACAGTTGTCATATAAAAAGCACTTAACAGACACAAACATCAATAATGAACCATTCATGCTCATCCGTGTAGCGCTGACGGTTCTTGGCAGAGAGCAGTGTGCCTGTCTGTCCTCTGTGCCTGTCTGTCCTCCGGGCTGTCTGTCCTCTGTGCCTGTCTGTCCTCCGGCCTGTCTGTCCTCCGGGCCTGTCTGTCCTCTGGCCTGTCTGTCCTCCAGGCTGTCTGTCCTCCAGGCTGTCTGTCCTCCGGCTGTCTGTCCTCCGGGCTGTCTGTCCTCCGGGCTGTCTGTCCTCCGGGCCTGTCTGTCCTCCGGGCTGTCTGTCCTCCGGGCCTGTCTGTCCTCCGGGCTGTCTGTCCTCCGTCCTGTCTGTCCTCCGGGCTGTCTGTCCACCAGGCCTGTCTGTCCCCCGGGCTGTCTGTCCTCCGGGCCTGTCTGTCCTCCGACCTGTCTGTCCCCCGGGCCTGTCTGTCCTCCGGGCCTGTCTGTCCTCCGGGCCTGTCTGTCCTCCGGGCTGTCTGTCCTCCGGGCTGTCTGTCCTCCGGGCCTGTCTGTCCTCCGGGCTGTCTGTCCTCCGGGTTGGACCTCCAAAACTTCTTCTCTCCTCAATGCCATGGGGGACATCCCAAATTGTACCCTTTTCACTACATAGCGGACTACTTTTGAGCAGAGCCCTATGGGTGCACTACATAAGGAATAGGGTGCCATTTGGGATGCATTCATGATAGTACTGTGGCTCTCCCTCGATAGGTGCATGATGAGAGGAGAGATGAGTGGGAGCGAGGCCAGTTCTCTGTAGTAACGCCAGCCACGGTGGACAGTAATTGAAAACTCTGGGCATCCTTATGGGATCCTGTGCGTTCTGATCACTGGGACCTAATTGACGCCAGTGTGCTTGCATGTGATGAGAGCACTGATCGTGGCCCATACACTGGACGACATCATACCACGCCAATCAATCAGTTCCTTTACCATGCACTCCCAATCTGATCCTTAAGACATGAGAGAGGGAGGACACTAAGAGGTTCTCTTCAGTGAATGTCAATTCACTGAAGCCTCCCATTCTTTCTTATCCACTATCTAGTCCAATCACTTTAACATCATGAATGTGCTGACTTCCAAGTATTACATTTATCTATCCTCAAGCATAAGATGCTGGGTGAAAATAACAGCAATTATTGAAACGACCACTAGGACAAAAAAATTCACCTACACAAGGTCTTATCAAAGCAGAACATCACGGAGCACCACAGGGTGTTAATTATATACCGAGCCTTTCTTTCCCTCCATGTTTTTCAGCTGACGCTCTACAGCTAACAATGAGCCTGTTCAATCAATAGCTTAGTTTATTGCTTTGCCATTATTAGTGGTCCAACACGCTGTGTATCTATGACCATGACTGTAAACACCTTTAGGGAGGAAATCAGGCTAAGGCGTTATTTATGGTCAGGCAATAGAAGGGGACGCTTATCAAGGGTCCTTGGAGAGAAACAGGAAATTGAGTTTGTCCTGTGTAATGGTGGGTAGAGAGACAGGCATACCGATCCCTTCCTATTAGCAGAGATGTGTTATTCATGAGGGCAAATTTAGTGTGAACTATGTTTCATTGATATTCTACATAGTCACTTCTCACTGTCTAGGGACCAGAACCATTTTATTTTCTTCATTTATTTATCTATTTCCACTTCGTTGACGGCTAGGAATAAAGGGACCGGGTTACCGCTGGGTCACAGGGTCAACCGTCAGGACCAATAGCGGGCTGTTAAATCATTCTCCCCTGTAACGAGCTATTAACAGCATCTGTCATCATCAACCAGGGAGAGAGACGGGCCTGGATGGGTTGGTAGGGAGGGTACGGTAGGAAGAGACACTGGTCCTAGTAGGGTGGGGAGATAGAGAGAGAGACAAGCTCTAGGATGGTGGGGAGAGAGACAGGCCCTGGGAGGGTGGGGAGAGAGAGAGACAAGATTTAGGAGGGTAGGGAGAGACACACCGGTCCTGGGAGGGTGGGGAGAGAGACAGGCTCTAGGAGGGTGGGGAGAGAGACAGGCCCTGGGAGGGTGTGGAGATAGACGGGCCCTGGGAAGGTGGGGAGAGAGATGGGCCCTGGGAGAGTGGGAAGAGAGACGGGCCCTGGGAGGTTGGGGAGAGAGACGGGCCCTGGGAGGTTGGGGAGAGAGACGGGCCCTGGGAGGTTGGGGAGAGAGACGGGCCCTGGGAGGTTGGGGAGAGAGACGGGCCCTGGGAGGTTGGGGAGAGAGACAGGCCCTAGGAGGGTGGGGAGAGAGACAGGCCCTGGGAGGTTGGAGAGAGAGACGGGCCCTGGGAGGTTGGGGAGAGAGACGGGCCCTGGGAGGGTGGGGAGAGAGACGGGCCCTGGGAGGGTGGGGAGAGAGACGGGCCCTGGGAGGGTGGGGAGAGAGACGGGCCCTGGGAGGTTGGGGAGAGAGACGGGCCCTGGGAGGGTGGGGTAGAGATGGGCCCTGGGAGGTTGGGGAGGATAGGTGAGGGTTGGTGGGGGGTAGAGGGAGGGAGTGACAAGAGTCGTCACCAGAAATAGCTGTGGTGCTACATTTCCAGAAACACATTATCTCTCTTTCAGAAACTATTTTATTCCGCTGTGTTCCAATAGGCATTATTGGCATATCTACACTTGTGTGTCCACAGGTATTTATATAATACAACTTAGGCTGAATGGCTCATTGTGTGAGCAAACAATGCCATTATCATAATGACACACATTCATTTCCTGCATTTTTATTTGATGACGGCTGTACAGCACCATCTTATTTAGCTCTTCTCTGTTTAAATCAATCGGTCTGTCTCTCCTAACCAACATCTGTCAACTCTGACTATATCCACATGATCTGTCTAAGTCATTCCTAGAAAACCTTTTCTGTCAACCTGTTGTGTGTGACTGCATGCATGTGTGTGTGTATACGTGTGTCTGCATGTTGTGTGTGACTGCATGCATGTGTGTGTATACGTGTGTCTGCATGTTGTGTGTGACTGCATGCATGTGTGTGTGTATACGTGTGTCTGCCTGTTGTGTGTGACTGCATGCATGTGTGTGTGTATACGTGTGTCTGCATGTTGTGTGACTGCATGCATGTGTGTGTGTAAACGTGTGTCTGCCTGTTGTGTGTGACTGCATGCATGTGTGTGTGTATACGTGTGTCTGCATGTTGTGTGTGACTGCATGCATGTGTGTGTGTATACGTGTGTCTGCATGTTGTGTGTGACTTCATGCATGTGTGTGTGTATATGTGTGTCTGCCTGTTGTGTGTGACTTCATGCATGTGCGTGTGTCTGCCTGTTGTGTGTGACTGCATGCATGTGTGTGTGTCTGCATGTTGTGTATCCACAATGGCTCAGGGGGTGATAAGATTGCTTAAGTGGCAGGTGCGAAGCGCCAGGTCTCTAGTGGCAATAGTCTAGCTGGTGCCAGCTGCGGAGGAGACAGCCGTCGCGCCATGCCACTGTGCCACAGCATGCCGCCATGCCCTGTGTGGAGCTGAAAGTAGATCGAGGGTGGAGCTCACACATTCCCTCCCTTCTCTCACACCAGAGACAAAGAGACACAGACAAGCTTAGTGGTTATTTTAAGCAGCTCCATGGCATCTACATCAACAGCTCCCGTGTCTCTCTGCTACAGGAGAGGAGGGATGCTAAACAGGAACAGATCCTGGTCCAAGGGGAGGTTGTGAACGGAGAGGACAGGAGATATAATGTTAAGACCCTCTACTGCACTGTTCCTTTCTCTCTATCTGAGGCGCTGATAAGGAATTGATAAGATGGTAGAAGCAGTCATTTAAGGGAACATATTAATCTGAGTAAAGAATCAATTACTGGCTTCTGACATGCTGGGGAAGACAGAGGAGATACGGGAGGGGGGAATCTTTATGTAGGAAACTTGATTAGCATCTGGGCCACTGATTCAAATTGTTTCCCTATCTAAGTAGGATCTCCCCCTCTCTCTCCCGTCCCCCTCTCGTGCTTTCTCTCGCTCCAGTGTCATGGCCGATGCTGATACTTAGTTCTATGACATGCGTGAAGCAAAATGGAAATAAAGATAGCACAAGGCCTGGGAAAGTATAATATAATCACAGGCCTTATTGTGACGGCAGCTCTGAGAGGTGAAAGGAAGAGGCATTGAATGGATAATGAAATAGATAAGGAAACCATTCTAGCTGAGCCATTCAATGATTCATAGCTTGAACATGGTTTTTCTTAAATAAATGGCATCCAAAAAGCAGTATAGTCCACACAAAGTGGAGCAGGGTGAAACTGTGACATAAACAGTGCTGTTTGTGGTAGGAGATCAATGCCAATAATGTATATGTACATTATATGTAATGTATATGTACAAAATGCATCAGTATACATTATAATGGAAAAAGGCCAAAGTACAGTATACGTTGGTAAATAGAAAATATGTCAAAATTATGAATGTAAAGCTGTTTTTTAAATAGGCTGCATTGTGATACATTGAAATATTCCTCAAACAGGGAGATGCATTTACTATCTCTGAGTCTGTGTATTTGTTTGATATATCCTTATTTATTTCCCAGGAGCAATGCAGCATGTCTCCTCTCATTCAGTCAAAGAGCAAGTGTCATGCTCAATACATCTCCATGTAAATATTATAGTGAAAAAGGAAATTGGGGAGGGAGAGAAATAGACAAACAGAAAAAGAGTGGCATGTAAAGTGGAAGTCAAAGACCACTATTTGATTGGGAAGTTTCCTCTCACAACAATGTAAGGCGTTTTTTCTGTACTTGTGACTGAAATATCAAGTTCCATTTTGTAATCATCTTGTTTCCCTCCTAGACATTTCTCTTGGCTTTGTGAAAGGTACAAGTATAGTGCTTTACTGGTAGGCCAACAGTATGAGTGAGGGGATTCGTGCCCCAATGCAGTGAACCATCAAACGTGTCCTGAATCTGATGCCACTCTGCTGCAAGGGCAGAGAGGGCAGTGGCTGTGCCGTGTCCTCTGACCAAAATGCACAGTCCTTTCCCCTCCGGGACGATGGCACCAAATGCACCTGTACACAACACATGACTATCAAGGCCTCTTCCAAATCTGTGACCCCCTTTCTTACAATACACTGTGTTCCACAAAGGATGACAGTGACGAGCGGTGTACTCTGATACTGTTAAACCGTTTTACACACAGTTCTTTAGCCTATTTATTGTTCCCCAATGTTCAACCTTGAGAGGACCTGTATTCGGGAGCATGTTTGCATGGTGGATTGAGAAGATGCACAGTTAGTCAGTTGACAAACAGGATTACAGGACCCGCTCTGGGGAGCGGAGAGGTTTCTGCCCCTGTTCAAGTAGGATGATGCACGGCACACCGCTCCTCTCTTCTACTCCAGACACACTGACAATTACCGCTGAAGGTCAGTGAAGTCAGAAGCTGAATGTCACAGTTTAGACACAGTTTGGGGACGAGGAGGAATATTCAGATAAATATGCTTGTCTATGCTGTCTCCTGTCCTGAAAAATAGTAATTCCCTGCTCCTGAATTCCAGTGTAGCAGCCCTGGGATTAGGTAGCAGCGAGTTAAAAGGCAACAGAAACGTATCGATTAGAGGGAGTGAATCAGAGTGCCATGGTGCCTTGAATAATAAATTGAAGGGGACACAGCCACCGCTTGTCAAATGGGGATTCTCATTATGAGGGGATAGACTCCTGCTTTTCTGCCGTTGGTTGATTCCCCCTGTAGATAAGCTGATGGATAAGTCACACCATGGGGCTATGGAAGCGTGTCACCAAACATCAGCAAGTCTGACTGTCTCTGAGAAACTTAACATAAGTTTAAGTGAGCATTTAAGTGAGCCCATTTATCCCTCACCCCACCTTTTGACAGGTATTTTCTAATCCTTGCTGTAAAGGACTTGTTAATGAGAGGGTATTTATAGCACCAACACACACTCTCTCTCTCTCTCTGATTATGGTTGTGAGTATAGTAGAGTTGTAGTAAGCTGATGGACAGAGATTAACTGCTTCATCATAATACTATCTCACAGAGATGATTGGAAAACTGAGAACAGTGAAATGTAGTGTGTGCAGGAGGCAGTACATGAACAAAAATGACCCATACTGTAATATAGGTCCAATCAGACTTCTTGAGATACTAGATCCAGCGACCGACTGAAACTCATGTTATTGTTTGGGCTGATTTTGAACAGACTCTAAGAGCAACACAGGCCTCAGTCTGTTACCAACTTAGACACCAGATGATTTGGAGTTGTGGATACCAAGCCAAGAGCGTAATGTCCACACTTGCATTGAGTGGCTCAATAGAAGCAGAACTCCTCAAAGGCCCAATGCCACTCTGTGAAGCCAGAAAATCTATGATAGCAACAGGTCACATGAGTCATCTATCAGGCCAGAATCCATTTTTCTGACAGTCTCTCTCTGGTCTGGCCTCCCTACATCATCCTTCATACTGTTTACTCCTGACATGGCTTTCTCCAGATCTCCTTTATCATCCTACCCCCTTGCCCATCCCTTATTCCTCGTCAATATCTCACTCTTTTATCACTTTGATTCCACTTACAGTATTTCTCCTCTCCCCCAACTCATCTTTCTCCACTTCCTCGAAAATAATATTCCAAAAATCATTCTTCTTTCCTTTCATGTCCCGAAATAGACATCAAAGTCAGACGGCAGATTTTCAATTCAGAATCAAATCCCCAGTCTAAATGTAGCTACCTCCTCTAATTCATTTCTTTCTCTCTGTCCTCTCTCCAGGCTGCGGGCTGGAGTTCCTGCTGGTTCTCTGTGGTCTGGAGCTTTCCTGGTCTTGCCCACACCACTGTATCTGCTACACCGCGCCCAGTACTGTCAGCTGCCAGGCACACAACTTCCTGTCCGTCCCCGAAGGCATTCCCCCGCACAGCGAGCGCATCTTCCTGCAGAACAACAAGATCCACCGGCTGCTGCAGGGCCACTTCAGCCCCACCACGGTCACACTGTGGATCTACTCCAACAACATTACCTACATCGAGCCCTCCACCTTCCACGGCTTCGCCCAGCTGGAGGAGCTGGACCTGGGGGACAACCGTCACCTGCGTTCCCTGGCTGCAGACACCTTCCATGGGCTGGGCCGGCTCCATGCTCTGCACCTGTACCGCTGTGGGCTCAGTGCGCTGCCCAGTAACATCTTCCAGGGGCTACGCAACCTGCAGTATCTCTACCTACAGGTACGTTGGCCACTGGGGCTCTATGACACTTTTAGTCAAACAAAACAATGCTGCATTTTACATTTGAAAATACAATATAGAGTTCCAGTCAAAAGTTTGGACACACCTACTGATTCCAGGGTTTTTCTTTATTTTAATATTTTCTACCTTGTAGAATAATAGTGAAGACATCACAACTATGAAATAACACATGGAATCATGTTGTAACCAAAAAAGTGTTAAACAGATTCTTCAAAGTAGCCACCCTTTGCCTTGATGACAGCTTTGCACACTCTTGGCATTCTCTCAACCAGCTTCATGAGGTAGTTACCTGGAATGCATTTCAATTAACAGGTGTGCCTTGTTAAAAGTTCATTTGTGGAATTTCTTTCCTTCTTAATGCATTTGTGCCAATCAGTTGTGTTGTGATAAGGCATGGGTGGTATACAGAAGTTAGCCTGATTTGGTAAAATACCAAGTCCATATGATGGCTAAACAGCTCAAATAAGCAAAGAGAAACAACAGTCCATCATTACATTAAGACATGAAGGTCAGTCAATCTTGAAAATGTCCAGAACTTTGTGCGCATAAAACAGCAATATGATGAAACTGGCTCCCATGAGGACCCCCCCAGGAAAGAAAGACCCAAGTTACCTCTGCTGCAGAGGATAAGTTCATTAGAGTTAACTGCCCAAATGAATTCAAGTAACAGACACATCTCAACATCAACTGTTTAGAGGAGACTGCGTGAATCAGGCCTTCATGGTCGAATTGCTGCAAAGAAACCACTACTAAAGGACACCAATAAGAAGAAGAGACTTGCTTTGGCCAATAAACACGAGCAATGGACATTAGACCGATGGAAATCTGTTCTTTGGTCGGATGAGTCCAAATTTGAGATTTTTGGTTCCAACCGGCGTGCCGTTGTGAGACGCAGAGTAGGTGAACGGATGATCTCCGCATGTGTGGTTCCCACCATGAATCATGGAGGAGGAGGTGTGATGTGTGGGGGTGCTTTGATGGTGACACTGTCTGTGATTTATTTAGAATTCAAGGCACACTTAACCAGCATGGCTACCACAGCTTTCTGCAGCAGTACACCATCCCATCTGGTTTGCACTTAGTGGGACTATGATTTGTTTTCCAACAGGACAATGACCCAAAACACACCTCCAGGCTGTGTAAGGGCTATTTGACCAAAGAGAGTGATTGAGTGCTGCATCAGATGACCTGGCCTCCACAATCACCCGACCTCAACCCAATTGAGATGGGATGAGTTGGACTGCAGAGTGAAGGAAAAGCAGTCAACAAGTGCTCAGCATATGTGGGAACTCCTTCAAGACTGTTGGAACGGATTCCAGATTAAGCTGTTTGAGAGAATGCCAAGAGTGTGCGAAGCTGTCATCAACGCAAAGGGGGTATATTTTGATTTGTTTAACACTTCTTTGGTTACTACATGATTCCACATGTGTTATTTCATAGTTTTGATGTCTTCACTATTGTTCTACAATGTAGAAAATAGTCCAAATAAAGAAAAGCCCTTGAATGAGTAGGTGAGTCCAAACTTTTGACTGGTACTGTATATACCCAGGGCTGTTAAGCTTTAGTTTCTCTATCCTACTTTATAGTAGCCTATAAAGTAACATACCTTATAACCAAACAACATGTTGGTAGGTACAGTGCTACAGAGTACCGGAGGTGTATAACCTCTCCATTTTGCTGTGTTTGGCTGTTCTCAGGATAATCACCTGGAGTTCCTGCAGGATGACATCTTTGTGGACCTCCACAACCTGAGCCACCTATTCCTGCATGGGAACCGTCTGTGGTCGCTGCACCAGAACACCTTCAGGGGGCTGGGGGCCCTGGACCGCCTGCTGCTGCACCACAACCAGCTGCAGTGGGTGGACCGCCTGGCCTTCCACGATCTGCGTCGCCTCACAACCCTCTACCTGTTCAACAACTCACTGACCGAGCTGTCTGGAGACTGCCTGGCACTGCTGCCTGCCCTGGAGTACCTGCGCCTCAACGACAACCCCTGGGAGTGTGATTGCAAGGCCCTGTCGCTGTGGGACTGGCTCAAACGCTTCAGAGGTTCTACTTCGTCCGTAGGCTGTCAGGCCCCGGCCGAGGTGGCTGGGAAGGACCTCAAGCAGCTCCGCAAGGAGGACTTCCCCAACTGCTCTGGCTCTGAGTCCCTGCACCAGAGCAAGACCTGGGCCGGGACTGATAAGGTGTCTCTGAAGAAGGAGCCACACCCGGTGCCACCGCCTCACTCCCACCCCCACCGTCCTCACCACAACGAGTCACCACACTATCCCTCGCCACCCTCGCCTCTGCCCCATCCACCCCCGTCCATAAGCGGGGAGGGCACAGCATCAGAGGGACAACCTGGGGTGGCGCCCCCTCAGAGGCCAGGCCGCGCTCGGAACTGCACCCGCCAGCGCGTCAGGGGAGGCAAGGGGAAAGGGCAGAATGAGGTGCATACCTTAAAGGAGATAGCCGATAAGGAGTATTCCTCGCCCGATTTTGAAGGGGGCAAATATGACCACACGTCCCCGGATGGCACGGTCACGCGGAGGAAGCATAAGTGCCCTCCCCGGACCACTGTTCGCCCCCCTAGTGGGGTGCAACAAGCCACCAATAGGGCCACGTTCTCCCAGCCCTTAATACATCTCAATGCCATAATGGGAGCTTTGTTGCCCATGACCATTGCCCATATTCTCCGCTGACCTAGAGGGAGGGATAGATACTGGCTAAACGACAACAGTGCAGTCCTTAGACCTGCTCTAGCTCCTGCACAACAAGGCCTGTGTGTGTGTGTGTACTTTGTGTGTGTGGTTGTGTGTGTAAAACATTGTGTAGGGAGCTGTTTAGACTCTGAAATAGACTTTCAAACATCAACATCAAATGTGGGACGGGGATGTGTGAGGGACGGGGATGTGTGAGGGACGGGGATGTGTGAGGGACGGGGATGTGTGAGGGACGGGGATGTGTGAGGGACGGGGATGTGTGAGGGACGGGAAGTGTGAGGGACGGGGATGTGTGAGGGACGGGGATGTGTGAGGGACGGGGATGTGTGAGGGACGGGGATGTGTGAGGGACGTGGATGTGTTAGGGACAGGGAGTGAGGAAAGACTAAAGGAAAACACAGAACACGCTTGCACTGCCACTGTTGCCATTATGTTCTCATTTCCTGTCCCATTTCCGACTCTGCTGAAGCACAGATAACGAAACTTTTTGGGGGAAAAAGAGATGGTGAAATGCAGCAATTTAGCTATGAGACAGATAGGCTCTAAGGAAAACGTGTTGAAGCCAGCTTTAATTATCAGTTCACAGTTTGTAAATCCTTATTGAGGGGTGAAACAGAAAACAGATGACGTGGTGAAAGAAACCATCACAGAGAAGTCTAGCCCAATCTTGTGTTTCATATTATTTGCCAAATGTTTTTTATTACATTTATTGCCAATAGCTGCTTAATAGAATTGGGCCACAGAGGAATTCGAGGGTATTGCTCATCAATAGAGATAAGCAGGAAGCTGCCCGGTCATAAATCATAATTCCATATCAGAACAGGAATGTGCAACGCTCACTTCTTAGCAGAAGTAATGGAAAAGTACAGAAACAGCACTGCAAAGAGCAGCACACACACAGACCAGTCAGCTCCAGCTACAGTATGATAACTAGGTCACTTCTGTTCCATGCTCAGGTAACATTGACCCCGAGCTACATATCTAGGTATACATCTTCTGCCTACTTTACAGTATTTCTACAATATTTACATTCTGCTTTATTCATTCCTGCTTCTAAATGTCCTGCCTTTCTACCTGCTCCAGGTCATTTTCTACATGTGCTACTACATATTAAGCTAATATACCCAAGCTGCTAATTATCTGTATGGAGGTGAGTGGACTGTGGTCCACTCCCATCTCCTTCAAAACCAGTGTGTGTCCCCACGAGAAGGAAGCTGTGAATATTGATGGATCTGTCTATTTCTTGTCTCAAAATGTTGTTTGTTTGATTTTGCCAAGACGTAAAGATTACCTAGAGATGGAGCCCTATACAGGGTACAGAGCCTTAGGGGTTAAGGGTCAGATTGGCTATTCTCAGTTTCCCAGTGAGGCTTTGGGCTTCGCTGAACAGAACACTCTTCAGTGTGGGCATCCCCTCCTCATTGAGAACGTGAGGAACATTTATATTGTCCTAATCATTGGACATCAAAGGAAAACAACTGCCCAACAAGACTAGAGAAAAAACAAAAACAATATGTGTACCTTAAATGACTTCTGTAATGAATAAAAGATTATAAGAGGGGAAAAAATGATTCAATCGAGCATGGCAAAACGTGGACCGCTCTCTTGGAAGTAATAGAACTGCTAAAATGCCTCTCTACATTGACTGCTGTTCTTGTCAATGGATGTGGGGAACCAAGAGAAAGACAATCACTTCTAAAGTAGCAGGGGGTTTAACAGGACCATGGATAGACAAACGGACAGACAGACTACTGCTGGACTACTATCCCCTGGACTACAGGAGCTTTTTTGCCTCCGGAAAATACAACAATAAGTTGACGATGTTTGTAATAATAATGATGTTAACTGTACCATTAACAATGACAAGAGGACTAACTAACTGCAGTTCTAATATTAATCATTTATTATGAGAATAACAATATTAATGACGTCATCCACAATGAAAACAGGGTTTCTGCTCCCCTGATGAGGGGACAATCTTTCTTTAAATTCATGAACCATTTCATTTTTTTTGGTTTGCTAAAAGGAACATTTTGATTTCCTTTTTTTTGTTACATCCTGTCAAACCCTTTATCAGATAAAAATGCACAATTCAGTTCCCCCCTACTGTTCCCCATCTATCTCCTGTCTTTGCCATGATTGAAGGGTTCAATAAGTCGTTATCAAAGAACAACAGTACAAAATGTTTATAAAGATATTAAAATCTATATCTTCTTATGTTAAAGATGACTGTTTGACTGTGTTTATTTAGTATTCAGACACAGGCTTCCACAAGGCTGTGCAGTAGGCCCTGGAGAAGCTGGGAGTCAGGCTGGATCCTCCCTGGTCTTTCTCTTTATTAGGAATTTAAAGCTGAAATTGCCTCTGTCAGCATGTTTGTCTCTTTCCTCGCTGTTTCCCCCTCAGTATGTGCACTACTTTTCAATCTGTCTCCCCTCATCAGACACTGCTGGCTAAACTGGCTGCTTTCTACAAATAGAGACATCTCCCTGGCTCAACGCTTGGCTTGTATACATATGCAACACACACATCAATAAGAAATAGATTTTATTTTAGAGAAATTGACCAAAGAAAGCAGGCCAAAACTATTACAGTAAGTGTCATCTATTGACCAAAAACACAAAAAGAATCACACAGACTACTGGTCTACATGCAGACAGAGTTCTGTACAGAGTCAGTGAAACGCATAGCTCGGTATGATACACTGCAGTTCAATAAATCATTTAAAAGGCATTAAGGGTATTTATGAGTGTCACCGTGAATCTGTAGATATTCAGGGTTATTATTATTACTCATGGAACGTTAGAACATAAATTCTATTTCCTCTTCTCTACCCCTCACCATGATGGAAATTGATCCACAGGTAAGAGTGCAATTTCGTATATATATATTTTTTTAAATATTCTGTTAAACGAAAAGGGGGGCGGGGGAACATAGTTTTATGCATCGTTGAGGATGGCTGCGGAATTACATTAAAATTAATGAGTAGCTCTGGCATCTATTAGCATTGGGCTCTAGTGCCATCAAGCCCCTCTCTCCTTTCTCTCTCTCACCCTCTCCGTCCTCTCTCACCCTCTCGGTCTCTCCTGTCCTCTCTCTCTCCCTCACACACATACAGTGCCTTGCGAAAGTATTCGGCCCCCTTGAACTTTGCGACCTTTTGCCACATTTCAGGCTTCAAACATAAAGATATAAAACTTTATTTTTTTGTGAAGAATCAACAACAAGTGGGACACAATCATGCAGTGGAACGACATTTATTGGATATTTCAAACTTTTTAACAAATCCAAAACTGAAAAATTGGGCGTGCAAAATTATTCAGCCCCCTTAAGTTAATACTTTGTAGCACCACCTTTTGCTGCGATTACAGCTGTAAGTCGCTTGGGGTATGTCTCTATCAGTTTTGCACATCGAGAGACCGAATTTTTTCCCCATTCCTCCTTGCAAAACAGCTCGAGCTCAGTGAGGTTGGATGGAGAGCATTTGTGAACAGCAGTTTTCAGTTCTTTCCACAGATTCTCGATTGGATTCAGGTCTGGACTTTGACATGGCCATTCTAACACCTGGATATGTTTATTTTTGAACCATTCCATTGTAGATTTTGCTTTATGTTTTGGATCATTGTCTTGTTGGAAGACAAATCTCCGTCCCAGTCTCAGGTCTTTTGCAGACTCCATCAGGTTTTCTTCCAGAATGGTCCTGTATTTGGCTCCATCCATCTTCCCATCAATTTTAACCATCTTCCCTGTCCCTGCTGAAGAAAAGCAGGCCCAAACCATGATGCTGCCACCACCATGTTTGACAGTGGGGATGGTGTGTTCAGGGTGATGAGCTGTGTTGCTTTTACGCCAAACATAACGTTTTGCATTGTTGCCAAAAAGTTCCATTTTGGTTTCATCTGACCAGAGCACCTTCTTCCACATGTTTGGTGTGTCTCCCAGGTGGCTTGTGGCAAACTTTAAACAACACTTTTTATGGATATCTTTAAGAAATGGCTTTCTTCTTGCCACTCTTCCATAAAGGCCAGATTTGTGCAATATACAACTGATTGTTGTCCTATGGACAGAGTCTCCCACCTCAGCTGTAGATCTCTGCAGTTCATCCAGAGTGATCATGGGCCTCTTGGCTGCATCTCTGATCAGTCTTCTCCTTGTATGAGCTGAAAGTTTAGAGGGACGGCCAGGTCTTGGTAGATTTGCAGTGGTCTGATACTCCTTCCATTTCAATATTAATCGCTTGCACAGTGCTCCTTGGGATGTTTAAAGCTTGGGAAATCTTTTTGTATCCAAATCCGGCTTTAAACTTCTTCACAACAGTATCTCGGACCTGCCTGGTGTGTTCCTTGTTCTTCATGATGCTCTCTGCGCATTTAACGGACCTCTGAGACTATCACAGTGCAGGTGCATTTATACGGAGACTTGATTACACACAGGTGGATTGTATTTATCATCATTAGTCATTTAGGTCAACATTGGATCATTCAGAGATCCTCACTGAACTTCTGGAGAGAGTTTGCTGCACTGAAAGTAAAGGGGCTGAATAATTTTGCACGCCCAATTTTTCAGTTTTTGATTTGTTAAAAAAGTTTGAAATATCCAATAAATGTCGTTCCACTTCATGATTGTGTCCCACTTGTTGTTGATTCTTCACAAAAAAATACAGTTTTATATCTTTATGTTTGAAGCCTGAAATGTGGCAAAAGGGGGGGGCCGAAAGTTCAAGGGGGCCGAATACTTTCGCAAGGCACTGTATCTCTCTCTACTAACATAACACCCTAAAAACCCTTCCCTAGACATCAATACTATAAGTGCATAAGATGGACAGTCATTGAGCTCTCCAACCACACAGGCTGTAGTTCTGCAAGCCCACCAAGCCCCTCGGCAATGGCTGCATGAGACAGACAGATGAATGTGTTACGGAGAGAATGTGTTCTTCTGATTCTCTCTCCTTGTTTTTGGCGTATACTGTATCATCAATATTATTCCATCATATACACTCTACAGAGCTATACTGTGAATTTGATTTGGAGGCTTGGTTATAATATCACCTTTACCACATATACAGTAGTCACTGCGTGGAACTTGATATTTCTTCCCGCAGTTGAAGCCATTCACTATAAACTCAACTCCACTTAGCAGTCCCTCTCAGTAAAGGCATCATGGAGCGATAAGGGTGTACAGAGAATAAACCCATGCTGACAAACGATACCACCATTTCCTTAACAGCATCATTGCAAGTCGTCCCGACTCATTAGGAAATGACACTGACAATTAAGCAGTTTACAGCTACACAAGGCATTCCATATTACTGCTCGCTTCACTAGGGCAATCATTGGTTACACATTTAGTAGCAATCTCGGAGAGCCAGACACAACACCCCATTAACCAATCACACTCATCTAAATCTGCTGCTCCCCTAGAAACAAGGTTTGTCTGATATGTATGCCTATGCAAAAGTAGGCTATACAGGAAAAATGGGGGCCATAACCAATGTTAAATGACTCACCTTGAGGTAGCTTCGGGTGGGTAGTTTTATATTATTCATTTTTTTCTCAACTTTGGGATAAATTAGTATTTCACTCACAGATACTCTCATCTGACTTGACCCACTTATTTGTGAGGTACTTCAAAGGCGGGAGCTTAATTGTAATTGTCTTGTTGTGGTTGAATCCAAGAGTGCGCAGCATAGTCAGAACCAACATAGTTCTGTTGGGAAAGTCTTCTGTGTAAAGCAGGTGGGTCACCAGCTTAAACATATCTCACAGAAGCTTGAGCCAAAACATATGTCAAGCATTTGAATACGTGATGAACCAATGATGAGTGAACTGAGCAAATGAGAGAGAAAGACAGAGGAAGAGAAAGGCAACATAAGAGCGTGAGTTGATATGACATGGGGATGGATTGAGGGAGTGGAGGAAATAAAAAGAGAGGAGACAACAGATGGTAGAGGTGAGAGACAGAAGAGAGAGGGCTTGAGGGAGTGGAGGAAATAAAAAGAGAGGAGACAACAGATGGTAGAGGCAAGAGACAGAAGAGAGAGGGCTTGAGGGAGTGGAGGAAATAAAAAGAGAGGAGACAACAGATGGTAGAGGCGAGAGACAGAGGAGAGAGGGCTTGAGGGAGTGGAGGAAATAAAAAGAGAGGAGACAACAGATGGTAGAGGTGAGAGACAGAAGAGAGAGGGCTTGAGGGAGTGGAGGAAATAAAAAGAGAGGAGACAACAGATGGTAGAGGCGAGAGACAGAAGAGAGAGGGCTTGAGGGAGTGGAGGAAATAAAAAGAGAGGAGACAACAGATGGTAGAGGCGAGAGACAGAAGAGAGAGGGCTTGAGGGAGTGGAGGAAATAAAAAGAGAGGAGACAACAGATGGTAGAGGCGAGAGACAGAAGAGAGAGGGCTTGAGGGAGTGGAGGAAATAAAAAGAGAGGAGACAACAGATGGTAGAGGCGAGAGACAGAAGAGAGAGGGCTTGAGGGAGTGGAGGAAATAAAAAGAGAGGAGACAACAGATGGTAGAGGCGAGAGACAGAAGAGAGAGGGCTTGAGGGAGTGGAGGAAATAAAAAGAGAGGAGACAACAGATGGTAGAGGCGAGAGACAGAAGAGAGAGGGCTTGAGGGAGTGGAGGAAATAAAAAGAGGAGACAACAGATGGTAGAGGCGAGAGACAGAAGAGAGAGGGCTTGAGGGAGTGGAGGAAATAAAAAGAGAGGAGACAACAGATGGTAAAGGCGAGAGACAGAAGAGAGAGGGATTGAGGGAGTGGAGGAAATAAAAAGAGAGGAGACAACAGATGGTAGAGGCAAGAGACAGAGGAGAGAGGGCTTGAGGGAGTGGAGGAAATAAAAAGAGAGGAGACAACAGATGGTAGAGGCGAGAGACAGAGGAGAGAGGGCTTGAGGGAGTGGAGGAAATAAAAAGAGAGGAGACAACAGATGGTAGAGGTGAGAGACAGAGGAGAGAGGGCTTGAGGGAGTGGAGGAAATAAAAAGAGAGGAGACAACAGATGGTAGAGGTGAGAGACAGAGGAGAGAAGGCTTGAGGGAGTGGAGGAAATAAAAAGAGAGGAGACAACAGATGGTAGAGGTGAGAGACAGAGGAGAGAGGGCTTGAGGGAGTGGAGGAAATAAAAAGAGAGGAGACAACAGATGGTAGAGGTGAGAGACAGAGGAGAGAGGGCTTGAGGGAGTGGAGGAAATAAAAAGAGAGGAGACAACAGATGGTAGAGGTGAGAGACAGAGGAGAGAGGGCTTGAGGGAGTGGAGGAAATAAAAAGAGAGGAGACAACAGATGGTAGAGGCGAGAGACAGAAGAGAGAGGGCTTGAGGGAGTGGAGGAAATAAAAAGAGAGGAGACAACAGATGGTAGAGGCGAGAGACAGAGGAGAGAGGGCTTGAGGGAGCGTAAGAGGGCAAAAACGACAGAGGGAACAGCCGGGCGAGAAAAGAAGGGATGATTGAGGCCATGACAACATGCATGGAGGAGAGATACACGAGACAGGAAGGAGACAGGAAGGGGTAAATGAGAGAGGGGGTCTGCTGGCTACAAGTTCACAACAGAGGATGAGCTTCATATTGGGGGTCTATTAATATGTAAGCTAAAGATATACTGAGTGTACAAAACATTAAGAACGCCTGAGCTGTCCTTTGGTTGGTGGACCATTTTTGATACACACTTCCTGACACAAACCAGTACACCTGGCACCTACTACCATACCCCATACAAATGCACTTCAATCTTTTGTCTTGCCCATTCACCCTCTAAATGGAACACATACACAATCCATGTCTCATTGGTCTCAAGGCTTAAAAACACTGACTGAAGTGGATTTAACAAGTGACATCAATAAGGGATCATAGCTTTCACCTGGATTCACCTGGTCAGTCTATGTTATGGAAAGAGTAGACTTTCATAACGTTTTGTACATTCAGTGTACATGGCACCACAACAATCTTCATTATACACAACATATACACACTCCCAAAGCACAGTGAGAGATGTGCTTGTTGATCCATCTCATAGCCTGAGAATACAGTGCCTGCAGAAAGTATTCATATCCCTTTGACTTATTGCACATTTTGTTGTGTTACAGCCTGAATTCAAAATGGATTAAATATATTTTTCTCACCCATCAACACACAATACCCCATAATGACAAACTGAAAACTTGTTTTAAGAAATGTTCAAACATTTATTGGACATGAAATACAGAAAAATCTAATTTACATAAGTATTCACACCCCTGAATCAATACATGTTAGAATCACCTGTCTGTGATTCCAGTTGTGAGTGTTTCTGGGTAAGTCTCTAAGAGCTTTGCACACCTGGATTATACAATATTTGCCCATTATTCTTCTCAGAATTCTTCAAGCTCTGTCAAATTGGTTGATCATTGCTAGACAACCAATTTCTTGACATAGATTTTCAAGTAGATTTAAGTCAAAATTGTAACTCGGCCTCTCAGGAACATTCACTGTCTTCTTATCGGAAGCTTTGCAGCCCTACATACGATAAAATAATTGGAAGGCAACAAATATATATTATTATTATAGTGTATGATGACGATCTGTGTCTGTTGCATAGCGTTTAATTGACTCTGTCACCGTTGTATGGGTTTAATTAAAAGCAGGCATTTATAAAATGCATAAAGAGAGTGAGAAAGAGAGGGAGCCGAGAGGGGAAGATTATCACAGGGGGACATGATAATTAACAGAAGAAGCATTACACAAACCAAACACTACCTGCTAGCTCTAGCTACCTCCCCCTACCTCTCTCCCTCTCTCCTCTCACTCTGTCTCAGAGTCCCTGTCTCCCCAATCAATCACAAAGCTAATGTCACCTATTTCTGCATAAGTTCCTTTCTTTCCTCAGCCCTTTTATTTGATTAATTTAGCCTGAGAATCCCTGAAGGACTGTACCTCCACCAGCTCTCTCCATGCTAACCAGGCGGTGTACTAAAACGCTAGGACATCACCACCTGCAGAGAGAGGAAGCACTTCTGTTGTTTGACCTTCACTTTGCTCTGCTGCATAGGTGAAAAGAATAAGCTTAACCTGGCAGTCTATTACCATGATCAGTGATTGGTAGAAAAGCTTATTTGTAATATTCTGAGAGGATGGAGTTATGTGATAAATCAGATTTCCCCTTCCTGGGCTAAAAATAGACGACAGTTAAAGTGCACCTTGGCGTTTACGTTGGCTGGAATGTGATTTACAAAGGGACTGTTTTACAGAGGGACTATTACTGTTTCTTAAAGGACCAATCCACAGCTGAAACAATAACAAAGTGGGCATCCCACCACTGTTTTGGCAAAAGGCTGAGGGATGGGACTGGAGAAATGTAACTACTCAAATTCATAGATATCCATGATATCAAAATAATATTTGTAACCATGTTTTGAGGCTATACAGTGTTTGTTTACATGTATGTTGTTTACAAAAATTGGAGTATAACAAGCTTATATTTTGGCTTCTGTAGTAGTACGACAGTTGAACTTATTTTCTTCAAGAGTCAATGGGCATATATCACTAAGTCAAAAAATGAATGTAGCAATTGCAGATTGCCCCTTTAAAGACGACAACATCTCCCTCTACCCACTCCTGGACATCCAGGCCCATCACATCTGCTCTGCTGCTAATCAATGGCGGCAATTAACACATACGATCCATTTGAGAGTGGTGGAAGAAAACAGCAGTCCTTTCTGTGACTGTAAAGCCCTGGGGCCCATCACTCTTCTGAGGTGCAGGACCCAGACAAGGGGCTAATGACACACAAAGCACTTTCTCCACTCCGATGAATCACCCTACACCCAGACCTGACAGACAGACAACACACTCCTCTTCTCCACAAGCAACACCATGTTCCTTTCCCTGCCTTTAATCACACACCTCCCAGTCTTGCACTTCACATACAGTCCTGTTGTATCCGTGGCCATCTTTTTTCTACAAATGTATTGTAGCTGAACCTTGAATATGGCCAGGTTGTCAAAACATGAAATGAAAAGAGAGATCGGCATACTGTGTACTCCACATTACCACCTAAGATGACAATGTTTCAATCCAGATGATTTTAGTCAGGTCAAACCAAATACAAGTACTTGTCTTCAGTACACCAAAGCCCTGCTCTCAGAGAAGCACAGCAACATGACAATATTTTCATGGTTATTCTCAGTGGCAACCTGTCAATCATTTTGGGGGATGGGGTTGCCTGTTTTGCTTGTTATTTGGCATTAATATGTGTTATATATCAGTTTGCAAATAAAGCCTTTTTTGCTTTCTTAAGGCAGCTCAAAATGCAGATGTTCAGCCTAGCTCAGTGCTTTCTGTGGTGGTGGGGCAGCCAGCAGAAAATACGGAACGTACGGGTTGGTAATGTCCTCTAGTTGTGCTGTGATTGGCTCAGTGTTCTGTCACTCATGGGGACACTACATCACCGCCAAATCTAAGGGTAGAGCTTGAAAATTCAAGCCCCTTGGGTGCTGCCATATAGTTACATTAGAAGTGCCCATCCAAGAAGGCTAAAGGTCATTGGCCACAGATAAGATGACGTCAAATCACATTATATCTACAGTAGCTTTGATTGGACTCATACTTTCAAAATCTTAGCTAGCAGTCATCATCATGAATCAAGTCGACAATCTACTGGCAAATCCTTTTTAATCCTTGTCATATGGAGAAAAATAATGAAGAGAAATTATAAAACGTATCGGTGCTCATCTGCTATTAGACATAAACATTACACAACAAGTTGGAAATGGCAAATTCAACAATGAGTGGTTTGGAAAGAATCAGTGGCTAACTGCAAGCATTGCAAAGCAATCTTTAGCCTGTTATTCAGTGGAGTAGCAGTGTGGTCCCAAGTCTGGGTTTAAGGGTCTCTTTTCCAAGCTGAAAATGATAAACATTGGCCATGCTGTCAATCCAGAATGATTTCTGCCGCGTTCAAAACAACTTAACTCGGAACTGAGAAATCTGACTTCAGTGAGTTCAAGACATTTGGGAGCTCCGACTGGGAGAATACTTTTTGAACGGCCATCCAACTCGGAAATGTAAGTTGGGCCTCTTTTTAGAACTATGACCTGAAGATCACTGACGTCATCATGATTCAAACCAGTTGTCTTGAAAGCTCCATAAATCCAAATGCCAGATTTTGATGACAAAGTTGTTGTTTTTTGTTTAAAAAACCAAACAAAAAAATGTATATATATATTTTTTTTACCCCTTTTTGTTTAAAAAATAAATAATTTTTTATATATATGTTTTTTATTTATTTTACCCCTTTTTCTCCCCAATTTCGTGGTATCCAATTGTTTAGTAGCTACTATCTTGTCTCATCGCTACAACTCCCGTACGGGCTCGGGAGAGACGAAGGTTGAAAGTCATGTGTCCTCTGATACACAACCCAACCAAGCTGGTTCTTAACACAGCACCATCCAACCCGGAAGCCAGCCGCACCAATGTGTCAGAGGAAACACCGTGCACCTGGCAACCTTGGTTAGCGCACACTGCGCCCGGCCCGCCACAGGAGCCACTGGTGCGCGATGAGACAAGGATTTCCCTACCGGCCAAACCCTCCCTAACCCGGACGACGCTAGGCCAATTGTGCGTCGCCCCACGGACCTCCCGGTTGCAGCCGGTTACGACAGAGCCTGGGCGCGAACCCAGAGTCTCTGGTGGCACAGCGGGAGCTGCAGTACAGCTCCCTTAACCACTGCGCCACCCGGGAGGCCCTGATGAAAAAGTTTGATGTCAAAATTCCCCCACGAAGGACCGCTGCGCCTCCTTCCTGTTCAAGTGAGCACAACACAACAAGGTGAGTCCAAAAATATATTGTATGCTGCTGCATAAATGATGTAATATGCCAGGGAGATATGTAATACTACATGTATGTGGTGTAGTAAGCTGTTAGTAGCCTTACACTAATAATTTGGTCTATTTTCCCCTCTTAATTTTGCTTACTGTTCTGACATGGTGGTGCACCATGGTGGTGCACCATGTGGAAACCACATTTGTTTAAGCAAGAGCAATATCAACTATGTTTTTTTTTTAAGGCAGTAAATGAGGTTGAATGAACTGTTTCGCTGCCAGACAAGGCTTCACTGATAGCCAGGTGTAGCAGTAGTAAGATGTTGGCCCTAACAGTTTGTGAGCACCATTTGTCACAGTTATAATGCAATTCATGTATTATTTAGTGTTGTGTTGTGTAGTGGCTTTTCTGGCATCCCCCAATTATAATTTTTTTTGCCCCACCAAGATTTACATGCTAAATTCACCACTGGTTATTCTATCACCTGAGCAGAGGCCTTCCTTCTTCAGTGCAGTGTATTTTTCCTCTCCTCTGAGGTCCTGCTGTGAAACTCTGGACCCAGATCCATATTTAATCATGCCCAGGCAGGCAGGCAGGCAGACAGACATAGTTACTGGGGGTCATGGAGAGAAAGGAACCTGGTGATCCTACAAATGATTTCCCCACTCACCTCGAGGCAAGTCAGCGACAGCCACCAAGCCCACGTAATCCTCAGGCTCAGAGGAGTGGGGAGGATTTACTACACAGGAGCTTCCTGGGATACAACCCAAATCGCATCCTATCCCCTATATAATGCACTACTTTTGACCAGAGCCCTATTGGCTTTTGTCAAAAGTAGTGCATTATACAGGGAATAGGGTGCGATTTGGGTTGTATCCCAGGAAGCTCCTGTGCACCCTATTCCCTGTATAATGCACTACTTTTGACAAAAGCCAATAGGGCTCTGGTCAAAAGTAGTGCATTATATAGGGGATAGGATGCCAATTGGGACTCACACCTGGATCCAATATAATGTGTTGTGGAGAGCACGGAACATTGTCACTGTTTGAAATGCAATGAGCTGCAGCCTGAGTTACAGCTGATGTGTGTAATTACTGGGCTAGCAGGTAGTGTCTAATTATCCCTCCATACACTCCCTGTCTCCATACACTTCAACAACAGCCGCCAGTCTTCAACGTTTCCCCAATCAATACCCTGATGCTGCATGCTTATCATCGACCAGCTGCAATCAAATCGAATTTGTAAATAGAAAATGATTTGTTGCTCTAGTATTTATTTATATATACGGCCGAGTGGTCTTAGGAAAACAACATGAAAACATCATATTGATATTCAAACATGGTATTTTTTTAGGATCTCTCATTGACACCAAGTAAACAAGAGGAAGTAAACTGATGTGTATTTGCATGCAACACTTCTTTCCATCTATGTCTTTCTGGGGACTGAGTTGTGTGGGAGAACCTTCATCTCTCTGAAGAATAAGACTGTCTCGACCTCCTGCTGATCTTTCTGTGCTGCTGCCAATGCAGAAAGTTACATCACTACAACAATAGGAAGAGAGGAGACACGTGAGGATCCCATCTCCCTCCACCTCCTCCTTCCCTCTCTTCCACTCAGTGGGAGACTGAAGGCCCTCTGAGGTTGAGTTCACACTGCCTTCACTCCCTCTCTCTATGTTTCTGCCCTGCAGCACCAGTAGCACACGGATAAACACACCCACACTGGCACACAGCACAGCAGCACACTAAAATCACACACGCTAAAACATGCATGTACAAACACATAGTTTACATTTGGGGTATTTCACCTCTGTGTATTTGAGACACACACATACACACACAGTGCACTACACACGCACGCACGCACACCCCCACACACAGTGCCTGGTTGGCATATCCAAACACGCCCAATAACACACACAGAGTCTGTTTTCATGGCTTAAGACCAATTCTGCAGTTTAGATTTGCAAATTGGGATAGTGGGGAACAGTTGGGGAGGAAGGAGAAAAAAACATGGCTCAAGAGTAAACAGCATTAACAAAAATAATGACTTCCCAAAAATAATTGGTCATGAGCAAATTCTTCATCATAGCCAATTCCATTAGACAATACATATAAAAGTCCCCCTTGCTCTGCTTTGTTTATATCCTGTTGTATCCTGTGACTACATAATTAATATCACCACAGGTAGGTAAATAAAAGGTCCCATAGGAATCCATTTAGAGGTCATGGAAAGTGAATAACGGTCCAAAATGGCTGTTCTCTTGCCAGTATTCTACGGGGCATGTATAAATAATTATCATTGCAAAGTCATGACAGCTACTGGCACGAGAACACACATGCACACACGTACACACACATAGAGGAACAGCTGGAGTTATGGGGAAACAGAGAGAGATCTCACTTAGGATATAGGAGAGCCAGTAGACCCAGGGAGGTTAAAGAGAGGAGCATGGCATTTTCCTCTGAGTGGCATAATGGTTTGCAACATGCTGTTCTAGAGAACAGATAATCCCAGCACTCTGCCCCAATGTCCTGCACATAGCCTTTCCTTGGAGGGAGAATTCACACTCATTTGTTTGTCCTGTTGAAGGGCCAATGTGTTCCACGAAAGGAATAGGTTGTATCTTCAGAAGGAACTATAGCCTCATCTCACCCAGGTACTGTAATAGCCCTGTGTGCCAGTCTGTCTCTAAGACCAACCTGGACTCGGGGGTAGACATAATATATTAAATGTAAATCTGTGACACTACTAGTATGATATGTTACGTTTTGTATAGTATGTATTAATTTGTGGATGTCCATAATCCATTTCGTATGATATGTTACGAATTTGCAATAAGTATGATATGTTACAAATTCCAATTTGTTGTGGCTAACGTTAGCTAGGTGGCTAATGTTAGCTAGGCTAGGGGTTAGGTTAGGAGGTAGGGTTAGGGGAAGGGTTAGCTAACATTCTATGTAGTTGCAAAGTAGCTAAAAAGTAGTAAATCATTGCAAAGTTGCTAATTAGCTAAAATTGTCCGTGACAAACACAAAACCTTTGGGTTGCTAGACGCTCCCATTATATCCTCACCCGTCCTCCGTGACCAACCTCCCTCCTTTTGTTTTTGCCTTAAGTAACCTACTCTTTTGTAACCATAACAAAACGTATCATCAGGGGGGAAAGTAGATTTCATTTCTTCCTGGTACGGCACCTCCTATGAGTGCATGCACTTGCCTAATCATAGAATTACATAGAATCCCTGTTAATTCAGTAGGATCTCTGTGGGCCTAGTCGTAAAGATTTGTCATTTAACTTTTACAATGTATTACCTTTTATTGTAGCACAAACACAACCAGTCATGATGTTTTAGGGATTCTTTTCTAGGATACCCGCGCCTGTTCATCCACTTGCAACATATTTCCTTCGTTCATCTTTTACACAAAACACCAAAAAGTCTAATGACATTTAACGATCTTCAATAGGCTAGAATGTATGCGTCCACTGCTGTCTGCGCGCATCTCAATTTGCACATATTTCATGCCTCTGACATGCGGTAATGATAAATAATGGTGTAAAAGCCTACAGTTTTCTAGATATTTTGTTTGAATTATTGTGATGGGCTCATGTTTTACTGGTACGGCGTACCCCCACTATTTGTTTTGCCGGGACGCCCCACCGGACTGTACCGCCTTCAGCCTCATTCACGTTACCCATAAGCACACTGTTAGCTGCACCGGATGTCATGCATTTCAATGGAGACGCCCACAACAGAGTGAAAACTCAATGCCCCCTTGCGGTTGAAGGTTCTGTTGCGAGACTGACACCGCATACTTTGACATTTTTCTAACTTTGAGTCATCTTCAGTCCAGCCAGAGTCCGTCGAAGAACAGGAAGTTACCAAAACAGAGAAGATTATGAAAATATGTGGTTTTCAGTGGTTTTCAGTGAAGGCTTTATGGGATAGCTAGAAGCTTGTCAACAATATTTGCACATTATTCTTTTGAAGATTCTTCAAGCTCTGTTAAGTTGGTTGTTGATCATTGCTAGACAGCCATGTTCAAGTCTTGCTATACAGTGGGGGAAAAAGTATTTAGTCAGCCACCAATTGTGCAAGTTCTCCCACTTATAAAGATGAGAGAGGCCTGTAATTTTCATCATAGGTACACTTCAACTATCACAGACAAAATGAGAAAAAAACATTCGAGAAAATCACATTGTAGGATTTTTAAGGAATTTATTTGCAAATTATGGTGGAAAATAAGTATTTGGTCACCTACAAACAAGCAAGATTTCTGGCTCTCACAGACCTATAACTTCTTCTTTAAGAGGCTCCTCTGTCCTCCACTCGTTACCTGTATTAATGGCACCTGTTTGAACTTGTTATCAGTATAAAAGACACCTGTCCACAACCTCAAACAGTCACACTCCAAACTCCACTATGGCCAAGACCAAAGAGCTGTCACCAGAAACAAAATTGTAGACCTGCACCAGGCTGGGAAGACTGAATCTGCAATAGGTAAGCAGCTTGGTTTGAAGAAATCAACTGTGGGAGCAATTATTAGGAAATGGAAGACATACAAGAACACTGACAATCCCCCTCAATCTGGGGCTCCACGCAAGATCTCACCCCGTGGGGTCAAAATGATCACAAGAACGGTGAGCAAAAATCCCAGAACCACACGGGGGGACCTAGTGAATGACCTGCAGAGAGCTGGGACCAAAGTAACAAAGCCTACCATCAGTAACACACTACGCCGCCAGGGACTCAAATCCTGCAGTGCCAGATGTGTCCCCCTGCTTAAGCCAGTACATGTCCAGGCCCGTCTGAAGTTTGCTAGAGAGCATTTGGATGATCCAGAAGAAGATTGGTAGAATGTCATATGGTCAGATGAAACCAAAATAGAACTTTTTGGTAAAAACTCAACTCGTCGTGTTTGGAGGACAAAGAATGCTGAGTTGCATCCAAAGAACACCATACCTACTGTGAAGCATGGGGGTGGAAACATCATGCTTTGGGGCTGTTTTTCTGCAAAGGGACCAGAACGACTGATCCGTGTAAAGGAAAGAATGAATGGGGCCATGTATCGTGAGATTTTGAGTGAAAACCTCCTTCCATCAGCAAGGGCATTGAAGATGAAACGTGGCTGGGTCTTTCAGCATGACAATGATCCCAAACACACCGCCCGTGCAACGAAGGGGTGGCTTCGTAAGAAGCATTTCAAGGTCCTGGAGTGGCCTAGCCAGTCTCCAGATCTCAACCCCATAGAAAATCTTTGGAGGGAGTTGAAAGTCCGTGTTGCCCAGCAACAGCCCCAAAACATCACTGCTCTAGATGAGATCTGCATGGAGGAATGGGCCAAAATACCAGCAACAGTGTGTGAAAACCTTGTGAAGACTTACAGAAAACGTTTGACCTCTGTCATTGTCAACAAAGGGTATGTAACAAAGTATTGAGATAAACTTTTGTTATTGACCAAATACTTATTTTCCACCATAATTTGCAAATAAATTCATAAAAAATCCTACAATGTGATTTTCTGGATTTTTTTTCTCATTTTGTCTGTCAAAGTTGATGTGTACCTATGATGAAAATTACAGGCCTCTCTCATCTTTTTAAGTAGGGGAACTTGCACAATTGGTGTCTGACTAAAAACTTGTTTGCCCCACTGTATATTTTCAAGCTGATTTAAGTCAAAACTGTAACTAGGCCACTCAGGAACATTCAATGTCATTTCGGTAAGCAACTCTAGTGTATATTTGGCCTTCTGTTTTAGGTTCATGTCCAGCTGAAAGGTGAATTTGTCTCCCAGTGTCACGTCCTGACCGTAGTTCCTTTTTTATGTCCCTATTTTGGTTTTGTCAGGGCGTGAGTTGGGGTGGGCATTCTATGTTTTGTTCTGTGTGTTGTATTTCTATGTGTTTGGCCTGGTATGGTTGCCAATCAGGGCAGCTCTCTATTGTTGTCTCTGATTGAGAACCATACTTAGGTAGCCTTTTCCCACCTGTGTTTGTGGGTAGTTGTTTCCTGGGTTTTTTTCACCTTACAGGACTGTTTTTTGTCATTCAGTGTTCAGTTTATTTAATTAAATTATAATGAACACTTACCACGCTGCGTGTTGGTCCGATGACTCCTATTCCTCATCACCGGACAAAGAGGACAGTCGTTACACCCAGTGTCTGTTGGAAAGCAGACTGAACCAGGTTTTCCTCTCGGATTTTGCCTGTGCTTAGCTCTATGTGTATTTTTGTAAACTCCATAGTCCTTGTCGATGAGGAAAAGTTGAAGAAAAAATCAAAAAAACAGGTTTTATTATAACCTGAAAAAATATATTAATCCTGTCTTGAATGAAGAGTTCATATTTTGCAATCTCCCAAAATAAATGTCATCTCTGTTGAGAGACGGGCTCACCTCCATCTTGCGTTACAAACACTACATTTGTGTGTTCAGTAGCAGAGCAAGACTCTGTTGATATATGGCGTAATGAATTACGTCGCGATGTGAACGGAGCATCACTTTCACCCCTGCACCCCATACTAATTTCAGTGTCACAGATTTACTCTGTTACATCTAGTCTTTGAGGCCAGTGAATAAAACTGATCAGATAGGATCAGGAATACAGCATACAGAGACAATATCAAATCAGATTAGGGACAGAATCCGACCAAGTCTGAAAGTAGTAGTAACTCAAGATTACAATGTGGCTGGATAAATTCCCTCTCCCTTTGTAAGACATGTAAGACCATTGAGTGGAGATGAGAAAATGATGCTAAAGCAGAAGGCTGGGTCTTCTCTCTCTTCTCCTCTGCTCTGCTCTCCTAGTGATGATGCTGTGGTGCTCAGGCATGGCTGCATCCCGCAATGGCGGGCAGATCTGCATTGATTTTGTGACAAGTGCACCGGGCTCTGCTCTAATTGGCTATGTACGTCTGCAGTCCTCTGGGCTAATTGTGAGGTTACAGCAGCAACAAGACACGCTGCTGGGACCATCCTCACGCTCCCAGCTACAGCCAGACACAGCCACCTTGATGTTATACCAGCTTCTCCAGATCTCTCTGCGGTGTCACTAAATGACATCTTTCAGGCCAGCGATAAGGGAAAACAAGGAAGGAATAGTTTTGGCATGTTGACAATATTGATGTTGATATTTGTCATGCCGGTAAGCACTGTAGGTGTCACAGAGGTTAGTTAATAAGCAGTGTGTCTGGTTAATATCTGAAAGCGAGGTAAGAAACGAGTCATGTGACAGTAGAAACATATTACGATAGTAACAGGTGATTGTGAAAACACAGTTAGATCTCTAATAACTAGGTTATAATAGACATATTGTTCATGTTCTGTAGGCCTACATTCATTGGGTGCAGCTAGCCAGACAGCTTCTAAGAGGCAGTGAACCTACAGAATAGAAATTGGACTGTGCATGGCTTGGGACCACAAACCAATAAGAAATCTATAAACGCTGTCATATGCTATTTAATCAAGCTCAAATAGGAAAAACAAAACCTTTCTCAAATGGACCCATCATGTTTGGTCCCATTAGTGCTGGTGCATGTTAGCCCTGTGGTGTGCTGCTGGAGCCACGGCATGTGGTGGAGAGCTACTCTGAGTGCTCCCTGATGTCCATTACCGAACACAGCCCTAGATGTCCATTAACAAACACAGCCCTGGATATCCATTACCTAACACAGCCCTAGATGTCCATTACCTAACACAGCCCTAGATGTCCATTACCTAACACAGCCCTAGATGTCCATTACCTAACACAGCCCTGGATGTCCATGACCTAACACAGCCCTAGATGTCCATTACCTAACACAGCCCTAGATGTCCATTACCTAACACTGCCCTGGATGTCCATTACCTAACACAGCCCTGGATGTCCATTACCTAACACAGCCTTAGATGTCCATTACCGAACACAGCCCTGGATGTCCATTACCTAACATAGCCCTAGATGTCCATTACCTAACACAGCCCTAGAAGTCCATTACAGTAACACAGCCCTGGATGTCCATTACAGTAACACAGCCCTGGATGTCCATTACAGTAACACAGCCCTGATGTCCATTACAGTAACACAGCCCTGATGTCCATTACAGTAATAGAGCCCTGATGTCCATTACAGTAATAGAGCCCTGATGTCCATTACAGTAACACAGCCCTGATGTCAATTACAGTAATACAGCCCTGATGTTCATTACAGTAACACAGCCCTGGATGTCCATTACCCAACACAGCCCTGGATGTCCATTACCTAACACAAACCTGGATATCCATTACCTAACACAACCCTGGATGTCCATTACCTAACACAACCCTGGATGTCCATTACCTAACACAACCCTGGATGTCCATTACCTAACACAACACTGGATGTCCATGAGAGTAACACAAACCTGGATGTCCATTACAGTAACACAGCCCTGGATGTCCATTACAGTAACACAGCCCTGGATGTCCATTACCTAACACAGCCCTAGAAGTCCATTACAGTAACACAACCCTGGATGTCCATTACAGTAACACAGCCCTGGATGTCCATTACAGTAACACAGCCCTGGATGTCCATTACCTAACACAGCCCTAGATGTTCATTACATAACACAGCCCTAGAAGTCCATTACAGTAACACAGCCCTGGATGTCCATTACCTAAAACAGCCCTAGATATCCATTACAGTAACACAGCCCTGGAAGTCCATTACAGTAACACAGCCCAAGATGTCCATTACAGTAATACTGCCCTGATGTACATTACCTAACACAGCCCTGGATGTCGATTACAGCAACACAGCCCTAGATGTCCATTACCTAACACAGTCCTGGATGTCGATTACAGCAACACAGCCCTAGATGTCCATTACAGTAACACAGCCCTGGATGTCCATTACAGTAACACAGCCCTGATGTCCATTACAGTAATAGAGCCCTGATGTCCATTACAGTAATAGAGCCCTGATGTCCATGACAGTAACACAGCCTGATGTCAATTACAGTAATACAGCCCTGAAGGCCATTACAGTAATACAGCCCTGATGTCCATTACCTAACACAGCTTGGATGTCCATTACCGAACACAGCCCTGGATGTCCATTACAGGAACACAGCCCTGGGTGTCCATTACCTAACACAGCCCTGGATGTCCATTACCTAACAAAGCCCTAGATGTCCATTACAGTAACACAGCCCTAGATGTCCATTACAGTAATACAGCCCTGATGTACATTACCTAACACAACCCTGGATGTCGATTAGAGCAACACAGCCCTAGATGTCCATTACTGTAATACAGCCCTGAAGTCCATTACCTAACACAGCCCTGGATGTCCATTACCTAACACAGCCCTAGATGTCTATTACAGTAACACAGCCCTAGATGTCCATTACAGTAATACAGCCCTGATGTACATTACCTAACACAACCCTGGATGTCAATTACAGCAACACAGCCCTGGATGTCGATTACAGCAACACAGCCCTAGATGTCGATTACAGCAACACAGCCCTAGATGTCCATTACAGTAACACAGCCCTGAATGTCCATTACAGTAATACAGCCCTGATGTCCATTACAGTAATAGAGCCCTGATGTCCATGACAGTAACACAGCCTGATGTCAATTACAGTAATACAGCCCTGAAGGCCATTACAGTAATACAGCCCTGATGTCCATTACCTAACACAGCTTGGATGTCCATTACCGAACACAGCCCTGGATGTCCATTACCTAACACAGCCCTGATGTCCATTACAGTAATAGAGCCCTGATGTCCATTACAGTAATACAGCCCTGATGTCAATTACAGTAATAAAGCCCTGATGTCCATTACAGTAATACAGCCCTGAATGCCATTACAGTAATACAGCCCTGATGTCCATTACCTAACACAGCCCTGGATGTCCATTACTGTAACACAGCCCTGATGTCCATTACAGTAATAGAGCCCTGATGTCCATTACAGTAATACAGCCCTGATGTCCATTACAGTAATACAGCCCTGCTGTTCATTACAGTAACACAGCCATGATGTAAATTACAGTAACACAGCCCTGGTGTCCATTACCTAACACAAACCTGGATGTCCATTACCTAACAAAGCCCTAGATGTCCATTACTGTAACACAGCCCTGGATGTCCATTACAGTAACACAGCCCTGATGTCCATTACAGTAATAGAGCCCTGATGTCCATTACAGTAACACAGCCCTGATGTCAATTACAGTAATACAGCCCTGATGTTCATTACAGTAACACAGCCATGGATGTCCATTACCCAACACAGCCCTGGATGTCCATTACCTAACACAAACCTGGATGTCCATTACCTAACAAAGCCCTAGATGTCCATTACTGTAACACAGCCCTGGATGTCCATTACCTAACACAAACCTGGATGTCCATTACCTAACACAGCCCTGGATGTCCATTACCCAACACAAACCTGGAAGTCCATTACCTAACACAAACCTGGATATCCATTACCTAACACAACCCTGGATGTCCATTACCTAACACAACCCTGGATGTCCATTACCTAACACAGCCCTGGATGTCCATTCCCTAACACAACCCTGGATGTCCATTACCTAACACAACCCTGGATGTCCATTAGAGTAACACAGCCCTGGATGTCCATTACACTAACACAACCCTGGATGTCCATTACAGTAACACAGCCCTGGATGTCCATTACAGTAACACAGCCCTGGATGTCCATTACAGTAACACAGCCCAAGATGTCCATGACAGTAACACAGCCCTGGATGTCCATTACCCAACACAGCCCTGGATGTCCATTACCTAACACAAACCTGGATGTCCATTACCTAACAAAGCCCTAGATGTCCATTACTGTAACACAGCCCTGGATGTCCATTACCTAACACAAACCTGGATGTCCATTACCTAACACAGCCCTGGATGTCCATTACCTAACACAACCCTGGATGTCCATTACCTAACACAGCCCTGGATGTCCATTACCTAACACAACCCTGGATGTCCATTAGAGTAACACAGCCCTGGCTGTCGATTACAGTAACACAACCCTGGATGCCCATTACAGTAACACAGCCCTGGATGTCCATTACCTAACACAGCCCTGGATGCCCATTACAGTAACACAGCCCTGGCTGTCCATTACCTAACACAGCCCTGGATGTCCATTACAGTAATACAGCCCTGATGTCCATTACCTAACACAGCCCTAGATGTCCATTACAGTAACACAGCCCTAGATGTCCATTACAGTAATACAGCCCTGATGTACATTACCTAACACAACCCTGGATGTCGACTACAGCAACACAGCCCTGATGTCAATTACAGTAATACAGCCCTGATGTTCATTACAGTAACACAGCCCTGGATATCCATTACCCAACACAGCCCTGGATGTCCATTACCTAACACAAACCTGGATGTCCATTACCTAACAAAGCCCTAGATGTCCATTACTGTAACACAGCCCTGGATGTCCATTACCTAACACAAACCTGGATGTCCATTACCTAACACAGCCCTGGATGTCCATTAGAGTAACACAAACCTGGGTGTCCATTACAGTAACATAGCCCTGAATGTCCATTAGAGTAACACAGCCCTGGATGTCCATTACAGTAACACAACCCTGGATGTCCATTACAGTAACACAGCCCTGGATGTCCATTACCTAACAAAGCCCTAGATGTCCATTACTGTAACACAGCCCTGAATGTCCATTACCTAACACAACCCTGGATATCCATTACCTAACACAAACCTGGATGTCCATTACCTAACACAGCCCTGGATGTCCATTATAGTAACACAACCCTGGATGTCCATTACAGTAATACAACCCTGAATGTCCATTACAGTAAGACAGCCCTGGATGTCCACTACAGTAACACAGCCCTGGATGTCCATTACCTAACACAGCCCTGGATGTCAATTACAGTAACACAACCCTGAATGTCCATTACAGTAACACAGCCCTGGATGTCCATTACCTAACACAGCCCAGGATGCCCATTACAGTAACACAGCCCTGGATGTCCATTACCTAACACAGCCCTGGATGTCAATTACAGTAACACAGCCCCGGATGTCCATTACCTAACACAGCCCTGGATTTCCATTACAGTAACACAGCCCTGGATGTCCATTCGAGTAACACAGCCCTGGATGTCCACTACAGTAACAAAGCCCTGGATGTCCATTACCTAACACAGCCCTGGATGTCCATTACAGTAACACAACCCTGGATGTCCATTACAGTAACACAGCCCTGGATGTCCATTAGAGTAACACAGCCCTGGATGTCCATTACAGTAACACAGCCCTGGATGTCCATTACCTAACACAGTCCTGGATGTCCATTAGAGTAACACAGCCCTGGATGTCCACTACAGTAACACAGCCCAGGATGTCCATTACCTAACACAGCCCTGGATGTCCATTACAGTAACACAGCCCTGGATGTCCATTACAGTAACACAACCCTGGATGTCCATTACAGTAACACAGCCCTGGATGTCCATTACAGTAACACAGCCCTGGATGTCCACTACAGTAACACAGCCCTGGATGTCCATTACAGTAACACAACCCTGGATGTCCATTACAGTAACACAACCCTGGATGTCCATTACAGTAACACAGCCCTGGATGTCCATTACAGTAACACAGCCCTGGATGTCCACTACAGTAACACAGCCCTGGATGTCCATTACAGTAACACAACCCTGGATGTCCATTACCTAACACAGCCCTGGATGTCCATTACAGTAACACAACCCTGGATGTCCATTACCTAACACAGCCCTGGATGTCCACTACAGTAACACAGCCCTGATGTCCATTACAGTAACACAACCCTGGATGTCCATTACCTAACACAGCCCTGGATGTCCATTACAGTAACACAACCCTGGATGTCCATTACCTAACACAGCCCTGGATGTCCATTACAGTAACACAGCCCTGGATGTCCATTACCTAACACGGCCCTGGATGTCCATTACCTAACACAGCCCTGGATGTCCATTACAGTAACACAGCCCTGGATGTCCATTACCTAACACGGCCCTGGATGTCCATTACCTAACACAGCCCTGGATGTCCATTACCTAACACAGCCCTGGATGTCCAATACCTAACACGGCCCTGGATGTCCATTACCTAACACAGCCGTGGATGTCCATTACCTAACACAGCCCTGGATGTCCAATACCTAACACAGCCCTGGATGTCCAATACCTAACACAGCCCTGGATGTCCATTACAGTAACACAGCCCTGGATGTCTATTACCTAACACGGCCCTGGATGTCCATTACCTAACACAGCCCTGGATATCCATTACCTAACACGGCCCTGGATGTCCATTACCTAACACAGCCCTGGATGTCCATTACCTAACACAGCCCTGGATGTCCATTACAGTAACACAACCCTGGATGTCCATTACAGTAAGACAGCCCTGGATGTCCACTACAGTAAGACAGGTCTAGATGGAAAGTAAGCACTGAGTGTTTGGGCATTGACAAAGCCCATAAGTCCTGATGCACATCATGGTAAAGGACACCTTTACCTCACCAGAACTGAAGCAAGCTTCTGGACAGGCATCCGCTGTACAATAGGGAATATGGCTATCTCCATTTGATTACAACTGTAAATGCTAAAGGTGTGTATTCTACAGTGTTGAGGCCTACTTTATTGTGGTTGGTTTGGCTCTTCTGCAAGGCCCTGCAGAGTTTGGGGAAGTCACATTTAATCAGTGCTACTGGCCAAGAGTAGGGAGGCCTTATTCCCACCAGGCTCCACTCACAATCACTGATGAGGAACATAGTTGGTGCTAAATAAGAAAAGAGAAGGAGATAGTGACAGATCGAGAGAAAAAAGAGATGTTGGGGAAGAGAGGTGACAAGCCATGAACAGAAGGAGAAAAGTTGTCAGGGAAACATATGTGTAAGGATGGTAACTTGAATTAACTTGGTGGAAGGAGAAGACTTAAGGTCAGACACCACAGGCTAATTGGGATTATTTTTCAGACATCAGACTGAAACTTTACCAGTTGAAAGTATACATAAATACAATATATTATTGTATTACAAGTTTTATTTATTTGAAAATTAAAATATGCAAATGAGGCAAACTGTCCTTAAATGTGTGATATGAGAATCTGTGTTTCAACACATTGCTTCAAGGCAGAATGTTTTGTTGTTGTTGTTTTATTGTGATAAGACTTTTACAGATCAGTTTATCATAATAGTGTCATTTCATGGAATTATTTAAAAAACACTATTCACATGTATGACGGATGCATATTTTGCATATATTTACACATAAAATGACATTTAAAATCAAAACGACGAAAGATATTAAAAAAAGCCTCTGTAAAAGTCTGACTACAAGACCGAAGAACCTGTGTGTGGAATAATGGGAATGTACGACCGTTGTAGACGGAGAAACATGAATTGGCGCAGCAGGAACATGTCATTTGAGAAAATGCAATTCAAATGTACTTTCCATAAATATGACCATTTACAGTTGAAGTCGGAAGTTTACATACACTTAGGTTGGAGTCATTAAAACTAGTTTTTCAACCACTCCACACATATATTGTTAACAAACTATAGTTTTGACAAGTCAGTTAGGACATCTACTTTGTACATGACACAAGTCATTTTTCCAACAATTGTTTACAGACAGATTATTTCACTTATAAATCACTGTATCACATTTCCAGTGGGTCAGAAGTTTACATACACTAAGTTGACTGTGCCTTTAAACAGCTTGGAAAATTCCAGAAAATTATGTCATGGCTTTAGAAGCTTCTGATAGGCTAATTGACATAATTTGAGTCAATTGGCGGTGTACCTGTGGATGTATTTCAAGGCCTAACTTCAAACTCAGTGCCTCTTTGCTTAACATCATGGGGAAATCAAAAGAAATCAGCCAAGACCTCAGAAAACAAACTGTAGACCTCCACAAGTCTGGTTCATCCTTGGGACCAATTCCCAAATGCCCGAAGGTACCACGTTCATCTGTACAAACAATAGTACGCAAGTATAAACATCATGGGACCACGCAGCCGTCATACCGCTCAGGAAGGAGACACGTTCTGTCTCCTAGAGATGAACGTACTTTGGTGTGAAAAGTGCAAATCAATCCCATAACAACAGCAAAGGACTTTGTGAAAATGCTGGAGGAAACAGGTACAAATGTATTTATATCCACAGTAAAACAAGTCCTATATCGACATAACCTGAAAGGCCGCTCAGCAAGGAAGGAGCCACTGCTCGAAAACCGCCATAAAAAAAGTCAAAGATCATACTTTTTGAAGAAATGTTCTCCGGTCTGATGAAACAAAAATAGAACTGTTTGGCCATAATGACCATTGTTATGTTTGGAGGGAAAAGGGGGAGGCTTGCAAGCCAAAGAAAACCATCCCAACCGTGAAGCACGGGGGTGGCAGCATCATGTTGTGGGGGTGCTTTGCTGCAGGCGGGACTGGTGCACTTCGCAAAATAGATGGCATCATGAGGTAGGAAAATTATGTGGATATATTGAAGCAACATCTCAAGACATCAGTCAGGAAGTTAAAGCTTGGTCGCAAATGGGTCTTCCAAATGGACAATGACCGCAAGCATACTTCCAAAGTTGTGGAAAAATGGCTGAAGGACAACAAAGTCAAGGTATTGGAGTGGCCATCACAAAGCCCTGACCTCAATCCCATGGAAAATGTGGGGTTATATCCTTCCTGTTTGGCCCTGTCCGGGGGTATCATCAGATGGGGCCACATTGTCTCCTGACCCCTCCTGTCTCAGCCTCCAGTATTTATGCTGCCGTAGTTTGTGTCAGGGGGCTCGGTTCAGTTTCTTATATCTGGAGTACTTCTCCTGTCTTATCCGGTGTCCTGTGTGAATTTAAGTATGCTCTCTCTAATTCTCTCTTTTTCTCTCGGAGGAACTGAGCCCTAGGACCATGCCTCAGGACTACCTGGCATGATGACTCCTTGCTGTCCCCAGTCCACCTGGCCATGCTGCTGCTCCAGTTTCAACTGTTCTGCCTGCGGCTATGGAACCCTGACCTGTTCACCTGGACGTGCTACCTGTCCCAGACGTGCTGTTTTCAACTCTCTAGAGACAGCAGGAGCGGTAGAGATACTCCTAATGATCAGCTATGAAAAGCCAACTGACATTTACTCCTGAGGTGCTGACTTGCTGCACCCTCGACAACTACTGTGATTATTATTATTTGACCATGCTGGTCATTTATGAACATTTGAACATCTTGGCCATGTTCTGTAATAATCTCCACCCGGCACAGCCAGAAGAGGACTGGCCACCCCTCATAGCCTGGTTCCTCTCTAGGTTTCTTCCTAGGTTTTGGCCTTTCTAGGGAGTTTTTCCTAGCCACCGTGCTTCTACACCTGCATTGCTTGCTGTTTTGGGTTTTAGGCTGGGTTTCTGTATAGCACTTTGAGAAATCAGCTGATGTAAGAAGGGCTATATAAATACATTTGATTTGAGTTACACCAGCTCTGTCAGGAGAAATGGGCCAAAATGCACCCAACTTATTGTGGGAAGCTTGTGGAAGGTTCCCGAACCATTTGACCCAAGTGAAACAATTTAAAGGCAATGCTACCAAATACTAATTGAGTGTATGTAATCTAAGTGATGAAAGAAATAAAAGCTGAAAGAAATAAAAGCTGAAAGAAGTAATTCTCTCTACTATTATTCTGACATTTCACATTCTTAAAATAAAGTGGTGATCCTAACTGACCTGAGACAGATCATTTTTACTTGGAAAACTGAGTTTAAATGTATTTCAACTGTGTGTCACATTAAACTCTTATTCATATATCACTTCTAAACTGACAAATAAACATCAAATATACCTTTTACAAATACATTAGCACGTTTAATAAATTTGTTTCAAGCAATAGAGCATATGCTTTAGTCTGTTGGGCAAATTCTCATATCACTTTGCTCAATTTGTCACATATAAGGATTTTGTATGGCTGTTTAAATGTGCAGAACATTACTTAGCTATGCCTGCCCCATATGTAAGGCCCTCTGAGTTGTTGTTGGTGACACTTTACTTTCTTGACTGTGTCATGGGACCTGCACCTACGCTTGGCACACTCTCTGATTGCTCCAGTGTCACCAAAGTGCTGTCAATCCGCAATTTGTTCATCACATTTGTTATAGCAGTGGCTCCCTCATTGAACGTGGCTACTGCCATACTGGCTGCTCAGTCAATGCGGCTTTTGCCCTCGAAGACAGTTTTGGAGCATTATGACCATATTACAGAGTTCAGACATAACTGCAGGGCTAAATATCATATCAGCGTGTATTTACTTTACATTAAGTTAATTTCTCACTAATCACATTAGGCTACAGCCCTACAACACTGTAGGCCTATGTGACAGTCTCATTGTATAGTTATGTTTTCCTAACTCTGTTTTATTAACTATGTACACTATATACATTTACACACAGCAAGTCACCTGGCAATAATGGGCCACTCGCCCTTTTTATTTACCTGTCATTCTCCTCTCATGTCTCTGATATGAGCTGAGATGCAAGGAAGGAATTCCTAGGACTTATTTTCTTTAGAACTGCATAACCAAGTCCAAGTTCGTGGGCTAGAGGAACCATCCTCACAATCATATAAAAAGCCACATCTCCCCTGCAGCACTCCTGCAGCCTGGAGGAAGTGTACACTCCTAAACGCATCACGATCACCTTCACAGTCTGCACATTCTATCATGACAGAATTACAGAATCTGGTTGGTGAAGTCTATGGTGATGTTAAGTCCAGTGTTTAGACATTTAGTGCAAATCCAATCATGTATGAGTTGGTTTATTTGAGACCTGTGGAATAAAAGCCACTGTTGCCGGCTGCTGCCTGGTTGACCGCTGTATGTTGTCATCTTCATCTCAACTAATTTGCGTCTCAACGCACTGCAGCGGGCTACCTCCTTCACCTGTACTGCAACTGCCTCTATCGGCGGATCAAGCAGTTTGTTTCTTTCAATCACTGCTTTCCTCACATTGGCTAACTGAGATCGCCTATTTTCATTCATTCATTCATTCATACTGTAGGTATATTCTTCGAGATTTTCTCATTTTGTCTCTCTTTACGTTGATTCTTTGCGGGAGATATTTTCAAGCAAGGAAGTGCTGGGTGGCACGTGAGAAATTAACCAATCGGGTTGCCGGAAAGGGAGTGCCAATAACCAATCGGATGTCAGGAAATTACTAATCTTTCACACGTAGCACTACGTCAACAAAAGATATAGCCATGTATGACAGATATCATAAATGGGAAGCTCAATGGGAAGATTAAAAAACAGATAGAGAGAAGGAACAAAAGAGATGGTTAAGAAGATTTATCTTCCATTTAAATTAAATGGCATGGAAAAATATCACATCTATCTCGTGTAGGCTAATGACGTTTCTAAGAACCTACGATAAAAATGTACAAATAAATGTTTAGACTGTGTCCTTTTCCACACTCGCTCCCTGAGGGTTTGAGATGGAAATGCAAGTTCCACGTCACATACCAACAGCAGGGTCGTGAAGCAGCAGGAAGAGACCCCAACAGAAAAACAACCTAATCTGTGTAGTTTAAACCTAGTTGAGAGCTCCATGATATGGTTAGGCCTAACATTTTTAGAAGCATTAGACCAGAACCTTGGTCATGAAGATGAGGCTATATATATTTAAAAATAGTAATTTAGATAGCAGATGTTTAAAGATGGCGAGGGAGATAAAAGTCTCCAACTTCAGAGATTTTTGCAATTCGTTCCAGAGTGTGCGTAGGGTCAGTTCAAGATAATTTGTTTCACAATCATTTCAATGCATACTGTATCAAAATGTGTTCTCCTTCAGAAGTCCTGCTAGTGTGTCCCTCCGTCCCTGGTGTTACTGGGAAAGTAGGAGGGTAGGACAATGACGTGTTACTGTCGTGTTGGTGGGATGGCTCCTTCCCTCTTTCCACTATGCCTCCCTCCTTGGCACTGTGCCAAGCAGACTGTATAAGAGATGGGAGCAGGTTCCAGTTCTACACACTTTTACATCTTATTTTAATGGCATGGTGAGGGAGCCTGGGAGGGAGCAGTGCTGTGACTGTGAGTAGCGACAACGCAGGGTCGCTACTCACAGTCACAGCACTGCTCCCTCCCTGCCTCCCTCACCATGCCATTAAAATAAGATGTAAAAGTGTGTAGAACTGGAACCTGCTCCCATGGCCACCAGCTGCATTAAGTACGGCAGTGCATCTCCTCCTCATGGACTGCAGCAGATTTGCCAGATCTGACTGTGAGATGTTACCCCACTCTTCCACCAAGGCACCTGCAAGTTCCCGGACATTTCTGGGGGGAATGGCCCTAGCCCTCACCCTCCGATCCAACAGGTCCCAGACGTGCTCAATTGGAGAACACTGACATTCCTGTCTTGCAGGAAATCACGCATTAAACGAGCAGTATGGCAGGTGGCATTGTCATGCTGGAAGGTCATGTCAGGATGAGCCTGCAGGAAGGGTACCAAATGAGGGAGGAGGATGTCTTCCCTGTAACGCACAGCATTGAGATTGCCTGCAATGACAACAAGCTCATTCCGATGGTGCTGTGACACACCACACCCCAGACCATGACAGACCCTCCACCTCGATCCCGCTCCAGAGTACAGGCCTCGGTATAACGCTCATTCCTTCAACGATAAACGTGAATCCGACCATCACCCCTGGTGAGACAAAACCGCGACTTGTCAGTGAAGAGCACTCTTTGCCAGTCCTGTCTGGTCCAGTGACAGTGGGTTTGTGCCCATAGGCGACGTTGTTGCCAGTGATGCCTACCTTACAACAGGCCTACAAACCCTCAGTCCAGTCTCTCTCAGCCTATTGCGGACAGTCTGAGCACTGATGGAGGGACTGTGCGTTCCTGGTGTAACTCTGGCAGTTGTTGTTGCCATCCTGAACCTGTCCCGCAGGTGTGATGTTCGAATGTACCCATCCTGTGCAGGTGTTGTTACACGTTGTCTGCCACTGCGAGGACGATCAGCTGTCCATCCTGTTTCCCTGTAGCGCTGTCTTAGGCATCTCACAGTACGGACATTGCAATTTATTGCTCTGCAGCCCTCATGCCTCCGTGCAGCATCTCTAAGGCACGTTCACGCAGATGAGCAGGGACCCTGGGCATCTTTCTTTTGGTGTTTTTCCAGAGTCAGTAGAAAGGCCTCGCTGGTGTGCTAAGTTTTCATAACTGTGACCTTAATTGACTACTGTCTGTAAGCTGTTAGGGTCTTTACAATGAAGATCTGTGAAGTTATTTGGATTTTTAAGAATTATCTTTGAAAGACAGGGTCCTGAAAAAGGGACGTTTCTTTTTTTGCTGAGTTTATATAGTTCCCTAAATCAGGGTTTCTCAATCTCGGTCCTGCAAACATCTTATTAACGATGTACTCCATGTTGTGGTAGTGGGGACTCTGCCCTGAGGGTGCTATTTAATACCAGACAAGAGAGAGACAAGTCCCACATGCAAGTAAGGGTGACTTTAAGGTCCTTATGTCAACTGGGATTTGCACATTCTGAACTGAACACAAGTCATGACCACTTGACACATTCCCTTGTACTGTATGCCCTTAGCCTGAACCCACAGTTAACTGAGAGGTGTACCCATAGGTCTACAGAGAGTGCTGCTAGCTGCCTCGAAGGTCCAGTCTCCATCTGTGCTCTCCTGTCCTGTGCTACTTGCTGGCCCAGACACTGTCCCTCTGTGGCCCTGAGCAGCAGATGCCATTTCTCTCCCAAGGTATGCATCTTCCAACCTGCCTTTGTACTTCACTTTATTCACAACACAAATGATGAATAGGGGGATAAAGATGGAATCCATCTCTCTCTCTCTCTCTCTCTGCCCTCTCTAGCCCCAACCAGGTCAATTAAATTCAGGCTTGTCAGATCAAACAGACCTACTCTCCCTTTCACACACTCATAACAACCCCCCTCAAGAATGAAGGGGAAGGGCTCTGGATTACATTCGTGGTGAGGAGCGGATCCAGAGAAGAAAGCTGACATTTGAGGACAGATGAGCTTTCTGCCCAGAGATCCAATGACACACACGCAGACACACGCAGACACACACGCAGACACACACGCAGACACACGCACAGACACACGCAGACACACACGCAGACACATGCAGACACACACACCTAACCCTGTGCGTCCCACACTGCTGCCCAGCACTCAATTAGGAGCGTGCTCTGTGAAAGCGTTTGATCTGCTTTTAGAAGCACTGGACAGGACGCACACAAACACACACACTCACACACTATGCAAGAGCACACACACACCCGTGCACATGTAAACACATCAACATGAGCGCATGAACACACACTATATTGTCCCCAGAGAGTGGATGGTTTTTAACTTGTTTTATGATAGACAGCACAGGGCATTTCAATAAGTGCACAGTATCCATTAGAATGAGTCTTTGTGCTTCACACATTTTACTGTAGACCTAGATCTCATCCTTAAAAGCTATGAAAAAATCATATAAAACTAGAGGAATTTGACATCAATATACACAATGCTAACTGCATAGAAATTTCATCTCGGGTTACTAAAAGGCTACATTTTTTAAAAGTGAATACCCACTGTGACCATCTACTGCAACAAACTTAGAGAGGCAAGTAAAGGATGTGTGGAATGCATTAGTAACCAAACTGCATATTAAAGCCAATAGAAATGGGGGTGACCTTGGCTTCCAATCTATCCTTATTTCCACTCCAGGCAAGGATCAGGGCCAAGGCTCGTATGAAGGACAAGAGGGCACACTGATTTCACATAGCAACTGTCCAAAGATGATTTCAGAGTGTGCACCATGCACTTACAAGATACCAGATGCAGTGGAGTGATTAGTGCCATGATTTCCAAACAGTCGGTTAGTTGCCTGGCAGAGGGATTACAGATTCTCCATGCAGCTCTATCAATGGAAGCCCTTTTCTCCCAGTTAATCAAGTTAAATCTGTGCAATCCAATGATGTTAGTAATGCCCTTACCTATAGTAGACTGAAACAAAGAGAAGAATAGGGCTCAATGCTGCTTTCTCCTATATCTGAAGTTCAAGAAGGCAACCCGTTGTGTTGCCGATTGTTCTTAAATCAGTAGCTTTACAGAATCATTTGAGTTTGAATGTACTCTTCACTTTACATGCCTGATTAGAAAGTAGTTAGGCATATTAGATATTGCCCCATAGACATGCTATAATGCATGTATTTCTGTGACTGCCCCATAGTGATGAACCATAAAAAGGTCCCACTAGGTGTAAGCCTATGCTCTATCTGTACACGGATTTTAATTCTCACAAAACCATTCTACAGTATTTTGAGTGCCCGATGGAATATCCCACAACTAGACAAAGCCACATTATACTGACCAGATACTGACCAGATACTCAAGTCGCTACTCTAACAATGGAAATAAATGTCTTAAAAAATGGAAGGCCGTCGGGAGGCAAGATCAGGTGAGACCTTTCTAGCCAATGAGACGGCAGATATGCATGAGTACAACAGGACAACTCCAATTTAAAGTGTTGCATTCATGTCCCGGCCCTAGTAATATCATTACACTCTCAACAACCTAAGCATTACAAAACTGATACTTTATAAAATAAGCCACACGTAGCAAATAAGCCATCGATTTTTTTTATTCTACACTCTCATTGACCTCCATATAAAAACTCCTCGCTTGGTGAGTCAAAACAGCTAAAAAAACACCACCTGCTGGAGAAGACAGATTTTGGGCACAGTTATCCCTCTAGCTTTGCCTCTTCCTCTCTGACAAAGCACAACCATATCAACAGTAATGGAGCCAGAACTCATTTCAGTATGTCAATATTGAACCAGATACTGCAAGGCCAATTTTTTAAGAGTATGATTTCAAATGCCAATGAATCTAAAACAGTATTGATGATGACTAAGGTGAAATGAAGCAATTACCTGTCTACATTATTGTAGCTCATTGATATCATGACAAACAGGCAGAAAGCCTTTGCATATTTGGAGGCTTAAGAATGAATAATCATTTTCTTGTCAAACTGGAGTGTGAGTTGAAACCATAAAATTGGCAGCCAAAACAATGGTGGCTCATCTCAAAGGAAAGCTTGTCCTGAAAGTGTCTCCTCATACACCCATATATGACAGCAGGGTGATTGCTTGCATAATGAGTGGCACCTGTGTCACTCTTTAGCTTAGCCAATCAGAATCTTGGAACAATTCCTAGGAACTCCATAGCGGCTGCGGAGTTGTCAAATGGGAGTTAAGTGCCACAGAATGTAGTAGGTGGTGAAATATGAAGAACTGAAACAGTGAAAGACAATACATATTTACATATTGCTCATCAATGTACTTAAAAAAATAATAACTGAAGTGTCCTTGTTCAATATGTTGAAGGGGACATCCTACCTCCTCATGGTATTTTTAGTTTGAAGAAAGCACAATAATAGGCTATACCTGTGATTAATTGAAAGCAGAGAATAAATTATATACTCCATGATTAGAGCTGGGCGATATGGACAAAATCCATATCGTGATAAATTGCTGAATTGATGCGATAATGATATATAGAATGATAAGTTTATAACAATGTGCACCACAATTGTTTAAATATCCTTTAAACTACTACTAGTTTGATGGTTGTAGCCATCAATTGTCCCATTACCAATCACCCATATTAGCAAATGTTATTCATTTCAAACTTCACATTTCTCTAGTGTAGGCTACTTATCGTAACGAACAATATCAGCAAAATGCCTGTGATAAGTGATTGGTATGGTCCGTGTCCATAATATGTGGTTTATCGTCCCAGCTTTACCCATGAGTCATACATGTTGCTTACAATGGGGACACATTTTTCAATGAGACATTTCCACAGCATTCAAGAAGATGTGAAGAGCACATTTTTAACCCTCTTCTACGGGATTCAAGAACATGTGAAGAGCACATTTTTAACCCTCTTCTACGGGATTCAAGAACATGTGAAGAGCACATTTTTAACCCGCTTCTACAGGATTCAAGAACATGTGAAGAGCACATTTTTAACCCTCTTCTACAGAATTCAAGAACATGTGAAGAGCACATTTATAACCCTCTTCTACGGGATTCAAGAACATGTGAAGAGCACATTTTTAACCCTCTTCTACGGGATTCAAGAACATGTGAAGGGCACATTTTTAACCCTCTTCTACAGGATTCAAGAACATGTGAAGAGCACATTTTTTAACCCTCTTCTACGGGATTCAAGAACATGTGAGGAGCACATTTTTAACCCTCTTCTACAGGATTCAAGAACATGTGAAGAGCACATTTTTTAACCCTCTTCTACGGGATTCAAGAACATGTGAAGAGCACATTTTTAACCCTCTTCTACAGGATTCAAGAACATGTGAAGAGCACATTTTTTTAACCCTCTTCTACGGGATTCAAGAACATGTGAAGAGCACATTTTTTAACCCTCTTCTACAGGATTCAAGAACATGTGAAGAGCACATTTTTTAACCCGCTTCTACAGAATTCAAGAACATGTGAAGAGCACATTTTTAACCCTCTTCTACAGGATTCAAGAACATGTGAAGAGCACATTTTTTTACCCGCTTCTACAGAATTCAAGAACATGTGAAGAGCACATTTTTAACCCTCTTCTACAGGATTCAAGAATATGTGAAGAGCACATTTTTAACCCTCTTCTACGGGATTCAAGAACATGTGAAGAGCACATTTTTAACCCTCTTCTACGGGATTCAAGAACATGTGAAGAGCACATTTTTAACCCTCTTCTACGGGATTCCATCCTTGTTGTAGGTGAAACATACAGTGCCGTGAAAAAGTATTTGCCCACTTCCGGATTTCTTATTTGAACATTTGTCATATTTAAATGTTTCAGATCATCAAACAAATTTTAATATTACACAAAGAGAACCCAAGTAAACACAAAATGCAGTTTTTAAGTGATGATTTTATTTATTAAGGGAAAAAAGCTATCCGAAACATCATGGCCCTATGTGAAAAAGTAATTGCCCCCTAAACCTAATAACTGGTTGTGCCACCCTCTGCAGCAACAACTGCAATCAAGCGCTTGCGATAACTGGCAATGAGTCTTTCACATCGCTGTGGAGGAATTTTGGCCCACTCTTCTTTGCAGAATTGTTTTAATTCAGCCACAATGGAGGGTTTTCAAGCAGGAACTGCCTTTTTAAGGTCACGCCACAGCATCTCAATCGGATTCAAGTCCGGACTTTGACTAGGCCACTCCAAAACCTTAATTTTATTTTTTTAAGTCATTCAGAGGTGGACTTGCTGGTGTGTTTTGGATCATTGTCCTGCTGCAGAACCCAAGTGCGCTTCAGCTTGAGGTCACAAACTGATGGCCGGACATTCTCCTTCAGGATTTCTTTGGTAGAGAGCAGAATTCATGGCTCCATCAATCACAGCAAGTCGTCGTCCAGGTCCTGAAGCAGCAAAGCAGCCCCAGACCATCACACTGCCACCACCATATTTGACTGTTGGTATGATGTTTTTTTTCTGAAATGCTTTGTTACTTTTACGCCAGATGTAACGTGACGTACACCTTCCAAAGAGTTCAACTTTTGTCTCGGCAGTCCACAGAATATTTCCCCAAAAGTCTTGGGGATCTTCAAGATGTTTTTTGCCAAAAGTGAGACGAGCCTTTATGTTCTTTTTGGTCAGCAATTGTTTTCGCCTTGGAACTCTGCCATGTATGCCATTTTTGCCCAGTCTCTTACTTATGGTTGAGTCATGAACACTGACCTTAACTGAGGCAAGTGAGGCCTGCAGTTATTTAGATGTTGTTGTGGGTTCTTTTGTGACCTCTTGGATGAGTCGTCGCTGCGCTCTTGGGGTAATTTTGGTAGGCCGGCGAATCCTGGGAAGGTTCACCACTGTTCCAGATTTTCTCCATTTGTGGATAATGGCTCTCACCGTGGTTCACTGGAGTCCCAAAGCTTTAGAAATAACTTTATAACCTTTTCCAGACTGATAGATGTCAATTACTTTGTTTCTCATCTGTTCCTGAATTTCTTTGGATCGCGGCATGATGTGTTGCTTTTTGAGATCTTTTGGCCTACTTCACTTTGTCAGGCAGATTCTATTTAAGTGATTTATTGATTCAACAGGTCTGGCAGTAATCAGGCCTGGATGTGGCTAGTGAAATTGAACTCAGCTTTCCAAAAAATGTGATTAACCACAGTAAATTCATGATTTAACAAGGGGGCGCAATTACCAAGTAAAAGTTCCCTGTCTTAGGTCAGTTAGGATCTCCACTTTATTTTAAGAATGTGAAATCGGATAATAGTAGAGAGAATAATTTATTTCAGCTTTTATTTCTTTTATCACATTCCCAGTGGGTCAATTAGTGCACTCAATTAGTATTTGGTAGCATTCCCTTTAAATTGTTTCACTTGGGTCAAATGGTTCGGGAACCTTCCACAAGCTTCCCACAATAAGTTGGATGAATTTTGACCCATTCCTCCTGACAGATCTGGTGTAACTGAGGCAGGTTTGTAGGACTCCTTGCTCGCACATGCTTTTTCAGTTCTGCCACACATTTTCTATAGGATTGAGGTCAGTGCTTTGAGATGGCCCACTCAAAAACCTTGATTTTGTTGTCCTTAAGCCATTTTGCCACAACTTTGGAAGTATGCTTGGGGTCATTGTCCATTTGGAAGACCCATTTGCGACCAAGCTTTAACTTCCTGACTGATGTCTTGAGATGTTTCCTACCTCATGATGCCGTCTATTTTGTGAAGTGCACCAGTCCCTCCTGCAGCAAAGCACCCCCACAACATGATGCTGCCACCCCCGTGCTTCACGGTTGGGATGGTGTTCTTCGGTTTGCAAGCCTCCCCCTTTTTCCTCGAAACCTAACGATGGTCATTATGGCCAAACAGTTATATTTTGGTTTCATCAGACCAGAGGACATTTCTCCAAAAAGTACAATCTTTGTTGCCAACCGTAGTCGGTCATTTTTATGGCGGGTTTGGAGCAGTGGTTTCTTCCTTGCAGAGTGGTCTTTCAGGTTATGTCGATATAGGACTCGTTTAATGTGGATATAGATACTTTTGTACCTTTTGTTTCCTCCAGCATCTTCACAAGGTCCTTTGCTGTTAATCTGGGATTGATTTCCACTTTTTGCACCAATCTCTAATCTCTAGGAGACAGAACACATCTCCTTCCTGAGAGGTATGATGGCTGCGTGGTCCCATGGTGTTTCCCATTGCGTACTATTGTTTGTACAGATGAATGTGGTACCTTCAGACATTTAGAAATTCCTCCCAAGGTTGAACCAGACTTGGCTGATTTCTTTTGTTTTCCCATGATGTCAAGCAAAGAGGCACTGAGTTTGAAGGTAGGCCTTGAAATACATCCACAGGTACACCTCCAATTGATTCAAATGATGTCATTTAGCCTATCAGAAGCTTCTAAAGCCATTACATACTTTCTGGAATTTTCCAATCTTTTTAAAGGCACAGTCAACCTAGTGTATGTAAACTTCTGACCCACTGGAATTGTGATACAGTGCATTATAAGTGAAGTAATCTGTCTGTAAACAATTGTTGGAAAAATGACTTGTGTCATGCACAAAGTATATGTCCGAACCAACTTGCCAAAACTATAGTTTGTTAACAAGATATTTGTGGAGTGGTTGAAAAACGAGTTTTCATGACGCCAACCTAAGTGTATGTAAACCTCCGACTTCAACTGTATACATCATGGCTACATCAACAAGTGTAGCTAGGCTAACACACATCGGCTACAGTGGGAAGACTCCCTGTGTGTCTGGGCTTATCTCTATTCCTCCCCTTCTCCCTCATCTCCCTCCCCCCGCTCCCCCTCCCTAACACAGGACATGAGGTCCTTGACATAATGACACATGAGGAGGACATATAGGGAGACACCCAGCTTTAAAGACATAATCACCCCACTGCTGTCAGAGATCAGGTCAGACTCTTTCTTTGGCTCTCTCTCTTCCTCTCACTTCTCCCTCTATCTCTCCCTCCACACGCCTGCCCGGCCCGCTTAGCATTTAGTCAGTGTGTCAGCCCCACACACATTCTACATGACAGAGGGTCGACACTTACACCGCGCCCCAGTGACTGCGCTCATCCACTACCATCGCCCCGGAGGTGAGAGGTCCTCTTTCTGCCATTCACCACAACACAAAATATGCTGTGACTGTCTTTCTGCCCCTCCAGCAGAAAAGAGCTCCAGAGGTCGAGAGGAAGATGGTGGTGCTTCGACACAGAAGGCCAGGACTTCAGAAAGAGCTACGAGTGACTGAACCTCCACTTGAAATGACAGAGCACAGCTCGAAACAAAAGGGAGGCGCACAAAGAAGGAGTTACATGAGAGATCAACATGATGAGAGCATTCCACTGACTCCAGTACACTACTTCTCTCCTCCATCCCTTATTTCATGGACCGCTGACTCCACCAGCACGAGGATTAACATCCACTGCCCTGGGTTCAGCCAGGGGGTAGTTACATAAAAAATACATCACAAAAAATACACCCAATTTTTCAGTTTTCTTCAAGTCAACAGTGAAAAATAAGTTTGAAGTGTTTTGGCGTTTACAAAAGGCTGAAGTAATGTAAGGTAGCAGTGATTTATATTCTATCTGTAAAGATAATTATTTGTACTCATATTACTATGTAAATAATAGTAGATTTGATCATGGGCAGAAAAAGGGAGCTGAATAGAGCCAGTGGGCCTTCAGCAGTAGTTCTTCATGTCTAGGCTCTGCCTCAGCCTATTTACTTCCATGAGAGGAATGGAGCATTAGACTAATGAGCAAAGTGGCCAATGCCCCAGAGCACTTATCCATTCCCCAGGGGAGACAGTCAACATACAGTTCATACCCACTGACCCTCAGCTTCTCTCCCCTCCTCTCTAAAAAACAGACGCTTATTCAACACAGATAAACACACACACACACACTATGCACTCACACAAACAGAAAATAGCAGAGCCACTTAAAAGCAAATCAGCCAAATTGCCAATCAATATTAGCAATAAACAGGCCAGGGTGCTTTGACAGGCCTTTTCTAATCCAGCCAGTAGAGGCCTGGTTAATGGGAGGGAATTTAGAGCACACAACACACACACACACGGCTGGGCAAATCCAACTGACCGGCGGCTGCCAATAAACACAGCCAGGACCAAAGCAGCATATTGATCAGCTGGGCCTGGCATGGTCACACAGTCTGAGCTCCATCATCACTCTGGCTTCTACATACAACAACCCTCTGTAATCAAAGGGCCAAAGCCCTGAAGGTGGGGGGGGGTCGATGACTGATGACGCCGGCACTGGAGCTCCATTCCCATTTATGATGACATCAGCGGGTCAGCAGGGTTCAAAATAGCCAATCAGGAAGGCAATTACATTGATCAGTGTCCTTTGACATGATTAGTGGTATGGGCTGTCCTGAATTAAAGCGAACAGGTTCAGAATGCTAGGATGGGATGTTGACTCCCTGACAGTGTTGTTGTCTTTATGTCAACACAGTGTTTGAAAAGGCTTTTCTATCTCTGTCTTGTTCTTATCTGCAGTGAGCCATCACTTTCTTTCTTTTTTACCCTGCCCTCATCTTTCAACCTTTCACATCTCCTCCTCTCCAGCTCTGTTCATCCAAAATTGCCTTCACCCACCCACTATCCCCTTCTCCTCCCCCGCTCCTCTCCATTCAAACCTAACGACCCATACTTCATCCTCATCACTCTATTTCTCCTTAGCCCATAGTCCATCTCAAGCCATTTCAAGCCATAATCAATTACAGCCAGATCAATAAGTGTTGTCAGAGGAGAGAACCTGGTGACAGAGGTCTCATTGAGTTGTCAGTTAGACTAGCTGTTCTGTCCTTTCAGGCCCTGCTCTCTGACAGGTAAATGTCTCTGTAGTACAGCCATCAACACTAACAAGAAAACACACACACAAACAGTGGCTTCGGGAAGTATTAAGACCCCTTGACTTTTCCCACACTTTGTTACGTTACAGCAGCAGTCTAAAATTGATGGTTCCAAACTTCTTCCATTTAAGAATGATGGCCACTGTGTTCTTGGGGACCTTCAATGCGGCAGACATTTTTTGGTACCCTTCCCCAGATCTGTGCCTTGACACAATCCTGTCTCAGAGCTCTACGGACAATTCCTTCAACCTCATGGCTTGCTTTTTCTCTGACATGCACTGTCAACTGTGGAACCTTATATAGACAGGTGTGTGACTTTCCAAATCATGTCCAATCAATTGAATTGACCACAGGTGGACTCTAGTCATGTTGTAGAAACATCTCAAGGATGATCAATGGAAACAGGAGGCACCTGAGCTCAATTTCAAGTCTCATAGCAAAGGGTCTGAATACTTATGTAAATAAGGTATTTCTGTTCTTTACATTTCTAAAACCTGTTTTCGCTTTGTCATTATGGAGTATTGTGTGTAGTTTTTATTTATTTATTTAATTTTAGAATAAGGCTGTAATGTAACAAATGGAAAAGTCAAGGTCTGAATACTTTCTGAGTATTTCAGTGGATGACATATTTCAAATCAATTATCATAATTCATCCTCCAAATATTGACTTGTAGGCTTATTTACCACAACTAAAGCTGTTTTGAATAATTCTCACTTTACAGCTCTACTGCTCATAAGCTAACTAGCTTTATTTCTAAAGGTTAACACCCACTATAATTATTTAGGATTGTAATTAAATCATATTTACACATTTTGTCAGAGAATAGTATTACCATGGTGAATAGGATATATATTTAAAAAAATGTAAGAATACAACTCTCATTAGACGGAATGGCCTTTTGGTCTTTTTCTGCAGTGTGTTTGTTGTCATGCCCCACAACTGCCTGCCAGACAAAGGGGAAGTAAAGATAATTACAATTCTAATGTTCTTTTTTCTACGTACAGGTAATCATTTATCGTATATACCGCCGGAACAAATTATGTGGTTTTGGGGCAGCATGATTTGGGTATGAGCTGTCAGCAAGAGGCTGGGAGCTAGTGAGGTGTCTGCTGTCCATGAGGTAATTGCCTGATGTCTTTCAGGAGAACCAGGATGGTGTCTAACGTCCTGCAGCTTGAGAAGCGCCTCACCTCCCATTCACAGGAAAAACATATTTCCAGGTTGTTGTTCCTAATAGAAAAGTAGAAGTACAACACATGGGTCTGTTCTCCTGCAGACCTGCAGCCCACCTGCTTTAGTGGCATTACTCTGTGAAGAAAGCTGTCCCTGACGCATTCAGAGGAATGCACAATGTGGATTGTTTGGAGATGGAATGGAATGCAATCCCAGCAGAGCTGAGGGACAGTATTAAAGATTCAACATGCTGTCAACTGTGCCAATGGTTGTGTAAGGCTCAGTCTCTAAGAAGTCATGGGGGCTTTTATCCAAATAGACATTGACAATCCCTATGGACTATTCTGAGTATATCTGTCCAGCTCTGAGAAGGGCTGATTATTGATTTATACAGAATACAGAGACTGTAGCTTCACATGATGGCCATGCTACTTTACACCTCTCATCCTGATTCTAGGAATATATCAAAGGACGGGAGTTAAAAGCCCCTGAATGGAGTTAGAAGTTAAAGTGTGATATAATTAGAGCGTTGGACCAGTAACCGAAAGGTTAAAAGATCGAATCCCCGAGCTGACAAGGTAAAAATCTGTTGTTCTGCCCCTGAACAAGGCAGTTAACCCACTATTCCTAGGCCGTTATTGTAAATAATGTTCTTGACTGACTTGCCTAGTTAAATAAAGGTACAAATAATAATAAATAATGTATGGCATGCCATCAAAATACACTACATTATGAAGACCTGTAAGTGTTACAGGCTACAAGCCCTACATCTCTATCTGAAGGCTTAATGAGGTTCAACATAAACGCTATGTCTTTTTAAATGGCAAAGTGCTCGGTTGTACCGGAAACTCAGATATATTTTTTTATTCCTCTCAGAAAATCTGTCTCTCTCTTCCACTGTTCTATTTCTTCATTGCAGTAGAAAAACAGGCATATCTAATCCTGGGAGGTTGAAGTATTGCCCTCAGTGTCACACATCCTTGGCTGCTCTTCTGTCTTCTCTCTTTATCTGTCTAAGTCAGGGTACGGTGCTCGGCTGGGGACACAGTCACCCCTCCACATCCATCAGAGCGTCCGGTGAGAGGGGGGCTGTCCAAGGGACCAGCGCTGAGAGGCATGAAAGGGGGATTTAGATGTCGCCCCATCCGCCGTTCCAGTGGGGTTTAGAAGCCCCTGAGTCAGACCCGGCGTCATACTGCCCTACCAGCCCTCTCACCACGGTGAAGTCCCCAGCACGCCTCCGCTTAAAAGACACAACCTCACGATCAAACGTGACATATCTGCCTCTCGCTCGTCCTTACAGTCGTGTTACGTTCCAGGGTCTCAGAGTCTTAGTGACTGGGGGCTGTTGGCTACACACCAGGCTTCAGTAATCTACAAACATCCCCCACGCAAGCACACATACAGGTACCCCCCCACACACACCCTGCAGGCGCTTCATTAGCAGACATCAAAGACCTTCCAGAAAACACAGGGGTCACTAAGGGTCCAAACAGGGACTTCAATTAAACAATTCCAATGGGGGGCTAGCTAGCCTGGCCTAGACCAGTGGTGGCTTCAGGGGACAGACTCCTCCCACACTGCTCTGCGGTGTTATCTGTGTCTCTACAGACCTGCATGCAGCGCCTAAGGCCCCTCTGAAGGATCATTCTGGCATCGCATAGCATCCTCTCTTTGTAATTATAGCACTTCAGAGTTTATGATACCGTATATTTGCTTCATTTTTCCTCAATGTTTGTCACAAAAGCTTTTCTCTCTTATTATATACAGGTTTTTGGTTTTACTAGGCAAATATGAGGCACAATGGTTGGTAAGTAATGATCTAGAATCATGGCTGTAGGGTAAATATCATCTGCCTAGTGAGAGCAATTGACTTGGCTGAGTTAAAGAGGCATCTGGGTGGTGGGTTTGCTCTGCTGCACCAGTTACTTTAGTCTCTGTAGGCTTTCTTCTCTCTCCTCTCTTTGAGTAGTGATAATTTAGAAAGGTGTGAAGGAATAATTATTTAATGATTGCATTTCAGCCGATGGCATCTCTGTAATAACTGGAGAAGAGGTTATATCAGTGTGGGGAAGTAATGTTTCAAAATGGCAGAACAATTAATACAGGGCGTGGAACCTCCTAGCTTCTGAGCAAGTACCTTTAGAAGGATATGTTTAATTGAACTTCTCCACCCTTCACCTGCCTGCCTGTCTTGCCTCCCCCTCATACACACATGAAGGACTACAGGACTTCTTCACATTCAGCCTTGCCTTCAAGGGTCTGTAGAAAGATGTCAAAATAAAATCTGCAGCAGGGCTTGTGGAAAGCTAGATGTGCAGGCGCTCTGTCAGCCAGCAAGACAGTACAGCCCTGAACACCCAAACTCCCATTTGCTTCATTTCATTCCAGAAAAGGTTGCACTGACAGTGAGTAAATAAGCCAAATGCTCTTTCACTGGCCAGCTTGGAGTGTGTTGTGTGAGTGGGAGGGTGTATATTGTAGAAGGCAGCAAGACAAATGACTCCGTCACAGCAGTGGATCACCCACAGGAGCACCAGGAAGCCCAGATCACTAAAGACAGGGCAAGGCCTGTGGCGCCCAGATCACTAAAGACAGGACAAGGCCTGTGGTGCCCAGATCACTAAAGACAGGACAAGGCCTGTGGTGCCCAGATCACTAAAGACAGGACAAGGCCTGTGGTGCCCAGATCACTAAAGACAGGACAAGGCCTGTGGCGCCCAGATTACTAAAGACAGGACAAGGCCTGTGGCACCCAGATCACTAAAGACAGGACAAGGCCTGTGGCACCCAGATCACTAAAGACAGGACAAGGCCTGTGGCGCCCAGATCACTAAAGACAGGACAAGGCCTGTGGCGCCCAGATCACTAAAGACAGGACAAGGCCTATGGCGCCCAGATCACTAAAGACAGGACAAGGCCTGTGGTGCCCAGATCACTAAAGACAGGACAAGGCCTGTGGCGCCCAGATTGCTGCGTCTCAAATGGTACCCTATTTCATATATAGTGGACTTGCCCTATGGGTCTTGGTCAAAATGTGTGCACTATATAGGGAATACAGTGCCATTTGGGATGCACCCAGAGACAGGGCAAGGGCAAGGCCCTTTGGAGACCCAGATATGGGGCAAGGCCTCTAGCTATCCCCAGCATGGGGTGAGTTCTCTCTGGGCCTGGCCTGCTTGACACAGAGATAAGATCAGACCTTGGAGACAAATACGCACCCTATTTCCTACTTCACAGTGCACTACTTTTGACCAGAGCGCTATAAGCCCTGGTAAAAAGTAGTGCACTAGGAATAGGATACCATTTGGGATGCAACCCAAAACTTTATTGGTGCATAAATATAACAAATCTGTATGACTACATGAGCTTCAGATCAGTTCCCATAATACTGTGTAGACTAGAGTGACTGTGTAGGGACAGACTCGAGCCATTGAATCCATGCAAATGAAAAAGGAAATGTTCTGCAAATGTACTATTCTCTTTCTGAAGCCCACATTAATAAACCCAGCCATAGTCTCTCCCAGTCTCCCAGGACCAGCAGGTTCGCCCTCATGACTGGAATAACATTGCAAAGAAAAACCCTTCCAAAAAGAGATGCTCAAAGCAAAACTACAGTGTGTGAGAAAGAGGGTGGGGTGGAGGGAGAAGGAGGGGAAGGGGTTGTGAGAGAAAGGGGGATCTGTATTGATGTGGAACAGCTTCCCTCCAGTTGTGGTGTCCTCCGCATGCACGCACACACACCCATGTCCCAAAGGGTCATACACTCTTTGGCTAGAAGGGGAACCCACTAGCCTCACCAAACTATTAAAGGCTCTTAAACAGTGAGAGGGGAAGACAGGGAGGAGAGGAGAGAGAGGTGGGCAGTCAGCCAGAGAGGCAGCATGAGGGCAGGGCCTAGTTATATAATCAAACAGCCTGTCCTAACCTCCACCAGAGGGACCTAAAAATACCTGTTTTTAGACAGAGAGAGGGGAGTGAAGAGCAGAATGGTGAAAACTCTGAAGCAGACAGGCAGGGAGGGAGGGAGGATGGCAGGGAGGGACGATGGCAGGGAGGGAGAGAGGGATGGAGGGAGAGAAGGTGGTGGTATTGTGTGAGTGTCTAAGAATAGAAGTAATCTGTGTGGTGCTGGTGCACTTTTCCAAGTCATTTAACGTGAACGGCAGTAAGAGGGAAGGTGATAATAGATACGCATCAGGTGGTACGACTCTCTGGTCTTCATCCTCCCTGTTACGTCAGGGGAAAAGAGAGACATTTCAGAGGAAACCAGGTGAGTGGGATTATGTCTAATATTCCTCTACATGTCAATGAGCTCTGACAGACCAAAGCAGTATTCACACCCTGACCTTTCTGCTGTCTAATCACCTGTTATCTTGACACTTCAATGAGCTCTGACAGACCAAAGCAGTATTCACACCCTGACCTTTCTGCTGTCTAATCACCTGTTATCTTGACACTTCAATGAGCTCTGACAGACCAAAGCAGTATTCACACCATGACCTTTCTGCTGTCTAATCATCTGTTATCTTGACACTTCAATGAGCTCTGACAGACCAAAGCAGTATTCACACCCTGACCTTTCTGCTGTCTAATCACCTGTTATCTTGACACTTCAATGAGCTCTGACAGACCAAAGCAGTATTCACACCCTGACCTTTCTGCTGTCTAATCACCTGTTATCTTGACACTTCAATGAGCTCTGACAGACCAAAGCAGTATTCACACCCTGACCTTTCTGCTGTCTAATCACCTGTTATCTTGACACTTCAATGAGCTCTGACAGACCAAAGCAGTATTCACACCCTGACCTTTCTGCTGTCTAATCACCTGTTATCTTGACACTTCAATGAGCTCTGACAGACCAAAGCAGTATTCACACCCTGACCTTTCTGCTGTCTAATCACCTGTTATCTTGACACTTCAATGAGCTCTGACAGACCAAAGCAGCATTCACACCCTGACCTTTCTGCTGTCTAATCACCTGTTATCTTGACACTTCAATGAGCTCTGACAGACCAAAGCAGTATTCACACCCTGACCTTTCTGCTGTCTAATCACCTGTTATCTTGACACTTCAATGAGCTCTGACAGACCAAAGCAGTATTCACACCCTGACCTTTCTGCTGTCTAATTACCTGTTATCTTGACACTTCATTGAACTCTGAGATGATATCACTCCTAAGTATTCATTGATGAGCAGCAATTGGTCCTCCAATTAAAAGAAGCCCATACAAGGTCAGCTACACCTGTACACCCAGAAACACACCACAGTGGATCTCAAAGGGCCTCGTGTCAGATTCAACAAAAGAGCAACATGAAACTTCAAAGTTATTTGAAATGGGAAACCTTATCAGGCATAGCAATTTCACTGATGTGCCAGACCTTTGATGTTCTCGTCTTTGTTTTACCATTTTTTCTTTGTGATGTATGATTTATTGTGCATCTAAAAAATGTGCCTGCGCCATCCAAAAGCACTCTCTGACCGCGTTCCTGTAACTGCTAGCAGTTGTTGACAGGTTCAGGATCCCAACACTGCATCTGTTAAACACAAGCACACACACACACACACACGCACACAACAGCTTGTGACGTTTTCATCTATAAAACAGGGATGACCAAATATGATAATCTAGACCAGACTGGAGCTGAACAATAGACAGCCGTGTGTCCGCCTGTTAGCTCTGGGTAAACATTTACCTCCAGCATTTCGCAACGCGGTGTTATTCCGACCCACTTTAAAACATGTTGAAGACAATGATATTTGATGGCTCACATCAATGACAACAACATCAAACATGCCACCTACTCAACCTGATATGTGGATAGTATACTTAGCCTGTCTGTCTGTTCATTGCCTGGAAATTGCTATGAGTCATATTATCAGTGGCTGCTGCTGTGAGGAGACAAGCCATCCATATGCCAGCCAATTGCATTTTAGGGGATGTTGATGAATATCTCGTCTTAAGTCTTTGCGACTTTACCTCCAGTATATATGGATGCTCTACGGGAAGCAGAAGAGAAAATCAAGAGAGGGAATGTGGAAGATTCAGTTTTACTGAATCCAAAGAAAGTATGTGTTTTTTAAGGATACGAGCGCCGGTAAAAATTACAGGCAGAGAAACAGGCAGCAGAGAAAAATTCCAACAGCAACTCTCATCATCGTTTTCAGGATGTTTTATTCATTGGCATGGCCTTTATAATCTAGTGCTTGAGAAAAGCAAACAAAAAGCCCCTATCTATAACCAAATCCAATTCAAGTGGAAAAGGGATAAGAGCCAGAGACACATTTCTATGTACAGATTCAATCTGCTTTTGACAACCTACAATGGATTATTACTTTATTTGATCACAACAATTATTGTGAATATCGTCTTTCCACCTGGCAGACATTTGATTGTCAGAGAAATGTTCTGCATTCACTTGAGGAGGCAGGCAGGCAAGTAGGTAGATCTTCTGCCAACTATCTTTTCTCTCTAAACAACAATAGCCTTGGCTGGGCAGCCGTTCTAGTGCTGAGCAGATGTCACATGACCAGGATGTGTGGTCAACAGGTTCCAGTGCAGAAGAATACCCTGCTGCTTTTCAACCGTAACACCAGTGTTAACCAAATCACAGATGACCTATTTACTTATGGCACTGCCTACTCATAAGGACTTGTCTTTCAAATGATATCAGCAAGAATGACTAGTAAGTCAGACAAAATTAAACGTGCTTATTTATACAATGAATATGAGTTTGGGAGGCTGAAATTATTAAATATTAAAGTGTTAAACCTCTCACTAAAAGCTTCACTCGTACAGAATTATACTTAAACCAAAATGTTCCTCCTGTAGATTATTAAGAATGGTTCATCCTCTCTTTAAAAATGGCCTTTTTACCTTCATCCAGATTACAACATTTTCTTTTCAAACGGAAAATTAAACCTTGTTCAAAGTATTGCCCTTTCTCAAACAAGCCATACACCAAGCTGATTATAATTTCAATTTCAGCTTCCAAAAAAGACAAAACAAATATTAAACTAAAATATACTCTTTTTTTATGTCGTTTTTATTAAAGGAATTATGAATAAAAATGGGGGAGTTATGTCATGCAGCTATCGAAAATATATGGGAATGTTTGTTCAATACAAAGTTACAACCAATTGATTGCAGAATTACTGCAGATGTGGAAACGGCAGGTGGAAGGTGGAGAAGGCAGGGAACCGGTCAGTCTGCAGTATATTAAATAAATAAAATTCTCTAAAAAATAAAACGTACCAGTTCAATTAGAGGACAAAAATGCTGACAGGTTACAAAACAGCTGGGAATACATCTATGATGTTCTGATCATATGGCACATTATGAACTGATATACAAACAACGATTGATTTAACAATCCAAGTTTTTCAATGTAAATTATTATACAAAATTCTTGCTACCAACAAAATGTTATATACGGAGCATACAACCATGTCAGCTATGCAGATTTTGGTATGGCCCCTTAAAACAGTTTTCTGGTCACAGGATTAGGAGTGGCTAAAAAGTCATAACATTGTTCTAAAATTAACACTACAAATAGTACACTCTGTAATAGTTCCTCATCTGTAGTAGTTCCTGATATGTAGTAGTTCCTCATCTGTAATAGGTCCTCATCTGTAGTAGTTCCTCATCTGTAATAGTTCCTCATCTGTAATAGTTTTTCATCTGTAGTAGTTCCTCATGTGTAGTAGTTCCTCATCTGTAATAGTTTTTCATCTGTAGTAGTTCCTCATCTGTAATAGTTCATATGTAATAGTTCCTCATCTGTAATAGTTCCTCATCTGTAAAAGTTCATATGTAATAGTTCCTCATCTGTAAAAGTTCATATGTAATAGTTCCGCATCTGTAATAGTTCCTCATCTGTAATAGTTCCTCATCTGTTAAGTTAATCTATATTAGTTCCTCATCTGTAATAGTTCCTCATCTGTAATATTCCATCTGTAATAGTTCCTCATCTGTAATTGTTCATCTATAATAGTTCCTCATCTGTAATAGTTCCTTATCTATAATAGTTAATCTATAATAGTTTCTCATCTGTAATAGTTCCTCATCTGTAAAAGTTCATCATCTGTAATAATTCCTCATCTGTAGTAGTTCCTCATCTGTAATAGTTCCTCATATTTAGTAGTTCCTCATCTGTAATAGTTCCTCATCTGATATAGTTCATCTGTAATAGTTCCTCATCTGTAATAGTTCATCTATAATAGTTCCTCATCTGTAATAGTTCCTCATCTGTAATAGTTCCTCATCTGTAATAGTTCATCTATAATAGTTCCTCATCTGCAATAGTTCCTCATCTGTAATAGTTCCTCATCTGTAATAGTTCCTCATCTGATATAGTTCATCTGTAATAGTTCCTCATCTGTAATAGTTCATCTATAATAGTTCCTCATCTGTAATAGTTCCTCATCTGTAATAGTTCCTCATCTGTAATAGTTCCTCATCTGTAATAGTTCATCTGTAATAGTTTCTCATCTGTAGTAGTTAATCTGTAATAGTTCCTCATCTGTAATAGTTCCTCATCTGTAATAATTCCTCATCTGTAATAGTTAATCTGTAATAGTTTCTCATCTGTAGTAGTTAATCTGTAATAGTTCCTCATCTGTAATAGTTCATCTATAATAGTTCCTCAATTGTAATAGTTCATCTGTAATAGTTCATCTGTAACAGTTCCTCATCTGTAATAGTTCCTCATCTGTAATAGTTCCTCATCTGTAATAGTTCATCTGTAATAGTTCATCTGTAATAGCTCTTCATCTGTAGTAGTTACTCATCTGTAATAGTTCCTCATATGTAGTAGTTCCTCATCTGTAATAGTTCCTCATCTGATATAGTTCATCTGTAATAGTTCCTCATCTGTAATAGTTCATCTATAATAGTTCCTCATCTGTAATAGTTGATCTATAATAGTTCCTCATCTGTAATAGTTCCTCATCTGTAATAGTTCCTCATCTGTAATAGTTCATCTATAATAGTTCCTCATCTGTAATAGTTCCTCATCTGTAATAGTTCCTCATCTGTAATAGTCTCTCATCTGTAGTAGTTAATCTGTAATAGTTCGTCATCTGTAATAGTTCCTCATCTGTAGTAGTTCGTCATCTGTAATAGTTCCTCATCTGTAATAGTTCCTCATCTGTAATAGTTCCTCATCTGTAATAGTTCATATATAATAGTTCCTCATCTGTAATAGTTCCTCATCTGTAATAGTTCCTCATCTGTAATAGTTAATCTGTAATAGTTCCTCATCTGTAATAGTTCCTCATCTGTAGTAGTTCCTCATCTGTAATAGTTCCTCATCTGTAATAGTTAATCTATAATAGTTCCTCACCTGTAATAGTTCCTCATCTGTAATAGTTCATCTGTAATAGTTCATCATCTGTAATATTTAACCTGTAATAGTTCCTCATCTATAATAGTTCCTCATCTATAGTAGTTCATCTGTAATAGTTAATCTGTAATAGTTCATCATCTGTAAAAATTAATCTGTAATAGTTCCTCATCTGTAATAGTTCATCTATAATAGTTCCTCAATTTTAATAGTTCATCTGTAATAGTTCCTCATCTTTAATAGTTCCTCATCTTTAATAGTTCCTCATCTGTAATAGTTCATCTGTAATAGTTCGTCATCTGTAATAGTTCATCTGTAATAGTTCATCTGTAATAGTTCCTCATCTTTAATAGTTCCTCATCTTTAATAGTTCCTCATCTGTAACAGTTCATCTGTAATAGTTCTTCATCTGTAATAGTTTGTCATCTGTAATAGTTCTTCATCTGTAATAGTTTGTCATCTGTAATAGTTCATCTGTAATAGTTCCTCATATGTAATAGTTCCTCATCTTTAATAGTTCATCATCTGTAATAGTTCATCTATAATAGTTCCTCATCTGTAATAGTTCCTCATCTGTAATAGTTCCTCATCTGTAATAGTTTCTCATCTGTAGTAGTTAATCTGTAATAGTTCGTCATCTGTAATAGTTCCTCATCTGTAGTAGTTCCTCATCTGTAATAGTTCCTCATCTGTAATAGTTCCTCATCTGTAATAGTTCTTCATCTGTAATAGTTAATCTATAATAGTTCCTCATCTGTAATAGTTCCTCATCTGTAATAGTTTCTCATCTGTAGTAGTTAATTTGTAATAGTTCGTCATCTGTAATAGTTCCTCATCTGTAGTAGTTCCTCATCTGTAATAGTTCCTCATCTGTAATAGTTCATCTATAATAGTTCCTCACCTGTAATAGTTCCTCATATGTAATAGTTCATCTGTAATAGTTCCTCATCTGTAATAGTTCATCTGTAATAGTTAACCTGTAATAGTTCCTCATCTATAATAGTTCCTCATCTGTAGTAGTTCATCTGTAATAGTTAATCTGTAATAGTTCATCATCTGTAAAAATTAATCTGTAATAGTTCCTCATCTGTAGTAGTTCATCTGTAATAGTTCCTCATCTGTAATAGTTCCTCATCTGTAATAGCTCATCTATAATAGTTCCTCATCTGTAATAGTTCCTCATCTGTAATAGTTCCTCATCTGTAATAGTTTCTCATCTGTAGTAGTTAATCTGTAATAGTTCGTCATCTGTAATAGTTCCTCATCTGTAGTAGTTCCTCATCTGTAATAGTTCCTCATCTGTAATAGTTCATCTATAATAGTTCCTCACCTGTAATAGTTCCTCATCTGTAATAGTTCATCTGTAATAGTTCCTCATCTGTAATAGTTCATCTGTAATAGTTCATCTGTAACAGTTAATCTGTAATAGTTCTTCATCTGTAATAGTTTGTCATCTGTAATAGTTCTTCATCTGTAATAGTTCCTCATATGTAATAGTTCCTCATCTTTAATAGTTCATCATCTGAAATAGTTAATCTATAACTGTTCCTCATCTGTAATAGTTCCTCATCTGTAATAGTTCATCATCTGTAATAGTTCCTCATCTGTAATAGTTCATCTATAATAATTCATCATCTGTAATAGTTCATCTATAATAATTCCTCATCTGCAGTAGTTCCTCATCTGTAATATTTCATCTGTAATAGTTCCTCATATGTAGATGTTCATCTTTAATAGTTCCTCATCTGTAATAGTTCATCTATAATAGTTCCTCAATTGTAATAGTTCATCTGTAATAGTTCATCTGTAACAGTTCCTCATCTGTAATAGTTCCTCATCTGTTATAGTTCCTCATCTGTAATAGTTCATCTGTAATAGTTCCTCATCTGTAATAGTTCATCTGTAATAGCTCTTCATCTGTAATAGTTCATCATCTGTAATAGTTCATCTATAATAGTTCCTCATCTGTAATAGTTCATCATCTGTAATATTGAATTTGTAATAGTTCCTCATCTGTAATAGTTCATCTACAATAGTTCCTCATCTGCAGTAGTTCCTCATCTGTAATAGTTCATCTATAATAGTTTCTCATCTGTAATAGTTCATCATGTGTAATATTTCATCTGTAATAGTTCCTCATCTGTAATAGTTCATCTATAATATTTCATCTGTAATAGTTCCTCGTCTATAATAGTTCCTCATCTATAATAGGTCCTCATCTGTAATAGTTCCTCATGTGTAATAGTTCCTCATCTGTAATAGTTCATCTATAATTGTTCCTCATCTGTAATAGTGCCTCATTTGTAATAGTTCCTCATCTGTAATAGTTCATCATCTGTAATAGTTCATCATCTGTAATAGTTCATCTATAATAGTTCCACATCTGTAATAGTTCATCATCTGTAATATTTCATCTGTAATAGTTCATCATCTGTAATAGTTCATCTATAATAATTCCTCATCTGCAGTAGTTCCTCATCTGTAATAGTTCATCTGTAATAGTTCATCATCTGTCATAGTTCATCTATAATAATTCATCATCTGTAATAGTTCATCTATAATAATTCCTCATCTGCAATAGTTCATCATCTGTAATAGTTCATCTATAATAGTTCCACATCTGTAATAGTTCATCATCTGTAATATTTCATCTGTAATAGTTCATCATCTGTAATAGTTCATCTATAATAATTCCTCATCTGCAGTAGTTCCTCATCTGTAATAGTTCATCTGTAATAGTTCATCATCTGTCATAGTTAATCTATAATAGTTCCTCATCTGTAATAGTTCCTCATCTGTAATAGTTTCTCATCTGTAGTAGTTAATTTGTAATAGTTCGTCATCTGTAATAGTTCCTCATCTGTAGTAGTTCCTCATCTGTAGTAGTTCCTCATCTGTAATAGTTCCTCATCTGTAATAGTTCATCTATAATAGTTCCTCACCTGTAATAGTTCCTCATATGTAATAGTTCATCTGTAATAGTTCCTCATCTGTAATAGTTCATCTGTAATAGTTAACCTGTAATAGTTCCTCATCTATAATAGTTCCTCATCTGTAGTAGTTCATCTGTAATAGTTAATCTGTAATAGTTCATCATCTGTAAAAATTAATCTGTAATAGTTCCTCATCTGTAGTAGTTCATCTGTAATAGTTCCTCATCTGTAATAGTTCCTCATCTGTAATAGCTCATCTATAATAGTTCCTCATCTGTAATAGTTCCTCATCTGTAATAGTTCCTCATCTGTAATAGTTTCTCATCTGTAGTAGTTAATCTGTAATAGTTCGTCATCTGTAATAGTTCCTCATCTGTAGTAGTTCCTCATCTGTAATAGTTCCTCATCTGTAATAGTTCATCTATAATAGTTCCTCACCTGTAATAGTTCCTCATCTGTAATAGTTCATCTGTAATAGTTCCTCATCTGTAATAGTTCATCTGTAATAGTTCATCTGTAACAGTTCATCTGTAATAGTTCTTCATCTGTAATAGTTTGTCATCTGTAATAGTTCTTCATCTGTAATAGTTCCTCATATGTAATAGTTCCTCATCTTTAATAGTTCATCATCTGAAATAGTTAATCTATAACTGTTCCTCATCTGTAATAGTTCCTCATCTGTAATAGTTCATCATCTGTAATAGTTCCTCATCTGTAATAGTTCATCTATAATAATTCATCATCTGTAATAGTTCATCTATAATAATTCCTCATCTGCAGTAGTTCCTCATCTGTAATATTTCATCTGTAATAGTTCCTCATATGTAGATGTTCATCTTTAATAGTTCCTCATCTGTAATAGTTCATCTATAATAGTTCCTCAATTGTAATAGTTCATCTGTAATAGTTCATCTGTAACAGTTCCTCATCTGTAATAGTTCCTCATCTGTTATAGTTCCTCATCTGTAATAGTTCATCTGTAATAGTTCCTCATCTGTAATAGTTCATCTGTAATAGCTCTTCATCTGTAATAGTTCATCATCTGTAATAGTTCATCTATAATAGTTCCTCATCTGTAATAGTTCATCATCTGTAATATTGAATTTGTAATAGTTCCTCATCTGTAATAGTTCATCTACAATAGTTCCTCATCTGCAGTAGTTCCTCATCTGTAATAGTTCATCTATAATAGTTTCTCATCTGTAATAGTTCATCATGTGTAATATTTCATCTGTAATAGTTCCTCATCTGTAATAGTTCATCTATAATATTTCATCTGTAATAGTTCCTCGTCTATAATAGTTCCTCATCTATAATAGGTCCTCATCTGTAATAGTTCCTCATGTGTAATAGTTCCTCATCTGTAATAGTTCATCTATAATTGTTCCTCATCTGTAATAGTGCCTCATTTGTAATAGTTCCTCATCTGTAATAGTTCATCATCTGTAATAGTTCATCATCTGTAATAGTTCATCTATAATAGTTCCACATCTGTAATAGTTCATCATCTGTAATATTTCATCTGTAATAGTTCAGCATCTGTAATAGTTCATCTATAATAATTCCTCATCTGCAGTAGTTCCTCATCTGTAATAGTTCATCTGTAATAGTTCATCATCTGTCATAGTTCATCTATAATAATTCATCATCTGTAATAGTTCATCTATAATAATTCCTCATCTGCAGTAGTTCCTCATCTGTAATAGTTCATCTATAATAGTTTCTCATCTGCAGTAGTTCCTCATCTGTAATATTTAATCTGTAATAGTTCCTCATATGTAGACGTTCATCTTTAATAGTTCCTCATCTGTAATAGTTCATCTATAATAGTTCCTCAATTGTAATAGTTCATCTGTAATAGTTCATCTGTAACAGTTCCTCATCTGTAATAGTTCCTCATCTGTAATAGTTCCTCATCTGTAATTGTTCATCTGTAATAGTTCCTCATCTGTAATAGTTCATCTATAATAGTTCCTCAATTGTAATAGTTCATCTGTAATAGTTCATCTGTAACAGTTCCTCATCTGTAATAGTTCCTCATCTGTTATAGTTCCTCATCTGTAATAGTTCATCTGTAATAGTTCCTCATCTGTAATAGTTCATCTGTAATAGCTCTTCATCTGTAATAGTTCATCATCTGTAATAGTTCATCTATAATAGTTCCTCATCTGTAATAGTTCATCATCTGTAATATTTAATTTGTAATAGTTCCTCAGCTGTAATAGTTCATCTACAATAGTTCCTCATCTGCAGTAGTTCCTCATCTGTAATAGTTCATCTATAATAGTTTCTCATCTGTAATAGTTCATCATGTGTAATATTTCATCTGTAATAGTTCCTCATCTGTAATAGTTCATCTATAATATTTCATCTGTAATAGTTCCTCGTCTATAATAGTTCCTCATCTATAATAGGTCCTCATCTGTAATAGTTCCTCATGTGTAATAGTTCCTCATCTGTAATAGTTCATCTATAATTGTTCCTCATCTGTAATAGTGCCTCATTTGTAATAGTTCCTCATCTGTAATAGTTCATCATCTGTAATAGTTCATCATCTGTAATAGTTCATCTACAATAGTTCCACATCTGTAATAGTTCATCATCTGTAATATTTCATCTGTAATAGTTCATCATCTGTAATAGTTCATCTATAATAATTCATCATCTGTAATAGTTCATCTATAATAATTCCTCATCTGCAGTAGTTCCTCATCTGTAATAGTTCATCTATAATAGTTTCTCATCTGCAGTAGTTCCTCATCTGTAATATTTAATCTGTAATAGTTCCTCATATGTAGATGTTCATCTTTAATAGTTCCTCATCTGTAATAGTTCATCTATAATAGTTCCTCAATTGTAATAGTTCATCTGTAATAGTTCATCTGTAACAGTTCCTCATCTGTAATAGTTCCTCATCTGTAATAGTTCCTCATCTGTAATTGTTCATCTGTAATAGTTCCTCATCTGTATTAGTTCATCATCTGTAATAGTTCATCATCTGTAATAGTTCATCTATAATAGTTCCTCATCTGTAATAGTTCATCATCTGTAATATTTAATCTGTAATAGTTCCTCATCTGTAATAGTTCATCTACAATAGTTCATCATCTGCAGTAGTTCCTCATCTGTAATAGTTCATCTATAATAGTTTCTCATCTGTAATAGTTCATCATGTGTAATATTTCATCTGTAATAGTTCCTCATCTGTAATAGTTCATCTATAATAGTTCATCTGTAATAGTTCCTTGTCTATAATAGTTCCTCATCTATAATAGGTCCTCATCTGTAATAGTTCCTCATCTGTAATAGTTCCTCATCTGTAATAGTTCATCTATAATTGTTCCTCATCTGTAATAGTTCATCTATAATAGTTTCTCATCTGTAATAGTTCATCATGTGTAATATTTCATCTGTAATAGTTCCTCATCTGTAATAGTTCATCTATAATAGTTCATCTGTAATAGTTCCTTGTCTATAATAGTTCATCTATAATTGTTCCTCATCTGTAATAGTTCCTCATCTGTAATAATTCCTCAACTGTAATAGTTCATCATCTGTAATAGTTCATCATCTGTAATAGTTCATCTATAATAGTTCCACATCTGTAATAGTTCCTCATCTGTAATAGTTCATCTATAATTGTTCCTCATCTGTAATAGTTCCTCATCTGTAATAATTCCTCAACTGTAATAGTTCATCATCTGTAATAGTTCATCATCTGTAATAGTTCATCTATAATAGTTCCACATCTGTAATAGTTCATCATCTGTAATATTTCATCTGTAATAGTTAATCATCTGTAATAGTTCATCTATAATAATTCCTCATCTGCAATAGTTCATCATCTGTAATAGTTCATCTATAATAGTTCCACATCTGTAATAGTTCATCATCTGTAATATTTCATCTGTAATAGTTCATCATCTGTAATAGTTCATCTATAATAATTCCTCATCTGCAGTAGTTCCTCATCTGTAATAGTTCATCTGTAATAGTTCATCATCTGTCATAGTTAATCTATAATAGTTCCTCATCTGTAATAGTTCCTCATCTGTAATAGTTTCTCATCTGTAGTAGTTAATTTGTAATAGTTCGTCATCTGTAATAGTTCCTCATCTGTAGTAGTTCCTCATCTGTAGTAGTTCCTCATCTGTAATAGTTCCTCATCTGTAATAGTTCATCTATAATAGTTCCTCACCTGTAATAGTTCCTCATATGTAATAGTTCATCTGTAATAGTTCCTCATCTGTAATAGTTCATCTGTAATAGTTAACCTGTAATAGTTCCTCATCTATAATAGTTCCTCATCTGTAGTAGTTCATCTGTAATAGTTAATCTGTAATAGTTCATCATCTGTAAAAATTAATCTGTAATAGTTCCTCATCTGTAGTAGTTCATCTGTAATAGTTCCTCATCTGTAATAGTTCCTCATCTGTAATAGCTCATCTATAATAGTTCCTCATCTGTAATAGTTCCTCATCTGTAATAGTTCCTCATCTGTAATAGTTTCTCATCTGTAGTAGTTAATCTGTAATAGTTCGTCATCTGTAATAGTTCCTCATCTGTAGTAGTTCCTCATCTGTAATAGTTCCTCATCTGTAATAGTTCATCTATAATAGTTCCTCACCTGTAATAGTTCCTCATCTGTAATAGTTCATCTGTAATAGTTCCTCATCTGTAATAGTTCATCTGTAATAGTTCATCTGTAACAGTTCATCTGTAATAGTTCTTCATCTGTAATAGTTTGTCATCTGTAATAGTTCTTCATCTGTAATAGTTCCTCATATGTAATAGTTCCTCATCTGTAATAGTTCATCTATAATAATTCCTCATCTGCAGTAGTTCCTCATCTGTAATAGTTCATCTGTAATAGTTCATCATCTGTCATAGTTAATCTATAATAGTTCCTCATCTGTAATAGTTCCTCATCTGTAATAGTTTCTCATCTGTAGTAGTTAATTTGTAATAGTTCGTCATCTGTAATAGTTCCTCATCTGTAGTAGTTCCTCATCTGTAGTAGTTCCTCATCTGTAATAGTTCCTCATCTGTAATAGTTCATCTATAATAGTTCCTCACCTGTAATAGTTCCTCATATGTAATAGTTCATCTGTAATAGTTCCTCATCTGTAATAGTTCATCTGTAATAGTTAACCTGTAATAGTTCCTCATCTATAATAGTTCCTCATCTGTAGTAGTTCATCTGTAATAGTTAATCTGTAATAGTTCATCATCTGTAAAAATTAATCTGTAATAGTTCCTCATCTGTAGTAGTTCATCTGTAATAGTTCCTCATCTGTAATAGTTCCTCATCTGTAATAGCTCATCTATAATAGTTCCTCATCTGTAATAGTTCCTCATCTGTAATAGTTCCTCATCTGTAATAGTTTCTCATCTGTAGTAGTTAATCTGTAATAGTTCGTCATCTGTAATAGTTCCTCATCTGTAGTAGTTCCTCATCTGTAATAGTTCCTCATCTGTAATAGTTCATCTATAATAGTTCCTCACCTGTAATAGTTCCTCATCTGTAATAGTTCATCTGTAATAGTTCCTCATCTGTAATAGTTCATCTGTAATAGTTCATCTGTAACAGTTCATCTGTAATAGTTCTTCATCTGTAATAGTTTGTCATCTGTAATAGTTCTTCATCTGTAATAGTTCCTCATCTGTAATAGTTCCTCATCTGTAATAGTTTCTCATCTGTAGTAGTTAATTTGTAATAGTTCGTCATCTGTAATAGTTCCTCATCTGTAGTAGTTCCTCATCTGTAGTAGTTCCTCATCTGTAATAGTTCCTCATCTGTAATAGTTCATCTATAATAGTTCCTCACCTGTAATAGTTCCTCATATGTAATAGTTCATCTGTAATAGTTCCTCATCTGTAATAGTTCATCTGTAATAGTTAACCTGTAATAGTTCCTCATCTATAATAGTTCCTCATCTGTAGTAGTTCATCTGTAATAGTTAATCTGTAATAGTTCATCATCTGTAAAAATTAATCTGTAATAGTTCCTCATCTGTAGTAGTTCATCTGTAATAGTTCCTCATCTGTAATAGTTCCTCATCTGTAATAGCTCATCTATAATAGTTCCTCATCTGTAATAGTTCCTCATCTGTAATAGTTCCTCATCTGTAATAGTTTCTCATCTGTAGTAGTTAATCTGTAATAGTTCGTCATCTGTAATAGTTCCTCATCTGTAGTAGTTCCTCATCTGTAATAGTTCCTCATCTGTAATAGTTCATCTATAATAGTTCCTCACCTGTAATAGTTCCTCATCTGTAATAGTTCATCTGTAATAGTTCCTCATCTGTAATAGTTCATCTGTAATAGTTCATCTGTAACAGTTCATCTGTAATAGTTCTTCATCTGTAATAGTTTGTCATCTGTAATAGTTCTTCATCTGTAATAGTTCATCATCTGTAATATTTAATCTGTAATAGTTCCTCATCTGTAATAGTTCATCTACAATAGTTCGTCATCTGCAGTAGTTCCTCATCTGTAATAGTTCATCTATAATAGTTTCTCATCTGTAATAGTTCATCATGTGTAATATTTCATCTGTAATAGTTCCTCATCTGTAATAGTTCATCTATAATAGTTCATCTGTAATAGTTCCTTGTCTATAATAGTTCCTCATCTATAATAGGTCCTCATCTGTAATAGTTCCTCATCTGTAATAGTTCCTCATCTGTAATAGTTCATCTATAATTGTTCCTCATCTGTAATAGTTCATCTATAATAGTTTCTCATCTGTAATAGTTCATCATGTGTAATATTTCATCTGTAATAGTTCCTCATCTGTAATAGTTCATCTATAATAGTTCATCTGTAATAGTTCCTTGTCTATAATAGTTCATCTATAATTGTTCCTCATCTGTAATAGTTCCTCATCTGTAATAATTCCTCAACTGTAATAGTTCATCATCTGTAATAGTTCATCATCTGTAATAGTTCATCTATAATAGTTCCACATCTGTAATAGTTCCTCATCTGTAATAGTTCATCTATAATTGTTCCTCATCTGTAATAGTTCCTCATCTGTAATAATTCCTCAACTGTAATAGTTCATCATCTGTAATAGTTCATCATCTGTAATAGTTCATCTATAATAGTTCCACATCTGTAATAGTTCATCATCTGTAATATTTCATCTGTAATAGTTAATCATCTGTAATAGTTCATCTATAATAATTCTTCATCTGCAGTAGTTCCTCATCTGTAATAGTTCATCTGTAATAGTTCATCTATAATAATTCATCATCTGTAATAGTTCATCTATAATAATTCCTCATCTGCAGTAGTTCCTCATCTGTAATAGATAATCTATAATAGTTTCTCATCTGCAGTAGTTCCTCATCTGTAATAGTTCCTCATATGTAGATGTTCATCTTTAATAGTTCCTCATCTGTAATAGTTCCTCATCTGTAATAGTTAATCTGTAATAATTCCTCATCTGCAGTAGTTCCTCATCTGCAATAGTTCATCTGTAATAGTTCCTCATCTGAAATAGTTCATCGATAATAGTTCCTCATCTGTAATAGTCCCTTATCTGTAATAGTTCATCATCTGTAATAGTTCCTCATCTGTAATAGTTCCTCGTCTGTAATAGTTCCTCATCTGTAATAGTTCATCTATAATTGTGCCTCATCTGTAATAGTTCCTCATCTGTAATAGTTCATCATCTGTAATAGTTCATCATCTGTAATAGTTAATCTATAATAGTTCCTCATCTGTAATAGTTCATCATCTGTAATAGTTCCTCATCTGTAATAGTTCATCTATAATAGTTCCTCATCTGCAGTAGTTCCTCATCTGTAATAGTTAATCTATAATAGTTTCTAATCTGTAATAGTTCATCATCTGTAATATTTCATCTGTAATAGTTCCTCATCTGTAATAGTTCATCTATAATAGTTCCTCATCTGCAGTAGTTCCTCATCTGTAATAGTTAATCTATAATAGTTTCTAATCTGTAATAGTTCATCATCTGTAATATTTCATCTGTAATAGTTCCTCATCTGTAATAGTTCATCTGTAATAGTTCATCATCTGTAATAGTTCATCTATAATAGTTCCTCATCTGTAACAGTTCCTCATCTGTAATATTTCATCTGTAATAGTTCCTCATATGTAGATGTTCATCTTTAATAGTTCCTCATCTGTAATAGTTCATCTATAATAGTTCCTCAATTGTAATAGTTCATCTGTAATAGTTCATCTGTAACAGTTCCTCATCTGTAATAGTTCCTCATCTGTAATAGTTCATCTGTAATAGTTCCTCATCTGTAATAGTTCATCTGTAATAGCTCTTCATCTGTAATAGTTCATCATCTGTAATAGTTCATCTAAAATAGTTCCTCATCTGTAATAGTTCATCATCTGTAATATTTAATCTGTAATAGTTCCTCATCTGTAATAGTTCATCTACAATAGTTCATCTGTAATAGTTCCTCGTCTATAATAGTTCCTCATCTATAATAGGTCCTCATCTGTAATAGTTCCTCATCTGTAATAGTTCCTCATCTGTAATAGTTCATCTATAATTGTTCCTCATCTGTAATAGTTCCTCATCTGTAATAGTTCCTCATCTGTAATAGTTCATCTATAATAATTCCTCATCTGCAGTAGTTCCTCATCTATAATATTTCATCTGTAATAGTTCCTCATCTGTAATAGTTCATCTACAATAGTTCCTCATCTGCAGTAGTTCCTCATCTGTAATAGTTCATCTATAATAGTTTCTCATCTGTAATAGTTCATCATGTGTAATATTTCATCTGTAATAGTTCCTCATCTGTAATAGTTCATCTATAATAGTTCATCTGTAATAGTTCCTCGTCTATAATAGTTCCTCATCTATAATAGGTCCTCATCTGTAATAGTTCCTCATGTGTAATAGTTCCTCATCTGTAATAGTTCATCTATAATTGTTCCTCATCTGTAATAGTTCCTCATCTGTAATAGTTCCTCATCTGTAATAGTTCATCTATAATAATTCCTCATCTGCAGTAGTTCCTCATCTGTAATAGTTCATCTGTAATAGTTCCTCATCTGAAATAGTTCATCGATAATAGTTCCTCATCTGTAATAGTCCGTTATCTGTAATAGTTCATCATCTGTAATAGTTCATCATCTGTAATAGTTCATCTGTAATAGTTCATCTGTAACAGTTCCTCATCTGTAATAGTTCCTCATATGTAGTAGTTCCTCATCTGTAATAGTTCCTCATCTGTAATAGTTCCTCATCTGTAATAGTTCCTCGTCTGTAATAGTTCCTCATCTGTAATAGTTCCTCATCTGTAATAGTTCCTCATCTGTAATAGTTCCTCATCTGTAGTAGTTAATCTGTAATAGTTCCTCATCTGTAGTAGTTAATCTGTAATAGTTCCTCATCTGTAATAGTTCCTCATCTGTAATAGTTCATCTATAATAATTCCTCATCTGCAGTAGTTCCTCATCTGTAATAGTTCATCTATAAAGTACCATTATGTAAAAATGTATTTGTAACAAAGTTTCTTTTGTCCTCTGGAGAGGGTTGTGTGGTGGATGGCCAATATATATACTTTTTTCCCAGTGGTGTACTTAAGTAAAAAATACTTTCAAATACCACTTCAGTAGTTTTTGGGGGTATCCGTACTTTACTTTACTATTTCTTTTTTGACAACTTTCACTTTTACTTCACTACATTCTTAAAGAAAATAATGAACTTCTTACTCCATACATTTTCCCTGACACCCAAAAGTACTTGTTAAATTTTGAATGCTTAGCAGGACAGAACATGGTCCAATTCACACACAGAACATCCCTGATCATCCCTACAGCCTCTGATCTGGCGGACTCACTAAACACAAATGCATTGTTTGTAAATTATTTCTGATTATTTCCACAGGGATACGTGCACACACACACTCCCTCAGGTACTAGTACGGGCACACGGGCACAGAGTCACATTGCACAGTCACGCACGCACACACACACACACACCCCTAGGTACTAGGCGAAGGGGCACCAGCCAGGGCCATGAATCTTGAGAGATAAACACAGCGCTCCATCCATTACAATTACAGCAGCACCCCAGAGGGCCTCCTGGCCATCTGTCTCCATGGTGTCAGGGCCATACTGGGGCCTGTGGGCCTTAACGCTCTGCTTCCTCAGCTCAGCACAGCTCAGCAAAGCATGCATCACCAACCCACCAGGGCTCACCGGGCACATGCTGAGCCAGAGGAGAGGACGCATGGAGCATCACAACAAACAAGGACTGGAGCAGTGTGTCCCAAATGGTGCCCTAATCCGTATATAGTGCACTAATTTAGACTAGGGCTCTGGTCAAAAGTAGAGCACTAAATAGGAATAGGTTGCAGTTATGGATGCAAATGGAGAGCTTCACAGTGTGCAATTACCGCCAAAACAATGGTAGCCAATAGCTGACTCATACTCACTCATACATACAGTACACTGTCCGAAAAGTTACATGGTTAGTCTATTATGATTAGATTACTTTATTTCCCCATTTCAGGGTCTCAATTATGGACCCATTTTAAGATTAGACCGATAGATGATCCGATTATTTGTATTGGAGCCTTGGACTCGGTGATCAAATTTCCCATCCAGTTTGGTGCAGTACGGAGTGGACAGTCAGTCACAGAGCAGATTGTATTTCTCTATTGGCCCCATTACACCAGTTTCTATGAACATATGTCATTGAATCCATGGGGCGGCAGGGTAGCCTAGTGGTTAGAGCATTGGACTAGTAACCGAAAGGTTGCAAGTTCAAATCCCCGAGCTGACAAGTTACAAAATCTGTCGTTCTGCCGCCGGAACAGGCAGTTAACCCACTGTTCCTAGGCCGTCATTGAAAATAAGAATTTGTTCTTAACTGACTTGCCTAGTAAAATAAAGGTAAAAAAAATAAAAATAGAGTTCATTGTTTCTTACCCAGCATGAATGCTGAAGTGTCTCAGAAACAGACCATTCTTTCCCCTGAGTCACATACAAATGAATGTACACCAACACACACACACCTGTCTTCTTCTTCACGTTCTCCCCACACTTGCTCCAGTTTGACACTGCATGTGTAAAACTGTTTCAGCCGTCAACCCCTAGCTACGTGAACACATGGACCCCCCTCAGTGTCTGGTATACATAAATGACAATACTGCTCCCCTCACATCTGTAAATTGTCAACATCTTTCTAAGAATCCAGAGAGGGTGGGGAACCGTGACAAGATTCACTTGTGTTGTACTTAATGCCAACTAAAAGTAGGTAAAAAAATACATAAATCTACAAGCAGTATATTTGTAAATGCATCAGGGGTAACCAGGTTCATAATGTTTACAGTGCTCTATCTACTGCATAGAAAATCTGCATATCAACTGATTTCTCCAGTTTAAGTGTCCTCTACAGGTGCGGAACATAAATCAGCTATTGATAACAGACAGCACTGCCCTACAACACTATCCTATCCACCCATCACAGTATGCTTAGCCAGGCTGGGAGCACTGCACACACTATCTATAAAAGTCAGCCTTGTCACAGTCAGGAGGGCAAGACGGTACATGCCTTCAAGGTAATCAGAGAGGTTTGAGGTCTTAACCAGGTTTAGATAGAACTCCTAGGTACTCTGAACCCTGCAAGTGGAGCGTAGGGGATGCCATGCCCCAGGGAGCCAGAAGCAGCCATTTTGGTGCTACACAGATCCCACTCATCTGTCTGACCTGTTCAATAGAGACTTGACATCTTAGCAGATATATATACTTTAACAGTAGTGTAGCATCTAGGAGCATATTTCATATAGATTAAGAAGACCCCCCCTACTGTACTATTCAGACATCCGTTTTCAGGGTGAGATCTGGGAATGTCCTCTGATCCCAAGTCTGATGCTTGTGTGTCTGTACAGTCCTGTTTCCGATGCAGATGACAATCTAACTCCTTCCTATGTGCTTCAATATAGTTTTTATTTATTCATTCATTCAATTGAAAGACTGATTTACACTACAGTACATTGAGGCCCGACTGATTGTGATTTCTCCACCTACAGTGGGTATAATAAGTATTCACCCCCTTGGATTGTGCACATTTTGTTGCCGTACAAAGATTGAAATAGATTTCATTGTGATTTTTGTTGTCATTGATCTACACAAAATATTCCATAATGGCAAAGTGAAATGAAAATTCTACACATTTCTACAAATACAAATTAAACAACAAAAATATAGTTGCTGCATAAGTATTCACCCCCTTTGTTTAGGCTAAATTAGTTTGTAAGTCAAATTTGGCCAAACAAATCACATAAGCTACAGTACATGGACTCATTCTGTGTGAAATAGGGGTTCACACAATTGTTTAATGACTACCCCTTCCTCTGTCCCCCATACATACATCTGTAAGGTCCCTCAGTCAAGTATTGAATTTCAAGAAGAGATTCAAATACAAAGACCAGGGAGCTTTTCAAAACCCTCAAAAAGAAGGGCAGTGCTTGGTAGACAGGTAATAATAACACATCTGACACTGAACATTTTCCATCCAGTTTTGGTGTGTGATTTGATTTGAACATCTCTATAAGCATGGTCAACTTAATAATTATGCTGTGGATGATGTATTAAACCACCCAGACACATCAAAGATGCAGCTGTCCTTCTGAACTGAGCTGCAGGACAGGAAGGAAACTGCTCAGGAATGTCACCATGAGGCCATTGGTGATTTTAAAACAGCTAGAATTCAATGGCTGTTTATTGGAAAAACTGAGGATGACTCCACAATAATGACCTAAAAGAGAAAACAAGAATACAATTATACAGAATAAAAATATTCCAAATCATGCATCCTGTGTGCAACAAGGCACAAAAGTAATACTGCAAAAAAAGATGGCAAAGGAACTCTTTTTATTTTGGGCAAATCCAACATCACTGAGTAACTGCCTCCTTATTTTGAAGCATGATGGTGGGTATGCTTGACATTGGCAAAGACTGGGGAGTTTTGCAGGATAAAAATAAACTGGTTAGAGCTAAGCACAGGAAAAATCCAAGAGGAAAACCAGCTTCAGTCTGCTTTCCACCAGACACTGGGGTGAATTCACCTTTCAGCACTACAATAACCTACAACACAAGGCCAAATCTACACTGGATGACAGTGTCTGTTCATGAGTTGCCAAGTTACATTTTTGACTTAAATCTGCTTGAAAAACTATGGCAAGATTTGACAATTGCTGTCTAACCATAATCCCAAACATCTTGACAGAGTTGAAATAAATTTGAAAATAATAATTGGTAAGAATATAATATAAATATTGCAAAATCCATGTGTGCAAAGCTCTTAGGCTTACCCAATTCTCTCAGGTCACTAATCGCTGCCAAAGGTGTTTCTAAATTGTATTGACTCGGGGGGTGAATACTTATCTAATAAAGGTATCTTAGGATTTTATTTTTCATTAATCTGATTATAATTTTTTTATCTTCCACTTTGAAATTAGAGTATTTTGTGTAGATCATTAAATTAAATCCATTTGAATCCCACTTGTAATACAGAATGTGAAGAAATCCAAGGGGGGTGAATACTTATCATACCCACTGTAGCTCACCTGCCAACCCCCAGGTCCCCATCTGTAACACCCATCTGTTTTCAAGGTAATAGTTGAGTGGGAACGAATTCTGATTATTACACAGAAATGTAATTCAGTTTAATTGAATGTGTCAGCCAATATGTGTCATGCTAACAAGTGTAAAATCAATTGTGAAAGTGCATTAAAATCGAATGTTCTTTCTAATTGGAAGTCTGCATGGCATAAAGGAAATTGGATGGAAATCATTTAGCTAGGTGTAAAAGGCTGGCACCTTGTGACGACGACTCAGGATAAGCTTGAATGACGTGATATTATTCGTAAAACACCATGTTTTAAATGAGTAGTCTACATGCAGGATGTAAGAACTATTTATGTGATAGACTTGCCTCCCCAAAACCATCAAAATGTGCGAGTGCGTCATGGAATTAAGTGTTTGAGCTCAGCGACAATCACTGGCTCACCCCTCACTGAGCCCAGCCAGAGGTTATTTCCATCGTTACATGTGTGACTGACAGGCCGAGAGTGTGTGTGTGGGGGGGATTCACAAACCGATCCGCTCGGCTTTGACACTAGTTATCTTCAGAGCCAAAATACAACAGCCATCCCAGCCAACAAATGACAACAGTGGCGTTATATAGAGGAAACCTCTAGGAAGTCTTCCTGGGGGAAATCAGCACAAAGAAGCAGAGGGTGTCAGTTTGAGAGGTGGGGGAGGGAGACACAAAGACAAACTCAAGCAATGAGGCACAGCTAAAAAGAACAACATTTTGAACAGCGGGAAGACAGCTTTAATCCATCTCAGCTACACACAATGGGCCGAAGATGGAGCGTTCAGTGGAAACGCGATGGTTATCAGAAGAAAAATGGGGAAGAAGAGCTTTACTGATGTTCTGCTTTAATACAACATGGAAGTCAAGACTGCAGGAGGGTATCAGTGGCACATCTGAGCTCCACCTCTGGAGATTGATGTTCGTCCCAATTGGCACCCTATTCCCTATATAGTACACTACTTTGGACCAGAACCTTATGGGCTCTAGTGCACTGTAAAGCGAATAAGGTAGCATTTGGGATGCGTCCAGAGAGCACTGTGAGCCAGCTACTGAATAATTATTTTAAAATGCAGCATCAAAGATTAAGGCTCCAGACCTGTCCCATGGCCCCACCCCACTGCCTGATCTTTAAATGGGCTGAGACCTGGTTAACCTGCCTGCTGTACAACATGGTTACACTCAGACATATTTATCTGGCTACACTCCAGCCGAGCATTCTAACACATCACATTAAACTGGGCCCTTTATTCATATAATGTCAACAGAACAAAGCAGAAAACATTCATTTAAAAACACACCTGACAACTCCTTCACTTTTGGTCACAAACAGGTTTATTTTTATGTAATCAACTGACCAAATCGATGTAAAGAAAAATGCCAATTATTGCTGTCTGAAATATTCTAACAGGTACTGAAAATAATTACAAAAATTAATTAAATACAGTACAGTGCATTTCCTGCATTCTGCCTGCTGTGTGTGTGAGAGTTAGAAAATAACGGCTCTTATCAGGGATGGGTAGGTCCAGGCATAGTGATGGTGGGAGCGAGTGACAGAGTGCTAGCTACAGTACAGAACCCTCTGCGTATACAAAACACCCATGCAATAACAGCTGACTTAAGACAGACCACACAGCTATGATTTCTGTGGTTAAGACTGTCCCATCCCAGGCACCATTCATCCCTCCCTCCATTTAATCCACAACCCAAAATGTCAGCAGTTTCGTAAGTCACCCCCCACCCATCGCCATAACACAGAGCGATATAATCCTGCCCCAGCAGCACTCTCTCAAGATTACTGGTTGGGCCAAGAAGACAAAACCAACCTTCCAGTACATTCAGCATAGTTAACATGTTCAAAGTTCAGTGACTTACAGAGTAACAGAGGTACATGGACACAGCTAAATAAAAAGTATAGAATAGTAACACTTCGGTTATGTCTGAAATGGCACCCTATTCCCCATGTAGTGCACTACTTTTGGTCAAAAGAAGTGCACTACATAGGGTATAGGGTGCCATTTGGGATGAAACCTAGGACTGGTTCACAGTCAGTCTGGCAGGTTGGGAAGTGCTGCGGCTGCAGAGCAGGGGGCGAAGCTTGAACGTAGCCGAGGAGGCAAAGCGAGCGTTCTTATTGGGTGGAAGCCATCTTCCTGATGTTTATGATGAGTCTCTTGCTGTACTCCTTGTGGTCCACAGGTTTCACCTCCATCACAGTGGCCTTGATCCGGGACTCGTCCTAAAGGGACAGGGGAACACATGGAGTAGTTGTTACATGATGTCCCCCTCAGTGTCCATTCACTACACTAGCTACCTCCCACTTTTCTCTCCTTCCTCCCAAAGTGTGAACTAATTCACTTCCCTTCACTGATTTCAAAGTAAACGACTGGTACAAGAAGTGTGGAGGAAATACTCTATAGTGCATGCCTCCACCAATCCAATGCTTTATATTTGTGGGAAGTAGTATATTACTGGGACGCACCCAGTGTGTTCGAGGGAAGACAAACCAACACAAACCTCGGCCATGTGCAGTAGATCACCTGCTGGGTGTCAACGAACAGTGGCCATTCAACATGTAGAATCATTAGCAAATTAACAGAAAAAGACAGCCGAGGTTCTGTGGTCAATAGACCGGACACCCACTGCTTTTAACTGTTGGTCTACACGGTCTGTTTGGACTTTTACTGGAATGCATGTTATACAAGCTTGTTCACCACAGGTGAATGACTGGTTCAGTCAGAGAAAGCAGCACTAAGTAGGCAGGCGGCCTGGTACCAGAGAGATTTTCCTACTTCTCTAACACGTTAGAAAATGTGATATTTCAATAGTCTGTATTTAAATTCTGGCATTTAAATGGACGGTGATGCAACCTCTATGCACTGCGACAGAGACAGCGTTTAAATGTTCTCACCACCTCCGCATCTGTCTAGAGTAGATAAGGTCATCCACCTGGTCCATCACTCTTTAAAGAGGCGGCTACAGTCACCGGCTACGTCCCAAATGACACCCTATTCCCATTTCCCTACATACTGCACTACTGTTCCTTTCAATTGACTCACTCTTATTAGAGCCTGAGAGAAAACAAGCCCCCTCTTCTTGTCCCCTCACTAAGAGGGAATCCTATCCTTCTAAGCATGCCTTACAAAACACAGGGCATAAGTGCACACTGTAGCAAAACCTTTTCCAACGGAAAGCTAAAATATGTGTTTCATATTGGACTGGTAGTTCAAGTAGTCCCTCCCTGTTTGCCAGTTTTCTTCTGTTTAGGTGGATAATGAATGCGACCCAGCAGAAGGTTAGATTCAACAGTCATCACCATACTACAGTCACTCTCTCTTTGCAGATCTCTACAGAACAATCCTCAGGCTAGGGTAATAGTTATGCTGCTGCTAAAATGCTAATTGTACACAGTGAACACAAAAGATCAAAATGCTGCAATCAATTGCTGATCTAGAATTTTCTCAGAGGAGAAATACCCATTTCCTGAGCGGGGTGAGCATTGTTCTTGGCTGTGCTAATGTATGTGCAGGTGGCGGGGCAAGGTGCAGAGCGGGGTGAGGGAGGGTGTCATAGGGTGCGTGACAGAAGGAAATGGGGGTGTTGTAGGAAGAAGAGAGAAGAGGTGTTGTAGCACTCCTCTCTCTCACATGGGATTAAAAAGGACCATCTGCCCTGTGGTTACGATCTGCACTGTGGTTACGATCTGCACTCACTCCATTAGGTTCAGCTAAAAAGCTATTTATGCAGTCTGGATGTTAGTGCATTCACACTCTCCTATCTGCCTCTAACCAGGGCCAGATGGAACGCTTGAGAAGGTATACAGTAACGTTATGGTTCAGTGGATGACCTCAGCCATGTGGGGTTTGACTTCTGCAGACACCTGCAGCCTGTGGTCCACTGAGTACCTCCCATGTTTACAATACTAGTTATTACTGTAATATTTTTACAGACCCCAAAAATTATTGAACCATGGTTTAATTGTTCCCTGTTCATTGAATTGAAGTGCTAGCTGCAATGGATATCTTCTCATTTCTACAGCAAGAAACAAGAATGATGTAACCATGGTTGCATTGTGACTGTTCATAGAAGAAGTCCACTTCATGAACTAGACTACAGCAGATACGTCCTCATCTCTAGCAGAGGTCTGTTGGTCGCAGCAGGTGTAGACACTAGCCCGAAGACAGCGGTCCTGACAGGGCTGTGGTGTAGTGTCAGTCCTGTGCTCTGCTGTGCTGCCCCCACCTCAGTTTACATGCTGACACAGTGTGGCTGGGGGGGGCTCAGCTCGGCTAGCTTACCAGCATGTGGGTGATGGATGTGACAAAACCTTGTGTGTCTGTGCCTACACTCAGGCTTCAGACAGCTCAGGCCCCGTTTGTTCCAGCCACACACAAAACAATTTTACATTGGGGGGGGGGGGGGGTCACTGTGGGATATATTTAAGATACTCTTTAAAGAGGTAGGGTTTCAGACGTTTTCAAAAGATGGGTGGGGACTTCCGCTGTCCTGACAATAGGGGGAAGCTTGTTTCATAAACTGCCCAGCATCCCTACAAAGTGCACACAGACCCCACAGATACACAGTGCAGTTCCGATGAGACCTTTCGTTAATAGTACTAAGTGTGCCAGCGTTGCTATGGTAGATAGTGGGAGCAGAAACCTGACTAACCAAATCACACATGAAAAGGGCATCAGTCTTTTCATCCTGTGTGCAGCGGCTCTGAAACAGACACAGCAGCAGAGACGAAGGGTGGTCTGGAAATGGTCCCTCGTCATTTTTACCATCTAATGAGTAACTTCCTCTCTCGTCACTCTGCTCTAGTCCCCCAACTCACCCTCACCTCCCTTTTCTTCCCCCAGAGCACACTCCTCTCACGCACAGGTCTCTCAGGAACACACACACACGAGCATACTGCACTGCAGCTCCACAAGCGAGTGTGACAGAGTTTGTCAAGCGATTAGTGTTGGTCACATCTTGCCAGAAAGGCAGGATTTATGTGGGCAAAGCGAGGAGAATCAGACTGCCGCTTGCTATGCAAATCCACAGCACTTCTCTGCTTCTTCTTTCGTAGTACTACTGCACTGGGCTCGGCCTGTCATGGGTTGGAAATGGATGGAAGGCAGACATCTATTTGAGAACTTAACATGGTTTTATGTCCGATGTGCTCTCTTTTCGCCAATGTCCCCCAGACAACCACTTCGAGACCCAGACAACCAAGCACTGGAAACAGACTAAACAAGTTACAAGGACTGAACTGTCTGGACCAAGAGAGAAAAGTGAGAGCTTGGGGAAGGGAATAAGAGCACTGTATAATGTTACAGCTGGGTTACGATCACGTATAGGCTAATCATTGTTATTTATAAACTAGGCTTCTCTCACCACCTGATTCCTCACACAATGATCAAATATATTGTCAGCAGACATGGCTAAGCTGCATCTCTTCCATCAACACAATATCATGTCTCTGGTAGTCTGTCTGTGTTCAGAGCAGCAGGTAGGTAGCTACAAGGTCACCTTTGGAAGTGCTGACAGCGACTTTGTTTTCTCATCTAATTCTGCATTATACAATCTCAAATGACTGATGCAAACAGCTTCTTTTTTTTGTGTTTTTTGTGTGTGAATTTTACCCCTTTTTCGTGGTATCCAATTGTTGTAGTAGCTACTATCTTGTCTCATCGCTACAACTCCCGTACGGGCTTGGGAGAGACGAAGGTTGAAAGTCATGCGTCCTCCGATACACAACCTAACCAGCCGTACTGCTTCTTAACACAGCACGCATCCAACCCGGAAGCCAGCCGCACCAATGTGTCGGAGGGTACACCGTGCACCTGGCAACCTTGGTTAGCGCGCACTGCGCCCGGCCCGCCACAGGAGTCGCTGGTGCGCGATGAGACAAGGACATCCCAACCGACCAAGCCCTCCCTAACCCGGACGACGCTAGGCCAATTGTGCGTCGCCCCACGGACCTCCCGGTCGCGGCCGGTTACGACAGAGCCTGGGCGCGAACCCAGGGACTCTGATGGCACAGCAGTACAGCGCCCTTAACCACTGCACCACCCGGGAGGCCTGCAAACTGCTTCTTGAGTAAAGATATGCATATTATTAGTAGATTTGGATAGAAAACACTCAAGTTTCTAAAACTGTTTGAATCATGTCTGTGAGTATAACAGAACTTATTTAGCAGGCAAAACCCTAGGGACAAACCATTCAGATTTTTGTTGTTGTTGAGGTAACTCTTTTCAATTAGTTTTCATAAAGAATCCAGATTTCTAAGGGACCTTCTTGCAGTTCCTACCGCTTCCACTGGAGGTCAACAGTCTTTAGAAATTGGTTGAGGTTATTCCTTTGTGTAATGAAGACATACAGCCATCTTGAACAAGGGTCACTTGAAGTGTACTGTTAGATAGAGGCGTGTGACCAGAAAGCATGCTAGTTTGTTTTCTTCCTGTATTGAATACAGATCATCCAGTCTTCAATTTTATCGATTATTTACTTAAAGAAATACCTAAAGTTGTATTACAAAAGTAGTTTGAAATATTTTGGCAAAGTTTACAGGTAACTTTTGAGATATTTTGTAGTCACGTTGAGCAAGTTGGAATCAGTGTTTATCTGGATCAAACGCGCCAAATAAATGGACATTTTGGATATATATCGACGGAATTAATCAAACAAAAAGGACCATTTGTGATGTTTATGGGACATATTGGAGTGCCAACAATAGAAGCTCGTCAAAGGTAAGGCATGAATTATATTTTTCTTTCTGCGTTTTGTGTCGCGCTTGCAGGGTTGAAATATGGTTTCCCTTTGTTTACAGAGATACTATCCTCAGATAATAGCATCGTTTGCTTTCGCCGAAAAGCCTTTTTGAAATCTGACATGTCGGCTGGATTCACAACAAGTGTAGCTTTAATTTGCATGTGTGATTTAATGAAAGTTTGATTTTTATAGTAATTTATTTTTGGATTGGAATTTCCCTGGCTTTTGGCCAGGTGGGACACATATCCCAGAGAGGTTAACCATATGATGCTATAGTACTCATGTCTAGTAAAGTATTGGTATTAGTCATTAACCATATTGGTATGAGTCATTAACCATATGACGCTATATTCCCAGCCCTAATGTCAATATGAAACCCTTACACTGTTCATCCTACATCAGAAAACATGCTCTACAACCTAGCTACGCGACTCAAAGTAAGAAAAACAGATTATTTTTCCTCTCAAGGAAAATTGGCTTGCAGCAGAATGCCCAGATATGTTTTAAGGAAACATTTGCTTGAGGCAATGGCCAGGACATCCTTGAAACAGCAGGCTCCTTCCTGTAAGCTGCCGAGGCTGAGCTGAGTGTGTTCTCACACACACACACACACGTTGTGACAGACAGTGGTCTCTACTCTTCTGTTGTTAATAGGCCTCCCTGGCAGAGTTCCAACTCTCCCTGCTCTCAGTCCCAAACCAATCAATTATTTTATGCTGTGCTCTCAAAACAAGGCTCCATCTGTGTAGCTTCCAGGAGAGGGTGACCACAACTAATCTGTGTGCACCTTTCACACAGCCCCTGAAAACGAGCTGTCGTCTCAAGAAAACCCACCGTCTGTTCTATTCTGTGGTCTCTATCCACAGACGAAGGGATGGAAGGAGAGGAGAGAAGAGGCAATTCAACCAATAGAAGGAGAAATGCCACAGCCAAATGCTGATATTTGTCAGGCCAATTGGAATATGAACGTCACACACAGCTGAACATAGAAAGAAGCTGTTTACATACTGATTTCAATAAATTGGCATTCTGTCAAACCTCTGAACAAGATGTGTGTCTGTGTTCTTTTTCCTCCCATCCAGATGACTGGAATGGAACCAGACAACCTCTACCTCATTGTTGGCAACACGCTCTGATATGAAGTAATACATGTCTGTTAGGCTTGGGCAGTATACCCGGGCATTAGGGAAAAGCCACATGATGGTTTTTCAATACTGTCAATAGCACGGATCATTTTTTTTCAATTTAATAAAGTTGAACATTTGTTGCTACTTTTTAAAGTAAATATCTGCTTTCAATTTGTGTAATACGTTAGGAGATAAAGAACACTGCGTTCTACATTTCACCTGTTACATTATTACAACACAATGACATAGACCGGAGCCTTGTCATGTAGCACGCGCCAAGTGATCTAGTCACAGAACTCACAACTAAATATTTGCCTTATAACTATTAAGTTAACTGTCTAAAATGTGCTAAATGCTCTGCAGTTGTGCATTTGGTTTGCTAATTTAGTAGCTAGTTAGCTATCCATCTGTTTAGCTTCTTCCAAAACCAAGCACTCGCTTGGTAACAGCAGAGAATCCCCTCCTGGATCAAGAGCCTTGCTGGCTAATATTTGTTTTGTGCGTGCAGCAAACTGTTACTTGTATAGTTTAAGTCAGAATCTGTACAAAATGTTTGCAATGTGCTCATTAGCATTTAGTTAGCATTTTCTACAAGATTTCACATGTACTTGTTAGAATCGCTAACCTTCGGATTACAGAGTATCAGTGGGGTTTGAAAAGAGTGCCCCTTGTTTTCAGTGTCGGTATTATTGAATATGGTATAAAGATATGGCAATCTGGATACCGTCCAAGCCTGATGTCTGTCATTTTATACATTTAGAGTCAATGCTGATATTGGGCTTTTCCCCCTCTATTTTAGATCTATCATATTGGTCTTTATACCACCGATATTGACAAATGATGAACAAAAACATGCTAATCTGAGTACTTCTGTTCACTTAATGTTTTCGATTGTAAGAAATCCGATTCAAAGGTATCTTTGAAAAGACATATCACGTCTGAAAAGCATCGGCCGATAAATTGGAACAGGTATAGCCTACTTTGCCTCCCAAAAATAAGCATGGTATTGGATCCCAAAATCCCATATATGTCAGACACTACTTACATTGTAGGTCTCCAGCTTGACTCTGTTACGGAAAACGAACGTGTGGAAGTTGGCCTGCTGAAAGATCTCCTCGAAGGCAGCTTCATTCTGCATGAAAATTAACAAAATGGGCTCAATTTAACATTAATGACAATCAGAAACTTGCTCGTTTCCATTAAAAAGCCATTGTTTTAATCAAGATGGCTGGTTCTAAATCAAAGCCGTTTTCCATCTAATTAAAAATAATAATAATGTAGCGCAACATTTTTTGTAAAAAAACCTCACTTATTATGATTATTTCAATAGAAGTCCTTGGGTTATAGAGGCTGTGTGAGGGCCTACAGAGACCACACGGCACAGCAGCCTGTTTAGGCTGGCAGGGACAGGCTAGATTAGACCGTGCATGGGGTTCAGCACCTCCCCTAGGCCATTTCCTCAGGCCAGGCTTTGAACCAGACAGAGAAGGAGCGAGACAGGGAGACGGGCAGAGAGTGAGACAGACGGGCAGAGAGTGAGACAGACGGGCAGACAAACAGGCAGATAGGGAGACATGCAGACAGACGGGAAGAGAGGGAGACAGGCAGGCAGGCTCACCGAGTCCTTGAGCTGCCCTAGGTAAGCAGCGTTCTGTCCCAAAATGGCTTCAGCACTCTCCTGAAAGCAGGTCACCCACTGGTTGTCCCCGTAGTCTGCTATGTTGGCCTGCAGGACAGGAGGAGGAACAGAGACAGACTCATGTTAGGAGTGAGTACTTTGGAAAGTCAAAGGTCATCTGGGCTTTGTTGATCATAGGTTGCAACATAAATAGCACCCTATTCTCTTTATAGTGCACCACTTTTGACAGGAGTGCAATGGGCCCTGGTCAAAAGAAGTGCAACACATAGGGAATAGGGTGCCATTTGGAATGCATTCAGTCTATTAAAAATGTAGGCTTCTCAGGGATTTGATACTTTGGTTTATTATTGTTAATGATGTCACGTTGATGCTGAATATTCAATGTATTGTCGATTGCACAAGTTTATACTCCTGGGAAAATCATTATTCTAGAACTCTCCATTTGGCACCAGCAGAACCAAGGTGTATGTGTGATGAGAGCTGCGCGCAGTGGTAGCATATTCCCAGCTTATGTTCCAGTTCTGTGAAGAGAAGCAATATGCTGACTGGCGAGAGGTGCAAAACAATAGAAAAGCAGCTTATTTTAGATGTCTGGCTGCAAGAGCTCGTTTGCTGACTAATTGAGGTAGTATTTTAATGTTGCTATTTTTAACAAGCAGAGAAAAAAATGCCTCAACATTGATGTGGGGGAATAGAGCAATTAACTCAACATAATCCTGACTTCCAACAAAACAAAACATGAATGCGAAATAGCCGGCCACTATTTAACACCTGCAGCAGCGAGAACAAAATGGCCTTAAATAATCTTCAAACATGAGTGTAAAGAGATCCGACGGGGAGAGTTGAGGACCGTCAGAGAAGTAGAACGACAGGGGAAGACTGGCTGGAGTCCTCGGAGAAGAGGGGAAAACTGTGCCCAGAAGGAAGGAGAGAGTGAAAGAAAGAAAGGGGTGTGAAGACGAGCGAGAAGAGTGAAAGGAGGGAGGAAGACAGAAAGCAAAAGTGTGCATGCCAGAGAAAAAGCGCAAGAGGCCGAGTATTGAGAGGCAGTATACAAGTCCCCCAGAGGAACACACCCGGCCACAGCAGACACAGCCCCACCAAGGGTCCTGTGAGGATGAGAGAATGAATAGAGGCCTAGGGGAAAGGGTCAGGAGCGGGCAGAAACAGTGAGGGTGAATAGGGTGGCAGAGTGGGACGCAGCGTGTGTGTGGGTCCTCTGGCTGCGTTCTGAATCCAGACAGAAAGTTTAGACAGAGCTGAGCCACTCACAGAGAGGATGAGTCGGTACTTGAAGTTGGGGAACTCTTTGTCACACTTCTCACAGCGGAACATGCCGTTCTGCTGGTCCACCACCTTCTTATTGCAGTCCTGACTAGGGCACGCCTGGTACAGACAGTTCTCCTTACGGATGTACACTATGGTGGCGATGCAGCTGAAGTAGTCTGCCTGGAGAGAGAGACACAGGCAACACACAGCCAACATTACTGAGTATACTTCTTAGTCCTTTTAAAAAGTGTACACTTCACATGTTTTGTGGAAGATCATACTGCTATACCTGCAGAGAATCATTCAGCCAATCCTTTTCAAATGTTTGTGGCAGGCCATATTGTAATGTGCAGGTTTGGTCTATGATTTCTACATAAGGTTCATGACATTACACAGCGCAGAACTAACAACTAATAAGCATTAAAGAACATCAACTAGAATATTCAAACTCTATTAAAAGAGAAACATTACTGCAGTGGGATGCAAAAACAACAATCCAACCGCAATCTGCATAGCATAGCTCCAAACACAAATACAAAACTGCAAAGGCAGGCTGCCTCATCTTTTTTATGGAGAATATGCAAAGTTTATAACCCCAATACACATAAACAGCCTTTCAGAATATTTCCTAGCCTGTCGGAGAGCAGCAAGCACCTGCTGAGAATATCCCAGCGCTGAGTCCTGAAATATATAAATGGAGACGGACAGTAAGGGCTGTGGGAGGGAGCAACATAATGACGTGACTCAGTGTCAACAGGGTTGGAGATGAGTCACGGCGCCTCTCGTTCTGTCAACATGTTGTAGAGCTCCCTTTCTGTTTCTATACCCCCACCCACCACTTCATACGCCTTTCTGCCACAGACAGGTGGAATCTCTCTCCCCCTCTGCGTGTCAGTCCCCCCTCTACTGCTCATCACCATGTGACAATGAGGTGACAGAGGCCCAGTGAGGTGAAAACAGGGTCACGTTGAAGGGGAGAGAGAGGAGCAGACACCTCCGTGTCTTAACACCGTCTACATCCCAAACAGCGCCCTATTCCCTATGTAGTACACTCATTTCGACCAGGGCCTATAGGCAACACCACACAGTAATATCTCATTATGGAAACACACACAGGAAAACCTCTGAGGCCAAGCACCTTCATAAGTCAGTCATTAGGATTCACCCAGAGGACAAAACAGGGTGTGCTCTTTTAAAAACCTATAACACTCCCTTACACAATAATGACCTACAGTAGGATTACAACAGGGGATTGTAATAGCCTGGACGTCCTGATTCATATTCATGGAGGGGAACATTGCCTGGCGTACAGAAAGGAAAGCAGGGGACAGGAAACAGGACATTTCTGCCTGGTGCACTTCATTGAGAATTCCACATGCAAGAGGTTCTTTCTTTCTCTCTATAGTTCACAATCTAGATGGAGGCCCCAGGCAAAGTCTTAACCTCCAGTTTTCAAAGGAAATAAATAGAAAAACTAAAAGGGAACGTTTCCGCCACATTGGTCGTAATTGATTTCGCCCTCTCCCCATAGGCTGACTGCTGGCCACTGTCAATATGCCTAAGGAATTCAGCCACAATTAAATTGCACAGAAGGACAATTTATATTTTATGTCACTTCAGACCACAAAAACACTTGGGGAGTAATCAATGACAGTGGACAAATGAGAGAAAAATCTCTCCCTTTTCAAAGCATTGAATCTACCTTTAAAACACCTCATATTTTCCTTCCCACACTGCAGCTTCCCCAAAGAGCACTAATTAACCAAGTTAATACCTCCGCAATTACCATGTCACTCACCACAGAGAGAGAGAAGAGACTACTGAAGAGGTTTTTCTCCTGTCTCTGTCACAAGGCTTTACATACGCAGGCAGTGTCAAGCCACCGGGAAGGAGCGGACTGTGGACGGGGTTAGCCATTCGCTGTCGACAGGGCAAGTCGGTGTTGTGGAAATTGGGGGTTTTGACAGAGACTGTGTGACAGGGACAATTAATTGCCGCTGACTTGCGGAGGGCTTTGAGAGGGCCGACCTTGTGACCCCGTGTCTCAGAGTCTCTACGGGCTGAGCAGGAACAGTACAAGTAGGACAGACTGAGCTCGAGTCAGCTTCTCTGTCAACCCCAGCCTTCATCACACACAGACACTACAGGCTGAACTAGAGCCCTGGGTCACACCTCTCCCTTCCCCTCTCCTCTCACACCACAGCCTAATGCCAGGAGAAAGCTCCTTAACCCAACAGGGGGCTAATGGATAGTGTGGAGGACTCTGGTGAAGGTCAAAGAAACTAGTGAATGAGCAATGCTCATACTGGATAGCCTATATAGTGCCAACTGCCTACTCTAATATGAGATAGTAAAGTGCATGTAAACGTTGTCACTATGCTAATTTTAAAAAACATCGGCAAAAGGCCAAACTGGAAGTTTGGATAAGTTAGCATAAGGTGATTTAAACACCTGGTTTTCTAAGCAATCTTTCAAATTATTTGGACATGTAAACAGCTTAATCAGTGTTCCAGTGGTGGGGAGGCAGGTAGCCTCGTGGTTAGAGCGTTGGGCCAGTAACCGAAAGGTTGCTAGTTCGAATCCCCGAGCTGACAAGGTAAAACATCTGTCGTTGTGCCCCTGAACAAGACAGTTAACCCACTGCTCCTAGGCAGTCAATGTAAATAAGAATTTGTTCTTAACTAAACTTGCCTCGTTAAATAAAGGTTCAACAAAACAAATGGTCTGCGTATGTGCCAGCACGGTAGCCTCCCTCTTATGTGCGAGAGAAGTGAGTTCAGAAAAACTGAATGTAAACATCTTAAAAATAGTTCACATCTAAATGTACATGCCGAAACCAGAATAAAAAAGGATTTGCCAAAATAACATGGTGATAGAACGTCTATTTTTGGCGATTTTCTGAATTTATCTATCTATCAGGTAGCCTGATTTCAGATGTGTCCATGTGATTTTAGGGAAATCTTTTTTTCCCTTCCAAAGCATGTAAATGTTTTAAACTATTATATTAATCCACAAAAATGGCATTAATGTGTGCATGTAACCTACAAGGTCTACAATGTGAGGAGCGTATCAAGTAACTGGTTAGCCTATACAGTGTCCATACACTACAATGTGAGGAGCGTATCAAGTAACTGGTTAGCCTATACAGTGTCCATACACTACAATGTGAGGAGCGTATCAAGTAACTGGTTAGCCTATACAGTGTCCATACACTACAATGTGAGGAGCGTATCAAGTAACTGGTTAGCCTATACAGTGTCCATACACTACAATGTGAGGAGCGTATCAAGTAACTGGTTAGCCTATACAGTGTCCATACACTACAATGTGAGGAGCGTCAGGATTCAAGAAAGAACAATAAGAGCACTATACTGAGGCTTTGTGACACCAGGCCCTGGAGAGCTGCAGAGTAGATGAGAGAGCAGCAGAACCAGGACTAGAGCCCAGCCAGCCACTGAGCCAATCACCACAGCAATGCCCCAACATCCTCCATACACAAAAACAGGTAGGGGTTTAGCCACAAATAGGTTTCCAGTCGAGTGTTGCTCTTCTATTATTTATCTAGGCCTATATATTTGGAACAACATGCCCCATTTTCCCCTCCTTTTGCTACGGTAGGACATTTTCTCACATGCTCTTTGACCCAAGCCTGTCTATAGCCCAAAATCCTCTACCCATTCACCAACACCTCACTCCTTCACATGACCTGAGTCCACCTGTGTCTGTTAGTCAAGCCTGAGCTTTTCTACTATTGTCCCCCTCTCCTAGTATAATGGCGCCGGAGGGGACGGCTGCTATTTTGTTTGTTTTTTCGCAACTAATTTTGTACATAATGTTGCTGCTACTGTCTCTAATGAACAAAAAGATGCTTTGTCGAGACAAGGCCCAAATCCTCGCCATCAGCATGAAGACGGAGAAAAGGGGAGAGGGCAGGGTGCCTTGTAAGAATTCGTATGACGAGTAGGTAAACCACCACTACCCTCCGTATTATAGGCCAACGTGCAATCATTGGAAAACAAACTGGACAATCCATGATTAAGACTATCCTACCAACAAGACATTAAAAACGGTAATATCTTATGTTTCACAGAGACTTGGCTGAACGACGACACGGATAATATAGAGCTGGCTGGCTTCTCCGTGCATCGGCAGGACAGAGCAGCTACGTCTGGTAAGACCAGGGGCGGGGTGTGTTTCCAATGGTCAAAAACTGCTGGTGCGCAATGTCTAATATTAAAGTAGTCTCGAGGTATTGCTCGCCTGAGGTAGAATACCTCATGATAAGCTGTTTTGCCACAACTTTGGATGTATGCTTGGGATCATTGTCCATTTGGAAGACCCATTTGCAACCAAGATTGAACTTCCTGACTGATGTCTTGAGATGTTGCTTCAATATATCCACATAATTTCCCCTCCTCATAATGCCATCTATTTTGTGAAGTGCACCAGTCCCTCCGGCAGCAAAGCACCCCCACAACATGATGCTGCCACCCCCGTGCATCACGGTTGGGATGGTGTTCTTCGGCCTGCAAGCCTCCCCCTTTTCCCTCCAAACATAATGATGGTCATTCTGGCCAAACAGTTCTATTTTTGTTTCCTCAGACAGAGGACATTTCTCCAAAAAGTACGATCTTTGTCCCCATGTGCAGTTGCAAACCGTAGTCTGGCTTTTTTATGGCTGTTTTGGAGCATTGGCCTCTTCGTTGCTGAGCGGCCTTTCAGGTTATGTCGATATAGGACTCGTTTTACTGTGGATATAGATACTTTTGTACCGTTTCCTCCAGCATCTTCACATGGTCCTTTGCTGTTGTTCTGGGATTGATTTGCACGTTTCACACCAAAGTACGTTAATCTCTAGGAGACAGAACGTGTCTCCTTCCTGAGCAGTATGACGGCTGCGTGGTCTCATGGTGATTATACTTGCGTACTATTGTTTGTACAGATGAACGCGGAACCTTCAGGCGTTTGGAAATTGCTCCCGAGGATGAACCAGACTTGTGGAGGTCAATTTATTTTCTGAGGTCTTGGTTGATTTTCCAATGTCAAGCAAAGAGGCACGGAGTTTGAAAGTAGGCCTTGAAATACATCCACAGGTACACCTCCAATTGACTCAAATTATGTCAGCCTATCAGAAGCTTCTAAAGCCATGACATCATTTTCTGGAATTTTCCAAGCTGTTTAAAAGGCACAGTCAACTTAGTGTATGTAAACTTCTGACCCATTGGAATTGTGATACAGTGAATTATAAGTGAAATAATCTGTCTGTAAACAATTGTTAATAATGACTTGTGCCATCCACAAAGTAGATGTCCTCACCGACTTGCCAAAACTATAGTCTCTGAACTGGAAACACTTCTCCCTCACTAGCTTTAAGCACCAGCTGTCAGAGCAGCTCACAGATAACTGCATCTGTACATAGCCCATCTATAATTTAGCCCAAACAACTACCTCTTCCCTTACCGTATTTATTTAGCTCCTTTGCACCCCATTATTTCTATTTCTACTTTGCACATTCTTTCACTGCAAATCTACCATTCCAGTGTTCTACTTCGCCACCATGGTCTTTTTTTGCCTTTACCTCACTTCATTTGCTCACATTGTATATCGACTTATTTTTCTACTGTATTATTGACGGTTTTACTCCATGTGTTGTTGTATGTGTCGAACTGCTTTGCTTTATCTTGGTCAGGTCGCAATTGTAAATAATAACTTGTTCTCAACTTGCCTACCTGGTTAAATAAAGGTGAAATAAAAAAAATAGTTTGTTAAGAAATTTGTGGAGTGGTTTAAAAACTAGTTTTAATGACTCCAACATAAGTGTATGTAAACTTCCGACTTCAACTGTACATGTACAAATTACCTCGACTAACCTGTACCTTCACACATTGACTCGGTACCCCCTGTATATAGCCTTGTTACTGTTATTATTATTATTATTTATTTTTTTATCAACTTTTGTTTATTTAGTAAATACTCTTAGCTATTTATTGAACTGCATTGTTGGTTAAGGGCTTGTAAGTAAGCATTTCACAGTAAGGTCTACACCTGCTGTATTAGGAGCATGTGACAAATACAATTTGATTTGGATTCTCCATCTCTCCCAGTCAATCCTGAGCTTTTGTACCATCCCCTCCCTCCCTGTCGATCCCCCCCTCTCTCCCAGTGCCCTTCTAACCAGAGAACTCCTCACACAAAGTCAGTCAAATAAACCTAATTAAAATCCTCATCCCTTATCCCAAAACGGAGGTTAATAACCAAGGCCCAGGATTAAATAATAGTTTTATATTACAAATATTAAACATATCAGTTTTCATAACCTTAGATGAATTATACACCTTTCCACCCTTCTCATAAAATGAAAATAAGAAGCTGAAATTTCAAGCACATATTTTACTTGACTCATATGAGAGCAATCACTTCATTACCAAGATGAATGAATGGAGCCACTCTTATCTTCACAATCAATATGGGAGATAAATGTGACGTCACAAAGCACATACCTAGGTAGGGGAGGGCAGCAGAGGACACCTACTATGTTGGTGATTAACGAGAGGGAGAACATCAGAGAGGGAGATCATCAGAATACCGTAGGGTGCATCCCAAATGGCACCCTATTCCCTATATAATGCACTACTTTTGACCAGGTCCCATAGGGAATAGTGTGCCATTGGGCCCTGGCCAAAAGTAGTGCACTATGTAAGGAATAGGGTCACATTTTGGACAGAAACAAGCTAGCATTCTGCTTTAAAAATAAGCTTGCGATCCAGTAGCACAGTCCTTTAATGAATCGCTCTGATTACAAAGACTTATCATGACTGCTAACCAAGAAAAGAGAATCCTTGGAAAGCCAGGATGAAGTGACAAGGTTCCAGTGTTTCATGGTGACTGAGATAGAGATGCTGCTGTGTGTTGGATCCACAATGCAGGTTGGTCTACTTCCCACCTTCAAAGAAGAGATCGCTTGTAATCGATATTGTCTTTCAGTTTGTGCTTGAATATTCTTGCTTTGAATCAAGTCAAGAAAAAATACATTTTAGACTGATGTACATGTTTGTCTACAACAAAGTATGTTAGTGTGAGCATGTGCTGGTGTGTGCGTGCGCAAAAAACCTTATCTCCGTGTCCAAGGTGCTCCGTCTTGATGTCTGCCAGGGTCTTCCAGTTGGTGTTCCCTCCTCCTCCTCCACCTGTCCTCGCCTCCGTCAGAGACTGGCCAGCCATAGAGTGGCCCTCCTTGTCATACCTGGATGGACACAGTTAAACACACACACCTTTAGTCAACATGTCACTGCAGAAACAACCCCATCAATCTCAATAGAAAAGATAAAAGAAGTCAAGTGTAATACATAGAGGTGCCTCGTACACAACTGTCTTGTAGCCTCGTAGACCGTCTTGTAGCCTAGTGCCTCGTAGACACCGTCTTGTAGCCTCGTAGACCACCGCCTTGTAGCCTCGTAGACCACCGCCTTGTAGCCTAGTGCCTCGTAGACCACCGCCTTGTAGCCTAGTGCCTCGTAGACCACCGCCTTGTAGCCTAGTGCCTCGTAGACCACCGCCTTGTAGCCTCGTAGACCACCGCCTTGTAGCCTAGTGCCTCGTAGACCACCGCCTTGTAGCCTAGTGCCTCGTAGACCACCGCCTTGTAGCCTAGTGCCTCGTAGACCACCGCCTTGTAGCATAGTGCCTCGTAGACCACCGCCTTGTAGCCTAGTGCCTCGTAGACCACCGCCTTGTAGCCTCGTAGACCACCGCCTTGTAGCCTAGTGCCTCGTAGACCACCGCCTTGTAGCCTAGTGCCTCGTAGACCACCGCCTTGTAGCCTAGTGCCTCGTAGACCACCGCCTTGTAGCATAGTGCCTCGTAGACCACCGCCTTGTAGCATAGTGCCTCGTAGACCACCGCCTTGTAGCATAGTGCCTCGTAGACCACCGCCTTGTAGCCTAGTGCCTCGTAGACCACCGCCTTGTAGCCTAGTGCCTCGTAGACCACTGCCTTGTAGCATAGTGCCTCGTAAACCACCGCCGTGTAGCCTAGTGCCTCGTAAATCACCGTCTTGTAGCCTAGTGCCTCGTAAACCACCGTCTTGTAGCCTAGTGCCTCGTAAACCACCGTCTTGTAGCCTAATGCCTAGTAGACCACCGTCTTGTAGCCTAGTGAATTGTCTGTTGTCTAGTACTATTTTAACAAAACACATTCTGGCCAACATAGCCATGCCTGTTTGACAAAGCTGAGCTAGGTTGCATCCTAAAAAGGGCACCCTATTCCCTATATAGTGCACTAAGTAAGGAATATGGTGCCATTTGGGACGCAAAAATAGTCTGTGCTGAGGGCAAACCAGGCTGAGTGGCAGAGAGAGTGGCTGTGAAATGAATCAACAGCAGTGATGGGGGAATCAGAAACCAATTTTCACTCAGCGTTACCTCCAGGTGATTCACACAATACAAGGGAGAAGGAGAGAGAAGAGAGGGATGGAGAATAGGGGGAGGAGAGCAGGGGAAAGGGAAAAATAAATAAATAAATACTCAGGTTGGAATTGTGCAAGAGATCAATAGAGCTGAGTAATCTATTGCTAGGAGGTATTGTGTAGCGCTGTGGGGGGTGAGGGGACAGGGGCTGTAAATACAGGTAGCCGGGCCATGCTCTAAGAAGCATGACTAATTGAAAATATCCCCATTAATGGCCTGCAAGCATGTGGCCCGGCCACTATGGCTTCTGTCAATTTCATCTCCCACCCAACCACCGAAAAATGTGTGCAATTCTTTCCTGTGGCACCTATTCCCTCATCTCTGTACTACCATTCCTGCTTTGTTATAATTCTACTGGTGTTCGTACTGATAGGGGGCCTGACACCTGGCTGTTGATGAATTAAAAACAACATCAACCTAGTTCTGAAATCCACCTGAAAATACTTGTTTCTGATTAACAACAACTCCTTTCATGAAGCTGCTGGTGTTTCACCAAGAGAAATAGGCTGGAACAGAATGAAAGGAATTAAACATTTATGGTGTTTTCTAATCCAAACTCCTGGTAGGTAAGCTGATGATCATTAACGTATATCTGATTTCAAAATGTTATTTTTGACAGAGTAACAAATAATGAACAAAATGCTAAGCAAGGTACCCAGGAGACTATGTAACGAAGACAAACAGAAGATTGTTCTGTAGGAAACCACTACAACAGGCAGGGTATAGTAAGTCAGTGGGTTTGATGGAAACTAAAATCAGGACAAATTGGAGCTGACAGAAGATGTACAACAGTGGACCGACAGGCAGGCAGGGAGATGCGCAGAGAGTGGATGAAGTGAGACTAACCAACGAAGAGAGACGACAACAACAACAACAAGAAGAAAAGGGAAAGAACAGATTCATGTGCATAGCATGGCATCCCGTCACACCGAGCCATACGGCCAAGGACAGGACGGTAGGGAGACATGACATAGAGCATGTGACAGAGGGAGGGAGAAAGAGCAGCTATGCATGACAGGAACCCTTCTGTAAGCACGGTTCCTTCCCTGTCTCCAGCTATGGCTCTCATGACGTGTCTCAGACTGGCGGAAAACATACAGCAGGTATGATAAGTTATCCATGAGGTCTGCTCAAGCATTCACTCTCTGTAGTTGTGAAGTTGAATGACGCAGTACATGGGAGGTAATTACCAATGGGAACAGGGTTGTAAATATGACCCTGTATTCTAATCCAACATAACAAATGGTCTGAATCACAAGACTGTTTTTCATTTCACAAAAAGGACAGATTAAGCTTGTGCCAGGAGGGAACTAAGCTGCAGTGGTGCAAAAAAGTACACAATTGTCATACTTGAGGAAAAGTATATATACTTTTATTTGAGTGACTTTCTATTAAGGTAAGTCACCCAGTAAAACACTACTTGAGTAAAAGTCTAAAAGTATTTGGTTCTAAATATACTTAAAGTATCAAAAGTAAAAGTGATTGCTGAAATATACTTAAGTATAAATCATTTCAAATTCCTTCTTTTAAGCAAGCCGACGGCACCATTTTTTATGTATGGATAGCCAGGGGCATCCTGTCCTGCTAGGCATTCAAAATTTACTTTTGGGTGTCAGGTAAAATGTATGGCGTAAAAAGTACATTATTTTCTTTAGGAATGTAGAAGTAAAAGATGTCAAAAATATAAATAGTAAAGTACAGATAACACAAAAAAGTACTTAAGTAGTACTTTAAAGTATTTTTACACCACTGCAATGCTGGGACAAACTACTGACAACAAGAGAAAAAGAGGAGAGACCAAGTAGCATAGCCACAGAGTTAAACTACTTGTTTAAAATTAAAAATATGAATCGTTATGTTGGAGCACTGAGCACAAGCTAGGCAGAACGACTGAACAGCAACAGCACACTTCTAGTGTGTGAGCAGAGGAGAGGAGGGCAATCAAAAGGTTCTTGAAATCACTAACTGGTGCGCTGTTTCATTAGTAGAGGGTCCGCACTCAAAAAGTTGATGCTATTTTATTAATTGATGAAAAGGACAAATATATTTTTGCTGTGAGCTGAGCAGCTCCACTAGTGGGTAGCAGGATTTCCACATCCCAAATGGCACCCATTTCCCTATATAGTGCACTACTTTTGACCATGGCCCACAGGACTCCGGTCAAAAGTAGTGCACATCCTGTCTGTCTGTAGTGTGTAAGGGAGATCAGATGACTCAGTGACTGCAGGAAAACACAGAACAGAAAGAGTGAGAGTAGCCAAGTATCACTAAGTGAGCAATGGCAATAGGACAACAAGACGAAAGGAAGAAGAGGAAGAATGACAAGATGGAGTGACAGACAGAGACACAGTTGTCCAGACAGCTCGGGGAGAGAAGAGAGAGAAGAGAGGGAAGGGGGAGAGGAGGAGCCACTCTAGATGTGTCTGTGTAGCCTGTGATGCCATCTAATGGACAAAGGCTGCTACGGTATGCACCGGATGGCTCAGTAGGGAAACATTTCACGTTTGCTTATGAAACAAATTAGATTTTATTTTTATTTTATCTAAATCCTCCCAAATAGCAACTGAGCAGTCAAGGCATTTTCAGGGTGTTACTTTGATACTGGGGAAGAGCAGGGTAATTGAGTAGACTAAGCTATAATTAAGTAGATGTGGTTTATGATAAGGTAAATAAATTATCGTTATGAATCATTTAAATGCCTAAATAATGAGGGCACTAAATGAGCATGCACCAAAGTTGCAAAAAGCAGAGGAAAAAACAGCACCAGTTGAGTAAGGAACACTTTAATTAATCTAGCTAAATTAATCTTTAAGCATTTCAATTATGCAATAGAGTGGGGCTAAGACAGTGCCCTAAATTACTGGAGCACAACAGGAATCACATTCGATGCTGTTTATAAAGACGAATCCATGTTTCTTTCATGCACAATAGTTCATATTCCCAATTCTCCCCAAAAAAAGAACACAGATTTCATGGCAATCTGTAAAGTCTATTTCAAAGACAATATATATATATATATATATATATATATATATATATATATATATATATATATATATATATATATATATATATATATATATATATATATATATATATATAATTATGGAGCTCAGAACCAAATCAAGGCTCAAGATAATTGCTGCGTATTGTGGCATTCTTATTTGAGGAAATTAAAACAGTTTCTCTCTATAAGATGAATTAGTCTGACATAAAAAAAGGGAGAGTGGCAGTTATTTATTTATTCAGTCCAGCACACATAGGGATAGGCTGAGCAGAACCCCTGATCTACTGCATGGGTTTCAGTCAACATCTTACCCAGGGTGGGATAGATACATACAGAAATCCCAAGAGTTTGCAGCAAAAATGATCAAATTAAGACACCTACACTTTGCAAAACAATGTTTTCAAGAGCTTGGCTCTGACAAAAGGCTCAGAGTTTGCCTTTGTTCTTCAGTTGTAAAAAGCGCTGGGTTTTCAATGCTTGCAAGATGAAAATGTTCACATAAAAAAATGCCTCTTCATTTGTGGACAGATCTGAAGCACCCCAAATTGAAACGTGAATCTACTATATATGAAACAGGGGGAAATTTGGGATGCAAACTGCTGAAAGCATGGCTCACTGATGATCAACATCCTTCTTTCCCAGAATACTGAAAGTATTCAACAAGCACTGATGTGCTAGGTCTAAAATCACTAAATCATTCACTACTAACCTAGTTTTAGTCAACATATTGCGCCGTACTACTTGAAAAGCAAAAATACATTGTTCTCAATACAACATTTTACTTCATATTTGAGAGTCTATTCCATCCTTAGACAGCAAACCATCATGTAGGGCTGGGAATTGCCAGGGATATGTATTGCGATTATCACGATTCGATATTGCGATTCAACACTGCGATTTTATTGCGATTTGAGGTCTCAAATATATTGCTCATTATATGACTGCTGCAGAGAGACAAGACAGCATGATAACATTTGTTTTGATCAGTCAGCTAAATAAAAGTGCTGAAAACTTGTTGGCTCACTATTTAAAAAGATGCACAAACTATGAAGGAAAAATACAGGAGTTTTGGTGCAGGCACAGCAGACTTGCGGTAGCTAACGCTACCTACAGTATAAAAAAAAGTAAAGTAAAATATAATAATTTAGATCAATTGACATACACTGAACAAAAAAATGAAATACACTGAACAAAAAAATGAAATAGGTCCTAATCTATTGATTTCATATGACTGGGCAGGGGTGCAGCCATGGGTGGGCAAAGGCCCACCCACTTGAGAGCCAGGCCCAACCAATCAGATTGAGTTTTTCCCTCGCATAAGGGCTTTATTACAGACTCCCCCTCAGAAGATCCCGCAAGTGAAGAAGCCGGATGTGGATGTCTTGGGCTGGCGTGGTTACACATCATCTGCAGTTGAGCCCGGTTGGATGTACTGCCAAATTCTCTAAAACGATGTTGGAGGCAGCTTATTTTCAATTATCTGGCAACAGCTCTGATGGACCTTCCTGTAGTCAACATGCCAATTTCACGCTCCCTCAAAACTTGAGACATCTGTGGCATTGCGTTGTGACAAAACTGCACATTTTAGAGTGGCCTTTTATTGTCCCCAGGACAAGGTGCACTTGTGTAATAATCATGCTGTTTAAATCAGCTTCTTAGATCATCTTGGCAAAGGAGAAATGCTCACTAACAGGGATGTAAACAAAGTTAGCACATAATTTGAGCAAAATAAGCTGTGTGAAAATGTTGGGGATCTTTTATTTCAGATCATTAAAAAATGGGACCAACACTTTACATGTTGCATATATTTTTTTGTTCAGTATAATATCGTCCAAAAATAATATATGTAGCCTCATGTTCGGATTGGGTAACTGCCATTAGTCAGAGACTAATACTCATAACTCCTATCAACATCCTCTGAACTGTTCACCTGGCCTAACTGATGGATGCCTACAAACCAACAGGAGCCCACTTGTCCTTGAGGACATGCATCATCCCACAGCAGCTAGGCGTTGCACTGGAAAACAAAACACTTAGGTTCGTTATTGTTGGCTGTCCATGTGACAAGTGACTGGCGTGTCTGCGTCCCAAATGAAACCCTATTCCCTTTGTAGTACACTACTACATGTTCTGGTCAAAAGTAGTACACTAAATACAGTGGGGCAAAAAAGTATTTAGTCAGCCACCAATTGTGCAAGTTCTCCCACTTAAAAAGATGAGAGAGGCCTGTAATTTTCATCATAGGTACACTTCAACTATGACAGATAAAATGAGGAAAAACAAAATAAAATCCAGAAAATCACATTGTAGGATTTTTAATGAATTTATTTGCAAATTATGGTGGAAAATAAGTATTTGGTCACCTACAAACAAGCAAGTTCTGGCTCTCACAGACCTGTAACTTCTTTAAGAGGCTGCTCTGTCCTCCACTCGTTACCTCGTTACCTTATCTCACCCAGTGGTCAAAATGATCACAAGAACGGTGAGCAAAAATCCCAGAACCACACGGGGGGACCTAGTGAATGACCTGCAGAGAGCTGGGACCAAAGTAACAAAGCCTACCATCAGTAACACAGTACGACGCCAGGGACTCAAATCCTGCAGTGCCAGACGTGTCCCCCTGCTTAAGCCAGTACATGTCCAGGCCCGTCTGAAGTTTGCTAGAGAGCATTTGGATGATCCAGAAGAAGATTGGGAGAATGTCATATGGTCAGATGAAACCAAAATATAACGTTTTGGTAAACTCAACTCGTTGTGTTTGGAGGACAAAATGCTGAGTTGCATCCAAAGAACACCATACCTACTGTGAAGCATGGGGGTGGAAACATCATGCTTTGGGGATGTTTTTCTGCAAAGGGACCAGACGACTGGTCCGTGTAAAGGAAAGAATGAATGGGGACATGTGTTGTGAGATTGAGTGAAAACCTCCTTCCATCAGCAAAGGCACGCCCGGGCAACGAAGGAGTGGCTTCGTAAGAAGCATTTCAAGGTCCTGGAGTGGCCTAGCCAGTCTCCAGATATCAACCCCATAGAAAATCTTTGGAGGGAGTTGAAAGTCCGTGTTGCCCAGCAACAGCCCCAAAACATCACTGCTCTAGAGGAGATCTGCATGGAGGAATGGGCCAAAATACCAGCAAGTGTGTGAAAACCTTGTCAAACGTTTTGTGTAAGTCTTCACCTCTGTCATTGCCAACAAAGGGTATATAACAAAGTATTGAGATACACTTTTGTTATTGACCAAATACTTATTTTCCACCATAATTTGCAAATAAATTCATAAAAAAAATCCTACAATGTGATTTTCTGGATTTTTCTCTCTCATTTTGTCTGTCATAGTTGAAGTGTACCTATGATATTTTTAAGTGGGAGAACTTGCACAATTGGTGGCTGACTAAATACTTTTTTGCCCCACTGTAGGTAATAGAGTGACATTTGAGACATCAGAGAAAATGAAGGAAGCTCACACAGCTCAGAGGGCAGGAAGTGGAACACCTGAGTTGTTGAAGTGAGCAGGCGAAAACATGGGAGATTCTCGCAAAGTCGCTCCACTACATCCACATCATATTGGTAAACAAGCTAAATGGTTTCCACTTAGACAAATGGTAGAGAATTCTCTTGAATAGGAAGCATGTAATACCACATTATGTTTGGGGAATGATCTCTGAAATGGCCAAATATCATTCAAATACCCAACTAGTAACAATTCTATATAGCTCAGTCCATTAAATGTTTATAGGACAGGGTGTTTATCATACTGAAAAAAAAACATAATACCAAAACTGTTTCCAAGAAACGTCTGAGATCCAGTGACTTGACAACAACCTTTCAAAGGGTAGTCGTGAGGGAGAGATAAAGCTGTAATTAGAAATCACCACAACCCAGACACCCAATGAAGTGGCAGATATGAGCATATTTTGTTGACTTGCCACCCCTCTCTCCCTCCCGCTATGTAGTCACATTTCACTGCTCTCATTATGCAGATCAAGGCTTCTGATCCGCTCAAAAATAATTACAGCGGCCCAACCTTTTTTTCTAAGGCACAGAGAAGTGGAATTTAAGCATGTCAAGACGCACAGGACGTGCCAAAATATAAATTGAAATTGTTATTGGGTCTCCTTCCATTTCATTCCTCAGCCTCCTTTCATCTTATTTCCCTGGGGAGTGTGTGGCCGGTGTTGCTGTTGGAAGGTAAATAAAATAGCACCTTGGATGAGAATCGATTGAATCTCCACTTTTGAGACATTTTTCCTTCAATTGTCTGACTGGGGGCCAGGCATGGTCTGTTGTCAGAGTGGAGTGGGAGAAGAGGATGTTGAAGGAGGAGGGACAGATCAATCATGGTGCCAGAGAGCTGAGGTGACGGTTAAATAGGAGCAATGGCTGTCCCTTAATAACTTATGTTCATAACTGTGCACTCTCCTTAAACAATAGCATGGTATTCTTTCACTGTAATAGCTACTTTAAAACAGTGCAGTTAGATTAACAAGAATGTAAGCTTTCTGCCATTATCAGATATGTCTATGTCCTAGGAAATTCTCTTGTTACTTACAACCTCATGCTAATCGCATTAGCCTACATTAGCTCAACCATCCCGTGGAAGGGACACTGATCCCTGTGATCACCGTGCCTCCTCCATCCATTCACATCTAGCAGACTGCCTTTCCAACCCTGCTTCTACCCATTGAATTACAAGATCCCAATTTTATGCTTCTAGCCGGCCATTGACAACACTGCTTTGATATCAACTTAAATAAACTACTGCCTAGCTTCCCAACTAGATATGGGATTGGAAAAGAGGAGTATTTATTTGGGGATATGGTACACAGTGAATAACATTATTTAAGTAATGAATAATGAGAATTCCCAAGAGAACGCAAAGAAAATATGAATGAATGAGTCATAGTAACAGTTTTCCCATTGCTTTGCTGGAGCAGCCAATAGGGCATTTTCAAGGGATAACACAGGAGGGGCCTGTTCCTCTGTGATAGTGTCTGCCATCTTCAACCACTGCATGTGGATGTGCTACCAACTCTACCCCTTTCCCTAAATAACCACTCTCACATAAAAAACTCGACTTGGACCTATATATTTGTTCCAATAAAATATAGGCTTTAGGTTTCACTACAAAATTGTTTTATTTTACCATTATTTAACCAGGTAGGCCAGTTGAGAACAAGTTCATTTACAACTGCGACCTGGCCAAGATAAAGCAAAGCAGTGTGACAAAAACAGAGTTAAACAAATGTACAGTCAATAACACAAGAAAAATATATGTACAGTGTGTGCAAATGAGGAAGAGTAGAGAGGTAAGGCAATAAATAGGCCATGGAGGCAAAATTATTACAATTTTGCATTAATACTGGGGTGATAGATGTGCAGATGATGATGTGCAAGTAGAGATACTGGGGTACAAAAGAGCAAGAGGGTAAGTAATAATATGGGGATGAGGTAGTTGGGTGTGCCATTTACAGATTGGCTACAAATATTGGCTTTAGGGTTACTTCCAAATATCTTTTGAATTTAGTTGACATTAATATGAAATACATTTTTTATGTTCTACCCCATCAATGTGATCAAAACAAACGCTCCCATCACCACAATCAAGGACAAATTTGTGCACATGTCATTTGTGGCTTCTTTTGAAGGGCAGATAAGTAGAAAAAGGCATTTTCCACAGTTTAAGAATGATTTGCAATCATATGTAAAGCTTCATTGAAGTAACCCCCCCACATCTTCACTAACGGAGGTAGGCTAATCTAGATGATACAAGCCAGAGCACGCACCCCTCTCAGGGTTTGGGGGATCTGATATTTAACATTCAAATTCCTTTAGAATTCTGTCAGTGGAGCAGAGGATGTGAGAGATTCGTTCCAGGTCTTAAAACCAAAATATGACCCAATAGTAGCTCCATACATACCCAGGCTGTTCTTGTATAACAGTCACAGAGGATGTTAGAACCTAAAGCTATTTGGGTCGAGATGAGACAGACACTTACCAGCCCCGCAGCTTGTATGCCTCAGGGATGTCGGGGTTGACCATGACGGTGCTGCTGAACGAAGCAGATAGAGATCTGCCCCCATAGTCCGACAGCTTGGCCCCTTTGATGGCCAGGATGGGCTGCCCAGAGCCATCAAAGGTCTCTGCCTGCAAATAGAACAGGTAGGTTGACTGAGGATACCAATGATATACACTTTATGTGCAAAACTACACAATTTAGTGGAGTCGGCTATTTCAGCCACACCCATTTCTGACTGGTGTATAAACTCGAGCACACAGCCATGCAATCTCCATAGACAAACATTGGCAGTAGAATGGCCGTACTGAAGAGCTCAATGCCACCTTTCCAACAAGTCAGTTCGTCAAATTTCAGTCCTGCTAGAGCTGCCCCAGTCAAATGTAAATGCTGTTATTGTGAAGCGGAAACATCTAGGAGCAACAACAGCTCAGGCGCAAAGTGGTAAGCCACAGAAGCTCACAGAACAGAACCACCGAGTGCTAAAGCGAGTAGTGCGTATAAATCGTCTCTCCTCGGTTGCAACACTCACTATCGAGTTCCAAACTGCCTCTGGAAGCAACGTCAGCACAATAACTGTTCGTCAGAAGCTTCATGAAATGGGTTTCCATGGCCAAGCAGCTGCACACAAGCCTAAGATCACCATGCCCAATGCCAAGCGTCGGCTGGAGTGGTGTAAAGCCATTGAACTCGTGAGTAATAGAAATATAATCTCTGGAGTGATGAATCAAGCTTCACCATCTGGCAGTCCGACAGACTAATCTGTATTTGGCGGATGCTAGGAGAACGCTACCAGCCCCAATAAATAGTGCCAAATGTAAAGTTTGGAGGAGGAATAATGTTCTGGGGCCATTATGTTCTAGCAATGTTCCAACATCTAGTGGAAAGCCTTCCCAGAAGAGTGGAGGCTTTTATATCAGCACAGGGGGGACCAAGTCCATTTTAATGCCCATGATTTTGGAATGAGATGTTCGACAAGCAGGTGCTCACATACGTTTGGGTATGTAGTGTATCAGCACCGGGGGAGAAAAATAAAGTGAAAAAATATTCTTGCAATTGTGTATTTACTAAAGCTTATTGTTCTTTATAAACTATACATGTTGTGTACCTCTGCCAGTGCCCCCAGATAGGGGATATCTGCAGAACAAACAGAGGGAACAGTGTGCTGTAGCTTGTCAGAATGAAAGAATTGTGGCAAACTAAGCATAGCCCCATTGAGCCACGTATAAAATCAACTGCAGGATTTGGGTTCCTTCATCACACTGTGACAGGGTATATTCTCAGTGACTTCAACCACATCAGCTTCTATTAAAACACACAGAGAGAGAGACAGAGAGAGAGCCCAGTGCTCAAATCTCCTCTCCCTCTTCAAACTGCTTAACAGACATTTCCAAACACAGGGAGGCACACGGCTCACAACACTTTTTCAAATAGGAGAGGTGTACTGTAGCCCTACCTGGGGCTCTGGCTGACAAGACACAGGGACACAAACTTAATGCAGGTGTGTACAGCACACAATGAAGGTGCTACAGCATGTCACCAGCATGAGAGAAAGTGACTTTCATCCTCTCTTTATCCAGCAGGACTGTCCCATTGTGTCCAGACGCATATAGACCATCTATGGCTGCGCTAGTGTCTGTCCCCCAGTCCTCACCTCCTCTCCCCACAGGGTGACCTCCACCAGTTTACCAGACTGGTCCATCAGGTTGAGCGTCCTCTTGGAGACCTCACGGTTGTTCTTGGTGTTGAGGCGGGTCACGTCGGACACGCTCTTGCACACTCCAATCACATCTGGAAAAAAAACAATCACGTCATTAGCACAGTCGACACTAGCGCAGCCATAGATGGTCTTTATGCGACACGTGATCAATATTTATAATATGTACAGTGGGGCAAAGAAGTATTTAGTCAGCCACCAATTGTGCATGTTCTCCCACTTAAAAAGATGAGGCCTGTAATTGTCATCAGGTACACTTCAACTATGACAGACAAAATTATTTTTAAAAATCCAGAAAATCACATTGTAGGATTTTTAATGAATTTATTTGCAAATTATGGTGGAAAATAAGTATTTGGTCAATAACAAAAGTTTATCGCAATACTTTGTTATATCCCCTTTGTTGGCAATGACAGAGGTCAAACGTTTTCTGTAAGTCTTCACAAGGTTTTCACACACTGTTTCTGGTATTTTGGCCCATTCCTCCAGATCAGTGATGTTTTGGGGCTGTTGCTGGGCAACACGGACTTTCAACTCCCTCCAAAGATTTTCTATGGGGTTGAGATCTGGAGACTGGCTAGGCCACTCCAGGACCTTGCAATGCTTCTTCTTACGAAGCCACTCCTTTGTTCCCCGGGCGGTGTGTTTGGGATCATTGTCATGCTGAAAGACCCAGCCACGTTTCATCTTCAATGCCCTTGCTGATGGAAGGAGGTTTTCACTGAAAATCTCACGATACATGGCCCCATTCATTCTTTCCTTTACACGGATCAGTCGTCCTGGTCCCTTTGCAGAAAAACAGCCCCAAAGCATGATGTTTCCACCCCCATGCTTCACAGTAGGTATGGTGTTCTTTGGATGCAACTCAGCATTCTTTGTCCTCCAAACATGACGAGTTGAGTTTTTACCAAAAAGTAATATTTTTGGTTTCATCTGACCATATGACATTCTCCCAATCTTCTTCTGGATCATCCAAATGCTCTCTAGCAAATTTAAGATGGGCCTGGACATGTACTGGCTTAAGCAGGGGGACACGTCTGGCACTGCAGGATTTGAGTCCCTGGCGGCGTAGTGTGTTACTGATGGTAGGCTTTGTTACTTTAGTCCCAGCTCTCTGCAGGTCATTCACTATGTCCCCCCGTGTCGTTCTGGGATTTTTGCTCACCGTTCTTGTGATCATTTTGACCCCACGGGGTGAGATCTTGCGTGGAGCCCCAGATCGAGGGAGATTATCAGTGGTCTTGTATGTCTTCCATTTCCTAATAATTGCTCCCACAGTTGATTTCTTCAAACCAAGCTGCTTACCTATCCCAGCCTGGTGCAGGTCTACAATTTGGTTTCTGCTGTCCTTTGACAGCTCTTTGGTCTTGGCCATAGTGGAGTTTGGAGTGTGACTGTTTGAGGTTGTGGACAGGTGTCTTTTATAATGATAACAAGTTCAAACAGGTGCCATTAATACAGGTAACGAGTGGAGGACAGAGGAGCCTCTTAAAGAAGAAGTTACAGGTCTGTGAGAGCCAGAAATCTTGCTTGTTTGTAGGTGACCAAATACTTATTTTCCACCACAATTTGCAAATAAATTCATTAAAAATCCTACAATGTGATTTTCAGGATTTTTCTCTCTCATTTTGTCTGTCATAGTTGAAGTGTCCCTATGATAAAAATTACAGGCCTCTCATCTTTTAAGTGGGAGAACTTGCACAATTGGTGGCTGACTAAATACTTTTTTGCCCCACTGTATGTGAAAATGTCCATAGATAGTTGAACAGGGCCCTCTGGTCAAACGTAGTGCACTATATAGGGAACAGGGTGTCATTTGGGAGCAACCTATACTCTGCCATCTTAACCCGTTCGTCCAGTCCTTGCTAGGTTACAACTGATTTAAGCATGCTTAAGATGTCTTCAACATCACGAGGTTGGCTGGGCCGACGCCTGCTGGTCCTGAAGAGAAATGACTAGACAGCTAGACAAGCTGCAAGGAGTCTATTATATTACCATCATTACAATTTAGGATTAGTTCCAAATGGCATCCTATTTCCTGCACAGTGCACCACTCTTGACCGGCGCCATATAGGCCCCGATCAAAAGTAGTGCACTATATAGGGAATAGAGTGCCATTTGGGATGCTGACTATAGCTTATTACTAACTCATTTTACCAGTTCTCCCTCCTCTCTGCCATAGGGCCCAAAGTCAATCTGCACCACAGGCCATTACTGTCATCAGCGTCATTAATGACTTTTATATCTGCTCTTAGAATTACCTCCCTAGCGCATCAATCTCCCCTACCACTCTATTGAAGCTATCCCTATGATAGGATAATACAAATAATAAGCTAAGTCTGTTATTAATGACAGTTATCATGCCCCGCCAATCCTGCCTGGACCACCCATCCCTCCTCCTTTGCTACACCTGCAACTTACCCAAAATGGTGTCCTTTTCTCGGGCCTGCAGGTCGGCGATGGAGACGAAGTTGCACTGCACCATGGGTACGTCCTGGGTGTCTTCACAGGGAATGATGGTGGACTCTCCATTCAGGGTCATCTCATAGTCATTCTTCAGGGATGAGTACTGCTTGTTGGCGATCTTCAGGGATCCCTTGGAGATGTAGAACACCTGGACATGGATCAAAGAAGGTTCAAATCTAAAATAGATCTGGACACATGATTCATTTCAGCTGAATACTGATGTAGGCTGTAAATAAAGCCTGGCAGAGGATCTGAAGCAGAGGATCATGTTGCTACTGTCGTGTGTCTCATTTTGGAGGGAATCATTCATCTTCGATTTGTATCATTATATCCAATTCAGCACATTGAGATTGATTACTCAGTTCACCAAAATCTGCCAGTGACAGACATATGGTGGATAAGCATCATTAATAGGAAGCAGTTCCTCTCACCTTGCCAGTCTCAATGATGCTGTAGAATTTGTCCACCTCCTGGGTAAAGGCAGTCACTCTGATCTCTCCCTGCATCAACACACAACAGTCAGCTACGGACTAGCTCCACACGATCCAACACGAGAAACCCTTTTCGTTAGCATTTACTCACACTCTCATCCACAATCTCCATAGAGAACAGCTTGCCGTCCCCACGAGAGTTGCTCCAGGTGCGGATTCCGCTCTTGTTGGTGACACGGGCTCGGATGGTCCACCTGACAGAAAATAACCAATGTTAACGTAGTTGTTGGATGGAAATCTAGTCCTTGAAAAGACCTTGAACAACTATCTATGGAATAAATCACACAGACACATCAGACCGTCAATATTCAGTATGGTACAACAGGATTATAATGACTCAAGAGACCATGTTGTTTGAGATGGTCATCAAAGTGATAGGTTGCATCCCAAAAGGCACCCTATTCCCTATATAGTGCACTACTTTAAAGTAGTACACTACATAGGAAATATGGTGCCATGTGGGACTCAACCATAGACGGGTATAAGAAGACCACTCACTTTGACTGGTAGGGGTTGAGGCTGGCGATGGGCACAACTTTGGAGGATCCCCCAGGAGTGCTGGGCATGGCAGACGGAGGCATGCCCTTCTTCCCCCCAAACGCTCTGCTGGGACCTTTGTTCATGGAGCCTTATGATAGATAGGGAAATTAAAAAGAGAACTGAGGCGTTATTGGTGCATATAGAGAGCAGTGATGGAGTGGCAAACTCAAAAGAATAGACATCTATAATTCATCAGGGCTGAATTTCAAAAATCGAATTTCTTTGGATCACAACTCCTTGATCAATGTAATTATCTCACTTCATGAAAGTAGTCTCGCATCACAGAAAAACATAATCAGGAAGAGTAGTGGATTTATTGCGGTAGGTTTGGGATAGTAGGAGAGGAGACAAACCCCCCAACTAAGTTGTATGAGTATGAGATGTTTCTGTGAGAGAGACGATGATTCACATATCAGACTCAAAGCAGACAGAAGTGTGAAATAACAAACCAAAGCTGCTCTTCCCACAGGAAATTGGTGCATGAGGCCTGACTTTGAGGTTTCTCTGTCCGGACAAGCGCTAGCTGCACATTTGATTTGTGTGCATCTCACACTTTGGATTACAGCTCAGAGTCCACTTTGCCAACCACCGCATTTCTAGTAATTAAGCCCCCAGATCCAGCAGCACAGCCACACAACTGAACAATAATAACTGTGCTGATGAGGATGCAGCTCACCATCACTACTTCAATTCCCTGACATCAGATTAGTGGGATGAATACCTATGACCTGGACCACAAGATGATATAAGCTCCTGAAGCAGTAGATTGGGCTAAGAGTTCATCTGTCATGGTTCACAAAAAGCCTTATGATACTGTAGGTTAGCACGAAGAAAAGTTTCCTTTAGCCCTGCATATTTTCATGAAATAACTGGGTAAACACTTGTAATGTGCAATGATTAGAATTGGTTATTCAGTCACAAGAGATGGGTTTAGAATTAAGCATTCATTTAATTACCTGCACACTTTCGCTTAGACCTATTTAGGGAGCATTAGTAAAAATACATGCTAAATTAAAGTAGAATAACAAAACATGTATATTTTGGAATCAATGTCAGTCGCATATTATTGATAATTAGGCTACCCATCACGTACCATCTCATCATGATCACCATTTCAGTACTATTTATAACCAAGTGCTTACCTAATTACCTGACGAAAAGGGAACCGTCAAAAGAGCTGAAAACCATCAATACTACTGTATACTCAGATCACGTCTGACTGACGAGCACATCTGGACTACTGGAAATAATAACCCGTGTGACGTACAGATGGTTCACCAGCAGCATTTCTCTAAGACTGATTTTACTGGCTTATTTTCAACAAAGAGACAGAATATAGACCTAATATTTTGTGCTTATCAGCATCACATGGGTCAACTACCATCTTAGTAAGATAAGTAGTAAGATAAGTATAATGTTACAGATGACTGCATATACCCAAGAGGCAAATGTTAATTAGCTAAGCGTTCTGACAAAAACAGCAGCGGTCATATGTTCAGTAGATCTGAGGATTTTAACCATTTTGCATAAATGCTGCCATCTACTGTAAACTGAAAGAAAATAGCCGAAATTGAAATGTTTTGTAACCTTCCAAATCATTTTAAATAAATATATATAGCTGCAAAACATCAGGAATTTATCTTGAGAAAACGGTCCATTAATGACCCAACCTCTCAATTCAACTCCTGGTACATGATGTGAAAAGACAGATTTAAAAGCAAAGTGAGTGATCAGGAGTTGTATACCATCAATTCCATTCTGGGGTTGCAGGGGGTGGACTGAAGGATTGGGGGCTGACTGTGGGGGTTTACTCTGACCTGCAAGGGAGATGAGGAAGTGAAAGGTCAAAACTCAAGGAAACTGCACATTCAACACGGTAGGCTATATCCATGTTTGGATTCAAACATTTGTTCAACTTCTGTCCCCCTAAGCCGTATGATATGGTGATGGTTAGAAATGCAGTATGGGCTGAAGACTCACCTTCAACGTAAGGCTGGGGCTCTCCGATCTTCCCAGCCACCTCATCAGCAGACTTCACCACCTCCATGTCCAGTATGACCACCACACGCCTGAAAAGAAAAACAGATTAACAGCTGCTTCGTAAATAACATTCCAAAGACTAAACACATGGTTGATAAATATACAGTTGAAGTCAGAAGTTTACATACACTTAGGTTGGAGTCATTAAAACTCGTTTTTCAACCACTCCACAAATTTCGTGTTAACAAAGTATAGTTTTGGCAAGTCGGTTAGGACATCTACTTTGTGCATAACACAAGTCACTTTTCCAACAATTGTGTAAAGACAGATTATTTCACTTAATCACAATTCCAGTGGGTCAGAAGTTTATTTACACTAAGTTGATTGTGCCTTTAAACAGGGTATACATTTCCAGAAAATTATGTAATGGCTTTAGAAGCTTCTGATAGGCTAGTTGACATCATTTGAGTCAATTGGAGGTGTACCTGTGGATGTGTTTCAAGGCCTACCTTCAAACTCAGTGCCTCTTTGCTTGACATCATGGGAAAATTAAAAGAAATCAGCCAAGACATCAGAAAAAATATTGTAGACCCCCACAAGTCTGTAAATTGCTCCCAAGAGTGAACCAAACGCCTGAAGGTACCACGTTCATCTGTACAAACAGTACGCAAGTATGAACACCATGGGACCACGCAGCCGTCATACTGCCCCTCAGGAAGGAGACGCGTTCTGTCTCCGAGAGATGAACGTACTTGGTACGAAAAGTGCAAATCAATCCCAGGACAACAGCAAAGGACCTTGTGAAGATGCTGGAGAAAACAGGTACAAAAGTATCCACAGTAAAACGAGTCCTATATCGACATAACCTGAAAGGCCGCTCAGCAAGGAAGAAGCCACTGCTCCAAAACTGCCATAAAAATTAGACTATGGTTTGCAACTGTACATGGGGACAAAAAAAATGTACTTCTTGGAGAAATGTCCTCCGGTCTGATGAAACAAAAATATAACTGTTTGGCCATAATGACCATCGTTATGTTTGGAGGAAAAAGGGTGAGGCTTGCAAGCCGAAGAACACCATCCCAACCGTGAAGCACGGGGGTGGCAGCATCATGTTGTGGAGGTGTTTTGCTGCTGGAGGGACTGGTGCACTTCAAAATAGATGGCATCATGAGGTAGGGAAATTATGTGGATATATTGAAGCAACATCTCAAGACATCAGTCAGGAAGTTAAAGCTTGGTCGCAAATGGGTCTTCCAAATGGACAATGACCCCAAGCATACTTCCAAAGTTGTAAGCAAAATGGCTTAAGGACAACAAAGTCAAGGTATTGGAGTGGCCATCACAAAGCCCTGACCCCAATCATATAGAAAATCTGTGGGAAGAACTGAAAAAGCATGTGTGAGCAAGGTCTAGAAACCTGACTCAGTTACACCAGCTCGGTCAGGAGGAATGGGCCAAAATTCACTCAACTTATTGTGGGAAGCTTGTGGAAGGCTATCCGAAACGTTTGACCCAAGCGAAACAATTTAAAGGCAATGCTACCAAATACTAATTGAGTGTATGTAAACTTCTGACCCACTGGGAATGTGATGAAATAAATAAAAGCTGAAATAAAGGATTTTCTCTCTACTATTATTCTGACATTTCACATTCTTAAAATAAAGTGGTGATCCTAACTGACCTAAGACAGGGAATTTTTACTAGGATTAAATGTCAGGAATTGTGAAAAACTGAGTTTAAATGTATTTTGCCAAGGTGTATGTAAACTTCCGACTTCAAGTGTGTGTGTGTGTGTGTGTGTGTGTGTGTGTATATATATGTATGTAGGTATATATATATATATATGTGTGTATGTGCATATCCATTGTGTGTGTCCCCATATTAACAGCTCTAAAAGTTTGTGACTCATCTCAGCCAATCTATCGAAAGGAGAAAAATGATGCAGCAACAAGGAGGACCTACATGAACAGCTAGCCTACATTAAAGTTATTTGAATAAACCATGTTTTCAATAGAAATGGACAGAAAAGGGTTAGTCATTCTGTAGGCAGGAAAACATGAAAAGATCAAAAGATAGAAGCAACATACCGTCCATCCTTTAAGATATTGGTCACGCTCCTCTTCAGCTGACAGATACAGTTTGGGGCTAGTCGGTTGTCCTCAGCCATTGGGTTGAGCTGGGTGGAGAGCATGAACGCTACAGGAGGGACAGAGATGTTAGAGACAAGACAGACCAACACAAACATCGGCAGTGCAGTAGAGGGTGGCCACCCACCGCACACGCCCATTGCTTGTGTTAGTCTGTCTTTGTCTATGACAGCTGATGATATGCATCGACCAACTAAACCCCCATCACTGACAGATACAAACAACATGCAATCCTTGGTAGTAAACATGGAACAGAGCTAATTGCAGCTCCGTCTAGTCTGGGATGAGGATAGATTTAGATCCCAAAAATATGTTCCTTAATAGGTCTTATTTTTTCATGACTATGTTATCACAATACTTCTTAAACTATGCCAAATTAAAAGGAAGAAATTGATTCATGTTTTTTTCTTTGACGACTTCCAGCTCTCTATTCCTTTTACTGAATGCTGACTACCTACTGCTGGTTTGCCCTAGGCAATCCACAGCATAAATCACATCCACAGCACAAAACACACCAAAGTGCCCCTGTCAGCGATTTACCTTGATATTTTCAGGGTGAGACTGTGGAAAGAGACTAAAACTCCTTTTGATTTACCCTGTTGTCTTTGAAGTCTAGCTCCTGGTGTAATTCAGATTACGACAGGATTGCACTATGGGGTGCAGTTTCTCAACAGCTTCATTTGGCAGGTCTCTAACATCTCCATTAAGAATATCCTTAACTTTAATTTAAACTGATACCTTGACATTTACTATATATCCAATACAATTTGAACCAAGCATTAATTTAAAATACTGGCATATATTATTCAAACAGAAAACGTTAGTTTTCTTTGCATGCCTTTACCACAAAGCAATGCTATATATGTTTAGCTTGCTTCATTTGTGTCACCAAACCCACTGGCTCCAGGTCATCTATAAGTCTTTGCTAGGTAAAGCCCTGCCTTATCTCAGCTCACTGGTCACCATAGCAGCACCCACCCGTAGCACGTGCTCCAACAGGTATATTTCACTGGTCACCCTCAAAGCCAATTCCTCCATTGGCCACCTATCCTTCCAGTTCTCTGCTGCCAATGACTGGAAAGAATTGCAAAAAAGAAGCTGGAGACTCATATCTACCTCACTAACTTTAAGAACCAGCTGTCAGAGCAGCTCACAGATCATTGCACCTGTACATAGCCATCTGTAAATAGCCCATCCAACAACCTCATCCCCAAACTTTTATTTATTTTTGCTCCTTTGCACCCCAGTATCTCTACTTGCACATTCATCTTCTGCACATCTATTACTCCAGTGTTTAATTGCTAAATTGTAATTATTTTGCCACTATGGCCTATTTATTACCTTGCCTCCCTTATCCTACCTCATTTGCACACACTGTAAATAGACTTCTCTATTGTGTTATTGAATGTATGTTTGTTTATTCCATGTGTAACTCTGTGTTGTTTGTGTCACACTGCTTTGCTTTATCTTGGCCAGGTCGCTGTTGCTAATAAGAACATGTTAACTAGCCTACCTGGTTAAAGCCTACCTGGTTAAAGCCTACCTGGTTAAAGAAAGGAGAAATAAAAAATGTATAAAAATGTGCCACCTGTAATGGTCACCTGCCTCCTGCTCTACAACCATTTCTGAGTGTACTTTGAACAGGTGGTGGAGTGGATTTGGAATAGTTCTACTCACAAGACATTGAGTGCTGTCCATCACTCATCATCAGACGAAAGCGGGCTTGTCCACTGCCTCCATCAATTTTACGGATGTTCTGAAAGAATATGAATACAGGAGTGCGGTCGACATCATCTTGTGGTCCAAATCTGTATTACCATCTTGGGGAATATCCTTGTCTTAAATGTTGTATGTCCATACTGTCCAAGTTAGCTAATTGTTGACAATGCCAGTAGTCATTCTTCAACAGTTGGCCCTATTAACTTGGCCAACTAACAGGTTAAGTTCGCTAAAGTTAGCGAGCTAACGTTAGCTAGCTACTTCCACGTCCATTCATACTCACCACTAATTGAAGTATGGGGTTTTGTAAATCATTAGAGCATTTGGTTAGGGCCTGTTGAAAGAGTAGAACACAGCTTGAGAGAGATGAAATATATATATAGATGGCTACCTAACGTAAGCTAGCATTGTGGCTAGCTCAACAAAGCAGCAAGTCAACACTCAGTGCACAGTCCCCGTCTGAAAACCATCTTCCTCAATGCTGGGAACACTTTGTTTGCATGCTTTCTGGGATGTCATAAAATGCCACCACCTACCTCAATCGCTCCCTTTGTCAGCATGTTGCGTTTATAGCTATGTAGGGTAAAAATGTATGTTTTAACTCAAGAGAGGACAATCTCACTTCTACAGTGGCAGTGTTGCGTCTGTGGCGCCAAATGTATGCCTGAACGCGCGAACTGTTCATGACGTCATCGCGTCATTTACTGCTAAGTCTTCCGGTTTCTCTTATAGATTTAGGATCAGTTTACACTCGCCAAACCACCTTTAGCAACAGGCAGTAATATAAAAAACTGACCTTAGAACAGCGTGACGAGCCAACGGGCCTCTATGACACTTTGGTTAAACGTGTAAAAAAGTGTTTATATAGTAAGGCATTGCAATGCCAAAAATTGCTTTATAAGAACACAAAATAACAGTTAATAGCTGCTCATTTTATTAGATGTCCTGCAAATCCTGCAACATTTATGAAAACCGTCTTTGTTGAAGCAAAACAAGGCGCTACATGGTCAATCTGGAGTCTGCATTGGCCATGCAGCATTTATGGTGATATGGCTTCTGAAGAAGTCAGTGCATTCAAATATATTGTGCTTCGCTGAGCAGAGATGTTGTGAAAGAAGTTGTCAAGGAAGTGAGTTTGTGTTTATACAGGACCTCACGCCCCCACTTACCTTCAACCTTCAATCATGTCAATGCAGAGCTATATAGAGCCCTCTGCATTGTTACAAAATTTGGGAGGCGGAAAGTCATGCGGTATGAAGCTCAATTTGACCTCTGTATGCACCGAAACCGTCCATAGAGTCTCCATAAACATTTTCAGATCAAGCATAAATTGATCCACCCCGCCCATATATTGTTTATCAGTTACTTTACACCACTGCGGTTTTGTCACAGTCCCTTCTAACGTGTCCTGCATGGCTTGTGAGCGTCTTAGGAAAATAGAAGACGTGCATGTCCCTGAGAGTGTTAGCTTTCTGGCACGGGCTCATAATAGTCCCAACCGCCGTTCAAAAGCTGGAGTTAAAAGTGAAACTGATCCATTTGCCACAATAAATAATGTAATATTAAACAAAATAGTGCCAAGTTCACGAAGCACCCTGATGGTGTGGTTGCCTAATGGTAAGTCTGCCCCTCCTAAAACACAAACCATATTGTTTTACATCAATTAGAGTCAATGCATTGAGAGTTGTGTCTCCCATTGACTGCCTTGCTCAGTGTCAGAATGACCTTGTCATCTTGGTGATTCGATCCAGCAATCTTCCAGTTATTGGCCCAATGCTCTAACCACTAGGCTACCTGCTACCCCATCCAACAAATAGTGTCATGTGCAAATATACTGAACAAAAATATAAACGCAACATGTAAACATGTTTCATCAGCTGAAATAAAAGAAAATACATTTTCCATACTCATAAAAACGTATTTCTCTCAAATTTTGTGGACAAATTTGTTTCCATCCCTGTTAATCAGCATTTCTCCTTTGCCAGGATAATCCCTCCATCTGACAGGTGTGGCATATCAATAGGCTGATTAAATAGCATGATCATTACACAAGTGAACCTTTTAGAAACATTTTAGAGAATTTGGAAGTACGTCCATCGGGCCTCACAACCACAGACGATGTGTAACCAACACATCCAACTTCTTCACCCGAGGGAGACCTGCCACCCAGACAGCTGACGAAACCGAGGAGTATTTCTGTATATAATAAAGCTCTTTTGTGGGGAAAAACTCATTCTTATTGGCTGGGCCTGGCTCCGCAGTGGGTGGGCCTGGCTCCCAAGTAAGTGGGCCTATGTCCTCCCAGGCCCACCCATGGCTGCGCCCCTGACTAGTCATGTGAAATCCATAGATTAGGGCAGGGGTGGCACTTTGGTTATAGAAGTGGGGAACATCTTTAAAAATATATATTATCCAATAGGATAAACACTCCAAACAGCCTACCCGGCCGCTCGAAGGCGTCCACATGGTCCTAAAGCACACCTTTGCCTCGTTTTGTATCACATTAGCATGGTAAAACTGGCAGGGACAAAAATGCAATTTCAGAATGTGGAAACAAAGTTGCGCCCCTGGATTAGGGCCTAATGAATGCATTTCCATTAACTAATTTCCTTAAATGAACTGTATATCAGTAAAATTGTTGAAAATGTTGCATTTATATTTTTGTTCAGTATATGTTTTGACAAAACTTCGTTTATAAATCGTTTATAAATCTCAGGTTTATAAATTAGGGACCAGGCACAACAAATAGGCCTAAATGTTCAAGTAATAGTCCACGGACCTCCCATCCACGGACCTCCCCTGTCTTCACAACACAGAAGTATTGAATGGCTTCTTCTCTGGCGAGGAAGTGATTGAGTTAGAATTAAGCAGAGCGTCAAAGTAAATTTGGTGAAGACGAATGTTCTGAATGGACAACAGTAAAATCGAAAACTGGAACAAAAAGAATATTGTCGAAAATTGGAGTGGAGGATACGTGTGTAAATGATAATGAATCGCTTCTTGTTGGGATGCGGTTGTTGAGTTAGGGCAAAGGTGTTCTAATTCTCATTGGTCTAACGTTATCTGTGGTAAGGATGCATATGCGGGAAACTGTTTGAGGTGTCAAATGGTGAAGTATGCGCTTGGAAAAGTGGAGTCTGTCAGTGACCAATAGTGGTTTTGTTTTGATTAATTGTATTTTTGACAAGCAGAATAGGCAACAGGGTAGATGGGTAGATGATAAGTAGTAGCAGCTTATCATTCATGTCAGCAGCACCACCCCTTGACAAGCTCGCTTGTTGGTTTAGTGTAAAATTAAAGAGTCTTGTTTCTATGTAGACTTGTATTTCTTTTTTCAACCGTTAAACCGTTAACAGGTTCATCTTACCAAAATTTTGTTTAGAATTGTAATGCAACTTGATAATTGATATTCTATTTCAAATGTCTTCGCAGGAAACATCGTCAGACACTTCCTCCTTCAATGGAAGAGTGAGAGAGTCCTCCTCTGTGCTGGAGGGAGCCATTGGGAGGACAGTCTGTCAGACCTGGATGAGTAGGTTACCATGGAGTGGCTAGTGTCGGCTGTAGGGAAGGACCTAGGGTTGGACCGTTGGCAGCTGAGTCCAGGGCCCGGCCTCAAGAGCTGGTGGCCCTGGTCCCCACCCGCTGGGTGATGGGCCTAAGGGAGAGGTGGGGCATCCGTTGTGCCCGTTCAGAGAGTGCCAGAGAGCCTGAGATTCGCACCTACCACTAGCGCTCCCTAGTGAAGCTGCCTCCTGGCTGGACCCGTGTGCGCATCCAGGGCTTGAGGAAAAGCAAGCTGAGCTACAGGCTGGCAAGGGACCCAGGCTGCCAACTAGTCTCCCAGGATTCTTTCATGAAGACCATGTAGGGGGTATCACAAAGTCATTTCAGGTATCGTTCCAGTTAATTGCGTACAATTTTTGGAGGGGGTCAACTTTAATTGCGAAATAACAGCATTATACAGTATTTTAAGCACTTACATATACAGTGCCTTGCGAAAGTATTCGGCCCCCTTGAACTTTGCGACCTTTTGCCACATTTCAGGCTTCAAACATAAAGATATAAAACTGTATTTTTTTGTGAAGAATCAACAACAAGTGGGACACAATCATGAAGTGGAACGACATTTATTGGATATTTCAAACTTTTTTAACAATTCAAAAACTGAAAATTTGGGCGTGCAAAATTATTCATCCCCTTTACTTTCAGTGCAGCAAACTCTCTCCAGAAGTTCAGTGAGGATCTCTGAATGATCCAATGTTGACCTAAATGACTAATGATGATAAATACAATCCACCTGTGTGTAATCAAGTCTCCGTATAAATGCACCTGCACTGTGATAGTCTCAGAGGTCCGTTAAAAGCGCAGAGAGCATCATGAAGAACAAGGAACACACCAGGCAGGTCCGAGATACTGTTGTGAAGAAGTTTAAAGCCGGATTTGGATACAAAAAGATTATATTATAATCTTATATTGAAATGGAAGGAGTATCAGACCACTGCAAATCTACCAAGACCTGGCCGTCCCTCTAAACTTTCAGCTCATACAAGGAGAAGACTGATCAGAGATGCAGCCAAGAGGCCCATGATCACTCTGGATGAACTGCAGAGATCTACAGCTGAGGTGGGAGACTCTGTCCATAGGACAACAATCAGTCGTATATTGCACAAATCTGGCCTTTATGGAAGAGTGGCAAGAAGAAAGCCATTTCTTAAAGATATCCATAAAAAGTGTCGTTTAAAGTTTGCCACAAGCCACCTGGGAGACATACCAAACATGTGGAAGAAGGTGCTCTGGTCAGATGAAACCAAAATTGAACTTTTTGGCAACAATGCAAAACGTTATGTTTGGCGTAAAAGCAACACAGGTCATCACCCTGAACACACCATCCCCACTGTCAAACATGGTGGTGGCAGCATCATGGTTTGGGCCTGCTTTTCTTCAGCAGGGACAGGGGAGATGGTTAAAATTGATGGGAAGATGGATGGAGCCAAATACAGGACCATTCTGGAAGAAAACCTGATGGAGTCTGCAAAAGACCTGAGACTGGGACGGAGATTTGTCTTCCAACAAGACAATGATCCAAAACATAAAGCAAAATCTACAATGGAATGGTTCAAAAATAAACATATCCAGGTGTTAGAATGGCCAAGTCAAAGTCCAGACCTGAATCCAATCGAGAATCTGTGGAAAGAACTGAAAACTGCTGTTCACAAATGCTCTCCATCCAACCTCACTGAGCTCGAGCTGTTTTGCAAGGAGGAATGGGAAAGAATTTCAGTCTCTCGATGTGCAAAACTGATAGAGACATACCCCAAGCGACTTACAGCTGTAATCGCAGCAAAAGGTGGCGCTACAAAGTATTAACTTAAGGGGGCTGAATAATTTTGCACGCCCAATTTTTCCGTTTTTGATTTGTTAAAAAAGTTTGAAATATCCAATAAATGTCGTTCCACTTCATGATTGTGTCCCACTTGTTGTTGATTCTTCACAAAAAAATACAGTTTTATAACTTTATGTTTGAAGCCTGAAATGTGGCAAAAGGTCGCAAAGTTCAAGGGGGCCGAATACTTTCGCAAGGCACTGTATATCTGGAGTACCTCTCCTGTCCTATTCGGTGTCCTGTGTGAATCTAAGTGTGCGTTCTCTAATTCTCTCCTTCTCTCTTTCTTTCTCTCTCTCGGAGGACTTGAGCCCTAGGACCATGCCCCAGGATTACCTGACATGATGACTCCTTGCTGTCCCCAGTCCACCTGGCCGTGCTGCTGCTCCAGTTTCAACTGTTCTGCCTTCTTATTATTCTAACATGCTGATCATTTATGAACATTTGAACATCTTGGCCATGTTCTGTTATAATCTCCACCCGGCACAGCCAGAAGAGGACTGGCCACCCCACATATGCTCTCTCTAATTCTCTCTTTTTTTCTCTCTCTCGGAGGACCTGAGCCCTAGGACCATGCCCCAGGACTACCTGACATGATGACTCCTTGCTGTCCCCAGTCCATCTGAACGTGCTGCTGCTCCAGTTTCAACTGTTCTGCCTTATTATTATACGACCATGCTGGTCATTTATGAACATTTGAACATCTTGGCCATGTTCTGTTATAATCTCCACCCGGCACAGCCAGAAGAGGACTGGCCACCCCACATAGCCTGGTTCCTCTCTAGGTTTCTTCCTAGGTTTTGGCCTTTCTAGGGAGTTTTTCCTAGCCACCGTGCTTCTACACCTGCATTGCTTGCTGTTTGGGGTTTTAGGCTGGGTTTCTGTACAGCACTTTGAGATAACAGCTGATGTACGAAGGGCTATATAAATACATTTGATTTGATTTGGAGTCAGCAGAGATGCTCTACGTGGTTCTCCCTTACACCCAGTACTCACTCCACGACGTCGCCAGCTACAGCCCAGCCAAGCTGGCCAACAGCCATGCCAAAGTGCGGTTCATCCTCTACCAGTTACTGATCGCGTTGCGGGCCTGTCAGGCGTCGGGGCTATCCTGTGGAGCGCTCTCCCTGCAGAACATAGCGGTGGACGAGCAGCTCTGCAGCCACCTCAAGGTCACCCTGGCCCATTATGAAAAGCTGGGGGAGGACAGAGAGGCTGACTGCTATGTTACAGAGGGAAAAGTCCCAAGAAGCTTCAAGGTGAGGGACCAGGTGTGACTGTGATAAGAGGCTGTGCAGAGATTGTTTTGATGAGCTCAAGTCCTTGGTCCTGGACTGGGTCCATGGTAGAGTCAGCAACTTCCGCTACCTGATGGAGCTGGATGGCGGGAGGGAGACCCTAACTACCACCCTGTCCTGCCTTGGATGGTGGACTTCACTGTGCCATATGGGAGGTTCCAGGACCTCAGGCGGTCCAAGTTCAGGCTGAACAAAGGAGACAAGCAGCTGGACTTTACCTATGAGATGACCAAAGAGGCCCTTGCAGCAGCAGTGGCTTACGGAGGTGGGCAGGCAGTATTGTAGGAGGCCTGGGTCTGGGTGGGTCTGTAGGCGCCGGTGGTTCAGTGTTGTCAGACATCACCTACTATGTCTATAGGGCCCGCGACCAAGTATCTTCTGAAGCCCCTGGTCAGTGTGTACTAGATCTCACGGGGCCTCAGAGGTTGCTTCTACCTCTACAAAGACTGCTTGGTTCTGCAGCTGATTGTCAGACTGGGTCTGCAGGCCTTCCTGTCCAGCCTCCTGCCACATGTGCTCCAGATCATCTCTGGCTTTGAGAGCAGCAGCTCGGGCTTCGGGCCCCAAAGGGAGGCCAGCAAAGACCTGAGGGGAGGGGCATTTGACCTGGGAGAGGAGGAGGAGGACTACCAGTAAGGCAGGCCATCCTCAGGCTCTGTGAGTGGGAAGGTGGTGGGGGCAGTGGAGGGGCTGGGGTTGTAGGGGTGGGGGGAGATCCAGGGCTGATGGACTACTCCTCAGGTGTCAGCCTCAACGACCAGGTGTTTCCTCTCAGAGGGCGAGGACTTCCAGAATGGCTTCTACGTCAACAATGGAGCAGGGGAGTTACTGGGGGAAAACTGCAGTGTCAGAACTCACCAGTAGGAGGCAACGAGCAGGACCTGGAGTCTTTGAGCTTGGGGAAACTGAGCGACAAGGACAGCACTAGCGAGGTCTCTATCGGAGACGCCGACTCCACTTGGGACTGAACCAGTCTGAAGTCAGCTGACAGCAGCCAGGTCTTGAAGCAGGCCAGCGAGGGAGAGGAGCTGGAGGAAGAGACTGAGACAGACTGAGGAATGGAAGGAGAGCGGGACATGGGAGGGCAGTGGTCCCAGCCTAGAACTGACGTTATGTGGCTGCACAGAGGAGACAGTGGCCACCCTGGAGGGTGAGTTTATCAATGGCATGGATTTGGAGGACTCACAGAAAGACATGGTGGGAGAGGAGGAGGAGGAGAAAGAGCATGACCCGTCAGAGGAGGAGGAGGAAAAAGAGCAGAAGATCCTTCGAGGTGAGATTCTACTAACATATCATAACCACACTGTGTGTATGTGTGAGTATGAGAGCGAGTGGGTAGATGTGAGTTTAGCCGAGTGTGTAATAAGCCTATCTGAGTGAGAGGATATCAACATCTAACCACTCATGTCACTCCTGCAGTCTGATTCTAGAATTCTGCTCTGAGCTCCAGAACCATAACCATATGCTCTAGATCTGTTAGAATTATTCTCTGAATTATAGAACTCATTCATGACAGGAAAATATAATGATTGCATGTTTTATTATTAGGTTAGAAACTGAATATGTGCTTATCATATGATCTCTGGTCTTTGCTGAAGAAAGAACTAAGTACAGTGTCTTCATTAGACACTATTATGCCAGTATACAGAGAAGCTGTCGGTTATGTCCGTAGGCTAAATCATACAGCGTTCATGGCATTCACTTCACAATGGGAAGAGCAGGAAGGTGGTGTAGTGACTGGAAGTTCATAGCCCGCAGGGAGACTCATGTACACCACGTCCCTCAGTGGAGAACCACGGCGTTGGAAATGGGTTCGTTGTTGCTGTGGAGTTTTTTCATCTTTATACAAGTTCACACCCAGCAAAGCAGAGCCCCTGCCCATGGTGTGAATCTGAAGTCCTATACTCCTTTCACTGGTGCTGTGAAGATACCTGTTTCAGAGGGGAAAATGGGGAGGGATCAAATATATTTCAAATGTATTTATAAAGACCTTCTTACATCAGCTGATATCTCAAAGTTATGTACAGAAACCCAGCCTAAAACCGCAAACAGCAAGCAATGCAGGTGTAGAAGCACGGTGACTAGGAAAAACCAGAACCTAGGAAGAAACCTAGAGAGGAACCAGGCTATGAGGGGTGGCCAGTTCTATTCTGGCAGTTCCGGGTGGAGATTATAACAGAACATGGCCAAGATGTTCAAACGTTCATAGATGACCAGCAGGGTTAAATAATAATAATAATCACAGTGGTTGTAGAGGGTGCAACAGGTCAGCACCTCAGGAGTAAATGTCAGTTGGCTTTTCATAGCCGATCACATTGAGTATCTCTACCGCTCCTGCTGTCTCTAGAGAGTTGAAAACAGCAGGTCTGGGACAGGTAGCACGTCCGGTGAACAGGTCAGGGTTCAATACTCCAGATATAACAGCTTGACCCTAGCCCCCCGACACACAAACTACTGCAGCATAAATACTGGAGGCTGAGACAGGGGTCGGGAGACACTGTGGCCCCATCCGACGATACCCCCGGACAGAGCCAAACAGGCAGGATATTACCCCACCCACTTTGCCAAAGCACAGCCCCCACACCACTAAAGGGATATCTTCTACCACCAACTGACCATCCTGAGACAAGGCCGAGTATAGCACACAAAGATCTCCGCCACGGCACAACCCAAGGGGTGCGTCAACCCAGACAGGAAGATCACGTCAGTGACTCAACCCACTCAAGTGACGCACCCCTCCTAGGGACTGCATGGAAGAGCACCAGTAAGCCAGTGACTCAGTCCCTAGAATAGGGTTAGAGGCAGAGAATCCTAGTGGAAAGAGGGGAACCGGCCAGGCAGAGATGGCAAGGGTGGTTCGTTGCTCCAGTGCCTTTCCGTTCACCTTCACACTCCTGGGCCAGACTACACTCAATCATAGGACCTACTGAAGAGATGAGTCTTCAATAAAGACTTAAAGGTCGAGACCGAGTCTGCGTCTCTCACATGGATAGGCAGACCATTCCATAAAATGGAGCTCTATAGGAGAAAGCCCTGCCTCCAGCTGTTTGCTTAGAAATTCTAGGGACAATGAGGAGGCCTGTGTCTTGTGACCGTAGCGTACGTGTAGGTATGTATGGTAGGACCAAATCGGAAAGGTAGGTAGGAGCAAGCCCATGTAATGCTTTGTAGGTTAGCAGTACATTTTCAGAACAAGAATAGACTGACGAGTTTCAGAAGAAAGTCATTTGTTCCTGGCCATTTTGAGCCTGTAAACGAATCCACAAATACTCATGCTCCAGATACTCATCTAGTCTAAAGGCGGACAGTTTTATTGCTTCTTTAATCAGAACAACCGTTTTCAGCTGTGCTAACATTATTGCAAAAGGGTTTTCTAATGATGAATTAGCCTTTAAAAATGATAAACTTGGATTAGCTAACACAACGTGCCATTGGAACACAGGAGTGATGGTTGCTGATAATGGGCCTCTGTACACCTATGTAGATATTCCATAAAAAATCTGCCATTTCCAGCTACAATTGTCATTTACAACATGAACAATGTCTACACTGTATTTCTGATCAATTTAATGTTTTCATGGACAACAAATGTGCTTTCTTTCAAAAACAAGGACATTTATAAGTGACCCTAAACGGTAGTACGTATACGGTAGTACACATACTTTGAACAGTAGTATACATACATACATACATACACACATAACATACCTAACAATAATGAGGCTCTATACACGGGGTACCGGTACTGAGTCAATGTACAGGGTCCAGGCTAGTCAAGGTCATTTGTACGTGTAGGTAGGAGTAAAGTGCTCTGTCTTATGCCAAACAATTTTGGAGTGAATTTTAGCACAAACATTTTTTTTTACCCAGGCTAGGACAAATTAATGCTGAACTGAACTTTACCCCCACATGATCGGGCATGGCAGCAGATTTCATGTTTTAGATGCTCACTGTGTTTGATATCTCACCCCCCACTGGGATTGGGCTTTGGCAGAGGTGGTGGATTTTGTTAGGAGAGATTGCAAAGCATTTTCGTCCAGAACCCAAATTGATTAGTGAGAGATTTGGTTTTGGGTGCCGAGAATATCAGTTGTTATTCTTGTGTTGACTGTATAACACTGATAACTGATTTCTCCCTGCAGACACGGTCTGCAAGACCGTTAGATGGCTGTCTGCAAAGCTTGGACCCACAGTGACGTCTCGATATGTGGCCAGGAATCAGCTCCGGCTGCTCACCATCTGCTACATTGGTGAGTAATTGATGGATAGTTGGCACCGAAAGGACAGGATTTTCAAATACTGAGAGAGGTTGCTGTAACAGTTGTTACATACTATATTACAGAAAACACCAAGTAACCACACTATCTATTGTCCTGGTTGAAATATGAAACGATCAACCAGTTTACACTTAAAAATACATTTTACTGCTTTATGATAGAGATCCTATTAAATGAGGATATCCCTATTAAATCAGGGATTATATACAGTTGAAGTCAGAAGTTTACATACACTTAGGTTGGAGTCATTAAAACTTGATTTTCAACCACTCCACACATTTCTTTTTAACAAACTATAGTTTTGGCAAGTCGGTTAGGATATCTACTTTGTGCATGACACAAGTAATTTTTCCAACAATTATTACAGTGAATTATAAGTGCAATAATATGTTTGTTTCACAATTCCAGTGAGTCAGAAGTTTACATACAGTAAGTAGACTGTGCCTTTAAACAGCTTGGACAATTCCAGAAAATTATGTCATGGCTTTAGAAGCTTCTGATAGGCTAATTGACATAATTTGAGTTATTGGAGGTGTACCTGTGGGAGTATTTCAGGTCTACCTTCAAACTCAGTGCCTCTTTGCTTGACATCATGGGAAAATCGTTTAACTAGGCAAGTCAGTTAAGAACAAATTCTTATTTACAATGACGGCCTACCCCGGCAAAACCCAGACGATGCTGGGCCAATTGTGCGCCGCCCTATGGGACTCCCAATCATGGCCGATGTGATACAGCCTGGAATCGAACCTGGGACTGTAGTGACGCCTCTTGCACTGAGATGCAGTGCCTTAAACCGCTGCGCCACTCAGGAAACCCAAATCATGTCCAGTAGATTGAATTTACTGCAGGTGGACTCCAAGTTGTAGAAACATCACAAGGATGTTAACTTCCGGCGCCGACAGAGATGGCCGCCTCGCTTCGCGTTCCTAGGAAATTATGCAGTATATATATTTTTTTTACGTGTTATTTCTTACATTGGTACCCCAGGTAATCTTAGGTTTCATTACAGTCGGGAGGAACTACTGAATATAAGAGCAATGTCAACTCACCATCAGTATGACCAGGAATATGACTTTCACGAAGCGGATCCTGTGTTCTGCCTTCCACCCAGGACAACAGAATGGATCCCAGCCTGCGACCCAAAACAACGACGTCGTAAAAGAGGGAAACTAAGCGGTCTTCTGGTCAGGCTCCGGAGATGGGCACATCGCGCACCACTCCCTAGCATACTACTAGCCAATGTCTCTTCACAACAAGGATTTTTCACGGAAACATGGCTCACTCGAGAGACGCTAACGGAATCGGTGCAGCCAGCTGGTTTCTTCACGAATCGCGCCGACAGAAACAAACATCTTTCTGGTAAGAAGAGGGGCGGGGGCGTATGCCTTATGATTAACGCGACGTGGTGTGATCACAACAACATACAGGAACTCAAGTCCTTCTGTTCACCTGACTTAGAATTCCTCACAATCAAATGTCGACCGCATTATCTACCAAGGGAATTCTCTTCGATTATAATCACAGCCGTATATATTCCCCCCCCAAGCAGACACATCGATGGCCCTGAACTAACTTTATTTGACTCTTTGCAAACTAGAAACCACGTATCCTGAGGCTGCATTCATTGTAGCTGGGGATTTTAACAAGGCTAATCTGAAAACAAGACTCCCTGAATTGTATCAGCATATCGATTGTGCAACCAGGGCTGGTAAAACCTTGGATCATTGCTATTCTAACTTCCGCGATACATATAAGGCCCTCCCCCGCCCTCCTTTCAGAAAAGCTGACCACGACTCCATTTTGTTGCTCCCTGCCTACAGACAGAAACTAAAACAACGAGCTCCCGCGCTCAGGTCTGTTCAACGCTGATCTGACCAATCTGATTCCACGCTTCAAGACTGCTTCGGTCACGTTGACTGGGATATGTTCCGCATTGCTTCCAACAACAACATTGACAAATACGCTGATTCGGTGAGCGAGTTCATTAGAAAGTGCATTGACGATGACGTTCCCATAGCAACGATTAAAACATTCCCAAACCAGAAACCGTGGATTGATGGCAGCATTCGTGTGAAACTGAAAGCGCGAACCACTGCTTTTAACCAGGGAAAGGTGACCAGAAACATGACCGAATACAAACAGTGTAGTTATTCCCTCCGCAAGGCAATCAAACAAGTCACAATTCAACGGCTCAGACACAAGAGGTATGTGGCAGGGTCTACAGTCAATCACGAATTACAAAAAGAAAACCAGCCCCGTCTCGGACCAGGATGTCTTGCTCCCAGGCAGACTAAATAACTTTTTTGCCTGCTTTGAGGACAATACAGTGCCACTGACACGGCCCGCAACCAAAACCTGCAGACTGTCCTTCACTGCAGCTGACGTGAGTAAAACATTTAAACGTGTTAACCCTCGCAAGGCTGCAGGCCCAGATGGCATCCCCAGCCGCGCCCTCAGAGCATGCGCAGACCAGCTGGCTGGTGTGTTTACGGACATATTCAATCAATCCTTATCTCAGTCTGCTGTTCCCACATGGTTCAAGAGGACCACCATTGTCCCTGTTCCCAAGAAAGCTAAGGTAACTGAGCTAAATGACTACCGCCCGTAGCACTCACTTCCGTCATCATGAAGTGCTTTGAGGGCTAGTCCCTCAAGGACCATATCACCTCCACCCTACCTGACACCCTAGACCCACTCCAATTTGCTTACCGCCCAAATAGGTCCACAGACGATGCAATCTCAACCACACTGCACACTGCCCTAACCCATCTGGACAAGAGGAATACCTACGTGAGAATGCTGTTCATCGACTACAGCTCAGCATTTAACACCATAGTACCCTCCAAACTTGTCATCAAGCTCGAGACCCTGGGTCTCGACCCCGCCCTGTGCAACTGGGTACTGGACTTCCTGACGGGCCGCCCCCAGGTGGTGAGGGTAGGTAACAACATCTCCACCCCGCTGATCCTCAACACTGGGGCCCCGCAATGGTGCGTTCTGAGCCCTCTCCTGTACTCCCTGTTCACCCACGACTGCGTGGCCATGCACGCCTCCAACTCAATCATCAAGTTTGCAGACGACACTACAGTAGTAGGCTTGATTACCAACAACGACGAGATGGCCTACAGGGAGGAGGTGAGGGCCCTCGGAGTGTGGTGTCAGGAAAATAACCTCACACTCAACGTCAACAAAACAAAGGAGATGATTGTGGACTTCAGGAAACAGCAGAGGGAGCACCCCCCTATCCACATCGATGGGACAGTAGTGGAGAGGGTAGTAAGTTTTAAGTTCCTCGGCGTACACATCACAGACAAACTGAATTGGTCCACCCACTCAGACAGCGTCGTGAACCTCAGGAGGCTGAAGAAATTTGGTCACCAAAAGCACTCACAAACTTCTACAGATGCACAATCTAGAGCATCCTGTCGGGCTGTATCACCGCCATCAACCGTAAGGCTCTCCAGAGGGTAGTGAGGTCTGCACAACTCATCACCGGGGGCAAACTACCTGCCCTCCAGGACACCTACACCACCCGATGTCACAGGAAGGCCATAAAGATCATCAAGGACAACAACCACCTGAGCCACTGCCTGTTCACCCTGCTATCATCCAGAAGGCGAGGTCAGTACAGGTGCATTAAAGCAGGGACCGAGAGACTGAAAAACAGCTTCTATCTCAAGGCCATCAGACTGTTAAACAGCCACCACTAACATTGAGGGGCTGCTGCCAACACACTGACTCAACTCCAGCCACTTTAATAATGGAAATTGATGTAAAAAATGTATCACTAGCCACTTTAAACAATGCTACTTAATATAATGTTTTCATACCCTACATTACTCATCTCATATGTATATGTATATACTGTACTCTATATCATCTAATGCATCTTTATGTAATACATGTATCACTAGCCACTTTAAACTATGCCACTTTGTTTACATATTCTACATTACTCATCTCATATGTACAGTGGGGCAAAAAGTATTTAGTCAGCCACCAATTGTGCAAGTTCTCCCACTTAAAAAGATGAGAGGCCTGTAATTTTCATCATAGGTACACTTCAACTATGACAGACAAAATGAGAAAAAAAATCCAGAAAATCACATTGTAGGATTTTTTATGAATTTATTAGCAAATTATGGTGGAAAATAAGTATTTGGTCACCTACAAACAAGCAAGATTCCTGGCTCTCACAGACCTGTAACTTCTTCTTTAAGAGGCTCCTCTGTCCTTCACTCGTTACCTGTATTAATGGCACCTGTTTAAAAAAAACTATTTTCGACATTGTAGAATAATAGGGAAGACATCAACTATGAAATAACACATATGGAATCCTGTAGTAACCAGAAAAGTGTTAAACAAATCTAAATATATTTTATATTTGAGATTTTTCAAAGTAGTTACCCTTTGCCTTGACAGCTTTGCACACTCTTGGCATTCGCTCAACCAGCTCCATGAAGTAGTCACCTGGAATGCATTTAAATTAACAGGTGTGCCTTGTTAAAAGTTGATTTGTGGAATTTCTTTCCTCGATGCATTTGAGCCAATCAGTTGTGTTGTGACAAGGTAGGTGTGGTATACCGAAGATAACACTATTTGGTAAAATACCAAGTCCATATTATGGCAAGAACAGCTCAAATAAGCAAAGAGAAATTACAGTCCATCATTACTTTAAGACATGAAGGTCAGTCAATCCGGAAAATGTAAAGAACTTTGAAAGTTTATTCAAATGCAGTCGCAAAAACCACCAAGCACCATGATGAAACTGGCTCTCATGAAACTGACTCTCAGAGTTACCTCTGCTGCAGAGGATAAGTTCATTAGAGTTAACTGCACATCAGAATGCAGCCCAAATAAATGCTTCACAGAGTTCAAGTAACAGATACATTTCAACATGAAATGGGTCAAGAAACACAAGCAATGGACATTAGACCGGTGGAAATCTGTCCTTTTGGTCAGATGAGTCCACTGTGTCTTTGTGAGACGCCGAGTAGGTGAACGGATGATCTCCACATGTGTGGTTTCTACCGTAAAGCATGGAGGAGGAGGTGTGATGGCGTGGGGGTGCTTTGCTGGTGACACTCAGTGATTTTTTATTTAGAATTCAATTCACGGCACACTTAACCAGCCTGGCTACCACAGCATTCTGCAGCAATACGCCATCCCATCTGGTTTGCGCTTATTGGGACTATCATTTGTTTTTCAACAGGACAATGACCCAACACCTCCAGGCTGTGTAAGGGCTATTTGACCAAGAAGGAGAGTGATGGAGTGCTGCATCAGATGACCTGGCCTCCACAATCACCTGACCTCAACAGAATTGAGGTGGTTTGGGATGAGTTGTACCGCAGAGGGACGGAGACGCAGCCAACAAGTGCTCAGCATATGTGGGAACTCCTTCAAGACTTTTGGAAAAACATTCCTCGTGAAGCTGTTTGAGAGAATGCCAAGAGTGTGTAAAGCTGTCATCAAGGCAAAGGGTGACTACTTTGAAGAATCAAAAATGTGAAGTATATAATTTTTAATTTTGTTATTTTTTACTGCATGGTTCCATATGTGTTACTTCATAGTTTTGATGTCTTCACTATTATTCTACAATGTAAAAATAAAGAAAAACCTTTGAATGAGTAGGTGTGTCCAAACTTTTGAATGGCACTGTACGTACTAACAACTCAACAAGATCTCAAAGTTTACCTTTGAAATTCGACTTATTATGGATGAACGTCTATTTGGATGAACGCCTGGTTACAGGGTTAAAACAGAAATGCGTGAGGCCGAAAAAGCACTGGGACATTTTCAGCTTCCAGGAATAGTGTATAGATCCTTGCGACATGGGGCTGTGCCTTATCATTCTGAAACATGAGGTAATGGCGGCGGAAGAATGGCACGACAATGGGCCTCAGGATCTCATCACTGTATCTCTGTGCATTCAAATTGCCATCGATAAAATCCAATTGTGTTCAGTGTCCGTAGCTTATGCCTACCAATACCGTAATCCCACCACCACCGTGGGCACTCTGTTCAGCACGTTGACATTGTAAACCGCTCGCCCACATGACACCATACATGCTGTCTACCATCTGCCTGGTACAGTTGAAACCAGGATTCATCTGTGAAGAGCACACTTCTCAAGCTTGCCAGTGGCCATTGAAGGTGAGCATTTGCCCACTGAAGTCGGTTACGATGCCGAACTGCGGTCAGGTCATGACCCTGGTGAGGACGACAAGCATGCAGATGAGCTTCCCTGAGACAGTTTGTGCAGAATTTCTTCGGTTTTGCAATCCCACAGTTTCATAATCTGTCCAGGTGGCTGGTCTCAGACGATCCCGCAGGTGAAGAAGCTGGATGTGGAGCTCCTGGGCTGGTGTGGTTACACATGGTCTATGGTTGTGAGGCCTGTTGGATTTACTGCTAAATTCTCTAAAATGACGTTGGAGGCGGCTTATGTTAGAGAAATGGACATTCAGTTCTCTGGTAACAGCTCTGGTGGACATTCCTATAGGCAGCATGCCAATTGCACGCTCTCTCAAAACTTGAGACATCTGTGGCATTGTGTTGTGTGACAAAACATTTTACATTTTAGTGGCCTTTTATTGTCCCCATCACAGGGTGCACCTGTGTAATGATCATACTGTTTAATCAGCTTCTTGATATGCAACACCTGTCAGGTGGATGGATTATCTTAGCAAAGGAGGGATCAACACTTTACATATTTGTATTTTTGTTCAGTGTAACATCAGACCTTGGAGACTGAAACATGCAAGGAAACATTATTTCCCACATAAATTCATAGTGTTACATTGAAATGAAATAGACATGGGGTATAATGTTAAACAGTGTTCTATTGAATCTGCCACTCCGTGTTCTGTCCTCAGATTCCCCAGTGGCGTGCAGACACGTTCGGCTGTGTGTCTGAAGACCCTCCGCCTGATGACTCATCTGTCTGCGCATCGGTAGGGAGATGGTGCAGCAACACATGGTAGAAACCCTGAAACGCTTCTTCACTGTCTTCTCCCTGCTGCAGTGCCTACAGGGACAGGGAAACACTGGCCTTACTGGAAGGTAGGCATTCTGACATGGTATATATTAACACAAAAACATTTTAAGTGAAGTTAGGCTGGTTAAAAGCCAGGAAATTAAAATATGTCAGTTTTGATGTGAGCTCAGTCTCCTAACGTATGTTTTTTAAAATTTTTTATTCCATTGAGATGTCCTCTGTGTGGCGCAGATGGAGAGTTCCCCCTGCAGGGAGGTGGGAGAATGCACCCTGCTGGATGTGTGTACGGCGGAGGGGTCAGAGGTGACGTGTGAGCTGGGGGTTCTGGAGGAGCTGCAGGCCATGTTTAACCCTGAGATGGCATACGCCTCCCACATCCCCTTCTACTGCCTTCATAGGTGAGACACACGTGTGCACAAACAATTTTTTAAATGCATACAAACTTAAAATCGGAATTCTATATGTTTCTTACACTGTTGAAGTCGGAAGTTTACATACACTTAGGTTGCACTAAATTGACTGTGCCTTTCTAAGCAGCTTGGAAAATTCCAGAAAACGTCATGGCTTTAGAAGCTTCTGATAGGCTAATTGACATAATTTCAGTCAATTGGAGGTGTACCTGTGGATGAATTTTAAGGCCTACCTTCAAACTCGGTGCCTCTTTGCTTGACATCATGGGAAAATCAAAAGAAATCAGCAGAGACCTCAGAAAAAAAATGGTAGACCTCTGGTTCATCCTTGGGAGCAATTTCCAAACGCTTGAAGTTACCACGTTCATCTGTACAAACAATAGTACGCAAGTATAAACACCATGGGACCACGCAGCCATCATGCCCCTCAGGAAGGAGACATGTTCTGTCTCCTAGAGATGAATGTACTTTGGTGTGAAAAGTGAAAATCAATCCCAGAACAACAGCAAAGGACCTTGTGAAGATGTTGGAGGAAACGGGTACAAAAGTATCTATATCCACAGTAAAGTGAGTCCTATATCGACATAACCTGAAAGGCCGCTCAGCAAGGAAGAAGCCACAGCTCCAAAACCGCCATAGAAAAGCCAGACTACGGTTTGCAACTTCACATGGGGACAAATATCGTACTTTTTGGAGAAATGTCCTCTGGCTGAAGAAACAAAAATTGAAGTGTTTGGCCATAATGACCATCGTTATGTTTGGAGGAAAAAGGGGGAGGCTTGCAAACGGAAAAACACCATCCCAAGCGTGAAGCAAGGGGGTTGCAACATCATGTTGTGGGGGTGCTTTGCTGCAGGAGGGACTGGTGCACTTCACAAAATAGATGGCATCATGAGGGAGAGAAATTATGTGGATATATTGAAGCAACATCTCAAGATATCTGTCAGGAAGTTAAAACTTGGTCACAAATGGGACTTCCAAATGGACAATGGCCCCAAGCATACTTCCAAAGTTGTGGCTAAATGGCTTAAGGACAACCAAGTCAAGGTATTGGAGTGGCCATCACAAAGCCCTGACCTCAATCCTATAGAGAATTTGTGGGCAGAACTGAAAAAGCGTGTGCGAGCAAGGAGGCCTACAGACCTGACTCAGTTTCACCAGCTCTGTCAGGAGGAATGGGCCAAAATTCACCCAACTTATTGTGGGAAGCTTGTGGAAGGCTATCCGAAATGTTTGACCCAAGTGAAACAATTTAAAGGCAATGCTACCAAATACTAATTGAGTGTATGTAAACTTCTGACCCACTGGGAATGTGATGAAATAAATAAAAGCTGAAATAAATGATTTTCTCTCTACTATTATTCTGACATTTCACATTCTTAAAATAAAGTGGTGATCCTAACTGACCTAAAACAGGGAATTTTTACTTGGATTAAATGTCAGGAATTGTGAAGAACTGAGTTTAAATGTATTTGGCTAAGGCGTATGTAAACTTCCGACTTCAACTGCATGTTCTTGATGGTTGTCAAAGCATTGTGTCCTTTGGCCCTCCCAGGAGATGTAGCGATTCATAAGCTGGTTTCCAACCACGAGCTGGTCTGGAGGTTGGCCCAGTCCTACCACTCCAGGGTGAGTCCTGGCAGTCCTGATGCCACCCCCCCAGCAGCCTCCCCCTTTTTCCTCCATTGGCCCCTCCCCTGGTCTGGGATGCCATGTGGGCCGCCCCTTCCCTGCCCCCTACTCCTCCACGCCCCTGGGCTCAGACACTCTCCCAGAGTCAGGCACCTTTGGCAGCCATCTGGTGGGCAACCACATCCAGGAGGCCCGGGACTCTGAGCCGGGGGGTGGGAGCCCCATCCTGGGCTCATTAGACAACTGGAGCCATCCCCGGCCTAGTCATACTCAGCCTGTCATCTCGTCTGCCTCCACCTTCACCACTCTATCCCTAGGCCCCCCCTCCTCCTCCTCCTCCTCCTCCTCCTCCTCCTGGGTGGTGGATCCTACCCCAGAGGACAGCGCTCTGAAACAGGAGCTCCCTCGCGGTGGCTTCTCCCTGCAGGGCAACTGGCTGGCCTGCTGGCAGTATGAGATCGGTCTCAACCAGCAGGATCCCTACTTTGACTTCCACCAGATCCGCCTGCAGAGCTTCCTGGACCATTTGGGCATGGCTCAGTGTTTGGCTCCACTTGCTGGGGAGGAATACTTCCAGTCTGGTAGCACGGACAAAACAGTGAAGCTGTGGCCCCTCTATAACCACGGCGACGGGACACTGGAAGTGGAGCCAAGGCTGACCTACACGGATCATAAGAAGTCTGTGTTAGCCATCTGGAGGCGCTCAAGGAGGTGGTCAGCTGTGACGCCACCGTGCACCTCTGGGACCAGTTCACAGGTCAGTGGGGAGGAGACCTGTTGAGTTGACTCTGCTTCTGTTTTGTTGGAGTACACAGAATGTTTTTCATTTAACTGAGTGATTTTATTTTAATTCCACTACATATTTAATTATAATAAGAAATTAGGTAAATAAAATGTGAAAGCTTCCGAACATGCATAAAGTATGAAATAAAGCTCTGCTCTTCCCGTGTGTGTCCAGGTGAACAGATCTGCTACTATGAGGCCCTGGATGGGAAGATCGCCATCACAGCAGTGACCACCATGCCTGCTCCTCACTGTAGTGTAGTGTTTGGCAGTGCAGACTCTCCTCCACTTCATCGACCCACGCCTGCAGGTACCTACCAAACCCAGAGAAAAACTCCCCTGCTCACTCCCCTGTTTAGTCTCCATCCTTTTTATGCTAATCTAGTGGTCTGGTCAAAAGTAGTGCACTATGTAAGGGATAGGGTGCCATTTGGGGCGGTACCATGCTTTTCTGACTTATTATCCCATGTTATTTATCAGTGTTATGGAATAGAATAGCTTTTTCCTATTGCTTCTAATCTTCCTATTCATTGCCTGCCTGACATGCCAGAGTGAGTCAATGCTCTTCCCTTAAATATAGAACATAAATATAATTTATATATAGTACCAGTCAAATGTTTGGACAAACCTACTCATTAATTGCTGATTTGAATTTATAATTGCTGCAGTTAGTTGCTGATTTCTGAGGCTGGTAACTCTAATGAACGTATCCTCTGCAGAGCCCTGGAGGGCGCACTGTGGCAGCAGGCTTCTCCTCTGGCTTCATCGTGCTGCTAGACGCACGCACAGGCCTGATGCTGAGACATCCTGCAGATTAAGAGGTGTGTGTGGGGGGAGGTAGGTGTGTGTTCAGTGTCTGCAGGTGCATGTTTTTTGGTAATTTCACACTGACTATTGCTAGAGCAGTGGTTTCAAATCAATACGGATTCATGTTCCTGTTGAATAGTAATTCTTTTTTACTGTGGTTAGCTATTGGATTTCACCAGCGGCATAAACAATGGATATTGAGGGATATAAAGTGAACCTTGTATCCTAGCACTGACTGCTCCCACTCTCTCACACAGTCAGTTATTTGGCCTGCGGAGCTTTGTTACATAATGGCCCTTTTCCCATCAACATGTTTCTGCTGTTAGACATGCTGTCTGCATCCCAAATGCCACTATATTCTCTCCCTTTGGGCCCTGGTCAGAAGTAGTGCACTATACAGGGAATAGGATGTCATTTCAGGCGCAGCCACTATCTCTGGCCAGTCAGTCCTTCACATGTTCCTCTCAAGGGAGTATGTAGGGCTCTAAAATGTTCAGCAGTCAGTCAGCTGATAAACACGAGGCAGAGTTGCAGCTTACTGTTTTATTCTGCTGTTCCATATTGGTGGTGGTGGTGAAATGTTAACGTGAGTCAAGTGACAGTTGTACCCAGAGGGTTTGTTCAGAAGCAGTCAACAAAGCACTAGAGCTGAGCAAACTTGACTTAACCCTGATTGGTGGGGTCAAGGATTGTGTCTCTGGCTTTAGAGGCTCAAGTTCAGGTAAATATGGACAGGAGTTACTCATTATAAAGGCTATACTGAGTCTCACTGGTCCATCCAGAGATGACCCAGACTCCTCATTGCTGTAATATTTATGGATTACTCTGCCTATCGCCAACTTTTTTTAACCTGTCTCTCCTTTCTGGGGAGGTTCCCATTGCTTGGAAGGCAGCCACGGTTCATTCTTTATTTAAAGAGGGAGATAGTTAATGGCCTGTTTCTATTTTGCCCTGTTTATCAAAAGTGCTGGAAAAACTTGTCAATAATCAACTGACTGGCTTTCTTGATGTCTAGTATTCTCTCTGGTATGCAATCTGGTTTCCACTCACTCAGGTTATGGATGTGTCACTGCAACTTTAAAGGTCCTCAATGATGTCACCATTGTCCTTGATTCTAAGCAATGTTGTGCTGCTATTTTTATTGACTTGGACAAGCTTTTGAAACGGTAGACCATTCCATTCTTGTGGGCCGGCTAAGGAGTATTGGTCTCTCCTGAGGGGGCTTTGGCCAGGTTTGCTAACTACCTCTCTCAAAGACTACAGTGTATAAAGTCAGAAAATCCGCTGTCTCAGCCGCTGCCTGTCACCAGAGGTGTACCCCAATTTTCGATCCTTGGCCTACGCTTTTCTCAATTTACATCAAGAATGTAGCTCAGGCAGTAGGAAGCTCTCTCATCCATTTATATGCAGATGGTACAGTCTTATACTCAGCTGGTCCCTCCCTGGATTTTGTGTTAAATGCTCTACAACAAAGCTTTCTTAGTGTCCAACAAGCTTTCTCTGCCCTTAACCTTGTTCTCCAAAACAAAGGTCATGTGGTTTGGTAAGAAGAATGCCCCTCTCCCCACATGTGTAATTACTACCTCTGAGGGTTTAGAGCTTGAGGTAGTCAGTCACCTTATACAAGTACTTGGGAGTATGGCTAGACGGTACACTGTCCTTCTCTCAGCACTTATCAAAGCCTCAGGCTAAAGTTAAATCTAGGCTTGGTTTCTTCTATCGTAATCGCACCTCTTTCACCCCAGCTGCCGAACTAACCCTGATTCAGATTACCATCCTACCCATGCTAAATTACGGAGACATAATTTATGGATCGGCAGGTAAGGGTGCTCTCGAGCGGCTAGATGTTCTTTACCATTTGGCCATCAGATTTGCCTCCAATGCTCCTTATACATAGCACACATCACTGCATTGGATACTCCTCTGTAAACTGGTCATCTCTGGATTCAAAGACTCAATCATGGACACTTACTGACAGTTGTGTGATGTATTATTGTCTCTACCTTTTTGCCCTTTGTGCGGTTTGTACCATGTTTTGTGCTACTACCATGTTGTGTTTCTTCCATGTTGTTGTGTTGCTACCATGTTGTTGTGTTGCTACCATGCTGTCTTGTCATATGTTGCTGCCTTGCTATGTTTTTGTCTTAGGTCTCTCTTTATGTAGTGTTGTTTTCTCTCATGTCGTGATGTGTCCTATATTTATATTATATTTATTTATTATTTTGAATCCCAGCCCACGTCTCCACAGGAGGCCTTTTGCCTGTTGGTAGGCCATCATTGTAAATAGGAATTTGTTCTAAACTGACTTGCCTAGTTAAATAGGTTAAATAAAATAAAAATGTGTCATGTCCTGGCAAAGAATATACAAGTGCTCTTTCTAATCCAGTTATGTCAGGGTGAGCGCGTGTGAGCGTGGGTTGGGGTTGGTGTGGGTGTTTGTGAGTGTACACACACACACATGATGCTCTCTGACTGTGGTCTCGTGTGTGTTTTGTGGGCTGCTGAGGGAAACCTGGTCATCAGTTTGTCCACTGACCACACTCTGACTGTGTGGAAAGACCTGGAACACAAGCCCCTCCACCAGTACAAGTGACCCTCCAACCCGGTCCATGCCTTCGACCTGTACGGGGAAGAGATCGTGGCAGGCACCGTGGCCAACAAGATAAGGGTGTACTACATGATGAACATCTCTGCCAGCCCAGCCAGCATCACCAAGCTCAGCTTGGAGAACTTTCGTAGAACCCTCACCAGCCTGGCTGTGCTGCCCACCAAGAGGCTCCTGCTGCTGGGTTTAGAGAATGGGGCCATCAGGCTGCTAGCTCAGGGGCTAACATATAACAAACTGGCTCAGCTAGCTATAGACTCTGCTGTTGAATTTTGCTGAAGGTGTCCTATTCCTAAAGCGTGTTGCCTGTATCCTGAGCCTCTTCCGCTCCTCTCCGTGTGGGATTGAGGCTAGACTCGCTGATGAGGCAAGTGGTGATGTCCTCAAAACATGTTTTTACTAAGGAGAGAGGACCACTTAAGGACTACTTACATGATCCTTAAACTGAGAGGACTTTGCCTGTCTGCTCTGCTGTAGTCAACGACCAAAATAAAGATGAAGTGTTGTATCACTCATTCGAGGATAGATCTACCGTAGGGGGCAACTAAACACTTGATTATGACTTTTACCATTTATCTCTTGATCTTATATTATGAATAAGATTCTTATCCTTGACTCGGTCAATATTATTTTCAAAAGGAAGTGCTCAGGAAGGTGGAGCCTAACATGTCTCTGATGTACTGTTGGTACTTTCCAAATAGATGCATACCTATCAACCAACAGCAAAAACGACTGATTCACATTTCAGACACCCACACCTGTCATTATTGTTTCCCTGACATTAGGTCACACCATGGATCAGGTGCACTGAATAACTATACTGCATTTCTACAATACAAATACATTTTAAATCTGTTTCCCATTTCCCCTTTCTAAAGAATGAAGGCTTTCTCACCTTACATTGTTTCAAAATGGTAAAAAATAAACCAACACAAGACCATTTGATTGTGTTAATGCATCTACGAGCTGAAGTTTTGACAAGAGGGATGGCAGAGTCACGATGTGATTCTTCAACCTGTAACTGCTGTGTGCCAAGGTCACATGGTCAAATCCTACTGCACAATAAGGAGCGCCATTTATCAAGCTATTCTCGATCACATTTTAAGATTATTTGACCATTTATAATGGTTTAATATTAGCGTCGTTAAGATTTCTTTTGAATAATTCTGAACCATGGTTGCCGATTAGAAATAATCAGTTTGTAGGCCTAATTAAAGAAAGGTTGTTTTTATGTAATGATGAATGATGAAACGCACTCAGACAATAAGCAAGCAATGTGTTTGGACTCTAATTAGTCCATAACATCAACTGGCATAGGAACAAAGAATCCAAGCCAAGACCCAATTGACTTTTGTATTGTAATAACTATGCCTTATATGTAATCACAAATTGGCAGTATAAGAAAAAGAATGGCAAGAAAAAGCCAGTGTATGTACCTTGTTATCCTGAATGGGAAGCTTATCTGTTCCACCATAACACCTGTTGCCAAAGTTTTCACTCCTGTTCATAGTCAATCTTTAAGACAGTCTACTCTGCTCCCAAGGGTGTCTGTGCTCCTCTGCACTTTTATGATGTGCATTACCATCCATGACCTCAACACAATCCTACAGTCTTTTTTGGAGAGAAACATCAACCTGGGTTCATCCAGTTGTTTAACAGGCCACAAGGGTCACCATGTTCCCACGAGGCTCGCTCTTCTGATTTTTTTTTATGGTTCCTGTGACTTTTGTGTTGTCGAATAATCAAAAATTTACTTTGTTTTCAAAAGGAATTAAGTAACGCCTTGATAATCAGACCTGGTCAAACTGATGTCCATTACAACATTTTGATGAGAGAAGTACTCATTTTATTTAACAGGTTTAATAAAATATTACCTACACAATGTGCTTGTTTCAGGTTTTTATATGAGTCAGAAATGTTTGTATAATGTCAGTCCTCACCAAATCCTCCTCTCTTATTCTCCTCTCTGTTGCAAGCAACTCAGAGAGCGCAATATTTAGGGTTCTTATTGGATAAAGTCCGCTCCTGATGTTTTTTTAGAAAAATGTCTGTCAGCTCAGCTGCAGTCATGTGATCTGGTAGATACCACCTACTGTTTTATGTTGAGTGGTAAAACGTTTTGTCTGTTATGCAGTGTAGCTACGTTCAGTTTCTACCCATCCAATCAGTCTAATGCCAATTGTGTCAGGTTTGGAGTTGCTTCATACCAGGTTTGGAGTTGCTTCAAGTTTCAGGCTCTGTCAGGCTCACTGTTTGACCCCTGAATCGGCCTCAATATTTACATTTACAAACAAGTAGTGACATATATGAAGCACAGATCAATAAAAGTTGAAATTTAACAGTCTGCTGAGCAACTCCCAGTCTTTTGCAAAGGAAGAATTCTGCTATTACACATTCAGTGTGTGTGTGTGTCTCTTTAGACAGGATAGCAGGTTTCCCATCTTAATTTTGTCAAGGTAAGAACGAACATTTGGGAATTTATGACATGGCTTATGATTTCATTGACTTACACTTTCATTTATTCAAGTCATGTTTCAGCTAAACCTTTGCCTCAGTGTAATAGTGGTAGGCCTAATAGTAACATATAGTTATAATTATAGTAATAGTATAACACTTGAGGTTGCCCTTTGATTATGTGTGTTCATTTAAACCAAATGTCACCAAAATTTCCATTTAATTGCAAACTGTTTTTTGAATGTTGTTTTCCTGGTTTTGGTCTGTTATGAAGAAATAGCAAGTGGTTAATGTTCCTGGTTATAGGAATATTAAAGTGTTTCCTCTCATGTGTACTTGTGGCAAGTCTTGCCATTATGTAGATACAGATAGTATAGCTAGCTGGTGGTACCAGCTGCTGGTCTCGCTAACCAGATTTACCAGAGCAAGAGAGCCCAAAATGTTAAACTGTTGGTCTGTTGGTTAAACCTGGTCACCATCTTTCAGGTGTTATTTTTAAATGAAGAATGTAGTTGCCATACAGAGAGGGAGGCTAGAGGGAGAGACGGGATTATAGACTTCTAAATATGTCTCACAAATTAAGTTAAAAAAATATAAAACTATACTGCTGAGAATGTTTTTTATGATATACCTCAGTACATGCATGTTTTCTTCCAGGGAAAAGTCTGTTTTGTAATGTTTTCTATTTTCAAATGAGATACACTGCTGTACCATGCTAAAGAAGTTGATAGAACTGTTTTGTGTTTGTCATTGCGAAAGACTGGATTATCGAGCCTAAATGTCAGTTTCCTGTCGTCCTTCACCTGTCATTCATTCCATTGACAGGAATTGAGTGGGCCAGTCTCATTGAGTAATAGCTTGTTACCCTCTGTTGTTTCAGGCTGGCTGTTCATGGACATGGACCTTCGTCTACTATCACTCCTGTTGTTCTGTGTCTGCAGACAAGGACTAACTGTAAAGCACTGAAACTAATCATCAACATCAAACGTGCTTTTTCTGAATGATGTGCAGCATTCTCATATCCCTGTTTTTCCCTTCAAGCAGAATGGAGAAGTGTCAAATGATGCTCCAATCCCTCTGGTCCCTCTCATCCCATTGATGCCCAACCACCCTAAAGAGGTCTGTTGCCAAAGCAGAATACACAGCTCGCATACCCTCCACGTGCCTTTTTACTCTACATTCTCTTAACCCCACACAATCCACTTTTCCAGGAATCAGGGACTTCTGCCCCCAGTACACAGGAGCCTCAAAACACAAGTCCCACCTCATATACGAGCATCACTCATCCCCTTGTGACGGCCAGTGCCCTGGGCGGGGGCTCATCTGAGGAGGATAATCAGGGGCAGGATGGGGGTTGTAGCACCCAGGCTCGCAGGCCAAAATCTAGGCAGGCCTTAGCTGGTGCCATCCAGAGGCTGGGCATGAAGCTTTTGGGCCAGATGAAAACAGGACCTGAGCAGCCCAATGTCATTATATCCCCCCTCAGCATATCCCTGGCACTCTCCCAGCTGGCTCTGGGTATGACATGTTCAGTTTTTGGTGTTTTTTTAGGAGTGATTAAAACTTTTTAGGAATGTAGGTATCTATACTCTTTCAGTATCAACTGTACTTGGCATGGTTTACAGTACCAGCATCACAAACTCTTAGCCTATGTCCCAAATAGCACCCTATTCCCTATATAGTGCCCTACTTTAGACCATAGGATACGTTTAGACTCAACATAACCTAATTGAATAGGTACTTGTTTGTTGTAAATGTTAAGAGCTCAAATCAAATTGTATTCGTCACGTGTACAGATAACAGCAGGAATAAAATGTGCAGCTAAATGCCTGTGTTAGTTCACTCAACATTGCAGTCCAATAATCAATAACACTATCAATAAGCTGCAGCATGTTACATCATCATGTCTATGTATGTATCTTAGGAGCCATGAATGAGACAGAGGAGCTGCTCATGCTCCATCTCCATGGAGACACTCTGCCCTGCTACCACATGTCTCTACACTACTTCCTGGAACGCCTCCGCAAGAGCGACCTGCAAGTGGCCGCACGCCTCTACCTGCAACCAGGTCAGTGCTTTCTACTTCAGGGTTGGGATCAATTCCATTTCAGTTCCAGTTAGTTCATGAAGTATACTGAAATTCCATTTCCAATTCTCTTCAATGCTTTTCATAGAGGAACCATTGGAATTTGTTTATTTTCTTAACCTTTTACTGCAGTGGGCTAAATCAGGGTCACACAGTGTTTCTAGGTAGTCTTAAACAAATTTACTTTGAAACAAAAGTATACACCTCACACACATTTATGGGCTTAAAAGAAAGAAGACACCTGTACCATGTCAGATATAGAGTTGAAATGTAGTGAATTTTGAGTTTACATCCCAATATTACAGTTTATATACATCACAGAAGACTGAAACAAAATCATTTGACAAAGAAACATTGGATTTTCAATGTTTAAAATCATGTTTATTAATTATGAAATTATGAAAAATATGAATAACATTCCACCCAACAGGCCACTAGAGGGCAATTTGGTCATTTGACTGCAGGAAAGGGAGTTGAAATGGTATTGACCCCAACCCTTCACTGGTTACTTGAGTAAGAGGGTTAGGAAGTTGATGGAACATAAAGGAAACGGACCTGGAAATGGAAGGAAGCTAATGACAATAGACACATGTTATGATTGAGTGTTCAGAAGTTCAAACAAGTGACATTGAATGAAACAATACTCTAAATGGCCAGATTTAAATAAGAAAGTACTGATGTGTTACTGACTTTGACTTCACGATAACATTAGGATTTTGTCTGAGTCTTTTGATGTCTGTTTCAGGGTTTGAGCCCAAACCAGAGTTTATTCATCAGTCTCAGGATGTATATGACTCAGAGCCAGTGACTTTGGAAGGGCTGGCTGAGGTCAACGAGTGGGTAGAGAGGGCCACAAATGGAAAAGTGACTGACTTCCTGACCAGTCTGCCGCCCAATCTGCTTCTCATGCTCATCAATGCTGTCCATTTCAAAGGTTTGTCATAGTATCTATCTACTAAATTCACAATTCTATTTCCTGCCTGGCATTATCAGTCTGTCTGTCCTTAAGTGTTTTTTCCCCCTAATATCTCCATAATCACCCATTGGCCTACATAGGAGAATGGAAGGCTCGCTTTGACCCACGATTTACCTCCAAAGATGTCTTCTACATTGATGACAAGCACATGGTCAATGTTGACATGATGATGGGGCCCAAATACCCCTTAAGTCTGCTCATTGATAATGATCTGGAGGCTCAGGTAAGACTCTCAATCCCTTTTGTCCACTTGACTATTTATGTTTTTCATAATTTTACCATCCATCACTCTCTACATGTAGTATATACTGTACCTGTATACTGTTATATTATATTTCAGATATGACTCCCAAATGGTATTTGTCTCCTTTTTTTGGACATTCTTTTTGTATTTTCTCTCCTTTAATTTCTCTATTCACCTTCCTACTTTCCTGAGGCACAAAATTGTTGCACTAAATTACCTTCTATTTGTCATCATTCTCCTTGTCTTCCTGTGCAGGTGGCTCGCTTCCCCTTCAACAATCAGATGAGCCTGCTGATAGTGATGCCCATGAATGGCCAGGTGAACGTATCAGCCCTCGCAGCAAAGCTCAACATTTCTGACCTGTACAACCGCCTGCCCAGAGAGAGACCCATGCAGGTCAAGCTGCCCAAATTCAAACTGGACTACAGCCAGGACCTGCAGGAGGCTCTGACCAACATTGGTAAGTAGTGGAAGATCCATCAGCAGCATAGATTAATATGTGAAGTGAGTATATTGGTGAAGACATTCTCAGATAATAAGGCTTGAAGCACAAGGGAAGGAGAGATAAAGATTTAAAACAATTGTTCCATGTTATTCTTCTACGCTAATTGAAATTACTGCCAGAAGCTGTAAGTCTTTTGAAAACTTTAGAACTGCCACTCTTTCTCTTATACCTAAGTGTGTGATTTGTCTTATTCTCAGGTATGGGGGAGTTGTTTTCTAGTCCCAACCTGGCAGCCATAGCTGAGGGCCCTCTGCTGGTGTCCAGTGTGCAGCACAAGTCCAGTATGGAGATCACTGAGGAGGGAGCAGAGGCTGCTGCAGCTACCAGCCTGGTCATCTCACGGTCCAACCCCTCTTTTACTCTCAACCAGCCCTTCTTCTTTGCCCTCATGGACGATAAGATACAAGCACCAATCTTCCTGGGCGTCATCACCAACCCTAACCCTAGAGCTTCTGCTATGCAGAGTAGTGGAGGGTCTGCCAACCTAGATAAAGTACAGTTCCCCATTGATGACAAGAATGACAAGCATTATCATCACTCTTTTGGTGGGCCACCCAAGTAAGCCGAAGCCTCATTCACTGTGGGGAGATTGAGACCATTATCTATTGACCTTGAACTGCACTGCTGTCTGTCAGAGAGGAAGCAAATCCAGATGAGCAACTCCAATGCATGACCACAGTCCAATGGTCAGCTGGATTGAAATGCAACAATTGTTCTAAGTGTGTCAAATATAAACAAGCAACGGTTGTTTTTATTTTATTTTAAATACACAACACACTGAGGTGCCCCACATTCTCTAATGAAGTTTACTGCTGATTAAAAATACTAGTATTTCTATCTGATGTTTTGGATTAAATGTATCATGAAAATGCAATATTGTGTCCGGATTTATTACGCTACTTGATGAGACATTAAACATGTCTAAATCCTGTGAGATTATTTGGTGTTTTAGACATTTTGGCCCCATATTTTACATTTTATTTTGTGCATAATTTATGAATAACAAAGATGCCCTATCAATGCTTTAGGTCAACTCTGCAGTGCTGTTTTATGTCTAGATTAAAAGAAACTAACAAATGGGTTTGACAAAAACGGTCAATTCATGTCAAGCTTTCTCTGTCCTGCGCTTCCGTTACTTAGGTCAAGCTCTCAGCCAGGGCACAATAAAGATGCCATGGTAACCTGTTACTTAGCACACATAAACCTACACAATATTCCTCACAAAACATTGCAAAGAGCTTTTTCACTTATATTTACTGTTAAAATCTGGAATTTTCAGAATACAAATCCTGCCACACAAATCCAGGTAGGCAAACAAATTACCAAAGGATCACTGAACTGCAGCTATTCAAAAAACTCACGAGGTGGCGATATAAGATCTATTTGAGATTCAGCTCAGGGTTAGTAAGGACCTGGGATACTATGGATTTTATATGGTGGGGAAAAAATATGCATAATTAGGGGTTCAACAGCAGCAAAGCTGGAGAAACCCTACTGTATTTGTTCCAGTTCATTATTGCAAGGGGTTAAAGCAGTGACGCATTATGGGGAAAAAATGCAAATACCTGTGCGATCTAAAGGCCCAGGATTGTGCAATTTAGCAACATGGTAAAGACCCAAGGGCCCATGGTGGTGCTATAACAAGCAATTAAAAAGGTTCACTTTGAAAGGTCTGCCACTGCACCCTATGTGAACTAAAGTCATATAACTCACAAGGAACAAATTTGCCTCAAACTCATAAAGTCCACCATGATGGATTTTGTGAGAAAAATATATGTATATACACTACCATTCAAAAGTTTGGGGTCACTTAGAAATGTCCTTGTTTTTGAAAGAAAAGCTAAGTTTTTGTCCATTAAAATAACATCAAATTGATCAGAAATACATTGTAGACATTGTTAATGTTGTAAATGACTATTGTAGCTGGAAATGGCAGATTTTTTATGGAATATCTACATAGGCGTACAGAGGCCCATTATCAGCAACCATCACTCCTGTGTTCCAATGGCACGTTGTGTTAGCTAATCCAAGTTTATAATTTTTAAAGGCTAGTTGATCATTCGAAAACCCTTTTGCAATTATGCTAGCACAGCTGAAAACTGTTGTACTGATTAAAGAAGCAATAAAACTGCCCGCCTTTAGACTAGTTGAGTATCTGGATTTGCATTTGTGGGTTCGATTACAAGCTCAAAATAGACAGAAACAAAGACCTTTCTTCTGAAACTCGTCAGCCTATTCTTGTTCTGAGAAATGAAGGCTATTCCATGAAAGAAATTGCCAAGAAACTGAAGATGTCGTACAAAGCTGTGTACTCTTCCCTTCACAGAACAGCGCAAACTCGCTCCAACAAGAATAGAAAGAGGAGTGGGAGGCCCCGGTGCACAACTGAGCAAGAGGACAAGTACATTAGAGTGTCTAGTTTGAAAAATAGAAAAATATTCCTGTCTTGCAGGAAATTATGCACAGAATGAGCAGTATGGCTGGTGGCATTGTAATTCTGGAGGATCATGTCATGATGAGCCTGCAGGAAGGGTACCACATGAGGAATGAGGATGTTTTCCATGTAATGCACAGCTTTGAGATTTCCTGCAATGACAACAAACTCAGTCCGATGATGCTGTGACACACCGCCTCAGACCATGACGGACCCTCCACCTCCAAATCGATCCCGCTCCAGAGTACAGGCCTCTGTGTATTGCTCATTCCTTCGATGATAAACGCGAATCCGACTATCACCCCTGGTGAGACAAAACCGCGACTCGTAAATGAAGAGCACTTTTTGCCAGTCCTGTCTGGTCCAGCGACAGTGCGTTTGTGCCCATAGGCGACGTTGTTGCCGGTGATGTCTGGTGAGGACCTGCCTTACAACAGCCCTACAAGCCCTCATACCAGCCTCTCGCAGCCTATTGCGAGCAGTCTGAGCACTGATGGAGCGATTGTGCGTTCCTGGTGTAACTTGGGCAGTTGTTGTTGCCTTCCTGTACCTGTCCCGCAGGTGTGATGTTCGGATGTACCGTCCTGTGCAGGTGTTGTTACAAGTGGTCTGCCACTGCGACGACAATCAGCTGTCCGTCCTGCCTCCTTGTAGCGCTGTCTTAGGCGTCTCACAGTACGGACATTGCAATTTATTGCCCTGGCCACATCTGCAGTCCTCATGCCTCCTTGCAGCATGCCTAAGGCACGTTCACACAGATGAGCAGGGTCCCTGGGAATCTTTCTTTTGGTATTTTTCAAAGTCAGTAGAAAGGCCTCTTTAGTGTCCTAAGTTTTAAAAACTGTGACCTTAATTGCCTATTGTCTGTAAGCTGTTAGTGTCTTAATGACCGTTCCACAGGTTCTTGTTCATTAATTGTTTATGGTTCATTGAACAAGCATGGGAAACAGTGTTTAAACCATTTACAATAAAGATCTGAGAAGTAATTTAGATTATCCTTGAAAGACAGGGTCCTGAAAAAGGAAAAAGGGACGAAAAAAGTGTTAAATAAATCCAATTATATTTTATATTTGAGATTCTTTAAAGTAGCCACCCATTGCCTTGATGACAACTTTGCACTCTCTTGGCATTCTCTCAACCAGCTTCATGAGGTAGTCACCTGGAGTGCTTTTCCAACAGTCTTGAAGGAGTTCCCACAAATGCTGAGCACTTGTTGGTTGCTTTTCTTTCACTCTGCGGTCCAACTTATCCCAAATCACCTCAATTGGGTTGAGGTCAGCTGATTGTCGAGGCCAGGTCATCTGATGCAGCACTTCATCACTCTCCTTCTTGGTCAAATATCCCTTACACAGCCTGGAGGTGTGTTTTGGGTCATTGTTCTGTTGAAAGCAAATGATAGTTCCACTAAGCGCAAACCAGATGGGATGGCGTATGGCTGCACAATGCTGTGTTAGCCAAGCTGATTAAGTGTGCCTTAAATTCTAAATAAATCACTGACAGTGTCACCAGAAAAGCACCATCACACCTCCTCCTCCTCCATGCTTCTCGATGGGAACCACACATGCGGATATCATCAGTTCACCTACTCTGCTTCTCACAAAGACACGGCGGTTGGAACCAAAAATCTCAAATTTGGACAGATCAAATGAGAGATTTCCACCGGTCCATTGCTTGTGTTTCTTGGCCCAAGCAAGTCTATTTTTATTATTGTAGTCCTTTAGTAGTGGTTTCTTTGCAGCAATTCGACCATGAAGGCCTGATTCTTGCAGTCTCCTCTGAACAGTTTATGTTGAAATGTGTGCGTTACTTGAACTCTGTGAAGCATTTATTTAGGCTGCATTTTCTGAGGCTGGTAACTCTAATGAACATATCCTTTGCAGCAGAGGTAACTCTGGGTCTGCCTTTCCTGTGGCAGTCCTCATGAGAGCCAGTTTCATCATAGCGCTTGATGGTTATTGCGACTGCACTTAAAGAAACTTTCAAAGTTCTTGAAATGTTCTGGATTGACTGACCTTCTTAAAGTAATGATGGACTCTTTGCTTATTTGAGATGTGCTTGCCATAATATGGACTTGTTATGATTCCATAGGTGTTATTTTATTCTACAGTGTAGAAAACAGTCAAAATAAAGAAAAACCCTTGAATGAGCAGGTGTGTCCAAACTTTTGACTGGTACTGTATATAAACAAATACTTTTACTCAAGTAGTATTTTGCTGGATGACTTTCACTTTTATTTCAGTCATTTTCTAATTATAAATATTTACTTTTACTCAAGTATGACAATAGATTACTTTTTCCACGACTGATTTCTGCTGTCTGTGCAGGCCCAGAGGACAACACAGGGAATGGTCACAGAACACCATTACACTTCTTGGCTAATCATGTACAATTGCAAACATGATTCGTTTTAGGCAAGTAAATGTGTTGTTATCTATGAGGTGTACAGCTAGTAAAGGGTCTAATTTCTCTGTCAGAATTTGAGTTATCAGTTCCATTTGAAAAAGCTGTGATCAAAAGCTATAAACAAATGTTCAATTTAATTATATAATAAATATTGAGATAACTGGTCATAGTTTACTTACATAATTGTTATCGTTGTTTATTCTCTCAGAGAGAAACAAAATCCGTCATTAATCTTAATTGATGTGATATTGAAAACGTTGTAGTAAAGGTATTCAGGATCCCACCACCATTAAACCTAGCTTAAGCCTTCTCTCTCTCTCTCTCTCTCTCTCTCTCTCTCTCTCTCTCTCTCTCTCTGTTTCTCTGTCTGTCTATCTCCCATCTTTTTGTTTGTGAGCTCTCTTCACTCTCCTATTACCCATCATTATGTTCGTGAGGTCTCATCCCTCTCCTATTATCTTTTGGGATACTGAGTGCCGCAGCGGTCTAATGCAGACCCGGGTCCAAGCCCTGGATGTATCACAACCGTCGTGATCAGGAGTCCCATAGGGCGGTTCACAATTGGTCCAGCGTCGTCCGGGTTAGGGGAGGGTTTGCCCGGGGTAGGCTGTAATTGTAATTAAGAATTTGTTAACTGACTTGCCAGGTTAAATAAATGTTAAATAAAATAAAGAATATCTGCTGCGGGACTCCCAGTTCCTCCCCCTTTCACTCCCTCCCTTCCCCTGAGCTGCTCGGCGCAAAACAACCCGTCCCTAGTACTCCAACTTTTTTTACCACAGTATCGCCTTAAGTCAAAGGATGGCAGCATTTCTGAAATCTCTTCGGAATCTGAAGAATGAGATCGTTCTATTCTCTTCCCCGTTACTTCATCTCCCGCTGCCTTTAGTCATTGGAACAAAGGTATGTAGATTGTCACACGTTTTGCACAGATTTATACAAACGTTTTTAAACGAAAATATATTTGATGTATCTTGTAAGCGGGTTTCATATTTTTGTTTAATGATATTGTTTAATTTGTTAAATGCAAAGGAGTTGGTCATTTCTGACTAGTTTTCTATATTTGAACGATGTTTGTATATTTACATTTATCATAAACCTTCAATTAGACACGGTACTGAAGCAGGTCTAACTGCATTCTGTGGTTAAGAGACATTTAGTCATTGAACATAGGTTTTGTTCAGCCTTGCACCTGTTGATGCAGCCTGAACAGTGAGTTACAGCATTGAACCGTTTTCTTTAAAGACATCTATATTTTTATCTAGAGTGACTTACAGGAGCAAGCAGGGTTAACTGCCTTGCTCAATGGCACATTCACAGATTTTTCCCCTCTGAAGCTGAGACTCTGTCCTTGTGTTGCCACTACTGCATCACACATGGGGCTATACACATGTTATCTTTGTCTTATCCTTGGTGTGTAGTTTCAGTGTATCAGAATCAATACTAACGTTATCACAATGAATCTGTCACACACACACCCACACACATCATAGAGGACTGCTGAGTGATACGTGTGGTCTGATCAGTGTACAGTTGAGACAAACAAGTGCTGCCATGGATTACAACACAGTGATCTTTAATCCCAGACAACATGTCTCAGTACCAATCAGCTATAATCTATCCCATTAGGATGATATGTTAATTTTGTGTTATATAATTTTTCTGTCCCTAACAACAGTACAGCTCTGCTATCTTAATTTGATCACTCTGTTGTTGCAGAGAATATTCCTGAGCAGCAGGAAATGCAAATTGTAGTGTATTCAAGGTTTGAAAAGGCTTCTAAAGTTTATAATTTTCACTTTAAAATGTCAAACTTGATTTGCCCTAACAAAAAAAAATCTATTGATTATCATTCAAATAATAATTCACAATTCCTGTTGCTGCAGGATTATTGTCCTGCTGTGAGAAACACGGTATTACATCTGTATGAGCCAGCAGTATTCGTTCCCAGGTGTGGTGGTGTTGGATGTTCTGACCTGTTGGATCATATGTATTTGTTGTGCAGGAGGCAGAATGTGCCTATGTGATCATCCTGATGGCAGTGTACTGGTGTACAGAGACCTTACCACTGGCTGTCACTGCCCTGCTCCCTGCTGTCCTCTTCCCCATGTTTGGCATCATGCAGTCCAAATACGTAAGCCTGTGAAGACATCTTTCAATATCATGATCAATTAAACTACAATAAAACTGTACTAATCAAACTGTACTATAGTAGCCTACTGACATTCAATATACTTCGCAATGGTGTCTGCACATTGTTGTAGTAGATACAGTATTGGTAGATGTTTGCATGTCCATACACAAATGCACCGTGGACCCATGAGTCACTAATCTGTGTGTGTTTTCCAGGTGTGTATGCAGTACCTGAAGGACACCAACATGTTGTTTGTGGGAGGACTGATGGTGGCGGTGGCAGTGGAGCACTGGAACCTGCACAGACGCATTGCCCTCCGAGTGCTGCTCTTTGTAGGGGTGCGCCCCGCTCTGTGAGTGACCCTCAACTAACTAACTAACTAACTAACCCATCAATACAAATCCCCTGCTATGTGTGGGACTATATCTATCTCTAGATAAGGAAAATCAGTTCATTTTTATGATTATCTACAGGTATGTTATATTGTATTGACCTTGCCATTATACATGATGTGGAAATATTGCCTAACATTTGACTCTCTCAGTGTCATAGGGTATTCTGCCTTTTACTTGGTCTGATCCATCTCAGTAAAGCCCTTTGAGAGACTTAGATTTTTTTTTGCATACAATATTATAAAAAAAGGTGCTATCTAGAACCTAAAGGGGTTCTTTGGCTGTCCCCGTAGGAGAACCCTTTAAAGAACCCTTTTTTGGTTCCAGGTAGAACTCTTTTGAGTTCCATGTAGAACCATTTCCACAGAAGGTTCTACAAGGAACCCAAAAGAGTTCTAACTGGAAACAAAAAGGGTTCTACCTGGAACCAAAAAGGGATCTCCTATGGGGACTGCCGAAGAACCCTTTTGGAACCCTTTTTTCTAAGAGTGTAGAGGAATATACCATTTTATAAGCCTTGTTATAAGAACTTCTAAAAGCTCATACCTACTTATAACAAGTTATAAAGCATTAAACCTGTATGCTATGCTTTAAGTTAAGTGTTACAGAAAATTCTTATTCCACATTTCTTTGCTGAGGCCTGTGTTTCCTCCATAAGATCCTGTAATTCCCATGATTCTCTATGTCATTCTATGGTTTCCTGTCTCTCCAGTCTGATGGTGGGCTTCATGGGGGTGACAGCCTTCCTGTCCATGTGGATCAGTAACACAGCCACCACAGCCATGATGGTGCCCATCGTCCAGGCTGTTCTGGAGCAGCTCAACAACTACACAGAGACTGAGATGCCTCTGATCCTCAGCACTGAGGAGAACCCCCAACCTCAGGGCCCCACTGACAGCAAACAGACAGAGAAACAGGCAGAGGGACATGGTGAGCACTGAGCAGAGAAGGACAAATTAATGAACAGTTCATTTGTGAGTTTATTGAAAGGGGTTATTATCCATTGAATGAACTCAGGAGTTTATCAAATAAGCTTATCAATGAGCGTAGGTATGCGCAGTTTGCAATGCAAATTAGTTTTCTTTGCTTTGTGACTACTTGGGCTATGTTAATGTTCCTATTTGGACTGTTTGCCCAGTTGTGGTGACCTGTTTAGATCCACTTGTGGAGGCTATCTGGCGTAAGGAAGCTGCAGACAAGAAGAAGATGTGTAAGGGGATGACGCTGTGTGTCTGCTATGCGGCCAGCATCGGGGGCACTGCCACCCTCACAGGGACTGGCCCCAATCTGGTGCTCATGGGACAGATGAACCAGTGGGTACCTTCAGCTATGGATTGTGTCCTCAGCGTATTTTAGTACATCTTTCAAATCATGTATCTTTCAAATCATATTTTTCTTTATGTGCTAATGTTAATAATATTTTATGTTTCCCTCAGACTGTTTCCTAACAATGGAGATGTCATCAATTTTGCGTCCTGGTTCGGCTTTGCTTTCCCCAACATGATCCTGATGCTGACCCTGGCATGGCTCTGGCTGCAGTTTGTCTTCATGGGATTCAAGTGAGTTTCAGATTAAAAGAACATGTTTTATCTTTCAGTCAGAGATCATCCTATTCAATTCAATTTACTACTGAAGTCACCCTTTAAGCCTCAACCCCTTTCTCTCCCTCCATTCCTAGTTTTAAGAAGACGTGGGGCTGTGGGGCAGTAAAGACAGAGAAAGAGATAGCTGTGTACAATGTGATCAAGGAGCAGCATCGTCAGCTGGGCTCCATGTCTTTTGGAGAGCTGAGTGTGTTCTGTGGTTCACCAGAGATCCTGGCTTCGGGCAGGCTGGGCCACATACATCTTCAACGCTGATGCAGAGTATGGCTGTCTACTGTTCATAAATACTACACTGTACATGCACAGCATATTACACACGCATAGTATGCTTTCCAAATGGCATCCTATTCCCTTTATAGTGCACTGCTTTTGACCAGGGCCCATATTGCTCTGGTGTAAAGTAGTGTGCCATAAAAGGAATAGGGTGCCATTTGAGACTCAGCCCTAATCAATACATAGAAGACTTGAGACCATTACAAAAACATTATATTGACAAGTTATACACTATATATGCAAAAGGATGTGGACATCGCTTCAAACTAGTGGATTCGGCTGTTTCAGCCACACCCGTTGCTGACAGGTGTATAAAATCAAGCCCACAGCCATTCAATCTCCATAGACAAACATTGGCAGTAGAATGGTTTTACTGAAGAGTTCAATGACCTTCAACGTGCCACTGTCATAGGATGCCACCTTTCCAACAAGTAAGTCCGTCAAATTTCTGCACTGCTAGAAACGTCTAGGAGCAACAATGGCTCAGAAGTGATAGGCCACACAAACTCACAGAACGGGACTGGTGAGTGCTGAAGCTTGTAGTGCGTAAAAATTGTCTGTCCTCAGTTGCAACACTCACTACCGAGTTCCAAACTGCCTCTGGAAGAAACGTTAGCACAATAACTGTTCATTGGGAGCTTCATGAAATGGGTTTCCATGGCCAAGCAGCCGCACACAAGCCTAAGATCACCATGCGCAAATGCAAGCGTCGGCTGGAGTGGTGTAAAACTCGCCGCCGTTGGACTCTGGAGCAGTGGAAACGCGTTTCTGGAGTGATGAATCTCGCTTCACTATCTGGCAGACAGTCTGACGGACGAATCTAGGTTTGGCCGATGCCAGGAGAACGCTAACTGCTCCAATGCATAGTGCCAACTGTAAAGTTTGGTGGAAGAGGAATAATGGTCTTGGGCTGTTTTTCATGGTTCGGGCTAGGCCCCTTAGTTCCAGTGTAAGGAAATCTTAACGTTATAGCATACAGTGACATTCTAGACGATTCTGTGCTTCCAACTTGTTGGAGGCCCTTTCTTGTTACAGCATGACAATGCCCCTGTGCACAAAGCGAGGTCCGTACAGAAATGGTTTGTCATGATTGTGGAAGAACATGACTGGCCTGCACAGAGCCCTGACCTCAACTCCGTCGAACACTTTTGGGATGAATTGGAACGCTGACTCCGAGCCAGGCCTAATCGCCAAACAACAGTGCCCGACCTCACTAATGCTCTTGTGGCTGAATGGACGCAAGTCCCCGCAGCAATGTTCCAACATCTAGTGGAAAGCCTTCCGAGAAGACTGGAGGCTGTTATTGCAGCACAGGGGGGACCAACTCCATGTTAATTGGGATGAGATTTTCAACGAGCATCGTCATGTTTCTCACTTCCCACATACTTTAATACTTCACAAGAAAGAAGAAGCAAGAAAACATGAATTGTGTGTTTGAATGCTGACAGATAACCACCCTTTCTTTATCCGTTCTTCCCTCCAGGTATGTAACTGATGCCACAGTGGCAGTGTTCATCGCTGTCCTTCTCTTCGTCCTGCCTTCCAAGCCCCCACGCTTCTGCTGCAGGAGGTCCCGAAGCTTTGACACTGGTAAATCATGTTTTTAAACCACACATAAAATGTAACAAGCACCTGATACCTGATATTCAGTATGCTACTTTAGTATCTAAGGATATGAAGACTTGAAGACCATTACAATGGCATGTCTGTAACAGTGATTTGGTAACCCCTCTACAGAGCTTCAGCACCCGGCTGGCCCCACACCAGCTCTGCTGACCTGGAAGGTGGCCCAGAAGAAGTTACCCTGGAGCATCGTTCTCCTCTTGGGGGGAGGGTTCGCCCTGGCCAAGGGCAGCGAGGTGAGAGACAAGGGCCAGTATGTACATACAGATGTAGGATCTCCCACTTGCAGGACGACTTTCCTGACATGCAGGACATTTCAAACTTTGAGGTTAAAAAAGGCTTCTGAAGTTTGTAGGAAAAATGTAGCAACCCCTTCTAAAATGACCATTAATTATAATCCACATCCTTTTGCTGCAGGATTATTTCTATGCTGTAGCAAACTGGCTCAAATTAAGATTCTAGATCTGTACGGTGTAATCCTTGTTTGCTTTCCACAGAAACATTTTAACCAAAAAAGTCAGATCCCCACTGTGAACTGAATCATTCAACATTTCATCAGGATCTTTGTGACAAAGGGCCATTTTTGATTAGCTAACACAGCTCCACCCTGTACTCTTCCCAAATACGATGACACATATGGCATATCATGTGGGATCACACAGGTGACATATCAGCTGCTTACTAAGTCACTTCAGTGGAAACGAGTACGCTAAAATCCACCTTTCTGTCTTTGCATACTGTACACAGTATGTACAGGTAACTGCCAAAATAAAGGAAACACCAACATAAAGTGTCTTAATAGGGCGTTGGGTCACCATGAGCACATTGCATATTAATGCAATGTTAATTGCTTGTTAACTCAGGAACCACACCTGTGTGGAAGCACCTGCCTTCAATCTACTTTATATCTCTCATTTACTCAAATGTCCTTTGTTTTGGCAGTTACCTGTACATACAGTGCCTTGCGAAAGTATTCGGCCCCCTTGAACTTTGCGACCTTTTGCCACATTTCAGGCTTCAAACATAAAGATATAAAACTGTATTTTTTTTGTGAAGAATCAACAACAAGTGGGACACAATCATGAAGTGGAACGACATTTATTGGATATTTCTAACTTTTTTAACAAATCAAAAACTGAAAAATTGGGCGTGCAAAATTATTCAGCCCCCTTAAGTTAATACTTTGTAGCGCCACCTTTTGCTGCGATTACAGCTGTAAGTTGCTTGGGGTATGTCTCTATCAGTTTTGCACATCGAGAGACTGACATTTTTTCCCATTCCTCCTTGCAAAACAGCTCGAGCTCAGTGAGGTTGGATGGAGAGCATTTGTGAACAGCAGTTTTCAGTTCTTTCTACAGATTCTCGATTGGATTCAGGTCTGGACTTTGACTTGGCCATTCTAACACCTGGATATGTTCATTTTTGAACCATTCCATTGTAGATTTTGCTTTATGTTTTGGATCATTGTCTTGTTAGAAGACAAATCTCTATCCCAGTCTCAGGTCTTTTGCAGACTCCATCAGGTTTTCTTCCTGAATGGTCCTGTATTTGGCTCCATCCATCTTCCCATCAATTTTAACCATCTTCCCTGTCCCTGCTGAAGAAAAGCAGGCCCAAACCATGATGCTGCCCCCACCATGTTTGACAGTGGGGATGGTGTGTTCAGGGTGATGAGCTGTGTTGCTTTTACGCCAAACATAATGTTTTGCATTGTTGCCAAAAAGTTCAATTTTGGTTTCATCTGACCAAAGCACCTTCTTCCACATGTTTGGTGTGTCTCCCAGGTGGCTTGTGGCAAACTTTAAACAACACTTTTTATGGATATCTTTAAGAAATGGCTTTCTTGCCACTCTTCCATAAAGGCCAGATTTGTGCAATATACGACTGATTGTTGTCCTATGGACAGAGTCTCCCACCTCAGCTGTAGATCTCTGTAGTTCATCCAGAGTGATCATGGGCCTCTTGGCTGCATCTCTGATCAGTCTTCTCCTTGTATGAGCTGAAAGTTTAGAGGGACGGCCAGGTCTTGGTAGATTTGCAGTGGTCTGATACTCCTTCCATTTCAATATTATCGCTTGCACAGTGCTCCTTGGGATGTTTAAAGCTTGGGAAATCTTTTTGTATCCAAATCCGGCTTTAAACTTCTTCACAACAGTATCTCGGACCTGCCTGGTGTGTTCCTTGTTCTTCATGATGCTCTCTGCGCTTTTAACGGACCTCTGAGACTATCACAGTGCAGGTGCATTTATATGGAGACTTGATTACACACAGGTGGATTGTATTTATCTTCATTAGTCATTTAGGTCAACATTGGATCATTCAGAGATCCTCACTGAACTTCTGGAGAGAGTTTGCTACACTGAAAGTAAAGGGGCTGAATAATTTTGCACGCCCAATTTTTCAGTTTTTGATTTGTTAAAAAAGTTTTAAATATCCAATAAATGTCGTTCCACTTCATGATTGTGTCCCACTTGTTGTTGATTCTTCACAAAAAAATACAGTTTTATATCTTTATGTTTGAAGCCTGAAATGTGGCAAAAGGTCGCAACGTTCAAGGGGGCCGAATACTTTCGCAAGGCACTGTATGTAGATGTATGTGGGTCTGATAATGTATCCGACAGCATAAGAAGAGTGCCATGGTTGTTTGACTCATTGTATGGTTATGTATGTGCCCCTGCAGGAGTCAGGTCTGTCTATGTGGATGGGGGACCAGATGACTCCCCTCCACACCATCCCATCCCACCCTGGGCCATCGCTATCATCCTGTGTCTGCTGATCGCCATCTTCACCGAGTGCACCAGTAATGTGGCCACTGCCACTCTCTTCCTACCTGTCCTCGCCTCAATGGTAAGACTCAACACAAAACTCTGTATTAATAACATAATACTAAGCCCTACTACACAATATTACACAATACTACACTACTGCACAATACTACTATACAATACTACACCACCACACAATACTACACTACTACACAATACTATACTACACTACAATAATACTACACAATACTTCAATACTGCACTGCTACATTACTACACAATACTACAATACTACACAGTGCTACACTACTACACAATACTACCGTATTACACAACTGTAAGCAGGAATACAATAGCTGTCCAGTCTGGTAAACTGCTCTGACACTCAGACATGTAGAGTGCATGCAGAAGCAGTAGTAGTAGACTACTTGCAATGGGCTGCAATACTGTACAGCTCCTTGATGTGAAGTACAGTATTTACCAGTCTCCCCTATAGGAGTTCAGCATTGAAACGACTCCCAGTGGAAGCTGGCCTACATGTCCTTGTTTGGCTGCCCTGGCCTGTAGTTGTTTGGGTTTAATACATTTGGTCCCCTTCCCTGGGCCCTTCCTTCTATAGCCACCCTACCAAACACACCAATTAAACTCTGTGGCTTGTACTGGTACCCACCCCCATCCACACTGACGAATGGTATCACTGTGCCCGGTGACCAAGCACTAAGAGAGGACCCAAGCTAGGCCATGCTGGAATGTTCCAAGCTGGGGTATAGAGAGAGGGATTTATTGAGGTCAAAGCCAACAGGAGAGCATTAAGATGACATAAGTGTGGAAAAGGGTGAGTGAAAGAGGGAGAAGAATACTGTAGGAAGAAAAATGGGGTTAGTGAACCAACTACTACTTACAGAGAAGTCTGGGAAAGAAAGGTTACTAGGACGTGTGCTTTTGGGTCTAGCTGCTTGTTTTATGTGTCTGTAACAGACTAATACAAAAATGAATCCAACTATATAATATAACATCCATTATATCCATTGAGGAAGAGCATGACAGAGGGATGAGAATTATGACATGAAAAATGATCTCAGCCAGTATTCATTTTCAAAAGAATTACTGTCGTGTTAATTTTTGGGGGGGAGACTAAACAACTCCTTAGAGGCTCACATTCTGATCTATGTTCTGCTATGACATTGTGATTCTACACCGTTCTGGAGAAATCTGTGGTGCGTTTCCATTCTGCCTGCCATGACTCAGATCCCAAACAACATAGCATGCATCTTAATTGCATCTTTATTGCACACGCCCAATGGACGATTTTGAACCCTAGAATTACAAACACTAAAATCAGATACTTATGAGCCAGGGATTACGGTGCAGAAAAGCAGCACAGAAGACTAGAGTGTTGTCATTATGTATGCACTCCAAATGGAACCCTATTCCCTATATAGTGCACTACTTTTGACTAGGGCGCATGGCCTCTGATCAAAAATAGTGCTCTATGTAGGGAAACGAGTGCCATTTGGGACTCACACTTAGCCCAGGCTCAGACAGCGGAAAATGTGTGTCTGTGTCTATGTGTTTATTTCAGTCCCAGTCCATTGGAATGAATCCTCTGTACGTCATGGTGCCTTGTACTCTCAGTGCCTCCTTTGCCTTCATGCTACCTGTGGCCACACCGCCCAATGCTATCGTCTTCTCATTTGGCTACCTCAAGGTTTCTGACATGGTGAGTTAGAGTACACCATTTTACAAAGATAATATTATCTACTGCATTGTCAATCTTTTTTAAATTAATTAACAAAAATAATAATAGCAAACAAATCCTAATCAATTTAGGAAACTTCTTATATTGCCATTTACTAATAAGTTGGGGACAGTTGTCCAGTCCTATAGTTAATTTGATTTCAGTATGAATGATGAATGATATTCTAACAGACACTGAAATCACACCCAGTTGTGCCTCCCCTCTCTCGCTCCCAGGCTAGGACAGGTATAGTGATGAACCTCATCGGCATCCTGTGCATCACTCTGGCCATCAATAGCTGGGGCAGGGCCATGTTCCACCTAGACACCTTCCCTACCTGGGCCAACACTACTGGGGTGTGAGGGCCCCGAGGGTCCCCGGGCCAGGCCATGAGGAACACATGGAGGGCCCCTTATGTGCTAGAGACCTCTACCGAGAAAGGAATCAACGTGACTGGTCGTGTTAGTGTGTTGGGTGTTGGGAGAAAAGCCACGTAGCTTCCATTATGAAGGACACTTGAATCACCCTGTGGAAAGAACGATGGATGGATGGGTTTAACTGGAGAGAAGAATGATGAAGGGTGGAGAGTATCACTACTGTACTTTTAATGCTGTAATGTGTTATACAGAATGTCCAGTCCTATTCAAAATGCCCAAGCATTATCTCTATCAAATCAATCAAATGTATTTATAAAGCCCTTTTTACATCAGCCAATGTCACAAAGTGCTGTACAGAAACCCAGCCTAAAACCCCAAACAGCAAGCAATGCAGGTGTAGAAGCACGGTGGCTAGGAAAAACTCCAGAGAAAGGCAGGAACCGAGGAAGAAACCTAGAGAGGAACCAGGCTGTGGGGTGGCCAGTCGTCTTCTGGCTCTGCCGGGTGTAGATTATAACAGTACATGGCCAAGATGTTCAAACGTTCATAGATGACCAGCATGGTTAAATAATAATAATCACAGTGGTTGTAGAGGGTGCAACAGGTCAGCACCTCAAGAGTAAATGTCAGTGAACATGTTCTCAACTTCTCACTCTCAGACGTAGTTTCTGTTTCATATTTGTTGGTCTGTTTATATCTCAAGACTCAGAGTTGCTTAAAATCCATTTGTGGTTTACTGTTTTTGATTAACTTTTCCTTTAGCTTCTGAACTACACTACATGCCCAAAAGTATGTGAACACCTGAACACACTGCCTGGCTCGCAGTAGGCGTTCCAATTCATTCCAAAAGTGTAAGATGGGATTGAGATCAGGGTTCTGTACAGACCAGTGAAGTTCTTCAACACCGATCTTGACAAAACATTTCTGGGGCATTGTCATGCTGAAACACGAAAGGTCCTTCCCCAAACTTTTTCCAGAGTTGGAAGCACAGAATCAACTAGAATGTCATTGTATGCTGGTGCATTAATAGTTCCCTTGACTGGAATTAAGGGGCCTAGCCCAAACCATGAAAAACAGCCCCAGACCATTATTCCTCCTCCACCAAACTTTACAGTTGGCACTATGCATTTGGGCAGGTAGCGTTCTCCTGGCATCGGCCAAACCCAGATTTGTCCGTCAGTCTGCCAGATGGTGAAGCATGATTCATCACTCCAGAAATGCGTTTCACTGCTCCAGAGTCCAATGCCCGTGAGCTTTTCAACACTTCAGCCAACGCTTGGTGTAGCACATGGTGATCTTAGGTTTGTGTACGGCTGCTCGGCCATGGAAACTAATTTCGTTAAGTCTCCAGACGAACAGTTATTGTGCTGACATTGCTTCTAGAGGCAGTTTGGAACTCAGTAGTGAGTGTTGCAACCGAGGACAGACAATTTGTACTCACTACACTCTTCAGTATTCGACGGTCCCGTTCTGTGAGCTTGTGTGGCCTACCACTTTGTGGCTGACCTGTTGTTGCTCCTAGACGTTTCCATGGCGAGGCAGGTAGCCTAGTGGTTAGAGTTAGAGTGTTAGACTTGTAACCCGAAAGGTCTGTCGATCTGCCCCTGAACAAGGCAGTTAACCCACCGTTCCTAGGCCGTCATTGAAAATAAGAATTTGTTCTTATCTGACTTGCCTAGTTAAATAAAGGTAAAATACATTTTAAAAACTTCACAATAACACCACTTACAGTTGACTGGGGCAGCTCTAGCGGAGCAGACATTTGACTGACTTGCTGGAAAGGTGGCATCCTATGACGGTGTCACGTCGAAAGCCTCTGAGCTCTTCAGTACAGCCATTCTACTGCCAATGTTTGTCTATGGAGATTGCATGGCTGTGTGCTCGAGGTGATACACCTGTCACCAACAGGTGTGACTGAAATCCACTAATTTGAAGGGGTGTCCACATACCTTTGTATATATAGTGTATGTTTCCATGACCAAACAATGTATGTCATCTTCTCTTTTTGTTAATGTATAGTCTTAGTCTTAGATTAACTTGTTTTGATTTTGCTAGTACTCAATGGTGAAATGTGGTGCATTGTACTTGAACTTTGAATACTGTATGACTGTACAACTTGAGATGCCTCTGTACATATTTTATCTCAACTTTAACCGTTGGGGCTGGAAAATGCAAACATATTGAAAACTCAGATACGTGAATTCACTGTACAATGGCTATTTACTGTGTGCTGACACATTGATGTTTATCCTTTGTTATAACAGTAATATAATGTGTATTTCAATACTTTTTTATTTAATTATTGTAGTATTATCTTGATCAAAAGTATATTCATGAGATGTAATATAGTTTATAGTGTATTGTATATGGAGTTTGCTACTGTACACTCTGAAATGGCCAAAATGGAAAGGAAATGTCTGGGCTGCTTGCATGTACAGTCAGAGATGGGCAAAAATTACAAGATACAATTACAAAATATCATAAAGATCCAAATATCAAAAATAAACTACAAAATACTTGTATTTGGAAATGTTTTTAATTAAAATATATTTATTTTATATTTTAAATGACAGAAATACATTTGCAAGTAGCCAGCCTGAACAGCAACAACATTCTCAGCAATGGTTACAAAAACATTTTCCTTGCTATGACTGTGATGAGTTGTTGTTTATGTTGAATGCACTGACTGTATATGTGAAAATGCACATACCAAAATGAACTGCAAAGCACACTGGGTATTGTTATTGGCCTTGTTCCAGGGTTATGTCTAGATGGGATACAGCTTCACCTAATTCTCCTAACCTGCTATGTAAGTTCTCCTAAACCTGCTACCATAAGTCTGTTCATGTAGTTCATTTAGCAGACGCTTTTATCACACCATATTTCTATCAGACTTCTGATACCAATGCAAGGTGAAAGGGAGCCACAAAATGGTGAACCGCTATAAAAAAGGAAAACACAATACAGCTCTTGAAAGTATCTTGTTACAGAATACATTGGAGTGTAGTTCAGCCCATTGTAATGCAAATGACAAACTACATCTCTGTGTACAGTGCCTTATAGGTTCATGCAATCCTGTATACAGATTTCACTGGTTTGATACACTGTTGCAAACTGATCGTGTGAAATAAATACAACTAAGAGGAAGATAAAATATGTATTCATCTTAACGGACCAAATATGTATTTTTTCATTCATAATTGTTACGTGTATATCTCTTTCACTTAAAAGAACAGTACATTTAGTAAGTGTTGCCTGGGAAGCATAATGTTACTTAACCTCAGTTGCTACTAATAACTTAATTCAGCCGTGTGCCATTAGTTACATAATGAAATGTGAAATTGTTGGTTGTCTTGGAAAATGAATCACTAACCCAGGATACATTCTTTCAAGGAGAATGGCACATGAAATGCTGTCCTTCCTGGAACATTGTGAAAATATATTGTACCTTGTCCACATTTCAGTCTGGACAGAAGCATTGTTAAATGCAGTCAAGAACACTGTGTACATTTCTTATATATAAAGGAATGACCTATTCTCATACAAATAGATGAAAGACATTGCTTATCCCTAAAGAGTGTGACTTACAGTGCAGTTTGAAATACAGTATATAGATGGAAGGGAGCTGTGCCAGCATTAATGTCAGAGGTTGTTTTTGTATTCTTTTGTTGGCTTGAGTTACGTTCTTCCCAGCAGGTCCTGGAATGTAAAGAAACCCCTTACATTCATTACAGTTGAAGTCGGAAGTTTACATACACCTTAGCCAAAAACATTTAAACTTAGTTTGTCACAATTCCTGACATTTAATCCTAGTAAAAATTTGTTTTGGGTAGCCTTCCACAAGCTTCCCACAATAAGTTGGGTGAATTTTTGCCCATTCCTCCTGACAGAGCTGGTGTAACTGAGTCAGGTTTGTAGGCCTCCTTGCTCGCACACGATTTTTCAGTTCTGCCCACACAATTTCTAGAGGTAATTTCTAGAGGTCAGGGCTTTGTAATGGCCACTCCAATACATTGACTTTGTTGTCCTTAAGCCATTTTGCCACAACTTTGGAAGTATGCTTGGGGTCATTGTCCATTTGGAAGACTCATTTGCAACCAAGCTTTAACTTCCTGACTGATGTCTTGAGATGTTGCTTCAATATATCCACACATTTCCCTCCCTCATGATGCCATATATTTTGTGAAGTGCACCAGTCCCTCCTGCAGCAAAGCACCCCCACAACATGATGCTGCCAACCCCGTGCTTCACGGATGGGATGGTGTTCTTCGGCTTGCAAGCCTTCCCCTTTTTCCTCCAAACATAGCGAAGGTCATTATGGCCAAACAGTTCCATTTTTATTTCATCAGACTAGAGGACATTTCTCCATGATCTTTGTCCCCATGTGCAGTTGCAAACCGTAGTCTGGCTTTTCTATGGCGGTTTTTGAGCAGTGGCTTCTTCCTTGCTGAAGGTTATGTCGATTTACTGTGGATATAGATACTTTTGTACCTGTTTTGTACCATCTTCACAAGGTCCTTTGCTGTTCTTCTGGGATTGATTTGCACTTTTCACACCAAAATATGTTCATCTCTAGGAGACAGAACGCGTCTCCTTCTTGAGCGGTTATTGATGGCTGCGTGGTCCCACGGTGTTTAAACTTGCGTACTATTGTTTGTACAGATGAACGTGGTACCTTCAGGCATTTGGAAATTGTTCCCAAGGATGAACCAGACTTGTGGAGGTCTGCAATTTATTGATTTTTTCTGAGGTCTCTGCTGATTTCTTTTGATTTTTCCATGATGTCAAGCAAATGGACACTGAGATTGAAGGTAGGCCTTGAAATTCATCCATAAGATACACCTCCAATTGACTCAAATGATGTCAATTAGCCTATCAGAAGCTTCTAAAGCCATGACATAATTTTCTGGAATTTTCCAAGCTGTTTAAAGGCACAGTCAACTTAGTGTATGTAACCTTCTGACCCACTGGAATTGTGATACAGTGAATTATAAGTGAAATAATCTGTCTGTAAACAATTGTTTGAAAAATTACTTGTGTCATGCACAAAGTAGTCATGCACTAACTGACTTTCCAAAACTACAATTTTGACATTTGTGGAGTGGTTGAAAAATGAGTTTTAATGACTCCAATCTAAGTGTATGTAAACGTCTGACTTCAACTGGATAGAATAAATAGTTTTATTTGTGACCTATAAACAACTATCATAGGAATTAATGTTGTCAGTTATGGTCAAAGTAAGCCCTTTGTAAGAAATGCTGTACATTTAATCAAATTCCTGACTAAATGTGGGGGAGATTCCAGGTTTCCTGATTTCCTGGTGCCTCCCTGTATGCAGATTATTTGACAGATATTATTTCAAAATAATATGAATTTATTTATTTTAAGACAATTATTGATGACATAAGTCAATGGTGCTACCTGTCAATGATTTTAGATAGAGGTATAATGATGATTTATATGGTTTGACCATCCATATCTGTTTACACTTGATTGATATCCAGATACAATGAGTGCCTGACTTCCTTCAGAGGTGTTCAGGAAGATCTGATTACAATCACAATGAGTCTTTTAATCGTCTACACCTGTATAAAGATGTGGACACAATCAGAATGTGGACAATATCAAGACAAGGATGCATGTTAGAAGCAGGTATCAACGGGGAACGTTTTTGAACAGCAAACAGGAGATGACAAAGTTTCAGTAGCAGTCCTCTTTGGCTACTCCTTAGCTATTTCTCAACTTAATGACTAAAACATGCAGACTTTAACAGCTGACTCTGACAGTACTATTGTTTTCGTATGCTCCTTTTCTAAGTAATTTGTGGTTTGGTGCATAGGCCCACATGATCCATAAACTTAGTACACAGTACACACACACAGCACAGGCTTTGGCTGAATGGCTCTGCCGGGGGAGAGAGAACAGAATGTGTCACTGTCCCGTCACAGAGAGATTGCATGGACCTGGCGAGGTCAGGAGATTCACGAGAAACCCTATATTGTTGTACAGACAAAATAGTAAATTTCACAACCTCCTATTGATAGTCTCTAAGGCCATAGATCCAATTCATTACAACACACAGTAGAGACATAGTGAGAATATTTCAATAACATGGGAGAATGGTATAGAGATGGTATGTTTCACTATCTAGACAAGAAACCAACAGTTCACAGACACTACAGATTTTAAATGGTTGAATCCTACAAGACGACATGGCCATTGACAGCTAAAAACATCCCAAAACTGCACTTTATTGTTGAATATGGAGGAGGATAGAAACCTCAAGAGGCTGAGAGGAGAAAAAAAAGAAAGGAAGGAAGTGTCACGCCCTGGTCTTAGTATTTTGTGTTTTCTTTATTATTTTGGTCAGGCCAGGGTGTGACATGGGTTATTTATGTGGTGTGTTTTGTCTAGGTTTTTTTGTAGGTTATGGGATTGTGGTTAGTGGGGTTGTCTAGAAAGGTCTATGGTTGCCTGGAGTGGTTCTCAATCAGAGGAAGGTGTTTATCGTTGTCTCTGATTGGGAACCATATTTAGGCAGCCATATTCTTTGAGTGTTTCGTGGGTGATTGTTCCTGTATCTGTGTTTGTTTGCACCAGAATAGGCTGGTTAGGTTTTTCACGTTATTGGTTTGGATTGTTCGTGTTTCTTTTATTAAAGATGTATCGAAATAACCACGCTGCATTTTGGTCCTCCTCTCATTCACCGGAAGAAAACCTTAACAGGAAGAAATATAATATCTTAGCTAAGCCCTGATCTTGGCCACAGAGTCTCGGGCATTTAAAATGTTAAGGAGTATTTGGGTGTATTGTACAGCTCAGATCACTATGATCTAACGTCCTAAGGGGGGAAAAGCCTATGCAATTACAGTTCCGTTCTCCCTATTTGCTGCCTCTCCAACACCCACTCATTATCCAATTGAAACAAGTCATTGTGTACCATAGCCTCTATTATTACCTGTATATACATTTAAGAGTTCAGTAAGAAAGGGAGAATGGCATCTATATTCTTTGCTGAAGTTGTTTAAAAAATATTCTATAGACAAGTAAAGCCCTTTGGTAAAGTTACCGGCACGGCAGAACTTGTGTTAGCCATGTGTGTGCTATTGTACACTGAGAGTTTTGAACACTATGAACTTCTAATTTTGTACAATTTTTTTCTACATTGTAGAACAATAGTGAAGACATCAAAACTATGAAATAACACATATTGAATCATATAGTAACTAAAAAAGTGTCAAACAAATATACATATTTAAAAGTTCAGATTCTTCAAAGTATCCATCCTTTGCGTTGACAGCTTTGCACACTTGACTTCCAACGGTCTTGAAGGAGTTCCCACATACAGTGGGGCAAAAAAGTATTTAGTCAGCCACCAATTGTGCAAGTTCTCCCACTTAAAAAGATGAGAGGCCTGTAATTTTCATCATAGGTACACTTCAACTATGACAGACAAGATGAGAAAAAAAATCCAGAAAATCACATTGTAGGATTTTTAATGAATTTATTTGCAAATTATGGTGGAAAATAAGTATTTGGTCACCTACAAACAAGCAAGATTTCTGGCTCTCACAGACCTGTAACTTCTTCTTTAAGAGGCTCCTCTGTCCTCCACTCGTTACCTGTATTAATGGCACCAGTTTGAACTTGTTATCAGTATAAAAGACACCTGTCCACAACCTCAAACAGTCACACTCCAAACTTCACTATGGCCAAGACCAAAGAGCTGTCAAAGGTCACCAGAAACAAAATTGTAGACCTGCACCAGGCTGGGATAGGTAAGCAGCTTGGTTTGAAGAAATCAACTGTGGGAGCAATTATTAGGAAATGGAAGACATACAAGACCACTGATAATCTCCCTCGATCTGGGGCTCCACGCAAGATCTCACCCCGTGGGGTCAAAATGATCACAAGAACGGTGAGCAAAAATCCCAGAACCACACGGGGGGACCTAGTGAATGACCTGCAGAGAGCTGGGACCAAAGTAACAAAGCCTACCATCAGTAACACACTACGCCGCCAGGGACTCAAATCCTGCAGTGCCAGACGTGTCCCCCTGCTTAAGCCAGTACATGTCCAGGCCCGTCTGAAGTTTGCTAGAGAGCATTTGGATGATCCAGAAGAAGATTGGGAGAATGTCATATGGTCAGATGAAACCAAAAATATAACTTTTTGGTAAAAACTCAACTCGTCGTGTTTGGAGGACAAAGAATGCTGAGTTGCATCCAATGAACACCATACCTACTGTGAGCTGTTTTTCTGCAAAGGGACCAGGATGACTGATCCGTGCGAAGGAAAGAATGAATGGGGCCATGTATCGTGAGATTTTGAGTGAAAACCTCCTTCCATCAGCAAAGGCATTGAAGATGAAACGTGTCTGGGTCTTTCAATATGACAATGATTCCAAACACACCGCCCAGGCAACGAAGGAGTGGCTTCGTAAGAAGCATTTCAAGGTCCTGGAGTAGCCTAGCCAGTCTCCAGATCTCAACCCCATAGAAAATCTTTGGAGGGAGTTGAAAGTCCGTGATGCCCAGCAACAGCCCCAAAACATCACTGCTCTAGAGGAGATCTGCATGGAGGAATGGGCCATAATACCAGCAACAGTGTGTGAAAACCTTGTGAAGACTTACAGAAATCGTTTGACCTCTGTCATTGCCAAGAAAGGGTGTATAACAAAGTTTTGAGATAAACTTTTGTTATTGACCAAATACTTATTTTCCACCATAATTTGCAAATAAATTCATAAAAAATCCTACAATGTGATTTTCTGGATTTTTCCCCCTAATTTTTCTGTCATAGTTGATGTGTACCTATGATGAAAATTACAGGCCTCTCTTATCTTTTTAAGTGGGAGAACTTGCACAATTGGTGGCTGACTAAATACTTTTTTGCCCCACTGTATGCTGAGAACTTGTTGGTTGCGTTTCCTTCACTCTGCGATCCAACTCATCCCAAACCATCTCAATTGGGTTGAGGTCAGGTGATTGTGGAGGCCAGGTCATCTGATGCAGCACTTCATCACTCTCCTTCTTGGTCAAATAGCCCTTACACAGCCGCCTGGAGGTGTGTTGGGTCATTGTCCTGTTGAAAAAACAAATGATAGTCCCACTAAGTGTGAATCAGATGGGATGGCGTATTGCTGCAGAATGTTGTGGTAGCCATGCTGGTTAAGCTTGCCTTGAATTCTAAATAAATCACAGTGTCGCGATCGAAGCACCACCACACCATAACACCTCCTCCCCCATGCTTTACGGTGGGAAATACACATGCGAAGATCATCCATTCACCCACACCGCGTCTCACAAAGACAAGGCGGTTGGAACAGAAAATCTCTAATTTGGACTCATCAGACCAAATGACAAATTTGCACCGGTCTAATGTACATTGCTCGTGTTTCTTGGCCCAAGCAAGTCTCTTCTTCTTATTGGTGTCCTTTAGTAGTGGTTTCTTTGCAGCAATCTACCATGAAGGCCTGATTCATGCAGTCTCCTCTGAACAGTTGATGTTGAGATGTATCTGTTACTTGAACTCTGTGAAGCATTTATTTGGGCTGCAATTTCTGAGGCTGGTACCTCTAACTTATCCTCTGCTTCAGAGGTAACTCGGGGTCTTCCATTCCTGTGGTGGTCCTCATGAGAGCCAGTTTCATCATAGCGCTTGATGGATTTTGCGACTGCACTTGAAGAAAGTGTTTGAAATTGTCCGTATTAACTGACCTTCATGTCATAAAGTAATGATGGACTGTCGCTTCTCTTTGCTTATTTGAGCTGTTCTTGCCATAATATGTACTTGGTATTTTACCAAATAGGGCTATCTTCTGTATACCTCTCCTACCTTGTCACAACACAACTGATTGGCTCAAAAGCAACTTTTAGGAAGGCACACCTGTTACTTGAAATGCATTCCAGGTGACTACCTCATGAAGCTGGTTGAGAGAATGCCAAGAGTGTGCAAAGCTGTCATCAAGGCAAAGGGTGGCTATTTGAAGAATCTCAAATATAAAATATATTTGGATTTGTTTAAAACTTTTTTGGTTACTACATGATTCCATATGTGTTATTTTATTCTACAATGTAGAAAACAGTAAAAATAAAGAAAAACCCTTGAATGAGTAGGTGTGTCTACACCTAAAAATTTGAGTAATTAAGGTGACAGACATTGACACATTCAATACTGCCTTGCACGCTTTTGCTTGCTTCTAGCTTATCTAGGGTGTAATCATTAGTCCAACAGTTGCAAATGAGAGTTTCTATTGGACAAATTCAGGTATGTTCATCCCTGTTTCGTTCCGTTTGCTTCTTTTCAAGAAACTTTTTTCAAAATAATTTGTGGAATGAATACACCCCTGATCACACGCAAACACAGTTCACACACTCTCCTCTCCCCTTTTCCCTTCTCTTGTGGACTTCAGTGCACAACACAGCTTTCTGTTACCAGGCAAAAAAACATTTCCAAGCCAAACCATAGAATAACCGCTAACCGCTACACACAGCCTACATTGTTGTCACCATAATAACGTTATAGTCAACATAGCTACTACAACTAACATGTTAGTGAACCCGCTACAATCATGCAGTACAGTGTACAGTCAGCAGCAAGCAGTTTAGCAGTTACACCTGCAGGTCCTGGTGACAATAAATTAATAAAACCAAAAGCTTACCTTGACTTGGAAGAGTTCCAGTGTTGGATAGCTATAGCCAGTTAGCTAACATGGCATCCCTCTCTGTTTTAGCCGGGGTTTTGAATATGCTAAACTAGCTAGCTACATTCACTAGCTAAGTAAGTGAAAGTGAAAAAAGACACAACAAAATATATCAAAATCTCTCTCCCTCTCTCTTTTTCTCTTGCTTCTTCATTTTTTAAGAAATTACTTTGTTCAAAACTATCAAGTTTTGTCTTTCTCTCTCTTTTAGTCAACTACTCACCATGTGTTAGGCACGGCAGTGCTAGCTAGTCGTAACTTATGCTTTCAGTACTAGATTCATTCTCTGATCCTGTGATCAGAGAATGTTGCAAGAGCTCTGATTTGTTGGAGGACATCCTCCGGAAGTTGTCATAATTACTGTGTAAGTCTATGGAAACGGGTGAGAACCACGAGCCTCCTAGATTTTGTATTGAAGTCAATGTACCCAGAGGAGGACGGAAGCTAGCTGTCCACCGGCTACACCATGGTGCTACCCTACAGAGTGCAGTTGAGGCTACTGTAGACCTCCATTCCAGTGTTTTAATCAATTATTTGGTGATGTGAATATATTTAGTACAGTTTTATCTAAAAATGATAACTTTTTTAATGTTTCACTATTTTTATTTGTATGAAATTCACTGAGGTGGATGGTCCTCCACTTTCTCCTCTTCTCCACTGTGGTACGCATAGTTTCAAACAAAATGTAGGCCTACAGTATACACTCTTACAAAAAAGGGTTCCATAAAGGTTCTGTAGCTGTCCCGTAGGAGAATCCATTTTGGTTCCAGGTAGAACTCTTTTGGGTTCCATGTATGGTCCTACAAGGAAATGGTCCTACAAGGAAACCAAAAGGTTTCTACCTCGAACCAAAGGGGTTCATCCTGGAACCAAAAGAGGCTCTTCAAAGGATTCTCCGATGGGGACAGTCGAAGAACCTGTTTTCGTTGTAGATAGCACCTTTTTTTGTATGATAGATATTGCTCATCGTTTTTTTATTATTTTTTTTACCGCTTTTTCTCCCCAATTTCGTGGTATCCAATTGTTTAGTAGCTACTATCTTGTCTCATCGCTACAACTCCCATACGGGCTCAGGAGAGACGAACATTGAAAGTCATGCATCCTCCGATACACAACTCAACCAAGCCGCACTGCTTCTTTAACACAGCGCCATCCAACCCGGAAGCCAGCCACACCAATGTGTCGGGAGGCCTATATTGCTCATAGTTTAAGTGTGTTTTAAGCATATTTGAAATTGTCTTAGAGGTCCATTAGGCTGCCAGGTCTTGTGTTACTTTTAGACAAACACTATTATCCACACTACTGTGTTCACTGGGCCATACTCTGAGTCTACAGTAAGGTAGCCAGAGGAAGTGTCATCCCTCTAGTGCCCCTCTGTTTGATCTTTCAACTGATGGGACTGTCCCCTACCATCGACTTTCTTTCAGAGGCTTTTACAGCTTTAGACCTTTGTAAATGTCATTGTTAAAAGTGCCTAGTCGTGTTTGAAATCGACTACATTACAGTCGGTGACAAAATACTTACTGATCTACAAATCATCTTAAATGACTACTCATTATTAGTAGATGTGCCAGTCTGCTCAGTCATTTATCAGCTACTGAGAAAACGGCCTCAGAGAACACGGCCTCTGAGAAAGGAAAGAGCTCCATCATCTGGTGCAGTTGCAGAATTGACAAAACACTGTGAACTTTGTCCATCAGTGGATTGGCAGTCATGTTTACAATGCCAGTTGAGATTGCTTGTGTACAGCTAAATCAGAGATAGGAAGTGACATAGTCCGTCATCAGATCGGAAGTCTCACTCTGGCAGCTGGTAGCTAGAATACCACCTTGTTCTTACTTGACCATACAGACTTTTCCGAGTGACAGTCTTGAGAAATGGATACTAATGTAAATGTGGAGAGTAGGACGAATGGGAATGAAAGCTCTTCATATTCATTGACAATATTTGGGAACCGTTTGAGATGTATTCGCAGGTTGATTCCTGTTGACTTCAAAAAAGAAATGATTGAATTATCAACATTGGCTGGGCCTGTGGTAACAAACATCTTTATTACATCTTTTATGTCCACAATTAATTCAGAGTTATATGAAACCGTACATTTCTAGATTCAATTATTATTGTTATTTAGCAGTGTTTCTTATATAATATTGAATTCACTTAAAGGCCACTGGCACACTGGCTAATTATAGATTACTGGCATCTGGCACACTGGCTAATTATAGATTACTGGCATCTGGCACACTATAGATGTTTTTTCATCACTTCATCTGTCACCTTGCCTGTTTATCCTGAATTACTTTGAATGACCTCAAACCATAGATTTGATGCATGTATAACACTTCAGTGTTAGGCCTATTCACTATACAGATTCCTGATAGAATACACAAGTACATCAACTGATTTATCAAATGTTGTGGTTGTATCGGCACCAGGTTATGGCTCAGCTCATGGTCTTTTTAGTGAGTTTCGTCAGTACAGTTTTCTGTGGCCATTTGGGGAAGACAGAACTGGCAGGGGTGGCTCTCGCCATAGCTGTAAGTATTGATTGACTTATGAGTTTAAATAACTTTTTTTATTACAACAATAGTGGGTAATATTATACTGGGTACCAGTATGTTTGTGCCATAATGTGACTTCTGCCACTTCGTGTCATGTCAAACATGATGGCACAAACAGACTGGTACCTAGCTGTGGTAATATTGCATAACTGTTGAAATTACAGCACACTATGAAATTTACAGTTTCAACCAATTTCAAAATTTCTCAAAATCTCTGTTCTGGTCTTCCAGGTGATTAATGTTACAGGTATCTCCATTGGGGCTGGTTTATCATCAGCGTGTGACACACTCATATCTCAGGTAGGTATGAAACCTAGTCTGTTTCCTCCTCCTAACACAGACCACTGTCCGAAAATTTTTACCAATAGCATCGTCGTCATAGCTCTGGTCCAGGGGCTCCTACACAGCTTGTTATTGCTCAATATCAGTAAACTGCATGTAATCACCACTGGGATTATTATTTGACCCTGTTGGTCATCTATGAACGTTTGAACATCTTGGCCATGTACTGTTATAATCTCTACCCGGCACAGCCAGAAGAGGACTGGCCACCCCTCAGAGCCTGGTTCCTCTCTAGGTTTCTTCCTAGGTTCCTGCCTTTCTAGGGAGTTTTTCCTAGCCAACTTGCTTCTACATCTGCATTGATTCCTGTTTGGGGTTTTAGGCTGGGTTTCTGTACAGCACTTTGTGACATTGACTGATGTAAAAGAGCTTTATAAATACATTTGATTGATTGATGTAGCACCCTGGACCATAGCTACAGTATCCTGCCATTCCACTCAAAGATGAACTTGATTATTTCTCCCTGCAGACCTTTGGGAGCCGCAACCTCCTGAAAGTTGGGGTCATTCTACAGAGAGCCATCCTCATTCAACTTCTGGCCTGTTTCCCATGCTGGGCTATTCTCATCAACACAGAACCCATCCTCCTGGCTGTCAAACAGAGCCCAGAGGTCGCCAGGTAGGTCAAACTCTTCCAGTCACTGCACACAGTAAAATGGCACCCTATTCCTTACATAGTGCTGTACTTTTGACCAGGGCCCATAGGGAATAGAATGATATTTGGGACACAGGCTATGTCTGTGAATGTGTCTGTTTTCTGTGATTCACAAGTGACATGTAGAGATTGGTTTGTAGAATGTGATTACTGTTTTGGATCATTCTGATAGAGCTCTCTTATGTCACTTTAGGTTGTCTCAGATCTATGTGAAGATTTTTATGCCAGCACTCCCAGTGAGTACATCTATCTACCCAGACACATGTGAACACAGTCGATTAAGCAGTAGTGTAAAATAAAAATACTTTAAAGTACTACTTAAGTAGTTTTTGGGGTATCTGTACATTACTTTACTATTACTATTTTTGACAACTTTTACTTCCTAAAGAAAATAATGTACTTTTTACTCCATACATTTTCCCTGACACGAAAAAGTACTTGTTACACTAAGGCTTAGCAGGTCAGGAAAATGGTCAAATTCACGTACTTATCAAGAGAACATCCCTGGTCATCCCTACTGCCGCTGATCTGGCAGAATCACGAAACACAAATGCTTAATTTGTAAATAATTTCTTAGTGTTGGAGTGTGCCCCCGGTAATCTGGACCCTTTCTTTCTAGAACTATCTGCCGAAAATGTTGCAACCCCTATTACTAGCCTGTTCAACCTCTCTTTCGTGTCATCTGGGATCCCCAAAGATTCAGAGCAGCTACGGTCATCCCCCTCTTCAAAGGGGGAGACACTCTAGACCCAAACTGCTACAGACCTATATATATCCTATCCTGCCTTTCTAAGGTCTTCGAAAGCCAAGTCAACAAACAGATTACCGACTATTTCGAATCCCACCGCACCTTCTCCGCTATGCAATCTGGTTTCCACGCTCAAGGTCCTAAACGATATCTTAACCGCCATCGATAAGAAACAATACTGTGCAGCTGTATTCATTGACCTGGCCAAGGTTTTCGACTCTGTCAATCACCACATCCTCATCGGCAGACTCGATAGCCTTGGTTTCTCAAATGATTGTCTTGCCTGGGTCACCAACTACTTCTCTGATAGAGTTCAGTGTGTCAAATCGGAGGGCCTGTTGTCCGGGCCTCTGGCAGTCTTGGGCCGACTCTCTTCTCTGTATACATCAATGATGTCGCTCTTGCTGCTGCTGTTGAGTCTCTGATCCACCTATTTGCAGACGACACCATTCTGTATACTTCTGGCCCTTCTTTGGACACTGTGTTAACAACCCTCCAGACGAGCTTTAATGCCATACAACACTCCTTCCGTGGCCTCCAACTGCTATTAAATACAAGTAAAACTAAATGCATGCTTTTCAACCGATCGCTGCCTGCTCCTGCCTGCCCGTCCAGCATTACTACTCTGGACAGTTCTGACTTAGAATACCTAGGTGTCTGGTTAGACTGTAAACTCTCCTTCCAGACTCACATCAAACATCTCCAATCCAAAGTTAAATCTAGAATTGGCTTCCTATTTCGCAAGAAAGCATCCTTCATTCATGCTGCCAAACATACCCTCGTAAAACTGACCATCCTACCGATCCTCGACTTCGGCGATGTCATTTACAAAATGGCCTCCAAAACCCTACTCAATAAATTGGATGCAGTCTATCACAATGCCATCCGTTTTGTTACCAAAGCCCCATATACTACCCACCATTGAGACCTGTACGCTCTCGTTGGCTGGCCCTCGCTTCATACTTGTCGCCAAACCCACTGGCTCCAGGTCATCTACAAGACCCTGCTAGGTAAAGTCCCCCCTTATCTCAGCTCGCTGGTCACCATAGCAGCACCCACCTGTAGCACGCGCTCCAGCAGGTATAGCTCTCTGGTCACCCCCAAAACCAATTCCTCCTTTGGCCGCCTCTCCTTCCAGTGCTCTGCTGCAAATAACTGGAACGAACTACAAAAATCTCTGAAACTGGAAACACTTATCTCCCTCACTAGCTTTAAGCACCAGCTGTCAGAGCAGCTCACAGATGACTGCACCTGTACATAGCCCATCTATAATTTAGCCCAAACAACTACCTCTTCCCCTACTGTATTTATTTATTTAGCTTCTTTGCACCCCATTATTTCCATTTCTACTTTGCACAAATCTACCATTCCAGTGTTTTACTTGCTATATTGTATTTACTTCGCCAACATGCCCTTTTTTTGCCTTTACCTCCCTTATCTCACCTCATTTGCTCACATTGTATATAGACTTATTTTTCTACTGTATTATTGACTGTATGTTTGTTTTACTCCATGTGTAACTCTGTGTTGTTGTATGTGTCGAACTGCTTTGCTTTATCTTGGCCAGGTCGCAATTGTAAATGAGAACTTGTTCTCAACTTGCCTGCCTGGTTAAATAAAGGTTAAATAAAAATTAAATAAAAATCAAATCTGTAAATTACATAAACCAAAAATATTGTGGCTTCTGGTTTGCGTAATATAAGCTATTTCAAAATATTTATTTACTTTTGATACTGAAGTATATTTAAAACCAAATACTTTTAGACTTTTACTCAAGTAATATTTTACTGGGTGACTTTCACTTTTACTTGAGTAATTTTCGATTAAGGTATCTATACTTTTACTCAAGTGTGACAATTGGATACTTTTTCCACCACTGCAATTAAGATAATAATGAATTTATCATGTCAATAACTTACTGAAACATGTTCATCATACATTTTTTAACAGGCCACTTTTATTTACCAGCTGGAGGCCAGATATCTACAGAATCAGGTTAGAGCTAACCTAGACCTCAGTCAGTTGGCCTGCAAAGAGAATAATCACCTGATCATTTGATCTGAATGAGACTTTGTCCTTCAGGGAATCATATGGCCGCAGGTCATCACAGGTGTGGTGGCTAACCTACTGAATGCCCTCATCAACTACATCTTCCTCTATGTTCTGGGCCTGGGTGTAGCGTGAGTGTCATCCCCAAACAGTGATTATTCTCTCATCACCATTACCATTGAGGGCTATAGGATTGGATGGTAATTGTTAGCATTGAGGGCTATAGGATGTAATGTATGTTGTGGATTGTTTTTGGGTGACAGTGGGTCTGCGTGGGCCAACACCATCTCTCAGCTCTCTCTTGCTGTTATGCTCTATAGCTACATCATATGGAAGGGACTACACAAGGCCACCTGGGCAGGTGAGACATGATTACACTAAAGTAGATCTTATACCACCAAATCCACAAACTCTTTGAACTGTCTGACTTGAATGGACCCCATACAAAGTGATGCATAATATGCATTTATTACAGTTTTTTCCAACTGCTTACACACGTTTTCAAAACTGTCAAATTCTTTCAAAACACTACACACAATTCCCAAAACTGCACACACAAAATGCAAAATGCAAAATGCCTCACATCTCTTCAAAATGTAACACTGCATTCAAAATGCCATAAACACATGTCAGAATGAAGCATTTGCATCAAATGGCAAACACTGCTTTCATAATAGTACATTTTTGGATATACCATGTAAACACTGTTGTTCTAAATCCAAAGCTCTTTGGTCTTTCATAGGCTTATATCTTCATTTCAGTACAATGTTCTACAGTTAAAGTAATCTGCTGAGAGGGGTAACAAGTACACTGTAAACACCAATGCAATGTAGAAACAGAGAATATTTATTAGGCCAAACATTACTGTTGTATACAGTAGCATACAACAAAACCATAAACATATGTAAACCAAAAGTATATTGTTTAGAATACAGTAAAGAACACAATTGTGTGTGTGGGGTCCCGGAATTGGTAGGGGTTGGTGGGGGGGTGGGGGGGGGGGGTGCTAAGCTACGCTCCATCTCTTCTCCGGCCTGGGTCTGGCTACAATACTTTGTCCACAACACAAGATACGTTTTCTCTTGCCAAACATGGAGGGGGGTATCTCCTAGCATGGCGTATCCAACCTTGGACAGAGGCATCCTCTATGTCCCCACATGGTGGGAAGTATCTCCTAGCATGGCATATCCAACCTTGGACAGAGGCAACCTATATGTCCCCACATGGAGGGAAGTATCTCCTAGCATGGCGTATCCAACCTTGGACAGAGGCAACCTCTATGTCTCCACATGCGTCCTCCATTACCTGGAGAAGCGGCATGCGGGCATAGGGTTGGCGATCATACACTTTCCAGCGCCAGGCTGAGAAGAATTCCTCTATGGGATTTAGAAAAGGTGAGTATGGGGGTAGGTACAAAACTACAAATTGTGGATGGGTGGCACACCAGTTTTGGACCAGAACAGCCCGGTGAAAACTAACATTGTCCCATAAAACCACAAATCTAGCAGGCTCCTGATCTGGATCAGGGACAAGCATTGTGTAAATTGCATCCAGAAAAGTGAGCATATGGCCGGTGTTGTACGGACCCAGTGTGGCATTGTGATGGAGGACCCCGTTTTGAGTGATGGCAGCACATATAGTTATATTACCCCCACGCTGTCCAGAGACATTGGTAATTGCCCTCTGTCCTATTACATTTCAACCTTCAACCTCATCCACGTAAATATATTCATGGCGAATTACATGGGCATCCAGCTCCAATACTCTCTGTAACAGACAAAGGGATATACAGATGAGTAAATATGATATGTCTGAAGTACTGGAAGTAGTGTTGCATACATACCTCTACAAAGTCATGTCACATATTCTTGACTCTGTCAGAGTTTCTCTCAAATGGCACCTTGTAAAGTTGTTTCATCGTCACTCGGTGCCGTTGGAGGATGCGTTGTATGGTCGACAGGCTTACAGCATTGATGTTCTTAAATATGGTGTCATTCTTCAAGATATGCTCTCTTATCTCTCGAATCCTAATTGCATTGTTGGCCAAAACCATATTTATAATTGCAGTCTCTTGTACATCTGTAAACAAGCGTCCTCGTCCTCCATGATGTCTTTGCCTTTCCACTCTGTACAGAATTCAAACACAGTATGTGTTCAGCATAGGAACTGTAAACAATGTACAAAAAAATGTAACCAACCTCATTCATTCAATGCAGTGCAGTAAATGGATGGCTTAGAGTTACAAATGTTTATGCAATACTATGCAGTCATACGTATTTTACAGTACATTATTGTAATGCTAAAATAGTCATTAGATAGTTGCATACCTGTTCTCATTTCTGAAGGTTTGAATTATGGGCGCCACTGTAAATCGACTCAAGTTGGTCAAACTGTGGTTGATCAAATGATCAACAAGTGTTGCCCTAATCTCATCAGAGATGGCTCTCCTTCCTTCTCTTCTTTGCCCTAGTCCTCTTCTTCCTCTTCCTCTCCCTCCTACTCCTCTTGCTCTCTGTCCATTGTTGGCATCCATTGTTCAAAACAGGTAATCTGACCTTTGACCTATTTATAGGCCTATACTACAGTAAAGCAGTGATTGGTTAGTGATCAGTTAAGCTATAAGTGTTTGCACATGTGTGTGTGTGTGACCTGGTGAGTAAGTATAGCATTTTGATTAGTTGTGTTTGGAAAAGGAAAGCAAGTCACTTCCTGTTAGATATTTGTGTTTTAGGTAGAGAATTGTGTGTAGTGTTTTGAAAAAAGTGTTTTATGCAATTGACAACTGAGTCAAAGGCTGAGAAATAGCTTATGGTTTTGGATATTTAGTGTGTAGTTTTGCACTTTGAGTGAGAGGTTTCAAAAATCGTGTGACATGAAAAGATTTTGTGTGTAAGCAGTTGGAAAAAACTGTAATATGCATTTATTGAGGGACAGCAGTGCAATGTCAAACCAAGTGTGCTGTTTTTGGCTTCCTAATGCATTAACACAGCATGGTTTTGGTTCAGACCCAAACACCTTCTGTGAGAACATGAGCATTAACCTTTCAGTGAGGTTCCCAGTGTCTGAGCCTTGTTATCCTTGTAGGCTGGTCTTGGGAATGCCTGGAAGACTGGGACACATACGTCCACCTGGCCATTCCTAGCATGATCATGCTGTGTGTGGAGTGGTGGACCTATGAGATTGGAGGTTTTCTAGCAGGTACGTTTGGCGTCTGGTTATTTTGTTATTTAGCTATCTGGTTGTTTTGCATTGAAGTCTATGAATGTCATTGAATGTCTCTCTATTGTTATTTGTTTTAGGTGAAATGGTGTTCTAGATTTTACTGTTTGCTTGTGGGTATTTCTACACATTACACACTGTTTAGATGTTACAGTGTTTCTGCTTTGGTTTGATATCCTGTCTCACTACCTCTCAATGGCAGGTCTGATAAGTGAGGTGGAGCTTGGAGCACAATCAGTCGTCTACGAACTGGCAAACATTTGCTACATGGTAAATATATAGTTAAGACTTTTTTAAAAACTTTTTGGCAAATGTTCATCCATCATACCATATTTTACACTAGTCACATAGAGAGTGAGCCGTGTGTGTGTGTGTGTGTGTGTGTGTGTGTGTGTGTGTGTGTGTGTGTGTGTGTGTGTGTGTGTGTGTGTGTGTGTGTGTGTGTGTGTGTGTGTGTGTGTGTGTGTGTGTGTGTGTGTGTCTGTGTTGTCAGTTCCCTCTAGGGTTCAGTGTGGCAGGCAGTGTGAGGGTGGGCAATGCTCTGGGGGCTGGAGATACAGAGCAGGCCAAGCTGTCTGCCAAGCTGGCCATGTTCTGTGCTGGTATGTGTGTAGACCTCAAATAATATTTCAAAGATTGACAAGAGAAAATAAAGCATTAATACGATAATTAAATGATACATTTCACTAAAGAAATGTGTTCAGTCTATGTATGACCTTTTGTCTCTGTCCAGGGTCAGTTTCTGTGTGCTTGTCGGTTCTTGTTGGGATACTGAAGGACAAAATCTCCTATGTCTTTACATATGATGAGTGAGTAATGTAGTCTGTGGTAATTTACCACTACAGATTTGCTTCTGTGGCTTTGGGAACTGTTGTTCATCGCCATGACTTTGCAGTTTGTTGTGTTTTAATACAACCCTGGTGTGTAATGTATCTGTGTATGAGCGTGAACATTAATGACCTTTTTTATGACATAGCAGAAGTACACAGTCATGAACTTTGCTTACATGTTCCTTCACACTTTAACTAGGATGAGATGTCTCTGTCATTGATTTACATAACTGAATGTATTTCTTCCCCCTGAATTTCTACCAACAGGCAGATCAGAGAGAGGGTTGCTCAAGTTATGGCTTTCTACGCCCCTTTTCTTCTGTTAGATGCAATATCGGTAAGGAGTCAATGCTGCTACTGTATCACAACTTATAGCTCCCTTTACTCATCACATTACAGATCCACTCTTTATAATATCAAAGGTACTATTATAACAGGTACAGTGCATTAAGGAAAGACTTCTTCCACATTTGTTACATTACAGCCTTATTCTAAAATGTATTACATTATTTCCCCCCTCATCAATCTATACACAATACCCCATATTGACAGAGCAAAACCAGGATTACATTTTTTTTCACAAATGTATAAAAAAAAAAATATATATATACTGTGTATATATGTATATATATATATTACATTTACATAAATATTCAGACCCTTTACTCAGTACTTTGTTGAAGCACCTTTTGGCAGCGATTACAGGCTTGAGTCTTCTTGGTTATGATGCTACAAGCTTGGCACCACTGTATTTGGGGAGTTTCTCCCATTCTTCTCTGCAGATCCTCTCAAGCTCTGTCAGGTTGGATGAGGAGTGTCACTGCACAGCTATTTTCAGGTCTCTCAAGAGATGTTCGATTGGGTTCAAGTCTGGGCTCTGGCTGGGCCACTCAAGGACATTCAGAGACTTGCATTGTCTTGGCTGTGTGCTTAAGGTCATTGTTCTGTTGAAGATGAACCTCACCCCAGTTTGAGGTCCTGAGCACTCTGGAGGAGGTTTTCATTAAGGATCTCTCTGTAATTTGCTCTGTTAATCTTTCCCTCAATCCTGACTAGTCTCCCAGTCCCTGCCACTAAAAACCATCCCCACAGCATGATTCTGCCACCACCATGCTTCATCTTAGAGATGGTGCCAGGTTTTATCCAGACATGATGCTTGGCATTCAGGCCAAAGTGTTCAATCTTGGGCATCCCGGGTGGCTGCGTTGCAGTGCTAGCTGTGCCACCAGAGATTCTGGGTTCGCGCCCAGGCTCTGTCGCAGCCGGCCGCAATCGGGAGGTCCGTGGGGCGGCGCACAATTGGCCTAGCGTCATCCAGGTTAGGGAGGGTTTGATATCCTTGTCTCATCACACACTAGCGACTCCTGTGGCCGACTTCTGTGGCCGGGCGCAGGGCACGCTAACCAGGTCGCCAGGTGCACTGTGTTTCCTCCGACACATTGGTGCGGCTGGCTTCCGGGTTGGATGCGCGCTGTGTTAAGAAGCAGTGCGGCTTGGTTGTGCTTCGGAGGACGCATGGCTTTCGACCTTCGTCTCTTCCGAGCCCGTACGGGAGTTGTAGTGATGAGACAAGATAGTAATTACTAACAATTGGATACCATGAAATTGGGGAGAAAAGGGGGTAAAAAAAAGTGTTCAATCTTGGTTTCATCAGACCAGAGAATCTTGTTTCTCATGGTCAGAGCCCTTTAGGAGCCTTTTGGCAAACTCCAAGCGGGCTGTTATGTTCCTTTTACTGAGGAGTTGCTTCCGTCTACCACAAAGGCCTGATTGGTGGAGTGGTGCAGATATGGTGGGCCTTCTTGAAAGTTCTCCCATCTCTGGAGCTCTGTCAGAGTGACCATTAAAGGGGTAAACTACCTCTTTACCTCTGTAGTCTGGTCTCCTTCACCACCAGCAGTTACCATACCCGATCTGCTAGGTGGTTGCTACTTAAAGTCCCCAGTACATTCACAGTATTAGGCAATACTGCCTTCTCTTCTTGTGCACCAGACACATTCTTTTATTTAACCAGGTAGACTAGTTGAGATCAAGTTCTCATTTACAACTGCGACCTGGCCAAGATAAAGCAAAGCAGTGCGACACAAACAACAACAGAGTTACACATGGAATAAACAAACATACACAATAACATACACAATAGAGAAAAAGTCTATATACATGGAATAATCTACAATCCAGGCTTCATCTAGATATGTTAGTGCCACTGAATGAATTTAAAATATTGAAGGGAGACTCTTAGAGAGGAGTCTAAATGCTTTTTTAGGTTGGATCATGTTGCTGTATTGTATTGTTCTATGGTTTAATTCTGTAATGTATTGATTGTTGCTGCCTTCTTGGCCAGGTCTCCTTTGAAAAAGAGACTCTGGGTCTCAATGAGTTTTTCCTGGTTAAATAAAGGTTACATTTAAAAAATATAAACCAATTGGTCACCTCCCTGACCAAGGCCCTTCTCCCCCGATTGTTCAGTTTAGCCGGGAAGCCAGCTCTAGGAAGAGTCTTGGAGGTCCTTCTCACATTTAAGAATGATGGAGGCCACTGTGTTCTTGGGGAACTTCAATGCTGCAGAAATGTTTTGGTACCCTTCCCCAGATCTGTGCCTCAACACAATCCTGCCTCGGAGCTCTAAGGTCAATTCCTTTGACCTCATGGCTTGGTTTTTGCTTTGACATGCACTGTCAACTGTGGGACCTTTACAAAGAAAGGTGTGAGCATTTCCGAATCAGGCCCATTAAATTTAATTTACCACAGTTGGACGCCAATCAAGTTATAGAAACATCTCAAGGATGATCAATGGGAACAGGATGCACCTGAGCTCAATTTCGAGTCTCATAGCAAAGGGTCTGAATACTTATGTAAATAAGGTATTTCTGTTTTTTATTTGCAAAAATGTCAAAAAAATCTGTTTTTCGCTTTGTGATTATGGGGTTTTATATGTAGCTTGATGTGGATTTTATTTGATACATTTTAAAATAAGGCTGTAACATCAAGGGGTCTGAATACTTTCCGAAGGCACTGTATGTTTGTAGTACAACAGTAACTGGGTCTCTGTTTCTCCTGGTTTCCCAGGCTGCCTCAGGTAGTATTATAAGGGGTGCAGGTAAGCAGAAGGTTGGGGCGATATGCAACATCCTGGGTTACTATGGGGTTGGCTTTCCTATTGGAGTGTCCCTGATGTTTGCTGCCAAACTAGGAATCATGGGTAAGAACATCTATAAATGTGTTTCACATTTTGTCCTTTGAATTTATGGAGTAATATTTCATTCCCTTTTTAGTCTTTTGATTGCTCCCGTATTGCACCTGGGCGCCTGACTGTTTCGTAATTAACAACATTACATTGTTGGTTTGTGTGGCAAGGTGACAAGTTGGCTAAAGCAAAGACAAACTGGTGCCAATCTCCCTACTGCTTCCTTCAGGTGTCTTCACTTTGACTGTCACTGTTATGCTTTGTCTCCACCCCCAGGCCTGTGGACCGGTCTGTTTACCTGTGTGTTCCTACAGTCCTCCTTCCTCATCTTCTACCTATCCAGAATGAACTGGAAGAAAGCCACTGTAGAGGTGAGGGAACAAAGGCACAACACTCAAGTCTTTATTTCATTTCATGTAAATGCCTTGAAGAGGATATTCATGGTGATGTGTTGGGTTGTTTGCAGGCCCAGATCAGAGCTGAGGTACAGGGGAACTCTACAGACATGGGTAAGAAAGTCTCAGTTTAATCATTGACCCTTCACTTTACTCAATTCATCATCATAACTCTTTACATGGCTTTACAAATGTATAATTTTATTCTTGTTTATGGAAGAATCAATGCTCTGTCTAATAGGTGTGTTTCTGTGTGACAGACATGGCCCCAGAGGCCCAATCAAATGATATAGCTCCCTGTGAGGGCCACACAGACAGAAATGCCCTGGCTGAGGCTGACGGTGAGGTTGGGGACAGGGTGGCCCTTAGCAAGGTGGAGGCCCTTCTGGCCCACAGGGCCCTGGTTATGCGGAGGGGCCTGGCTCTGTGTGTCATGCTCTTCATCCTGGCCCTGGGAATCATCATCAACCTACTGCTCACCAACCTCACTTGATGAACACAGAGTGAGTTCCAGAGAGGATGGGTTCCAGAGAGGATGGGTTCCAGAGAGGATGGGTTCCAGAGATAGCTCCACTCAACCAGAGTGGTCAGAGGACCACCTAAGCAATGATACAGAGAAGATAAGACTGGATAGGAGCTGGCCTATCTATGGTGCCAAATTGTTCCAGTACTGTTGGTCTGTGAGGAGCCAACGGATTATATATTCTGGGTCTTTTCATTTCTCATCTGAATGAAATTGTATCACATTGTCTGAGCTGATTACACAAACCAATCAAACCTAATGTTTTCTCATGGTAATAATATAGTGCAAACCAAAAAGTAAAGACAGACTCACACTGTACCATCCAAAATGTTTGTATTCCATTCTATTAATTAATTCCAAAAACAGTGGTGTCATACCCATAGGGGGCCCAAAGGCACATACCCCCTTATAATAAAAAATGTAAATGAACTACTTAACTTTTTTAAGCCAACGTTTTATCCTAATTATTTATAACAAGATCTGTCAGCGGTATTTTGCGGTGGGGGCACACCGACTGAACCAATACCCCCCCATTCTTCCTCGTAACTGTTTCCTTCCAAGGTGCATAGAGGAAAGATATACTTAGACAGGAAGCTAGATACTCTAGTGTGCGCAATATCATCAGTGGAGGATGAGATAGAGAGTGTAGAGTGACACACACAGCATTTGATTTGATTCTAGCTGCCAGTGATGGGCAGAAGGGTATGTTTGTATAAAGGATAAAGGATAACCCTTTTTGCCATTTTTGGTTCCAGGTAGAACTCTTTTTGGTTTCAGGTAGAACCCTGGGTTATCCTAGGCGGACAGCCGCAGAACCCTTTTGGAACCCATTTTTCTTAGAGTTTAGTTATGAGGTTGGGAGATTGGGAACCTATCTAGCTGGCTAGCTAAAGCCAACTTCAAGAAGGAATCAATAGGCTACACAGCTTGATGAAATTAATTTACAAACATACCCTTCTGCCCATCACCGGCAGCTTCAAGGGGTTCTCCCATGGAGACAGCAGAAGAACCCTTTTTAGTTCTAGATAACACCTTTTTTTCGAAGGGTGTAGCTACCAAGCCATTTCAGGCTATCAATCAAGTTAGAGTAGCTTGTCTAACTACGTATCTTAGCCGGCATGCCTGCTGGCAAGGTTGCTAGACTTTAGAAAAGCAAGCAATTACCAAATGTGCATCATTAATTAAAATGACAATTGAACAGGTAAAGAGGTATGCTGAGATAACCTATGCAGAAAAATATACTTTAAAAAATGTTGTTGTTTTTTACACAGAATTAGGCATAATGACCAGGGCTCTAGATTGAAGAAAAGGGCTGTTTCGGGTGTAATAATTGGTGATATAACAGATTCACTGACACAGCATGTCTATGACAGCACCTCTAGTGTCTTGCTACAGGGTCTCTTTGGGGTCCCCCAGGTATTTCTCCTAGATGAGAACTGTTGACGGGGTGAGTTCAGGGGGGGAGGTAGTGGTAAAGGTAGTGTTGCTCCAGTCTACACTCAGATTGCTCCATGAGCTGATTGGTAGAGGCAGGAGAAGATGTACACTTGTCCCCACAGCTAGGATGACAATGGCAGCCAGTACAGTGAGACCTCTCCTCAGGACCAGCTGGGTGGTGGAGAGCAGTCCACTGGGGCTCCCATCCTCCTTCTGCACCTCTGGGGTCCCATTGCTTCCCCTGAGGTCTTCCTGGCCCTCAGTACTCACTGAAATGTATCCATTCACTGTCTGGGTGTGGAAGCAGGCACAATCTGGGTTAGAACAATGTTATTCGCGAGAGTATAGTATAAATAATATAGAGCATAGGACTGAGCAACATGTTTCTACTCACACTTCCACTGTTCTCTGTGTGGTCAGGTGCAACTATATTCCTCATTGACACCATATGTCCAGCCTTTCCAGCTCGTTTCACAGCCTGTCACAAACAGATCAACTCCATGATGCTCTCAACTGACAGCAAACCATTTCCTTCACCCGCCCCAAGCCACTACTATGGGCTGTCAGTCTTTCAATCACCTAAGCCATTATATGTTCCAGATACGGAAGTGAAAAGCCACTGGTGACGTACCTTCTCTGTCATTCTCTTCCAGTTGAGCCTGAAGATGACAGTGATGAAGAAAGTGGACTGTAGAATTACACAGATGAACAGGCCTAACCAGAACCCTGTGTAGAGGAAAAGGGAAAGGGAAAGGGAGAGGAGAGGAGAGGAGAGGAGAGGAGAGGAGAGGAGAGGAGAGGAGAGGAGAGGAGAGGAGAGGAGAGGAGAGGAGAGGAGAGGAGAGGAGAGGAGAGGAGAGGAGAGGAGAGGAGAGGAGAGGAGGTTATACCGGCTTTGACCAAAGACACAGAACATTGTGTCATCTTCAATAAAGAATACTCCCGCAATTCATGATTCTTGATTACTAGTGAAAGCAACATATTTTCCTGAATTTGATCATGACCATACTTCTGTTGCAAGTATGTGGCAAGGCAGTAAGCGTGAGCAAAGACCTCTGGTCTTGAAAAGGAAGTCTAAAATTGTGTTCGGTTTTCATAAAATTCAGAAATGAGTAAATACCTAGGACCTTGAGGCCAGCTGTGAACATCAAAGAGATGCCCAGTGGAAGACCCACACAGTAGTAGGTGATAAGATTAGCCATCGCTGCTATCTTCTGTTTACCCGTGCCCAGGATGATGCCCATGCACACACACTGGAACAGACAGACAAATCTAAGATTAGTGGGTGTTCACAGAGAGAGATATCACTGTTAGCTGGCGGTCAACAGGTTTCATGTCTTATCACTCATTCAACAAGTATTCCAGGATCCTGGAAAATTACATAGACGATCCCCCTTATTCCAACATACAGTACCAGTCAAAAGATTGGACACAGCTACTCATTAAAGGTTAAGGGTTTTTCTTTATTTTTGTAATATTCTCTACATTGTAGAATAATAGTGAAGACATTAAAACTATGAAATAACACATATGGAATCATGTAGTAACCAAAATAGTGTTAAACAAATCCAAATATATTTTATATTTGAGATTCTTCAAAGTAGCCACCCTTTGCCTTGATGACAGTTTTGCAAACTCTTGGCATTCTCTCAACCAGCTAATGTCTAGTGGTTTCTTTGCAGCAATTCGACCATGAAGGTCTGATTCACGCAGTCTCCTCTGAACAGTTGATGTTGAGATGTGTCTGTTACTTGAACTCTGTGAAGCATTTATTTGGGCTGCAATCTGAGGTGCAGTTACAGTTTTTTCCAACTGCTTACACAAGTTTTCAAAACGGTCTCCTTTTTTTCAAAACTCTACACACAAATCCCAAAACTGAACACAAAATGCAAAATGCCTCACATCTCCTTCAAAATGTAACACGGCATTCAAAATGCCATAAACACATGTCAGAATGAAGCATTTGCATCAAATGGCAAACACTGCTTTCATAATAGTACATTTTTGGATATACCATGTAAACACTGTTGTTCTAAATCTAAAGCTCTTTGGTCTTTCATAGGCTTATATCTACATTTCAATACAATGTTCTACAGTATCACAGTATACGTTTTCTCTTGCCAAACATGGAGGGAAGTATCTCCTAGCATGGCGTATCCAACCTTGGACAGAGGCAACCTCTATGTCCCCACATAGACCATATTTATAATTGCAGTCTCTTGTACATCTGTAAACAAGCGTCCTCGTCCTCCATGATGTCTTTGCCTTTCCACTCTGTACAGAATTCAAACACAGTATGTCTTCAGCATACTGTACAAAAAAATGTAGTACAGCATGATAACCAACCTCATTCATTCAATGCAGTGCAGTAAATGGATGGCTGAGAGTTACAAATGTTTATGCAATACTATACAGTCGTACGTATTTTATTTTGTGTGTAAGCAGTTGGAAAAAAATGTAATTGCTGATTTCTGAGGCTGGTAACTCTAATGAACTTATCCTCTGCAGCAGAGGTAACTCTGGGTCTTCCTTTCCTGTGGCGGTCCTCATGAGAGCCAAATTGTCAAAGACCCCAGCCACCTCAGTCAAAGACGGTTCTCTCTACTACCGCATGGCAAGCGGTACCGGAGTGCCAAGTCTCAAAAAAGGCTTCTCAACAGTTTTTACTCCCAAGCCATAAGACTCCTGAACAGGTAATCAAATGGCTACCAGGACTATTTGCATTGTGTGCCCCCCCCCCCCCCCCCCCCCCCCCCCCCCCCCCCCAAACCCCCCAAACCCTCTTTTTATGCTGCTGCTACTACTCTCTGTTTATCATATATGCATAGTCACTTTAACTATACATTCATGTACATACTACCTCAATTGGGCCGACCAACCAGTGCTCCCGCACATTGGCTAACCGGGTTATCTGCATTGTGTCCCGCCACCTGCACGTGAAGAAACTTTCAAAGTTCTTGAAATGTTCCCGGATTAACTGACCTTCACGTCTTAAAGTAATGATGGGCCGTCGTTTCTCTTAGATTATTTGAGCTGTTCTTGCCATAATATGGACTTCGTCTTTTACCAAATAGGGCTATCTTCTGTATACCACCCCTACCTTGTCACAACACAACTGATTGGCTCAAACGCATTAAGAAGGAAAGAAATTCCACAAATGAACTTTTAACAAGGCACACCTGTTAATTGAAATGGATTCCAGGTGACTACCTCATGAAGCTTCATGACTGTTGGAAAAGCATTTCAGGTGAAGCTGGTTGAGAGAATGCCAAGAGTGTGCAAAGCTGTCATCAGGGCAAGGGTGGCTACTTTGAAGAATCTCAAATATAAAATATTTTTTGATTTGATTAACACTTTTTTGGTTACTACATAATTCCATATGTGTTATTTAATTGTTTTGATGTCTTCACTAATATTTGTCATGACGTTGGCCTGGGGGTAGGTTTATGACAGTCATAAATACCTCTTTTCCCCTTTTTCCTCTCTCTACCCTGCTGATGTTACATTTGCAAAACCCTTGGTTAACATAGAGATTCTGGGAACATCAGAAGGTAGAGGGAAATTAACTATATTCTGGTAATCCGAACAATTGAACATATGCGGTAGTACTTAATGAATATGATGTCAGTTCGGTTGTCATCTGAGACATTCTCAGATGACAACCGAACTGCATTTACACGATTAGCTCAATCAGGTAATCAGAAATAATTTTATAGAATAGCATGTCATATCACTTAATCCGGCATAGCCAAAGACTCGACATATTCTACAATGTTGAAAATAGTACAAAAATAAAGGAAAACCCTGGAATGAGTAGTTGTGTCCAAACTTCTGACTGTTACTGTATATTAATGATTTCTAATTATAGCAGTACTATTGTATAAAATGTTATACATTTTTTCAATGGTTACAAACCACTTGAGTGTACTTACCACTAGCCCATCAAAGAACTGAAGGACACAGTACACGTTGAGAAGTTGAGAGACCAGATCTATGATCTGACTGAAAAGGAATTAAATAATCGTTGTTGAGATGGTCAGGTTACAATTAAGGATGGTCTTGATTTGAATCATTATGTTGACTATATGTACACCCTACTTACTCATCAGAAGTAAACATGAAGGCGATCACTGTTTTAGTAGAGATCAGCACAATTCCCTGAATTACTGCCATTGAACCTAGGACGTGGAATGGAGGAAAAAGACATGCACTACTGCAAAAAAACAACTAGTTTGTCAAAGTAATTATTATCATTTTAGTTCACCATAGTTCACCGTAGTTGTGATGGTTGAAATAAGGGCCATATGAGCTAGAGTAAGTGTGTGACTGACCTGAGAGGGCGAGGGACACCTTGCTGGTGAGGATGGCCCCAGCTGTGTCTCCGGCCCCCAGGGCGTTCCCCACACGAACACATGCTGCAGCCTGGATCCCCATGGGGAACTTTACCCGCACAACACAACACAACACGTTATCTAGATGCCTCATAAACAGCTTGCTGTCTTAGTCTAACCATGCCTCAAACAAAGATAATGTCTGCTTTTAACTCAGATTTGATCTTGATCTGTAGCACACATGTACAGTACATTTTGGGTTATTCTTCAGTTTATTTGGACTGGACAGCCAGTGCATTGGGCTTAATTTGGTTTCCATGATAGGTTTTCGAGTAGGTGTGTAAAGAGTTCTGTACACATTACCATGTAGTTGATGAAAGCCAGCATTATGACCACATGTTGAGCAGCCAGGTCCACTTCACTCAGCATGCCTGAGAATGAGAGGGAAAAATGCAGAAGTGGATGTTACATTGATATGGGTGTTTTGGCCTTTTGAATGTGACTGTTCATTGGTTCATTGGTGTTAATCTTAAGAGCTGAAATGTACCTGCAAGGAATCCCCCAAGCTCATAGATCCACCATTCGAAACATAGCATCAGTGTACTGGGGATGGCTAGTTTCATATAAGAGCCCCACTCCTGTAGCGCTTCTGTGGTCCAACCTGTAGGGGGAGACAAAGGCCTGTTTATCCCAACACAAACTGGTCTATTTCAATAGGTCACATTCATTTGGCACAGTCAGAGAGATGGACTTTCTCTTACCTCCCCATGTATTCACATGTAGCTTCTTCCAACAAATGTAAGCAAACAAGAAGGAACATATGTAGAGCTGGGAGAGTGTATTAGCTGCTGCAGACCCTCTAGAAAACAAACACACAAACAAAAACACACACTCCATGAAATGATAATGAACATTGCATAATTACAGTAGTTGGTACATAATTGATACTCTGGCTATGTTACTGACTGTTAAGAATATGGCACTGTTATCAATGTTTCTTGTGTGAGCACACCTACATAACTCCCAGGTCCATCCAGTAGAGCAGGATATAGTTTGTCACCACGTTGGCGATGTTGGCCGCTGCTGCTGTGTACATCTGAGGCAGAAATATCCCCTGAGCACAGAAACACACTAGTTGATATGATCATCCGATTCACACCTAATCTGGGTTACTGTACTCCCAGATGACTGTTTTCCTCTGAAACAGTCAGAGGTCACCAAGTGCAACACAGCTTCAGTGTGTAAATCAGCGAGAAAGATGTGTCGCCATCGAGTAATTGTCTCTGGCCCCCTCCCAGTTAGGGGGAGTGATGAGCTCTACAGCAGAGTCTCACAACTCAATCGCTAGTTGAAAACTGTTTTCTGCCCTTCCCAAGAGATGGAATTTGTAGATAATTGGCCCTCTTTCTGGGACTCACCCACAAACAGGACCATGCCTGGCCTGCTGAGGAGTGCTGAACATAGACAGGGCTCTAACTCCTCTATCTCCACTCACTTCTAGATTAGACTACTGCAATGATCTACTTTCTGGCAACCCGGATAAAGCACTAAATTAACTTCAGCTAGTGCTAAACACGGCTGTTAGAATTTTCACTAGAACTCAAAAACGTGATCATATTACTCCAGTAATAGCCTCTCTACACTGGCTTCCTGTTAAGGCTAGTGGTGATGTCAAGGTTTTACTGCTAACCTACAAATCATTACATGGGCTTGCTCCTACCTATCTTTCCGATTCGGTCCTGCCATACATACCTACACGTACGCTACGGTCACAAGACGCAGGCCTCCTAATTGTCCCTAGAATTTCTAAGCAAACAGCTGGAGGCAGGGCTTTCTCTGGTGGTCTGCCTACCCATGTGAGAGACGCAGACTCGGTCTCGACTTTTAAGTCTTTATTGAAGACTCATCTCTTCAGTAGGTCCTATGATTGAGTGTAGTCTGGCTCAGGTGTGTGAAGGTGAATGGGGCCACAGTGTCTCCTGACCCCACCTGTCTCAGCCTCCAGTATTTATGCTGCAATAGTTTATGTGTTGGGGGTCTAGGATCAGTCTGTTATATCTGGAGTATTTCTTGTGTCTTATCCAGTGTCCTGTGTTAATTTAAGTATGCTGTCTCTCTCCCCCTCTCTCTCTCTCTCTCTCTCTCTCTCTCTCTCTCTCTCCCGCTCTCTCTCTCTCTTTCTTTCTTTCTTTCTTTCTTCCTTTCTTTTCTCGGGGGACCTGAGCCCTAGGACCATGCCTCAAGACTACCTGGCCTGATGACTCCTTGCTGTCCCCAGTCCACCTGGTCGTGCTGCTGGCACCTACATGCTACCTTGTCCAGGACCTGTTGTTTTCGACTCTCTCTCTCTACTGCACCTGCTGTCTCTAACTCTGAATGATCGGCTATGAAAAGTCAACATTTACTCTTGAGGTGCTGACCTGTTGCTCTACAACCACTGTGATTATTATTATTATTTGACCCTGCTGGTCATCTATGAACGTTTGAACATCTTGGCCATGTACTGTTATAATCTCCACCCGGCACAGCTAGAAGAGGACTGGCCACCCCTCAGAGCCTGGTTCCTCTCTAGGTTTCTTCCTCGGTTCCTGCCTTTCTAGGAAGTTTTTCCTAGCCCGCGTGCTTCTACATCTGCATTGCTTGCTGTTTGGGGTTTTAGGCTGAGTTTCTGTACAGCACTTTGTGACATCGACTGATGAAAAAAGGGCTTTATAAATACATTTGATTGATTTGATAGAGATAATGCTTGGGCATTTTGAATAGGACTGGACATTCTGTATAACACATTACAGCATTAAAAGTACAGTAGTGATACTCTCCACCCTTCATCATTCATCTCACCAGTTAAACCCATCCATCCATCGTTCTTTCCACAGGGTGATTCAAGTGTCCTTCATAATGGAAGCTACGTGGCTTTTCTCCCAACACCCAACACACTAAAATCACAAAGTGTACCCTTCAATCTGTGCTGGGATTTGTTGAGTCAACTCAACTGACCTTACATAAAATACATTCCATTGCATGAGCCACATCAGTTGGCATCATTTGAATGAATATTCTTCATTACCATGGTAATCCAGCATCACTTGGTAGAACATTCCCAAATACCATTAAAAAATGATTGCATCACAATACCAGGCAGCCATTGCGAGTGTACCTATGAGTTTACCAGTCAATTGTAAGGGATAAAGCATCCAAAGCCCTTCTATTCATTCTTATTTCTATAGACGCGATGAGGTGTGAGGAACAAAACAAGTAATTTGTAGCCCAGCAGCACGGTCAGTGTACCTGGTTCTGGAGATAAGAAGCCTGAAGTTGATGCAGGAAAATAGCCTGAAAGAAAGAGATGCAGAGTAAATGATAAAGACAGGGAGGAGAGGAGGTTTACTATTCATCTGATAAGAATAGGTTAATGGAGCCATCTAGTTGAAAACTCAGACACAATTGAGGCCACTCTAAAGAAGTGGGTGTTTGATAAAAACAGATGACTCACTGGTACTGCAGGTAGGTAGGCGATGACATACAGCTGTGCTATTCTGAAAGACAGAGCATGTATTACCTGTTAAATCACACACCATTACTACACCTGTTTCCATGTATTTACCCTATACACACCACGTACTGCTAAACTCTATCAATTTACCATTATGTTGTCCGTGAAAATCACCTATTCAGGCAGCAGTGACAGAATGTTTATTGCATCTAGAAACTAACAGCAATCTGTACATCTCATTGAGTAGGTCAATTGGCTGTGAAAACATTGCTGTCATTTCCACTGAATGGAGTGTTTGGGGAATTGCCGGGGGCCACATTTGATGGCGAGAGCCATCAGAGATGGTGTTATTGCAGCTAAGAGAATGAGGAGTTCTGTTCTCCCTCAATTAGCATACAAACAAGCACATTATCTTTATCCAGCATCAGAGGCACAATACCATGCATTGGCTGTATCTGTGATAGAATCAAATCAAATCAATCAAATAAAATGTTATTTGTCACATACACATGGTTAGCAGATGTTAGTGCGAGTGTAGCGAAATGCTTGTGCTTCTAGTTCCGACAATGCAGTAATAACCAACAAGTAAATCTAGCTAACAATTCCAAAACTACTACCTTATAGAGACAAGTGTAAGGGGATAAAGAATATGTACATAAGATATATGAATGAGTGATGGTACAGAGCGGCATAGGCAAGATACAGTAGATGGTATTGAGTGCAGTATATACATATGAGATGAGTATGTAAACAAAGTGGCATAGTTAAAGTGGCTAGTGATACATGTATTACATAAGGATGCAGTAGATGATATAGAGTACAGTATATACGTATACATATGAGATGAATAATGTAGGGTATGTAAACATTATATTAGGTAGCATTGTTTAAAGTGGCTAGTGATATATTTTACATAATTTCCCATCAATTCCCATTATGTGGCTGGAGTTGAGTCAGTGTCAGTGTCAGTGTGTTGGCAGCAGCCACTCAATGTTAGTGGTGGCTGTTTAACAGTCTGATGGCCTTGAGATAGAAGCTGTTTTTCAGTCTCTCGGTCCCAGCTTTGATGCACCTGTACTGACCTCGCCTTCTGGATGATAGCGGGGTGAACAGGCAGTGGCTCGGGCGGTTGTTGTCCTTGATGATCTTTATGGCCTTCCTGTGACATCGGGTGGTGTAGGTGTCCTGGAGGGCAGGTAGTTTGCCCCCGGTGATGCGTTGTGCAGACGGATCATCTGGAGAGCCTTACGGTTGTGGGAGGAGCAGTTGCCGTACCAGGCGGTGATACTGCCCGACAGGATGCTCTCGATTGTGCATCTGTAGAAGTTTGTGAGTGCTTTTGGTGACAAGCCGAATTTCTTCAGCCTCCTGAGGTTGAAGAGGCGCTGCTGCGCCTTCTTCACGATGCTGTCTGTGTGGGTGGACCAATTCAGTTTGTCTGTGATGTGTACGCCGAGGAACTTAAAACTTACTACCCTCTCCACTACTGTTCCATCGATGTGGATAGGGGGGTGTTCCCTCTGCTGTTTCCTGAAGTCCACAATCATCTCCTTAGTTTTGTTGACGTTGAGTGTGAGGTTATTTTCCTGACACCACACTCCGAGGGCCCTCACCTCCTCCCTGTAGGCCGTCTCGTAGTTGTTGGTAATCAAGCCTACCACTGTTGTGTCGTCCCGAAACTTGATGATTGAGTTGGAGGCATGCGTGGCCACGCAGTCGTGGGTGAACAGGGAGTACAGGAGAGGGCTCAGAACGCACCCTTGTGGGGCCCCAGTGTTGAGGATCAGCGGGGTGGAGATGTTGTTGCCTACCCTCACCACCTGGGGGCGGCCCGTCAGGAAGTCCAGTACCCAGTTGCACAGGGCGGGGTCGAGACCCAGGGTCTCGAGCTTGATGACGAGCTTGGAGGGTACTATGGTGTTAAATGCCGAGCTGTAGTCGATGAACAGCATTCTCACATAGGTATTCCTCTTGTCCAGATGGGTTTGGGCGGTAAGCAAATTGGAGTGGGTCTAGGGTGTCAGGTAGGGGGGAGGTGATATGGTCCTTGACTAGTCTCTCAAAGCACTTCATGATGACAGAAGTGAGTGCTACGGGGCGGTAGTCGTTTAGCTCAGTTACATTAGCTTTCTTGGGAACAGGAACAATGGTGGCCCTCTTGAAGCATGTGGGAACAACAGACTGGGATAAGGATTGATTGAATATGTCCGTAAACACACCAGCCAGCTGGTCTGCGCATGCTCTGAGGGCGCGGCTGGGGATGCCGTCTGGGCCTGCAGCCTTGCGAGGGTTGACACGTTTAAATGTTTTCCTCACGTCGGCTGCAGCGAAGGAGAGTCCGCATGTTTTAGTTGCGGGCAGTGTCAGTGGCACTGTATTGTCCTCAAAGCGGGCAAAAAAGTTATTTAGTCTGCCTGGGAGCAAGACATTTAGGATAGAGGTAGCCTGTAGAATATGCATTCAAGTAGTGTACTGAACAAAATACAATTATATATACAGTGCCTTGCGAAAACAGTATTTTTTTGTGAAGAATCAACAACAAGTGGGACACAATCATGAAGTGGAACGACATTTATTGGATATTTCAAACTTTTTTAACAAATCAAAAACTGAAAAATTGGGCGTGCAAAATTATTCAGCCCCTTTACTTTTCAGTGCAGCAAACTCTCTCCAGAAGTTCAGTGAGGATCTCTGAATGATCCAATGTTGACCTAAATGACTAATGATGATAAATACAATCCACCTGTGTGTAATCAAGTCTCCGTATAAATGCACCTGCACTGTGATAGTCTCAGAGGTCCGTTAAAAGCGCAGAGAGCATCATAAAGAACAAGGAACACACCAGGCAGGTCCGAGATACTGTTGTGAAGAAGTTTAAAGCCGGATTTGGATACAAAAAGATTTCCCAAGCTTTAAACATCCCAAGGAGCACTATGCAAGCGATAATATTGAAATGGAAGGAGTATCAGACCACTGCAAATCTACCAAGACCTGGCCGTCCCTCTAAACTTTCCGCTCATACAAGGAGAAGACTGATCAGAGATGCAGCCAAGAGGCCCATGATCACTCTGGATGAACTGCAGAGATCTACAGCTGAGGTGGGAGACTCTGTCCATAGGACAACAATCAGTCGTATATTGCACAAATCTGGCCTTTATGGAAGAGTGGCAAGAAGAAAGCCATTTCTTAAAGATATCCATAAAAAGTGTTGTTTAAAGTTTGCCACAAGCTACCTGGGAGACACACCAAACATGTGGAAGAAGGTGCTCTGGTCAGATGAAACCAAAATTGAACTTTTTGGCAACAATGCAAAACGTTATGTTTGGCGTAAAAGCAACACAGGTCATCACCCTGAACACAACATCCCCACTGTCAAACATGGTGGTGGCAGCATCATGGTTTGGGCCTGCTTTTCTTCAGCAGGGACAGGGAAGATGGTTAAAATTGATGGGAAGATGGATGGAGCCAAATACAGGACCATTCTGGAAGAAAACCTGATGGAGTCTGCAAAAGACCTGAGACTGGGACGGAGATTTGTCTTCCAACAAGACAATGATCCAAAACATAAAGCAAAATCTACAATGGAATGGTTCAAAAATAAACATATCCAGGTGTTAGAATGGCCAAGTCAAAGTCCAAACCTGAATCCAATCGAGAATCTGTGGAAAGTACTGAAAACTGCTGTTCACAAATGCTCTCCATCCAACCTCACTGAGCTCGAGCTGTTTTGCAAGGAGGAATGGGAAAAAATGTCAGTCTCTCGATGTGCAAAACTGATAGAGACATACCCCAAGCGACTTACAGCTGTAATCGCAGCAAAAGGTGGCGCTACAAAGTATTAACTTAAGGGGGCTGAATAATTTTGCATGCCCAATTTTTCAGTTTTTGATTTGTTAAAAAGGTTTGAAATATCCAATAAATGTCGTTCCACTTCATGATTGTGTCCCACTTGTTGTTGATTCTTCACAAAAAAATACAGTTTTATATCTTTATGTTTGAAGCCTGAAATGTGGCAAAAGGTCGCAAAGTTCAAGGGGGCCGAATACTTTCGCAAGGCACTGTAACTGCAATGTTGCATGCCTTGTCTGGGCAGTCACCGAGATCCAACATATCCAGAACTTGACTCAAAGTGAAACTAAAAGAAAGAACAGAGTAGAAAGTTAGGTAAAACAAGAACTATGTATGTGTATATCTATGTCTATACCTAGATGCACTGTGTTATCCCACCAGTCACTATTGTTGCCGTCAACATGTTTACACATTCTATGACCACACTGAACAAAGTTGAGTAATTGCAAATGCATATATCAAAACTAGACACCTTAAAGATGATGATGTACCAAAAATCTTTGTCCATTCTTTATGTTAACACACTTTACTAACCTTTTGATTGGGAGCTTTGATGCAGCCATCCTCTTCTCATGGTGCAACCAGGAAGTAAACAGCTCTGGTCATGTGACAATTTACACTAAACATGTGACACTGCACATCATTCATTGAGACCCTTTATTATTTCAATATTTGCTGGAAATGCATTGATAGATCATTCAGTAACATTTTTAGAGCCGTATAACTGAAAACGTTTCTTTTTACGGTCACTATTGTGACCGATGGGATTATATAGGTTAACTATTATTCTACAATGTAGAAAATAGTAAAAAATAAAGATAAACTGTTGAATAAGTAAGTGTGTCCCAACTTTTTACTGGTACTGTATATATCTATATTCCGGACTCTGACATTGCTTGTTCTGATATTTCTTAATTTGTTTCTTTCAATTTTGTGGATTTATGTGTATTGTTTTGTATAGTTAGGTATTACTAAACTGTTGGAGCTAGAAGCATAAGCATTTCGCTGCACCTGCAATAACATTAGCGAAATATGTGTATGCGACCAGTAACATTTGATTTGGATAGTGTAGTTGTTACCTGGCCACTTCAGGCTCCTGGCCCAGAGCCAGCAGGATAGACTGGGTGTTGAGGAGCATGGCCCAGCAGGGGAGACAGAAGAGCAGCAGGATCAACACACTCCTCTGGAGAATCACCCCCACACGCTGCAGGTTCTTACCACCAAATGTCTGCTCAGACACACACACACACACACACACACAAGCAGCAGCATGAATGACATGAGACATTATCGTTGGGGTCACAGTCCGTGACTGTTGCATATATTTGAACTGGAACATATACTTCAACTACTGCATTCAAATATATTTACATACCTGAGATACCAAAGTGTCACATGCTAAGGCAAGTCCACCTCCTGTTGCTGCAGTCGTAACATTAATAGTCTGAAGAAGATGATCATCAAACACATTTACAGCACACAGTTACACACAGATTTACATTCTTACGTAACATTTAAAAAAAGAGAGAATTGATTATATCATTGCTATCCCCTCCCTTGTGGTTCTTCAAATGAACACCAGAATCTGTGAGGACCTTAGGTGATGTTGTAATCTTTCTTACCATTTTCCCGCTCTTCTCTAATCACATGCAGAGGAGCCATTTTCTTATCTAAGCTGATAGACCCCAGCAGTTTACACAACATAGCTAGAGGATTGACTCACCGCGCAGGCCAGGCCATAGCCAGCTAACACCGCATTCCCCAGGCGACCACAGAACATAGTGATGACAAACGGAAGCAGGAAATTTAGGATTCGAGACAGCAGCTAGGGGAAAAATACATGCATAAACAATAACAAACACCCCATTGGGAAAAACTGGTTGAATCAACGCTGTTTCCACATCATTTCAACCCAAATAATCTATGTGATGATGTTGAATCAACGTTGAAAACTTATTGGATTTGTAAAAAGTAATCAATGTAAGGACATTTCACCTCACTTTGAACCTAAGCCCAATGACATAGTGACATTTTTTGTTGATTTCACACTGAATTCACAATAGTTGACAACTCAACCAAATGTAAATCCAAACTAGACGCTGAACTGACGTCTCTGCCCAGTGGGACAGACATTACTTCTAAGTTAATCAAGAGAAATCTACTTGAAATACTAGTTCTGATGGGCTTCAGTGTCCCTCGGAGTGTACTTTTAATAAATCATAGAGCCATTAGTATGCACTGCACAGTTCATCCTGTAGCCTAGTATTTCATTCTCACAGAGTAGTCTACCTATTACCCTAGCAACAGAGCTATCCACTTCCAAACAGGGCCACACAATAGTTGTGTCCCAAATGGTACCCTATATTCCCTATATAAGGCACTACCTGTTAAAAAAGTAGTGTTCTATATAGGGAGTATATGGTGCCATTTGGGAAACCCACAATTCCACACAACAAGCTAGGTGGGCAGTGCCAGTCCTTACCAAGGGTCCAGTCATCCGGAGAATGTGGTATAGCTCCTCTCTATGTGCCAGGGGGATTCTGTGCCTTACCCAGCGGCAGCAGAACAGTTTGGCACTAGACTCCTCCATTATAGGTAAATTAGAATTAGAAGTGGGCCCAGATGCCAGTGTAGGCCCAGACTCTTCCATCCCTGCCTCTGTGTCTGTGTGTGTCCCCTCTCAGTCCTATGTACTGTTACTGTTGGTACTGTGCTGTAACTCCCCTGTCACTGTCAGACAGACAGCTCCTCTGCAGCTGTGTAAGCACTGCTCTGGTCAGCAGGTCACCAATGCAAAGTTTCAACATCCCAAAAGGCTTACTCATTGAATAAAAGTGTGAGACATCTCAAGTGCCTTGGCATTGCATAATAGAAGGAATCAGATAAATAGATAAGTAGAACAAAAATTCTGCCCAAAAGACATCAACAAGGACCAAGAGATACAGATCAATAAATACCACTATTTATTTTATATTAACGGGTCTTTTAACTGAATGGCTAATACTTATTGGGTATTTATGCTTTGTTTGCATCTCAGGGATGGGGGTGGAGTTGAGTGAATCATTATGCGTGTGACAACAGAGAGAAACTTAATGAGCTACAATGTGGCATAGATGTAATTAACCTTATCCTCTTCCTCTGCACTCAATGTGAATAGAAATTAGATAGGTGATTAAGAGCATACAATGGTTGTGGATAGTATTTTTATGACAACATACTTAGCTTATGACCAAGCAATCAACCTCAAACCCAAAGTCAATTTCAGACTATTCAACTAGATGTGTGTTGATCATTAGGAAGGATGTAGCATCAAACATAAATGTGGCTGACAATCTCCCTCGTCAGAGCAGCAAAGATGGCCTATTGCAACAGAAGATGCAGCCTGTGGTATTGGCAGGGGAAAGCTTAATTTACCTGGCCATCTGTAACACTGCGACAGCAGATGGTAATGCAAATGGGAAAAATATACTGTATCTTATGGATGGAATACATCCTTATTATATTTTTACCTTTATTTAACTAGGCAAGTCAGTTAAGAACAAATTCTTATTTACAATGACGGCCTACTTGTAAAGCCCCCCCCCCCCCACCCCCACCCCCTCTCCCAGCCGGTTGAGATACAGCCCGGGATCAAACCCGGGTCTGTTGAGACGCCTCTAGCACTGCGATGCAGTGCCTTAAACAGCTGTGCCACACTATGTATTCTCATAAAAACTTTATGGAAAGGTGCTGTTGTCTGAAGTTCGTTTATGGAGGAGAATTACAAACCAAAACCAGTAGACACACTCAAAAACTACAAAGACACCTATCAGGTAGAGAGAACTGATGACAGTGACAGGGAGATGTGGTATCTATCTGCACTCCCACTCTCTCAGCACAGGAGGGGGCAACAGGGCTGTAAATACTTGGAGGGATGAAAGCTGACTAAAATCTCAATAGCTATCAAAATGTTCCAAAAGGGTTCTTTGGCTGTCCCCATAGATGAACCTTTTTTGGTTGCAGGTAGAACCCTTTTGGGTTCCATTTAAAAGTGTTCTACATGGAACCGAAAAGGGATTCTTCAAAGGGTTCTGCTAGGGGACAGCCAAAGAACCCTTTGGTTCTAGAAAGCACCTTTTTTTCTAAGAATGCACTGTGTCAGTCACTGGACTGTCCCAGGCTCTAGCCTGACTGAAACAATCAGGCCACATCAGACATCATGTGCCATGTCACTTGAATTCTTGTCATCTTGTTGCTTCCCCTCTGATGCCCGTCTGTTATCGTGTTGTTCACATTCTCCTGGACTGATGATGGCACTTCATATCCCTGCTCGCCTTGCCTCTCTTGTTTGGACAGCTTAGAAACACAGGGACATGTGAAGAGGAGACACAGTGGGAAAATTGGATACAGAGTAGGGATTGAACCCTCTGGTCTCAGTGGTTGTTATATAAATGATGTGCTAAGAGCTGGCAGTGTTGCCACTTGCCAACAGGCACTGCAGAGGGAAGCTTTTTCTGTGAGCTATAACATATTATTGTCCCTTGGCTTCCTCCTCTAGGTCTCCAGCCTTTAGGATGAAAATGAACCCCCTGATAAAAGCCCTTACCCCGCTTCTCTTCCTGGGCTGCTTGTATCAGCTAGCAGCAGGTCAATAAAAATAACCCTTCTTTATTCCAGAAATACTCTACCGATATCTACCTCTCTGCCATGAAGACTATCCCCTTTCATCACTAAGATAATGTTTATCCAGCACAGTGAGTACCAGTGCTTGGTGTATAATTAATTGACCCTATTACAGATGGGTATGTGTCATGTCTGAGGTGTGTGTATATAGAGTGTGAAACAGGAAACATTTCAATAAAATAGACCAGAAGAATAAAAGCCATGGAGGAAAGCCAAAACGAGTCACCCAACCTAATTTCACACGCGGTGTCAGTCAGTCAGATGACATAAATTACATACATACAGAAATATCTACTGTAAGTACATTACAAAGATGTATTGTAATCATGTCTGGTGTTTTTATAATGGTACCATAACTAATCCTATTGTTCTCATCTTGGATGTGCTGTAGGGGCCCGATTCCAACTTAGAAAATGTTGTTGGTATTCAGACTTACCTTATGGAGGTGCATAGTGGCATAGCCATGGGAAGATGTTTGGGGGTGGGGGTGCTGCGATTTCTTCTAAGAGGGGATTCAGAATTGTGTTAGCTTTTTCAGCTACATCAGTCTGCTAATACAGGACTAGTAAAGGCCCGGTGACTTTAAATATACAGTGGGGAGAATAAGTATTTGATACACTGCCGATTTTGCAGGTTTCCCTGCTTACAAAGTATGTAGAGGTCTGTCATTTTTATCATAGGTACACTTCAACTGTGAGAGAAGGAATCTAAAACAAAAATCCAGAAAATCACATTGTATGATTTTTAAGTAATTAATTTGCATTTTATTGCATGACATATGTATTTGATCACCTACCAACCAGTAAGAATTCCGGTTCTCACAGACCTGTTAGTTTTTCTTTAAGAAGCCCTCCTGTTCTTCACTCATTACCTATATTAAATGCACCTGTTTGAACTCGTTACATGTATAAAAGACACCTGTCCACACACTCAGTCAAACAGACTCCATCCTCTCCACAATGGACAAGACCAGAGAGCTGTGTAAGGACATCATGGATAAAATTGTAGACCTGCACAAGGCTGGGATGGGTTACAGGACAATAGGCAAGCAGCTTGGTGAGAAGGCAACAACTGTTGGCACAATTATTAGAAAATGGAAGAAGTTCAAGATGATGGTCAATCACCCTCGGTCTGGGGCTGCATGCTAGATCTCACCTTGTGGGGCATCAATGATCATGAGGAAGGTGAGGGATCAGCCCAGAACTACACGGCAGGACCTGGTCAATGACCTGAAGAGAGCTGGGACCACAGTCTCAAAGAAAACCATTAGTAACACACTACGCTGTCATGGATTAAAATCCTGCAGCGCACGCAAGGTCCCCCTGCTCAAGCCAGCGCATGTCCAGGCCCGTCTGAAGTTTGCCAATGACCATCTGGATGATCCAGAGGAGGAATGGGAGAAGGTCATGTGGTCTGATGAGACAAAAATAGAGCTTTTTGGTCTAAACTCCACTCGCCGTGTTTGGAGGAAGAAGAAGGATGAGTACAACCCCAAGAACACCATCCCAACCGTGAAGCATGGAGGTGGAAACATCATTCTTTGGGGATGCTTTTCTGTAAAGGGGACAGGACGAATGCACCATATTGAGGGGAGGATGGATGGGGCCATGTATCGTGAGATCTTGGCCAACAACCTCCTTCCCTCAGTAAGAGCATTGAAGATGGGTCGTGGCTGGGTCTTCCAGCATGACAATGACCCGAAACTCACAGCCAGGGCAACTAAGGAGTGGCTCCCTAAGAAGCATCTCAAGGTCCTGGAGTGGCCTAGCCAGTCTCCAGACCTGAACCCAATAGAAAATATTTGGAGGGAGCTGAAAGTCTGTATTGCCCAGTGACAGCCCCGAAACCTGAAGGATCTGGAGAAGGTCTGTATGGTGGAGTGGGCCAAAATCCCTGCTGCAGTGTGTGCAAACCTGGTCAAGAACTACAGGAAACGTATGATCTCTGTAATTGCAAACAAAGGTTTCTGTACCAAATATTAAGTTATGCTTTTCTGAAGTATCAAATACTTATGTCATACAATAAAATGCAAATGAATTACTAAAAAATCATACAATGTGATTTTCTGGATTTTTGTTTTAGATTCCGTCTCTCACAGTTGAAGTGAACCTATGATAAAAAATGACAGACCTCTACATGCTTTGTAAGTAGGAAAACCTGCAAAATCGTCAATGTATCAAATACTTGTTCTCCCCACTGTATATCATTATTATTTGTATTAATATTTGTGTTTAATTTAGATTTTCTCATGGCCATGGTAATGAGCTTTGCAGGCTTGGTTCCCTTGCAGATGCTGAATACATTTAATTTAACTGCTGAAAACCCTCTGAAAAGCCTCCCACTATGAAAGAAAGCCATGTAAATGCATGCATGTTCGTCTCAGTTTCAGCACCAACTGGTGGCCTTACCTCATTCTAAAACTCTCAGCTACCATGATACATGCTCCTTCTCCTAGTCACTTCTATAGGCTACAATAACTACATGAAAGAGCAAATAGACCAGTATTTTGTCTAGAACATAGACACCTTGTTTTGTCTGGGAACAGCACCATGTGTATTTCCCCATTTGTTTTATTACAGTTTATCCTAAACACACTTAAATGTGCATCAGATTAGACAACAGCTGCACAGCAACTGCACCTTGGAAAGATGGTTATTTGCTGGGTTATCTACAACCTAATTTTGGACAAAATGACCTGCTATCTACAACCTAATTTTGGACAAAATTACCTTGAGGGATTCCTGGAATGGAATGATGCAAAATAGAAGCTATAAATGGAAGAAAACAAACACGAAAGTGACAGTTATTAATACATGTATGTGTGTATTACTGATGTTAGTTCCCGATAGTGGCTAATATTTAACATGATACAAATTGTAAAATAAAATAGAAATGGTATTAAATGAAAACATTCTAAAGCATATACATGAACTCTGCAGGTCCAGCCCTGCAGAAGCCTATAGCTTGGCTCTCCACATTTCATCTACGCAAATTATGAGGGCACACAATTACAATTCAGAATAACGGCACAGCTATTTCTAGCCTACATCACTGTGGAAAAGGGACAACAATACATTTCATGTTGATATGATTTTCAGTTTGCTTTCATATGACTGGTTTCCCATTCGTCTCCAGGGTTCAGTGCCGGCCCTCCCATTAGGCAAGATTAGGCCACCGCCTATGGCGGCACTTGAATTTGGGGAGGCATTTTGACAATTGGCTGCCGCACTTCGGCGCCCCAGATAGGCTACAACACCGCCCGCGGCACCCCATCCACCAGCTCATAGCGTTGCTGCAGTTCCTGTCTCGACCCCATTCCCACTTCTCCCGAAAATCACTCCCACTATCCTTGGTCGCTGTGGTGATGGTGATGTGTGTGTTTGTATGGGATTATCTAATTGTGAGACATTAATAAAAATGAAATTGCCAATTAAATTATTATGTTTATGTTTGTGTGTGTGACGAAGTCGATTAGTGATTAAGGCAGTAGCCTAACCTAGCCTGTTAACGTTAGCTAGCTACTAACGTTACTAGTGGATAACATTTTAGCTAAAAGTAATCTATAGAGATTTGAAACAAAGCGAGTAAAAAACAACGAGAAAAGAGGCACAAATAAATTCGCTGGTGAAATTTATCAGCGTGCAGCAATGTCCATCAACCGGTGTGGAGAATGACAAGCCAACGAAGACAGGCCATTCATTCGCCGAGAACGACAAGCACCCGTTCGCTGATTCCAGCACCAGGCCTAGCGAACACCTCCAAACAATGCCAACGAAGACCCAACTACTTGGACCCAGACTCAAATCGTCGCTCCCCGTCCCGGATAACAGTGGTGGTACTGCTAAATCCGACTCCCAGACAAAACACATAAAATATCCCATTGAGTGACCAAAATATGGGAATGGATCTTTACGGGATATGTTCGTGCAGGCTGGGCCACATCATGATAAGGAGGGGAATTTCCCAAGAGATGAGGGGCAACGAAAGTTTTCGGTGGCCCGATGGTGAACGGGGAGAAAGAGGAGAGACAAAGGCTTGTCTATTCCAAGCAAAACGATGCAGCCTTCTGTTTTTTCACACGAATGCAAATCTGCGCTGGTCAGAGATGGAACCAGGGACTGGAAGAATCTATGCCACCTCAGCTCGAATGAGAAGTCGCATGACCACCTAGATAGTTTCCAGAGGTGGAAGAAGCTGGAGATCAGGCTGATGTTCAAGCAAACTCGGATGATTTGATTTCTGGAACATGGACAGCTACGGAGAGAAAACATCGCTGACTGCAATACAGCACCGCAGCAGAGGAAAGAGGCCACTCTAGGTGGAGACTAAATAAATACATTGTTGAAAGTGATGTTGGACAATCAAATCTGATTAGAAAAATAAATGAAATTCATTAAGGCTGGGTCAATGACATAAAGCTTATTTTACACTGCTCCAGTGAAACGAGGCCCGCCATGCATTTATGAAATCAGTTGTTTCCAAAGATCAAATGATCTTACTCGGTTTTACAGTTCTACAGAAATATTAAAATGTATGTTAAATATGTTATATAAAAGTGTTATTTTTATTGTAATTGTAACAAAAATGGGCTCGTGCCATGTGTGATAACAGGTGGGATATTATTAATAAGAAACTCGTTTTCCTACTATAGGTAGTAGGTTGCATAGTGATAGCGACATGGTAACTCTCCGATGCAGGGGTTAAATATAATTGGAGTTTATTTCTACATCTTCCAATAAATAAGTGGTAAGCCTACCTGTTTGACAGACACAATTATCCTATCCATATATGTCGATATAGCCAAATACACCAATACTGTCGCATGCACTGATTAAATACCTCTGTGTCTGGGAAGGGCTTGGTGTGTTTGACTAAAACCAGGGCTCTAATTTCAGTGATTTAACACATACACAAAGGGAAAAAATATATATTGTTTGCTTTATATTTTGAAATAAATACATAAAACATATCCAGATTATATCAAGCGCTCTATAACAATGCTTAACTCTGTGATGCTTTATGGTAGAAACAAGCTCTAAAATGCCGGCGAAAGACGTGACGGATGCATATGGGGATATATTGATTCCTCACTATGACAATCAGAAGCTAAACTGCAGCCTGTAATATTCGAGGAGATAAAAAAAAAGTACTTTGCTATTCTGGCCCTATTAATTGGGCTTTTCTCTTCATGAAAAGAGAAGATGTTTGTTTAAACTCAGGCAGCTTTTATGGAAGCACTTCTGTTGTTGGGTTATACAACGGACGAGTAGCCAGCAGTTTTTTGCAGATTATTGTCTCTTCTAGAGCGACTGAATGTCCAGGACCGCCCTGCCAGGGATCATAAGGAAAAATGATCTAAAACAATTGCTATGTGTATTTACAGTCCCCTTCTCCAAACGGATTACTAATTTACCTAGCTGTTATCAATAGCTCCTATCAATTTATAAATTGAAGAATGCTGTTATTTCTATCTGGGGAAAAAATCATTTTCCACTTAGAGCCGGCAGGTTCACTCGACCTTATTCATGGTTTCCTTGTGTGAGAATGTGGTGGAATTATGAGGGAATTAATTCAAGGTCAAGGTCAATACAGCATATCTGTAGACACCTCCGCCACACATCAATTCATTACTTAGATCTCCACACTAACGAATAGCGGGTGAATATGATTATATTGGCATGCTTAAATTCAAGGTCAGAGTACAGATAGAGAGAAAAGTGCATAAAAGGGAATTATGTTCCATTTACACATGCGGTCAGAATTGGGGCAGGTGATGTGGGGCACGGAGACGTGGACGTGGGGTGGATATACACCAATCTGGAGGGTACAGAAAGGGGGGCTCAGGGGGAGGAGGAGCTGCAGTGGTACCAGGCAGGGCTGCAGTTTAGTCTCAGTAAAGGAAGGGAACATGCTCAACTCTAAATCTTATTATGTTAACATGTATAAGGGTACTTGGAACCAGAAATCTGCTGTGGGATTATTTAAGTTACTTTTGGAAGAAAGAGGTAGGGTTTCAGATGTTTTCGGAAGATGGGCAGGGACTCTGCTGTCCTAGCTTCAGGGGGAAGCTGGTTCCACCATTGGGGTGCCAAGACAGAGAAGAGCTTGGACTGGGCTGAGCGAGAATTGCCCTCCTGTAGGGGTGGGAGGGCGAAGAGACCAGGGGTGGCTGAAGAGAGTACTCGAGTTGGAGTGTAGGGTAGCCTGAAAGTAGTGAGGGACAGTTCATCTTGCTAATCCATAGACAAGCACCATGGTCTTGTATTGGATGCGAGCTTTGTCTGGAAGTGAATTGTGTGGAGGAGCGGTTTGACATGGGAGAACTTGGGAAGGTTGAACATCAGGTGGGCTGCAGCGTTCTGGATAAGTGCAGGGGTTTGATGGCACAAGCGGGGAGCCCAGCCGACAGTGATTTTCAGTAGTCCAGATGGGAGATGACAAGTGCCTGGATTAAGACCTGCGCCACTTCCTGTGTGAGGTAGGATCGTACTCTACGGATGTTGTAGAGCATTAATCTGCAGGAGTGAGTCACTGCTTTGACATTTGCAGAGAATGAAAGGCTGTTCTCCAGGGTCACACCAAGGTTCGTGGCACTCTGGGACGGGGACACCGTGGAGTTGTCAACCGTGATGAAGAGGTCATGGAATGGGCATGCTTTCCCCATGAGGAAGAGCAACTCCTTCTTGTTGAGGTTGAGCTTGAGGTGGTGGGCCGACTTATCTGCCAGGCACGCAGAGATGCATGTGTCCACCTGGGTGTCAGAAGAGGGGAAGGAGAAAAGTAGTTTAGTGTCATCAGCATAGCAATGATAGGAGGGAGAGACCATGTGAGGACATGACGGAGTCAAGTGACTTGTTGTGTAAAGAGAAGAGGGGAGGGCCTAGAACCGAGCCCCAAGGGACACCAGTAGTGCGATTACATGGTGCGTGAATTTGATGGTTCACGGTGTCGAAGGCAGCGGATAGATCGAGGAGGATGAGAACAGAGGAGAGAGAGTCAGCTTTGGTAGTGCGGAGAGTCTCCATGATACAGAGAAGAGCAGTCTCGGTTGAGTGACCCGTCTTGAAGCCTGGTTAGGACTGGTTAGGGTCAAGAAGATCATTCTGAGAGAGACAGTGAGAGAGTTGGTCAGAGACAGCATGGTCAAGTGTTTTGGAAAGAAAAGAAAGAGGGGATACCGGTTTGTAGTTTTCAGAGGGGCCGTGTTGTTGTTTTTTAGGATGTGAGGGACTGGCCACCTTGAAGTCAGAGGGGACGCAGACAGTGGTCAGGGATGAGTTGATGAAGGAAGTGAGGAATGGGACAAGGTCTCCAGAGATGGTCTAGAGAAGGGAGGAGAGGATGGGACCGAGCGGGCAGGTTGTCGGGCGGCCGGACCATACTAGTCTCAGGATTTAATCTGGAGAAAAAGGGGAGAAGAGGTCAAGGCGTATGGTAGTTCTGTGTGAGGGGGACCAGTGGATGACACAGCAGTCATTTCTACATGAAGAATATTGTAGAGATAAGATAATTCTTAATGGATTTGCAATAGAATTCAGAGCATGATAAATGTGTGTATGCCTTAGCATACACTCAATTACATTGGAGAGCCCTATCGATCCCTATCATAGAATATTTGTCTCTTCCTGATCTCTCTATTCCTCTCCTCCTACTCTTCCTCCTCTTCCTCTCCTTCTGCTGTCCCCCCAAATCTGTCAGGGACAGACAATGTGACAGTGGAGGAGTTTAGTGACATGGTGCTGTCCTGTCCCGTCTATGCCAACCCCCCTGTGACGGTGTCGTGGCTGCTGGACAGGGAGGCCCTAGACCTGGTCAGCGGTGGTTACACCCTGTACCAGGATGGCAGAGAGGCCAAGGTCACCATCACCAAGGCCCTAAGGGACCTCCACCCAGGACTCCTCAGCTGTATGGCAACATCCATCGAGTATGGAGACACCACCAAGTTCTTCCAGCTCACTGTGGAAGGTTAGAGCTGTTATGGAGAGGTCAGAGAGAACCTGATGGTGCTATTACACTGTGGCAAACATACAGTTCAAGCAGTGGTGGGCCGTCAGGGCCAGCAAGGCCTTCTCTGATGGCCTAAACATCATCAGAATATACTTTTAAAATATATATATTTTCCCACAAATATGTATTAAATTATTCCCCAGAGTAAGAGTTATACTCTTCATTTCATAGCTTTCCTCTTGGTTGCACTGCTTCCAGCCCCAGGTTGAGATTTGGAGGGCTGGTCTTTATGTTAGATCTTTTATCCAATCATATTCAGCCATCATGTGTTGCCAGGGGTCTAAAATCTGCCCTCAGGCCTTCAGAATCAACAGTGCGGGCGCTTGTAGCTTAAAGTGAATGGAAATTAAAATTTTGTGTCAACCAATCAGCTTTAGAGTTGGCTATTGTACGCCTGCTGGCTGTCTCCAGTGTTACACAGGAGCCAGCTAGCAGGCGTAGTGCGTGCACGTCTTTTGATTGGATTACCAATATTGAGAGGCAGGTCCTATATGGGCAGGTCTATGCAGAATCTCAGAACTAGGAAACTGAATTTGATAAACAAATTAATTTGCGAACTACTAAGCTGTTTTTTCAACCCACAATGGCGGAAGTAGAAGATATCGATTTGGTCGAGGATATAATTATAACGCCATTCTCAAGACAAACTTTTCAAAAAAAGTTAGACATTGTCAGGAGAGGTCGACGCCGATGCTACAAAGCCTGTCACAGGCGGGAAAGGGGTTCGTTCGCCACTTTCAAAGTTCCAACTACGAGCGCTATAAATGGCTCACAGGCTCCGAGAAGCACTGCAAACTGTACTGCTGGGAATGCCTATTATTTGCAAGTGATCGATTTGGTGTTTGGAGCCACACTGGCTTTGGAAACCTGAGTTGTCTAACCAAGGCAGCAACGAGACACCAAAGTACGGCTGGGCACTTACAAGCAATGGTGCTTTTGAAAACTTTTGGGGACACCCGAGTGGATCTACAGCTCAACGAACAAGCGTGCAGGGCAACGAAGCTGCACAATGAAAAGGTATTGTACTCTTCCCCTGCAATTCTCTGAATAAAAATGTCAATTTCAAGGTTACGCAACGCCTGGTTATACTGCGTTTCTGTCTAAATGTATAGTGTCTAGAGCCATGGCACCATAATGATGGTAATAAGAGGTGGATTAATTCAGGTGGGACTGTGTAGGACTTCACTGAAGGCCCAGGCCCCAGGCCCACGGCACGCTACTGCTGATCTCATATGTATATACTGTACTCGATACCATCTACTGCATCTTGACTATGCTGTTCTGTACCATCACTCATTCATATCTTTATGTAAATATTCTTTATCCCTTTACACTTGTGTGTGTGTGTGTATAAGGTAGTAGTTTTGGAATTGTTAGGTTAGACTACTCTGTAGTTATTACTGCATTGTCGGAACTAGAAGCACAAGCATTTCGCTACACTCGCATGAACATCTGCTAACTATGTGTATGTGTCACACCCTGACCATAGTTTGCTTTGTATGTTTCTATGTTTTAGTTGGTCAGGGTGTGAGCTGAGTGGGCATTCTATGTTACATGTCTAGTTTGTCTAGTTCTATGTTTGGCCTGATATGGTTCTCAATCAGAGGCAGGTGTTCATCATTGTCTCTGATTGGGAACCATATTTAGGTAGCCTGTTTGGTGTTGGGGTTTGTGGGTGAATGTCCTTGTTCTGTCTCTGTGTTACTTTGCACCAGTATTAGGCTGTTTTGGTTTTCGTGTTACGTTTATTGTTTTTGTATTTGATTCGTGTTTACTTTGTTTTCATTAAACATGGATCGCAATAGCCACGCCGCATTTTGGTATGACTCTCCTTCACCTAAGGAAAACTGTGACAGTATGTGACAAATAAATTTGATTTGATTTGTTATTGCCTGTATTTGGACCAGGGACTGTAGTGACACCTCATGCACTGAGATGTAGTGCCTTAGACCGCTGCGCCACAAGCTTTCAATAAGCAAAGAATAAAATAGAAAATAAGTTCCTTCAGTCACTTATTCATTTTATAATCGACCAGAAATCAAAGTACTTTATGTCTTCAGTTCTTTATTACTCAGCTGAAATACATGATTTTATATCGGCAGGGTGGTATACAAAATAAAACAATTAGTTGCAACATAACTGTGTAGGTATCGTTGTAGAACATCTCTTACTTTCAGCACGGTGAAAGTTTATTTTTTTTTACCAGGTAAGTTGACTGAGAACACATTCTCATTCACAGCAACAACCTGGGGAATAGTTACAGGGGAGAGGAGAGGGATGAAAGAGCCAAAGCTGGGGATTATTAGGTGGACAGATCGGGAATTTAGCCAGGACACCGGGGTTAACACCTCTACTCTTATGATAAGTGCCATGGGATCTTTAGTGACCACAGAGAGTCAAGACACCCGTTTAATGTTCCATCAAAAAGGCAGCAACCTACATAGGGAAATGTCCCCAATCCCTGCCCTGGGATATAAAACAAATAGGTACAGAGGACAGATTGCGACCTACTGGTCCACCAACACCACTTATTTATTTAAAAATATATATATTATTGAATATCCGAAACATACAATATACTTGCAGTGAAGCCGCTCAGCAACTACACCATACCAGTCATCCAACAGACTCCCATTCAGAGTGCACACTGAAGCATCCAGGGTCAATGTCCGGCTCAAGGGCACGTTGACAGATCTCCCACCAGGCCAAAAAGATTGAACCTGAACCCTCCAAGATCCCCCCCACAGTTCCCCAATAGCTTTCCCTCAACCATTCGAGACCCCTCCCACAGTTCCCCCAAGAAGAAAAATAAAATTAATTCCATTCCCCACCCCCATGTGCATATGCACGTGTACAAACACCTGCACGGGAACATCAGCCTCAGGCAAACCGGAATTAGCTGTAAAAACACTGCCCCTCAGTGTCATTCAAACATACTTATTTTATTTGTATGTTTGTCCATCTCCTGCACAGCAACTCCACTCCCATTAGTCTCCAATTCCACATCCTCACCAACACCACTTCCAGCAGCATCTGGTCTCCCATCCAGGACCAACCGTGCTTAGCTTCAGGGGCAAGCCAGCAGTGGGTTGCAGGGTGGCATGCTGCTGGCTAAAAATGTATGGTATTTGAATGTGTTCAGCACATGAAAACACTCCATTAACTTTTAACTTTGGGTCCGCCTCGTCCCGCTGCGTCATCCTCTATTTCCAAAGGAATATACAGAACGCCGGCTTTTATCCCCACGTATATACATATGACTCTGATTCCAACAGTTGTCGCCTTACAATAAAACAAGCAGACATAGTAATTTCACAAGCTAGCTCTCTCATAAAAGCACATTTGTTCTGGTAGAAATTATGACAATAATGTCATAGTATCCCAGACCTTTTATCTTCTTTCAGACTGTAAATTTATACACTGTAATTGTTAGATTCTACAACAACCAGACAGACAGTAATTTCACAAGCTACCTCTCTCATGCAATATCCTACTGTTCAGGTGATATAAAAGCATAAAAATATCAGTTTAACCCAGACTTGAGATCAGTAATGTAGAGTATGTAAACAAAGTGGCATAGTTAAAGTGGCTAGTGATGCATGTATTACATAAAGATGCAGTAGATGATATAGAGTACAGTATATACATATACATATGAGATGAGCATTGTTAAAAGTGGCTAGTGATATATTTTACATCAATTTCCATTATTAAAGTGGCTGTAGTTGAGTCAGTGTGTTGGCAACAGTCAACACAATATCACATCCGGCCATGACTGGGAGTCCCATAGGGCGGTGCACAATTGACTCAGCGTTGGCTGGGGTAGGCTGTCAATGTAAATAAGAATTTGTTCTTAACTGACTTGCCTAGTTAAATAAAATCTTATCATGCCTGGACACAGACAAAGATAATGATTCAGCTACATTCTTATGAATGTGATTCTATGAAGTTACATATTCATTGCCTGCATGTGAAGTGAAAATTACATTTTTGTCATGAGCTCAAATCGGATCAGAGGAGACCATTCAAACTAGCTGCCAAATCCAAAGACGTAACCAGTGTGGGAATTGTCTGATAAATGACAGTGCCAGTTTTGTGGCTCGGGTGCGTGACCTTTTTCTTCTAAAGGGCATTTATTCAAATCCATTTTAAGGCAATTTCTTAAATGTCCTCTAAGCTTAAATAGAAGGCAGAGACCAAATGAATTATATTTCAAAATAGAACATTTCTATTTAGAAAGTCATGTGATGGAAAACACTTATACAAGAGTAGGTAAAGAATACATAAAGTCATCTAAATAATGAATTGCCAATGTAATGCCCTTCTAAGGTGTTGGAAACTAATATTAGCCTCTGTAAAGAAAGCACAGCAGTATATGTTTCCCACGCTGGATTGTCAGGGGAAACTTTATCTGTATGGCCTTGCTGGGTTGTCCTTTTTAATTGGGGGAATGTGCTTCATCGGAGTGTGCGGTGTGTGTGAGAGAGAGTCTGGCTGGCCCTCAGATTTCTTTATTTTTCTCTCTCTCTCTCTGACTGTACTGGGCTGTTCATCTAAGCAGAGTTTAAAGCATGTCATCCCTGCTGTGTCATCACAGGACAAATGAAGCCTTGGATTGGTGTCCAGGAATAACACTCCCACTGATTCTGCACTGGCATGTGGTGGCATGCTCTGTAACTACCTGCCATAGAGAGGTTAAGTAGAAAGTTGTGCTGGTGCTAAATCATTCTGCCAAAGTATGAGATGGAATGTTACTGCTGTGCTGGGGCGGCAGGGTAGCCTAGTGGTTAGAGCGTTGGACTAGTAACCGGAAGGTTGTGAGTTCAAACCCCGGAGCTGACAAGGTACAAATCTGTCATTCTGCCCCCGAACAGGCAGTTAACCCACTGTTCCTAGGCCGTCATTGAAAATAAGAATTTGTTCTTAACTGACTTGCCTAGTTAAATAAAGGTAAAAAAAAAAAGATTTAAAAAAAAAGACCTACAGTACGTGTACTGTGAATAACAATTCTGATATACTAGTCAATAATATTTTGCATGACAATGAACAAAACATGATCTGTTGCTGCACGCCTTCTGAGTTCTCCAATTCCCAGTTTGGCTGCTTTAATCTTCTGTTTCACAACCAAGACATGCAGACACATATTTCCTCAGTCATTATGAGTACTGAAGTGCTGTGCTGCTAGGGGCTATTTCAGTTCAGATTCTACAAATCATAACAACCGCTTTCAGTGGGAATCCATTGCGGTCTTAAGACCACTTTCAATCACATACATGGATTACCTAACGTGTTACCAAGGTCACCTATTGTATCATACAGTATATATTTTTTAATCTTTATTTAACTAGGCAAGTCAGTTAAGAACAAATTCTTATTTGCAATGATGGCCTAGGAACAGTGCCTTTTTCAGGGGCAGAACAACAGATTTTTACCTGGTCAGCTCGGGGATTCGATCTAGCAACCTTTCGGTTACAGGCCCAACGCTCTAACCACTAGGCTACATGACCAAAAGTATGTGGACCCCTGCTCGTCGAACATCTCATTCCAAAATCATGGGCATTAATATGGAGTTGGTCCCCCTTTGCTGCTATAACAGCCTCTCCTCTTCGGGGAAGGCTTTCCACTAGATTTGGAACAGTGCTACGGGGACTTGCTTCCATTCAGCCATAAGAGCATTAGTGAGGTCGGGCACTGATGTTGGCCGATTAGGCCTGGCTCACAATCGGCGTTCCAATTCATCCCAAAGGTTTTCGATAAGGGTTGAGGTCAGGGCTCTGTGTAGCACAATCAAGTTCTTCTACACCTATTTTAACTTTTTAAACTATTTTAACTAGCTTTGTGCACAGGGGAATTGTCATGTTGAAACAGGAAAGGGCCTTCCCCAAACTGTTGCCACAAAGTTAGAAGCACAGAATTGTCTAGAATGTCATTGTATGCTGTAGTGTTATGATTTCCCTTCACTGGAACTAAGGGGTCTAGCCCGAACCATGAAAATCACCCCCAGACCATTATTACTCCACCACCAAACTTTACAGTTGGCACATGCATTGGGGCAGTTAGCGTTCTCCTGGCATCTGCAAAACCCAGATTTGTCCATCGTATTGCCAGATGGTGAAGCGTGATTTATCACACTAGAGAACCCATTTCCTCTGCTCCAAAGTCCAATGGCGGCGAGCTTTACACCACTCCAGCCGACGCTTGGCATTGCGCATGGTGATCTTAGGTTTGTGTGCGGCTGCTTGGCCATCGAAACCCATTTCTTGAAGCTCTCGTCTAACAGTTCTTGTGCTGACGTAAGGCCATTCTACTGCAAAGTTTGTCTATGGAGATTGAATGGCTGTGTGCTCGATTTTATACAACTGTCAGCAACAGGTGTGGCTGAAATAGCCAAATCTACTAATTTGAAGGGTGTCCACATACTTTTGTATATATAGTGTATGTGCTGGGATGAGTGTATGTTGAGTATGTTTTCAGTCCCCTCTCTCCCGCTGTGTGAGCCATATTTCAAAGTGATTGCATGATGGCCCTCTGCTGTGCTGTTGACCATTTTTAAGTGAATAGCTTTGCAGCCAAATAATTCAAGTGCAGTTAATGAAAGTGAATGAGATGGAAGTCACTACTCCTATCATAGGCCAAAGGAACAACCCTGTCAGGTTCAAAAAGGCCTTTACAACTAAGGGATTTTTTTTATATGGCTAGAAGAGAGGTAATGGTGGAACTCTAATAAACTATTCAAAATAACAATATTTACTACATATTGTAGGCCTGGTAACTGTGAATGAGGAGAACTAGAGTTGCAGTGATCATAATCCCTATACTATAAAGTCTAAAAAGCTTTTGTATTTGATGGATAGGTCAATGTTTGTTTGACTTTGTCATTACCAGTGACAATGAGTACATGCGTCTTATAGGGAAACTGGCTTGTTTCCAGATATTGGCCGGCTAGAGGGGCTTGGCAGTATGACAAAATGTGTCAAAAAGTAGGCACTACTTTCTACAGACTTCCTGAGAACTAACCTTTCTCCCTATTTATAGATCAAGGACAAATTATATTCATAACACCACGGATAAGGACACAGGAAGTCAAAATAAGAGTGTGAGGAGGAATTGGTTGCCTAGTTTAAAAAAACTAATTAAGCATTTAGGGTAACATTTTACAATGTGGGCTATCTGGTGAAGCTTTCCAAATAGCTGTGGATTAGCATAAATATTAAGAAGAGGTCTGCACAAAGATGTGTGATAATAGGCTTCATGGAGTTCCCAGGACTGATTATTAGAGCTGGAGAATAACCTGGAGGAGACAGCTCAGTTTATCACTGACATCTCAGGTCACAGTACCAAACCTATTTAGCTCAAAGGTATAGTGTATTTAGCAGCTAGCTTTTCAGTACAGGAATCAAGTACTGAGGGTCTATAAGAGTAGCTTTGAAGATAACTAAGAAACAAAAGCCTTCGTCTGTGCTCTATCAGATCAGAGTAGCAAAGGAATATACTTGTAGTTCATAGGTATTAGCATCTAGTACTTCACTACAGGAATTAGGTGGCTCTGAACGATACCTTACTAGCTTTGAAGGTTATTAATAAAGACCAGTGGCAGTCGGTGCCGTTTAAGGACAATTATTTTTTTATGAGCATGGCCTTATTTCTATTACAGCATATTGGAGGACTGTTGTTCATATTTCATTCACCCAGTTAAATGTAACATCGATAGGTTTAGGCTACTACATGATACTCTAATTTTCTCTATACCCATCATGAGGTTGCTACAACCTAGCCTATGAATGAAAGTTTACAACATAGGTGCACACAGGTGGAGAGACAAATTTGAGGTGACAGTTACACATTCAATACTGCCTTGCACATTCTTGCCAAAATCTAGCTGATCTAGGGTGTAATCATTGGTCCAACAGTTGCAAACAAAAGTTTCTATTGGACAAAATCAGGTATGTTTATCCCCATTTCATTCTGTTTTCGTTTAAGAAACGTTTTTCGACAGAATCGGCGGAATTATACACCCCTGATCACACGCAGTTAACTTTCATAGCTACATACAAACAGTTTGTTGTGTTCCTTCTCGCATCTAAGAGCTCTCCTCTCACCTTTTCCCTTTGCTTGTGGACTTCAATACACAACACATCAGCTGTCTGACCAGACTAAAAAACTTTTCCAAGCCAAACCTTCATATCATAACTGCTACACACAGCCTACATCGTTGTCACCATATTAGCTAAAGTAACATCATAGTCAACAAAGCTAATAGAACGTTTGTAAAACCGCTACAATCATGCAGTACAGTGTTCAGTCAGTAAGTTGTTAACAGTTACACAGGCGGGCCCCAGTGGCAATAAATTAGTAAAGCTTACCTTGACTTGGATGAGTTCCAGTGTTGGAGTCATTGCCAGCTACAGTAGCTAACATAGCATCCCTCTGTTTGAGCCGGGTGTTTGAATAGGCAAAACTAGCTAGTTCCATTTGCTAGCTAAGTGAAATAAAAATGGACAAAATATATCTAGCTGTCTCTTGCTCCTCCTTCCTTTTTGAAGTAATGAATTTGTTCAAAACAGTTCAACTATTGTGTCCAGGTGACAGATCAGATGAGACACATGTGTGCGTAATGATGGTTACCAGGTGTGCGTAAAGATGGATTGCCAGGACTGGTGGTTAGTGGACCGGCGACGTTGAGCGCCGGAGAGGGGGTAGACGTGACAGTTTTAATTTATTATTTGGTGACGTGAATATATTTTGTATAGTTTTATCTAAAATGTATAACTTTTTATTTTTAGGAAATTCACTGAGGATGATCCACCCCTTCCTGCTCTGAGGAGCCTCCACTGACACAGACACAGGAGCATTGGAGTTTTAAAACCAAGTTTAGCCTCTGTCTGTGCTCTTTATACATGTATTGTTCCTGTGTTTATGCGTAGACGCTTCTGTTATGTTGTCACGTTCCATGTTAGTGGTTTTATTCAACTTTTCACCTGCTTCTCGACTCTCCATTACAATACAGGAGCGTCTATAGCGACAGCTGTGAAGGCAATTAATATAGACACAGGATCATTGGACCACATTGAGCCTCTGTCTGTGCTCTTTTTCTTTTTATTACTGACAAGATAGTGAGAGATGGTTGAAGTCCAAGAACACAATTACAGGAAACCATATCACATAAACGCATGTTTCCACTACATTAAATCTGAACAAAATGTTCTATTGGTTTTCTGCAGCAGTGCAACTCTGACCATATAGTTTACCTCAAGATAGAATAGCATGACAATCAATAAACAAATATAACTTAATTTACAGAAATTATGTAAAATATTTCATGGCAATTTATTTTTTCCTTTCACACCACATTTTATAGGAAACAGGCCAGCTGAAATCAGAATCACTGTAAATGTCTTAGTGTACAACGCCTATGGTAGTGTCGTCGAAAATACATTATCATACCGTGTACAACACATTATATTGATGGGAATGATCAGATGACATTGTCATGATCAAGATACAAATCACAAGTCAAACTGTATCATCCTATCAACAGTATTCACCCAGACCAGGACACTGTTGCTGGTATGTTATTGACATTATTATAGGGATGGAGTTACTGGGACTTTTTACATTCATGTTTTAAATATAGCTACTGTTCTGTCATTAGTTTAGTAAGCTTAGATACTGTCCCTAAGTTGTGTTACTCAATGTGGTTAAACAAAAGAGGAAAGCAAACAACTCTCTCTCTCTCTCACACTCTCTTTCAAAGCTTCTGATTTCAACCAACAGAGATTCTTCTCCAGTCAATGGGTTTGAAACTAAACCCCGAGGCATTGCTAAAGCTCTCGCCCTTTCTTGACAGTTATAAAAACCTTGTCAGTGTAATCCTTGGTGAAACGCTCATCTTAAATCTGAACCATACTCCTGTTTTTAACAGGCAACACTGAACAACCTTCGACTTCTCCTTCCAGAATACATGGTCTTTACTTTCATGTTCAGGAGCACATTGGAGCTCCAGGTATTTACACCATAAATACTTGATTATACAGAAACTTAATACTTAAATATACAGAAACGTACACACACACACACACACCCAGTGCATACATGAAGCATGACTCCATTCCAGCATATACTTAAAATGTATACAAGACAAAATATCAAGTAGATTCAATGTACTTTCTCATGAATGTCAAACTCATACTTTGGTCAAGCAATTAAGTTAGTAATATCATTTTCATTATTCTACACAACAACAAAATAGATATTAAGGCAAAAGTAACTCAGTCACATTAAACAACAAAGTTTAAAAAACACACTTTTAAAATATTTCTGCACACAGTTTTTCATCATAGAAAAATATGTGTGTTGCAAAGAGAGGTGAGCTCTTTTCCTCACCCACCATAGTACAATGTATGAAAAGGTGACATGGTATCTCATATCAATAGACATGCCCCTTCATTAGTCCCAATGACCCTCACAGTTCAAGATGTAGCTTTCCTAAAATGGATGCTAACTATCGCATTCTGAATTATGTTATTTCACCTGACAAGAAAGTTAGGATCTATTGCAAGATATAATGTTAACAGGACGTATTCTCTTCCAACTGTCAGGTCCATGTCGTAGACTTTTGACCATAACAAAATCAAATCATTAATTTCATCATTCCTCATGAGAGGTCGTCATGACTACTCTGATGGCTGTGTCTATCTCATCACCAACCTGTAAACAATTTCAGTCAATTCAGTACAAGCCTTCCCTCAAACAGCTTTACAAAGCATATCATGCGAGCCCAGAACCTCGACAGGGAAGGAGTAAAACATGTAGTTCAACATCTGCGGACCAATATAAGATCACAACAGCAAGAAAATCCCGCTATCATATCTGAGCCAGCAGGAGTAACAGCATTCCACAGGCATTCCACAGAACTACAGCCCACCAAGCACCACGGTATACTGTAGTACTTGTATAGTGCAAGTCAGAGCAACCAGTGGCCATGGACCCCCTACCAGGCTGCTGTCTGAAGCCATGTTCTGCCTCAATGACTGACTGAATGAGAGAGGGAGAGATGGATGGATGGCTATAGGGCGGAGGCTGGAGTGGGGTTAGTTTAGGTCAGCCAGGCTGAGGAACATAAGGTTAATGTCCCCAGCGTGAAGCAGCCAGAGGCCCCACAGCAATCCTGGGGATACAGACCATAGAGGGGGACAAGATGTCTGTCCTATTTACATAGAGAATAAATGTCAGTCGGTGTAGCTCTGCCACCTGTCAACACAGCAGGTCAATGAACACACTGTCTGGAACATCTCCTGGTGGTGTATTGCTTGGGCTAGATCATTCCTCCATAGGTTTCAACAGGATCTTCTCTGTTACTATTCCCAGTGGGGGATGAGAGGGAGTCTTCTGGCATATGACTCTGGTTGCATCTGTGTGTTGATCTAACGTTCTGCAGCAAATGTTTCTGCACCATTTTACAAATGACCAAAGTGTCTCTCTCTCTCAGCTTGACAAACGATAACACATTGATTCATTAGCACTGCCACTGAAAACTTTTGCCACATTGGACATAATTTGAGCTTGAGAGACAGCATTAGGATGAATCCATGGCTGTTTCAAGCATGAGGAGAAAGCTTGAGGAACATCATCTACTGAGTCCTGGGAGTGGAGAGGGGCAGCTGTTAAAGAAGTGTAGAGGGCCAAGCAGGAGGTTAACACAACTGATACCAGCAGAAGATCCAATATAGGTGACGACACTGCCAAAAGAAAGAGAGATTCAGTTAGTATAGTGGTTCAAATTCCAATCAAATCCCAAAGCCACATACAGTATATATACAATGCATTCAGAAGGTATTCAGACCCCTTGACTTTATCCAAATATTGTTACGTTGCAGCCTTATTCTAAAATGGATTAAATTGTTTTTGCCCCTGATCAATCTACACACAATACTCCATAATGACAAAGCGAAAACAGGTTTTTAGACAATTGTGCAAATGTATACAGTTGAAGTTGAAGTTCACATTCACCTTAGCCAAATACATTTGAACTCAGTTTTACACAATTCCTGACATTTAATCCTAGTAAACATTCCCCGTTTTAGGTCAGTTAGAATCACCACTTTATTTTAAGAATGTGAAATGTCAGAATAATAATAGAGGATGATTTCTTTCAGCTTTTATTTCTTTCATCACTTAGATTACATACACTCAATTAGTATTTGGTAGCATTGCCTTTAAATTGTTTCACTTGGGTCAAACATTTCGGGTAGCCTTCCACAAGCTTCCCAGAGCTGGTGTAACTGAGTCAGGTTTGTATGCCTCCTTGCTCGCAAACGCTTTTTCAGTTCTGCCCACATATTTTCTATAGGATTGAGGTCAGGGCTTTGTGATGGCCGCTCCAATACCTTGACTTCGTTGTCCTTAAGCCATTTTGCCACAACTTTGGAAGTATGCTTAGGGTCATTGTCCATTTGGCAGATCCATTTGCGACCAAGCTTGAACTTCCTGACTGATGTCTTGAGATGTTGCTTCAATATAACCACATAATTTTCCCTCTTCATGATCCCATCTATTTTGTTAAGTGGACCAGTCGCAGCAAAGCACCCCCACAAAATGATGCTGCCACCCCCGTGGTTCACGGTTCGGATGGTGTTCTTCGGCTTGCAAGCCTCCACCTTTTTCCTCCAAACATAACAATGGTCATTATGGCCAAACAGTTCTATTTTTGTTGCATTAGACCATAGGACATTTCTCCAAAAAGTACAATCTTTGTCCCCGTGTGAAGTTGCAAACCGTAGTATGGCTTTTTTTATGGCAGTTTTGGAGCAGTGGCTTCTTCCTTGTTGAGTGGCCTTTCAGGTTATGTCAATATATATACTTGCATACTATTGTTTGTACAGATGAACGTGGTACCTTCAGGCGTTTGGAAATTTCTCCCAAGGATGAACCAGACTTGTGACTTTTTTTTTCTGAGATCTTGGCTGATTTCTTTAGATTTTCCCATGATGTCAAGCAAAGAGGCACTTAGTTTGAAGGTAGGCATTGAAATACATCCACAGGTACACCTCCAATCGACTCAAATTATGTAATTTAGCCTATCAGAAGCTTCTAAAGCCATGAAATCATTTTCTGGAATTTTCCAAGCTGTTTAATTAAAGGCACAGTCAAATTAATATGTCAACTTCTGACCCACTGAAATTGTGATACAGTGAAATAATCTGTCTGTAAACAATTGTTGGAAATATTACTTGTGTCATGCACAAAGTAGATGTCCTAACCGACTTGCCAAAACTACAGTTTGTTAACAAGAAATGTGTGGAGTGGTTGACAAACGAGTTTTAATGACTCCAACCTAAGTGTATGTAAACTTCCGACTTCAAATATATAACATTTAAAAAAAACTTAAATATAACACATTTACATAAAATTACAGCCTTGAGTCTTATTGGGTATGACGCTACAAGCTTGGCACACCTTTATTTGGGGTGTTTCTCCCATTCTTCTCTGCAGATCCTCTCAAGCTCTGTCAGGTTGGATCGGGAGCATCGCTGCACAGCTATTTTCAGGTCTCTCCAAAGATGTTCGATCGGGTTCGTCTGGGCTCTGGCTGGGCCACAGAAGGACATTCAGAGAATTGTCCCTAAGCCACTCCTGCATTGTATTGGCTGTGTGCTCATGGTCGTTGTTCTGTTGGAAGGTGAACCTTCACTCCAGTCTGAGGTCCTGAGAGCTCTGGAGCAGGTTTTCATCAAGGATCTCTCTATACTTTGCTCCATTCATCTTTCCCTCGATCCTGACTTGTCTCCCAGTCCCTGCCGCTTTAAACACCTCCGCAGCATGATGATGCCACCACAATGCTTCACCATAGGGATGGTGCCAGGTTTCCTCCAGACGTGAAGCTTAGCATTCAGGCCAAAGAGTTTCATTTTGGTTTCATCAGACCAGAGAATCTTGTTTTTCATGGTCTGATAGTCCATTATGTGCCTTTTGGCAATCTCCAAGCGGGCTGTCATGTGCCTTTTACTGAGGAGTGGCATCAGTCTGGCCACTCTACCATAAATGCCTGATTTATGGAGTTTTTGGGGACAATTCCTTCAACCTCATGGCTTGGTTTTTGCTCTGACAATTACTTTCCGAATCATATCCAATCAATTGAATTTATCACAAGTGGACTCCAATCAAGATGTAGAAACATATCTCAAGGATGAAAAATGTAAACCGGATGTACCTGATCTAAATTTAGAGTCTCATAGCAAAGTGTCTGAATACTTATGTAAATAAAGTATTTCTGTTTTTCCATTTCAATACATTTGCTCAAATGTCTAAAAACCTTATTGCACTTTGTCATTATGGGATATTGTGTGTAGATTGATGAAGAAATAATCATATTTAATACATTTTAGAATAAGGCTGTAACGTAACAAAATGTGGAAAAAGGGAAGGGGCCTGAATACTTTCCGACTGCACTGTAAGTGAACAGTGAATTATCCTATACACCTGTGCATTACCGTGACCAACGAAAGACAACTATACTGAACAAAAATATAAACGCAACATGCAACAATTTCTATGATTTTGCCGAGTTATAAGTTATATAAGGAAATCAGTCAATTTAAATACATTTTAAATAAATTAGGCTTCAATCTATGGACTTCACATGACTATTTTTGTTAAGTGTAGATTAGTTCCTACAGGCCCACTGAAGTGACACAGTACCCATGCTCCAATCTCCATAATTTCAGAAACACTATTCCCAAATCTAGAAATGAGTGGATTTCGGCTCTGTTAAATGGGAAAATAGGAGGCAGTGGGCTTTGAAAATAAAGGAACTGTTCCTAATAATAGCACAGCTACCTCAGGTTCCTGCATGAATATTTGAGTGAGTATACAGACTGATCGCTGATCTCTCTCCGTTTCTCTCTGTCTGCTCTCCCCCTATCTCTAATCTTCCTGCCTGCTTTCTTTCTCCATCTCTCGTTCTCTTTCCTCTCTCTCCATCTTTCTGACTGCAGTCTCTCTCTCCATGTTTCACTTTTTCAGTTATATCTCTCTCTCTGCCCCGCTCTCAGACGGTAAAGCTGTTTTTATTATGATTTTGTTTAGCTGTATAAATCATAATGTCTGGGCCTCCCCTCTCTAAGGCACTGCATCGCACTTGCTAGCTGTGCCACTAGAGATCCTGGTTCGAGTCCAGGCTCTGTCGCAGTCGGCCGCACCTGGGAGACCCATGGGGCAGCTCACAATCGGCCCAGCGTCGCCCGGGTTAGTGGAGGGTTTGGCTGGCAGGGATATCCTTGTCACATCGCACTCTAGCGACTATTGTGGCGGGCCGGGTGCATGCACGCTGACACGGTCATTAAGTTTACAGTGTTTCCATTGTGTCAAGAAGCAGTGCGGCTTGGTTGAGTTATGTTTCAGGGGAAACATCGCTCTCGACCTTCGCCTCTCCTGAGTCTGAACGAGAGTTGCAACGATGAGACAAGACTGTAACTACCACTTGAATACCACGAAAAAGGGGTAAAGTAAAAAAATATAATAATTAAAATCAAGCCATCTGCAGCTCCTATTCCAGCTGTGATGACCCTTGTGTACCACACCACAAAACATAACAAAATCAAGCCATCTGCAGCTCCTATTCCAGCTGTGATGACCCTTGTGTACCACACCACAAAACATAAAATCAAGGTGAACATTTATTGACTGCACTAGAGTACACAGCTTGGAGTCAAAGCTTTCCTAAGCCTTATGTTTTCAAAGCCTAGGCTTAGGGTTAGGCCACAATGCTGAAGAGCCAAAAGTCAATATCTAAATGAGTCTAAATGAATAATTTATTCACATTACATAATTGCCCATATGCTGCAGTCTACACAAACTACACAATGGAAGAGGGAACAATGTATTTTCACAGCCTCACGTACACCAACACAGAAACAGGTTCTGGGGGGATATTTTCAGTGTGTTGCTATTATAGAGACATGGTATGATCATACAGTTCTAGGAGTATAATATAGGGCAATTTAAACCATTTAAGTGTGAATCTTCACCTTGACCCTGGACACTGAGACCCCTGTCCTCTTCCATCATCCCTCCATCTCTCTCTGTCCGTCAGGGTGTCGTTTCTCCACGGTGCATGGAGGCCCGCCCCCAAACACCATGGCCGCCGCCCCCTCCTCCTCCCCCGGGGTCCTGGTCAGACTCTGGTTGGCTCTGGGCCCGCTCAGGCTTGGGGTTGGGGGTGCAGGGAGGATCAGGGTGTTGGACAGACATGGTTCTCCTCAGGTGGGTGCGTTTACACAGGAAGTCAGGTTTGGCAGAGAGGCCAAAGGAGCCTTTCTTCAGGACCATGCGTACTGAGGAAAGCTTCTTGGGTCTGGCCCGGTGGCCAAACTGCAGTGAGGAGAGGTGCACTGCATAGCCATCACTTAGGAACTATGGGGAAGAGCGAGAGAGAGTAGGAGAATGCGAGAGAGAGAGCGAGACAGTGAGAGTGGCCATGTTAGATAAAAGAATAGAAGACTAAACGGGTAGATAGCGATAGAGAGTGACAGGAAAGACAGACCAGAATAGATGCATCAAAACACGATCGATAACTATTAGTGAATCAATGCCATTTGCTTGATCGTTAAAGAAAAGTAGAAGAGTGTACTGATGTCTACCTGACATTGATTCTGGTACTTCTTGGAAGGCCTGCCCACAATATAAATCTGGGAAGGACTCAGACCCAGCATGTTGTACACGGAGATGTCCTTCATGGAGCCATAGGCTGAGTTGATCTTAATGTGACACTGGCAGAGAGAGAAAAGAGAGAAAGAGGGACAGAGAGGGAAAGTGAGAGAGAGAGAGAGCGAGAGAAAGAAAGAAAGAGAGGGTGATGGAGGGAGCGAGAGAGGGAGAGAAAGAAAGAAAGAGACAGAGGGAGGGGGGGAAGTAACATTTGATGATGGGTTTGGCACTTTCATGCAGTGCGACCAGAGGTTATACTGCTGTGCCTACAACGTCAATGTCAATATGAGAACCAAAGAAGTGTGCGTGAGAAATAGGGGAGGAAGAGAAAGAGAAGAAGAGAGAAAGGGAGAGAAAAAATAGAGTGAGACATATAGAGGGTGAGAGAGAGAAAGAGAGGAAGAGACATACACAAAGAGAAGGAGTCGAGATAGAAAGAAAAAGATATCCACATTATTTTGAGGCTATTGTACCTCCTGCACTAGGTTCCTGAGGAAGATGGTTTTCTGTCTCAGTGGGTCGTGGACCAGGCCCTCAGAGAAGAAGATCATGCCCTGGGGGAAGTTGTGTTGGGACAGCCATGACACCACACGCTGCTTCTGCATGTCTGGCCTCCCTGTGATGTAGATGATAAGATAGCCCAGGTCCTGCCAGTGTCTGGACACAAAGATAAATAGATACATTGCTCTGAGAATTATTGTTTTCACTGAACATAACGACAGATTGACATCAATAATATTCCTCTGAGATGTATGGTTTATTTTTTTATTTTATTTTTTACAATGAAGCCCTTTATCTACTTCCCCAGAGTCAGATTAACTTGTGGAGACATTTGCTATGTATCTGTGTCCAGTATGAAGGACGTTAGAGGTAGTTTTGCAAACCAGTGCTAACTAGCATTAGCGCAATGACTGGAAGTTTACAGCTTTTTATGTAGACTTCCAGTCATTGCCCTAATGCTAGTTAGCAATTGCGCTAATGCTATTCAGCAACTTCCTTCAAACTCCCTTTAATGTGACAAAATAAAAGGATAATATTTTGAGCTGAACAGATGACTTCTTGGCGTTGCAAATTAGTTATCATTTTCATTCCATTAATCATTTCTCTCTGCTTGAACTGCTCCTTAATCAAACAAAATCTGGAAGAGACATTCACAAACATACACACAAACAATTGCATGCACACACACACACAAACAATTGCATGCACACACACACACAAACAATTGCATGCACACACACACACAAACAATTGCATGCACACACACACAAACAATTGCATGCACACACACACACAAACAATTGCATGCACACACACACACAAACAATTGCATGCACACACACACACACAAACAATTGCATGCACACACACACACACAAACAATTGCATGCACACACACAAACAATTGCATGCACACACACACAAACAATTGCATGCACACACACAAACAATTGCATGCACACACACACAAACAATTGCATGCACACACACACAAACAATTGCATGCACACACACACAAACAATTGCATGCACACACACACAAACAATTGCATGCACACACACACAAACAATTGCATGCACACACACACAAACAATTGCATGCACACACACACAAACAATTGCATGCACACACACACACAAACAATTGCATGCACACACACACACACAAACAATTGCATGCACACACACACACAAACAATTGCATGCACACACACACACAAACAATTGCATGCACACACACACACAAACAATTGCATGCACACACACACACACAAACAATTGCATGCACACACACACACAAACAATTGCATGCACACACACACACAAACAATTGCATGCACACACACACACAAACAATTGCATGCACACACACACACAAACAATTGCATGCACACACACACACAAACAATTGCATGCACACACACACACAAACAATTGCATGCACACACACACACAAACAATTGCATGCACACACACACACAAACAATTGCATGCACACACACACACAAACAATTGCATGCACACACACACACAAACAATTGCATGCACACACACACACAAACAATTGCATGCACACACACACACAAACAATTGCATGCACACACACACAAACAATTGCATGCACACACACACACACACACACACACACACACAATTGCATGCACACACACACACACACACACAATTGCATACACACACACACACACAATTGCATGCACACACACACACACACACACACACACACACACAATTGCATACACACACACACACACAATTGCATGCACACACACACACACACACACACACACACACAATTGCATGCACACACACACACACACACAAACAATTGCATGCACACACACACACACACACACAAACAATTGCATGCACACACACACACACACACACAAACAATTGCATGCACACACACACACACACACACAAACAATTGCATGCACACACACACACACACACACAAACAATTGCATGCACACACACACACACACAAACAATTGCATGCACACACACACACACAAACAATTGCACGCACACACACACACACACACGGAGGCATCAGTTACCTGACGACGTCCACAGCTCCGGGACGGACTTTAGGGTCGCTGCCCATGATGGAGACGCTAGCAGCGAAGGAGCCATCGATGCTGAAGACCACACACTCCATCCCCCTGGGCAGCACCGTCAGGTAGGCCTCCGCACTCGTCTGATCTCCCCTGGGGAGAGAGAGGAAAAGAGAGGGGGAGAGGGGGGAGGATGATCAATAGGTTTGGTGGTAATTCACAGCAGCAGCACCTCTGGGGCTCCTTGTTATTCAACAACCTGTGAGTACACTGTTAAGAGCTTCACGCTACTTTACCTCCATCACTGATATGTGCCATAATTTAATTCAGTACCCTTTAATTCAGTACACTTTCATGGGAACTCGTCCCAACCCACATCCATTTCATTATTGACAGAACCGCTAACATACTGTTACAAACATGCTGTGGTTGCATCTCAATAAGGAATAAAAAGGAGCTGTTTGATTACTTGACCACCATTTTGATAGGGTAGACCCCGGTGGCCAGCTTCTTGCTCTTGGGAATTGTGTAGACCACTCTGCCACTACTGGTGGTCACCTCTGTGTCAAAGTGGACCCAGCGGCCAGACTGGGGCTGTGTCATCAGGAGAATGTCCACCTGTGAGAGGACAAGAGAGATTCATTATAAGGTTCAGGGCAGCAATTTAATTCCTTTCAATAAAATTTAGTGTTGACGTCTGTCAAAGCAAATTCCTTTGTCAGACCACTCACTTTAAGAGAAGTATCAATTTAACTTTATGGACACGCAGACACTTTTAAAAGTGCTGCAACTATAGTGTTGTAAGTAGTGCAACGGGTGTTTGCAAATTATGCAAAAAGGTTCAGGAGCAAGATCCTTTGTCAGAGCAATATGGGTTCATCTTTATTGACATGCAAACAATTTGAATTAATAATGTTTATTGCTGAGGCATGTTGTGTGTTGTCGTCACCTTCTCTCCAGTCAGAGTCACCATGTCCAAGGGGCCGTACATGAACCGACCAACCAGAGTCTGTGGTCCCTCCTCTGTGGTGATGACATCATTCACCCTGTGGTTGCCAGTCACATTCTGCATGAGAAGTAATTTTCTGTCACTTCTCTTTGGGTTTGTATGCATCCCAAATGGAACCCTACACACTTAGAAAAAAGGTGCTATCTAGAACCTAAAAGGAGAATCCTTTGAATAACCATATTTGGTTCCAAGTAGAACCTGTTTGGTTCCCGATTGAACTCTTTTGGGTTCCATGTATAACCCTTTCCACAGATGGTTCTACATTGAAACAAAAATGGTTGTACCTGGAACTAAAAAGGGTTGTACCTGGATCCAAAAAGGGTTGTCCTATGGGGAGAGCCTTTTTGCAACCCTTTTTCTAAGAGTATATAGTGCACGACTTTGACCAGAGACCATGATCTCTGGTCAAATGTAATGTACTATAAAGGGAATAGGGCCATTTGGGGCTACACATTTGTCTTTCATTACTTTCTGCATCACTCCTCTTCAGACGTGGTGTTTACATCGGCAGAATGGAATGTCAAAGGAACGATGACAAATAGCCCTACACGTTTTGATGCGATGCATCACATTTGAGACGTGTGGCGAATGAGTCTCAGAAGAAATGTGCACTACAGGACCTTACCAAAAGAGGCTGTCGAATCTCCATGAACCCCTGGCTACAGTAGGAGTGTGGTTCTGGTTCCCCTTCACTACATCTAATTTCAAAGAGCAAGATGAATAACCCTAACTGAGCTGAGCTATGGAGAAATCCTCTAACTCTATGAAGGCATCCCGAAAGGCACCCTATTCAATTTGTAGTGCACACCACTTTTGACTAGGGCCCATATGGCTAGTCAAAAGTAGTGCACTATATAGAGAATAGTGTGTCATTTGGGACATAAAACAACTTTATTGCTGAGCTGGTGGGATTTTAATAGGAAATGAAAGCAAAGGAGTTTGCAGATGTAATTCCCTGGCTATGTTGCAGTGATGTATGCTGCATTACCTCAGTCTTAACCACAGGTGGTTGGTGATAGAGTAATTGGGGATGGGTTTGACTGAAGGAAACTTTTAGGAACACTTAAAGGGCCATTTCTAAGGGTTGTGCTGCAGTAGCGTATGTACATGAAGGGCTCTATTTGAGCAAACCTAATGCAATGGTACATTTTTCACCTGCGGTAGCATTATAGGTACGGGTTGTGTCAAATATTTTCAAAACCGGAATAATGGGAGGAGTAGCTGGTGGTGCGTAAGGGCTGAGTTTGGATTAATAAACAAGTTGTGGGTGTGTCGAGGCTTGACACCTCACTGGCCAATCAGAACGTGCTCCATGGATAAATACATGGTTGCTTCAAGTGATGTCTTTACGTATTGTATTGTCACTCCAATTCAATGTTAGGATGAAACAGTCAGTGGTCACCAAGCGCAACATGTGCAAATCAGCTAGAAAGATGTGTCGGTATCGAGTAATTGTCTCTGGCTCCCTCACAGTTAGGGGGAGTGATGTGCTCTACAGCAGAGTCTCACAATTCAGTTGTTGGTTGAAAACTGTTTTCTGCCCCTCCCAAAAGATAGAATTTGTAGATAATTGGCCCTCTTTCCGGGACACCCACAAACTGGCCTGTTGAGGAGTGACGGACTTCATCCTAGCTGGAGGGGTGCTCTCATCTTATTTCCGAACATTGACAGGGCTCTTAACTCCCCTAGCTCCACAATGAGATAGGGTGCAGGCTGTTAGCCAGCCTGTCAGCATAGTGGAGTCTGCCACTAGCACAGTCAGTGTAGTCAGCTCAGCTATCCCCATTGAGACCGTGTCTGTGCCTCGATCTAGGTTCGGCAAAACTAAAAATGGCGGTGTTCGCCTTAGCAATCTCACTGGAATAAAGACCTCCTCCATTCCTGCCATTATTGAAAGAGATTGTGATATCTCAAAATAGGGCTACTTAATGTTAGATCCCTCATTTCCAAGGCAGTTATAGTCAATTAACTAAACACTGATCATAATCTTGATGTGATTGGCCTGACTGGAACATGGCTTAAGCCTGATGAATTTACTGTGTTAAATGAGGCCTCACCTTCTGGTTACACTAGTGACCATATCCCCTGCACATCCCGTAAAGAGACGGAGGTGTTGCTAACATTTACGACAGCAAATTTCAATTGACAAAACACCCTCCCCCGACATTTTCGTCTTTTGAGCTTCTAGTCATGTAATCTATGCAGCCTACACAATTACTTTTTATAGCTACTGTTTATAGGCATCCTGGGCCATATACAGCGTTCTTCACTGAGTTTCCTGAATTCCTATCGGACCTTGTCGTCATGGCAGATAATATTCACATTTTAGTTGACTTTAATATTCACATGGAAAAGTCCACAGACCCACTCCAAAAGGCTTTTGGAGCCATCATCGACTAAGTGGGTTTTGTCCAACATGTCTCCGGACCTACTCACTGCCACAGTCATACTCTGGACCTAGTTTTGTCCCATGGAATAAATGTTGTGGGTCTTAATGTTTTTCCTCATAATTCTGGACTATTGGACCACCATTTTATTACATTTGCAATCACAACAAATAATCTGCTCAGACCCTAACCAATGATCATCAAAAGCCATGCTATGAATTCTCGGACAACCCAAAGATTCCTAGATGCCCTTCCAGACACCCTCCACCTAGCCAAGGTGTCAAGAGTACAAAAATCAGTTAACCATCTAACTGAGGAACTCAATTTAACCTTGAGCAATACCCTAGATGCAGTAACACCCCTAAAAAAACAAAAACATTTGTCATAAGAAACTAGCTCCCTGGTATACAGAAAATATCCGAGCTCTGAAGCAAGCTTCCAGAAAATTGGAACGGAATTGGCACCACACCAAACTGGAAGTCTTCCTACTAGCTTGGAAAGACAGTACCGTGCAGTATCGAAGAGCACTCACTGCTGCTCGATCATCCTATTTTTCCAACTTAATTGAGGAAAATAAGAACAATCCAAAATGTATTTTTGATAGTCACAAAGCTAACTAAAAAGCAGCATTCCCCAAGAGAGGATGGGATCATGATCATTAGAAAGCAAAATACGGACTCCTCTTTAAATCTGCGTATTCCTCCAAAGCTCATTTGTCCTGAGTCTGCACAACTCTGGCAGGACCTAGGATCAAGAGACACAAGTTTTTTAATATATACAGTATATATCTTGACACATTGATGAAAATAATCATGGCCTCTAAACCTTCAAGCTGCATACTGGACCCTATTCCAACTAAACTACTGAAAGCGCTGCTTCCTGTGCTTGGCTCTCCTATGTTGAACATAATAAACAGCACATCCACCAGATGTGTACCAAACTCACTAAATGTGGCAGTAATAAAGCCTCTCTTGAAAAAGGCAAACCTTGACCTGGAAAATATTAAAAACTATCGGCCTATATCGAATCTCCCATTTCTATCAACAATTGTAGAAACATTTTAGAGAAAGCTGTTGCGCACAACTCACTGCCTTCCTGAAGACAAACGATGTACATTGGGGCAAAAAAGTAAGTGTCAAAAAAAAAGTAAGTGTTTATTGACAATTACATGAAGTTGATGCAAAGAGTCAATATTTGCAGTGTTGACAATTATTTTCAAGACCTCTGAAATCTGCTCTGGCATGCTGTCAATTACCTTCTGGGCCACATCCTGACTGATGGCAGCCCATTCTTGCATAATCAATGCTTGGAGTTTTTCAGAATTTGTGGGGTTTTGTTTGTCCACCCGCCTCTTGAGGATTGACCACAAGTTCTCAATGGGCTTAAGGTCTGGGGAGTTTCCTGGCCATGGACCCAAAATATCAATGTTTTGTTCCCCGAGCCACTTAGTTATCACCTTTGCCTTACGGCAAGGTGCTCCTTCATGCAGGAAAAGGCATTGTTTGTCACCAAACTGTTCCTGGATGGTTGCTCTCTTATTCATGGCTGTGTTCTTAGGCAAAATGTGAGTGAGCCCACTCCCTTGGCTGAGAAGCAATCCCACACATGAATGGTCTCAGGATGCTTTACTGTTGGCATGACACATGACTGATGGTAGCGCTCACCTTGTCTTCTCCGGACAAGCTTTTTTTCAGATGCCCCAAACAATCAGAAAGGGGATTCATCAGAGAAAATGACTTTACCCCAGTCCTCAGCAGTCCAATCCCTGTACGTTTTGCAGAATATCAGTCTGTCCCTGACGTTTTTCCTGGAGAGAAGGGGCTTCTTTGCTGCCCTTCTTGACACCTGGCCATCCTCCAAAAGTCTTCGCCTCACTGTGCGTGCAGATACACAAACACCTGCCTGCTGCCATTCCTGAGCAAGCTCTGTACTGGTGGTGCCCCGATCCCGCAGCTGAATCAACTTTAGGAGACGGTCCTAGCGCTTGCTGGACTTTCTTGGGCACCCTGAAGCCTTCTTCACAATTGAACTGCTCTCCTTGAAGTTCTTGATGATCTGATAAATGGTTAATTTAGGTGCAATCTTAATGGCAGCGATATCCTTGCCTGTGAAGCCCTTTTTGTTCAAAGCAATGATGACCGCACATGTTTCCTTGCAGGTAACCATGGTTGACAGAGGAAGAACAATGATTCCAAGCACCACCCTCCTTTTGAAGCTTCCAGTCTGTTATTTGAACTCAATCAGCATGGAGGAGTGATCTCCAGCCTTGTCCTCGTCAACACTAACACCTGTGTAAACGAGAGAATCACTGACATGATGTCATCTGGTCCTTTTGTGGCAGGTCTGAAATGCAGTGGAAATGTTTTTGGGGGATTCAGTTCATTTGCACTTGATGGTTGTACAGTCGTCTCTATCTAATACAACTGTGAAGGACCTTAGCGTAACTCTGGACCCTGATCTCTCATTTGATGAACATATCAAGACTGTTTCAATGACAGCTTTTTTCCATCTACGTAACATTGCAAAAATCAGACACTTTCTGTCCAAAAATGACGCAGAAAAATTAATCCATGCTTTTGTCACTTCTAGGTTAGACTACTGCAATGCTCTACTTTCCAGCTACCCGGATAAAGCACTAAATAAACTTCAGTTAGTGCTAAACACGGCTGCTAGAATCTTGACTAGAACCAAAAAATGTGATCATATTACCTCAGTGCTAGCCTCTCTACACTGGCTTCCTGTTAAGGCTAGGGCTGATTTCAAGGTTTTACTGCTAACCTACAAAGCATTACATGGGCTTGCTCCTACCTACCTTTCCAATGTGGTCCTGCCGTACATACCTACATGTACGCTACGGTCACAAGACACAGGACTCCTTACTGTCCCTAGAATTGCTAAGCAAACAGCTGGAGGCAGGGCTTTCTCCTATAGAGCTCCATTTTTATGGAATGGTCTGCCTATCCATGTGAGAGACGCAGACTCGGTCTCAACTTCATTCTTTACTGAAGACTCATCTCTTTAGTAGGTCCTATGATTGAGTGTAGTCTGGCCCAGGAGTGTGAAGGTGAATGGAAAGGCACTGGAGCAATAAACCGCCCTTGCTGTCTCTGCCTGGCCGGTTCCCCTCTCTCCACTGGGATTCTCTGCCTCAAACCCTATTACAGGGGCTGAGTCACTGGCTTACTGGTGCTCTTCCATGCCAGCCCTAGGAGGGGTGTGTCACTTGAGTGGGTTGAGTCACTGACGTGGTCTTCCTGTCCGGGTTGGCGCCCCCCCTTGGGTTGTGCCGTGGGGGAGCTCTTCGTGGGCTATACTTGGCGTTGTCTCAGGATGGTAAGTTGGTGGTTGAAGATATCCCTCTAGTGGTGTGGGGGCTGTGCTTTGGCAAAGTGGGTGGGGTTATATCCTGCCTGTTTGGCTCTATCCGGGGGTATCGTCGGACAGGGCCACAGTGTCTCCCGACCCCTCCTGCCTCATCCTCCAGTATTCATGCTGCAGTAGTTTGTGTTGGGGGGCTAGGGTCAGTCTGTTATATCTGGAGTATTTCTCGTGTCTTATCCAGTGTCCTGTGTAAATGTAATTATGCTCTCTCTCTCTCCCTCTTTCTCTCTTTTCTCGGGGGACCTAGTCCTGAGGCATGGTCCTATCTGGCCTGATGACTCCTTGCTGTCCCCAGTCCACCTGGTCATGCTGCTGCTGCTCCAGTTTCAACTGTTCTGCCTGGGGATATAGAACCCTGACCTGTTCACCGGATGTGCTACCTGTCCCAGACCTGCTGTTTTCAACTCTCTAGAGACAGCAGGAGCGGTAGAGATACTCTGAATGATCGGCTATGAAAGCCAATTGACATTTACTCCTGAGGTGCTGACCTGTTGCACCCTCTACAACCACTGTGATTATTATTATTTTACTCTACTGGTCATCTATGAACATTTGAACATCTTGGCCATGTTCTGTTATAATCTCCACCCCGGCACAGTCAGAAGAGGACTGGTGACCCCTCATAGCCTGGTTCTTCACTAGGTTTCTTCCTAGGTTCTGGCCTTTCTAGGGAGTTTTTCCTAGCCACTGTGCTTCTACACCTGCATTGCTTGCTGTTTGGGGCTTTAGGCTGGGTTTCTGTACAGCACTTTGTGACATCAGCTGATGTAAGAAGGGCTTTATAAATACATTTGATTGGTTGATTGAATGTTAGTCTGCTATAGCCTAGTTCGTTAAATAGCCTGCCCCATATTTGCTAAATATATTGAATATGTTTGTATTCCACATTATTCTAATTGCATTTCTTCAAATGGAATGACACTATTTAACATAGGTTATAGCATTCACACTGATATAAAGGCTAGGCCAACTGTAAATTGCAGTCTGGACATGGACATGCCACATAATCAATGAGCAAGATTAAATTCACTAGGCGTTTGATAAGGCCTAAAAAGAGTAATTCAAATTGTAAAGAATAAGAAACAACTTGTTTTAAATAGGCTATGTTTAAATAAAGTTACAGGCACCATAATTGCTCCATATGGGTTTTACGCACATACAAACTTTTCACAGGAGCTGGATAAAGATCCAATATAAAGAGAAAAGGGAATGTAATGTTATACTGCTCCCAATTGTAATGTTTTATAAACATCATGAAACCATCGTACAGATCAGATTGGCACTTATTTGCAGATGAAATTACATTGCATTCGAGCCATAAACCCATTGATAGTAAGTTTGATTTTTTATCAAATTAAACGGAAAACAATCAGTTCGTTTTTTAAAACAACTATTTTTCTAAATATGATCGGGTCAGAAGCATCATAAATCACATCTCTCGTTACATACGCATAAGGCAATGTGTGCACACATACACTCCCATTCAAAAGTTTGGGGTCACTTAGAAATGTCCTTGTTTCTGAAAGAAAAGCACATTTTTGTCCATTTAAATATCAAATTGATCTGAAATACAGTGTAGACATTGTTCATGTTGAAAATGTCTATTGTAGCTGGAAATGGCAGATTCTTTATGGAATATCTACATAGGCGTACAGAGGCCATTATCAGCAACCATCACTCCTGTGTTCCAATGGCACGTTGTGTTAGTTAATCCAAATCAACAGTGAAGAGGCGACTCCGGGATGCTGGCCTTCTAGGCAGAGTTCCTCTGTCCAGTAAGATGGGCAAAAGAACACAAACACTGGACAGAGGAACTCTGCCTAGAAGGCCAGCATCCCGGAGTCGCCTCTTCACTGTTGACGTTGAGATTGGTGTTTTGCAAGTACTATTTAATGAAGCTGCCAGTTGAGGACTTGTGAGGCGTCTATCTCAAACTAGACTCTCTAATGTACTTGTCCTCTTGCTCAGTTGTGCACCGGGGCCTCCCTCCCACTCTTTCTGTTCTGGTTAGAGCCGGTTTGAGCTTTTCTGTGAAGGGAGAAGTACACAGCGTTGTATGAGATCTTCAGTTCCTTGAAAATTTCTTGCATGGAATAGCCTTCATTTCTCAGAACAAGAATAGACTGACGAATTTCATAATAAAGTCCTTTGTTTCTGGCCATTTTGAGCCTGTAATCGAACCCACAAATGCTGATGCTCCAGATACTCAACAAGTCTAAAGAAGGCCAGTTTGATTGCTTCTTTAATCAGGACAACAGTTTTCAGCTGTGATAACATAATTGCAAAAGGGTTTTCTAATGATCAATTAGCCTTTTAAAATGATAAACTTAGCTAACACAACGTGCCTTTGGAACACAGGAGTGATGGTTTCTGAAAATGGGCCTCTGTACGCCTATGTAGATGATCCATAAAAAATCTGCTGCTTCCAGCTAAAATAGTCATTTACAACATTAACAATGTCTACACTGTTCTGATCAATTTGTTATTTCAATGGACAAAAAATCGTTCAAAAACAAGGACATTTCTAAGTGACCCCAAACTTTTGAACGGTAGAGTAGGCCCAACGGCTCTTTGGCAGGAGGCATGGATGTTTGTCTTATCCATTGAAGATAGTTTATTAAATAGTATACAGTAATCCTATAATAGGCTACATGTTTGTTATAACTAGGCCTATCTAGTTTTTGTTATTGACTTCAACATTGAAATATTCCACTACACACATTGCATTCACTCTTTGAAAATGCACTGCATGTTTGAGCCATGGACATTGCCCAAACGTTATAATGAGATAAGCCTACGCCACTGATATGGCCTGTTAGTGACTTTGCCACGTGAAAGACAAACAAACAAACAGGCAAATAGCCTAGGCTACAAGTGGATACAGCACCAAGGACAGTAATCATAATTCCCGAGATTTGACAGTTCAGTCCAACAGATGAAAATGGAAGATGCATTTTTTTAAACCAAATGATAAAGGAAAAACAATAAGCAAGTCTATTGTAATAACTTGATGTTCCTTAACAGACTTCCTACAGTCACTGAAACCTTTCATTCAATGAGCATTGCACATATGACTAATGAAGAACAACCTGCATGGATGTCCAATATAAAGAAAGGAATGCCTGTTGACTGTTATGCTGCTCATGATGTAATAAAACATTGGTCATAGGCTACTGATTAGGCTACTGATTAGGCTACTGTGCGCTTCCACTGGCAAAATTGATGTCATAACCAACTGCACCAGAGTTGGAAAATAGCAGAGTGCTAGCTTTTACAAGTTGAAACCGCCGTTAAAGGGGCGCTCTTAACATAAGCTCAAAATAGAGGCCTAAGTATCTAATGAAACCTAACGTGCTTTTTGGGGGCATTTCTGAGCATATTCGATGTCACAGAAATACGCAGTGTTACAAAATGGTACATGGTCTTTTGTACATAAACTACCACATCTGCAGCAGAACTGTATAAAGGCTACATAATACTCTTAAAACATAGCTCCATGAGCCTAGTTTGAGCACACTAACCAATGTTGTAGACTGATGTGATGTGTTAGTCTTTGTATCATGAATATTGGGACACCAGTTATTGTCATCTAATGAAGCAGGTAAACAGATTAAGTTTGTCAATAATTAATCCTCGTCAGTTCCGTGCCATGCTGAACTGAAGCTGTGGCATCTCAGCATGCCTTAGACACACACACACACACACCCAGGAAACACACACAGAGTTTTACACACTGGTACATCTGCAGCACTGTCTACTGCTGTGAACCGGCTGAAAGGCCAGATTCATTCCAATATCAGGCCAGTGACCACATTCCTCTGCTACAGGTCACTGTTGAATCTCTCTGCATGAATGCCTGTCTTATGGGAAAATAGCAGAACATATCGCTATCACACTGGGTGAGTGGTGAGTTCACCTTGCCCTCCAACACACACTGAGAGGAGGAGATGAACTTTGGAGAAGCAGAGCCCCGTTTTACTGGTGACAATGGTGCTCAGGAAGCAGCACAGGCAGCGGTGGCCCCACTCCATCAGTGACAAAGAGCCCCTTACTAGGAGAGTGAACTGAAGTCACAGCATCACTGATACCAGGCAGGGCCCTCTGAATGGTATCACTATCCCCTGGATGAGCTGGCAGAGCCCAGATAAAGTCTATACAGGGCACCAGGAGACTGTATAGCAATACAGCTATACCATATATCATATTCAGGTCATATTCTCCAAGCTGCTCCTCCTCCAGCTGTCTCTCATCTACCACTTACACAAGAGACAGATCACAGGATTAGAGGCTGGAGCAGAGCATGTAAGACACAGTCCAAAAATAAAACCTATGGCCAGTTTCCTTAAATGTAGATATGTTCCAGTTGGCCACGCAGTACATAATATAACTGGACAAAAGCCCATTGTTATTTAATTATTTCCTTTGAATATACTGTGAATTAAAGATGGCCCAGAAATACACTGTACTGACTTTTCAGCCTGGCAGTAGTCATATAGTCTTTTATGCTGGAGTATCAGTTAATTGTGATGTTGTGCTAGCATCTTTTTTCTGACATTCAGGACTCAGCCCACACAAGCAACAATTTCACAAGATTGCAGAAGCTCTTCACCCATTCAGTATTGGTGTATTTCTTGGTTCAACTAAAAGAGACCAATGCTATTGAGGCAGAAATGATTAAAACTGTGAAAAGATGTGTGAAGTTGATGGTAAGAGTGCCTGTGTAACTGTGTGTGTGTGCGTGTGTGTGTGTGTGCACATGTCCTTATCCCTTTGTCTCTGATTGAGATTCAATTAGAAAACGTTTGAAAGTCTCCAGCAGATTTCAGCTAAAGATTATTCAATATTTTTGGGAATTTCTTCAAACAGGGATTGAACAGAATATAATCTGTCTTTCTCCAGTACATAGAGTAGGGTCTGTCCATATATTGATAAAGGCGCAGGAGGGATGGCTGCCGTTTTATGGGCACCTAACCAACTGCGCTATTTTGTTCGTTTTTTTTGTACTGTTTGTAACTAATTTTGTACATAATGTTGCTGCTACCGTCTCTTATGACAGAAAAGAGCTTCTGGACATCAGAACGGCGTTTACTCACCGTGAACTGGACAAATAAATGTAACGAGTGCGGCGCAAAGAATGTACTGCTTTGTCGAGACAAGGCCAACATCCCTGTCATCCGCGTGAAGAAAAGACAGAGAAAAATGGGGAGGAGGGCAGGTGAGTAGGTAAACCACAACTACCCTCCGTATTATAGGCCAACGTGCAATCATTGGAAAACAAACTGGACAATCTACGTTCAAGACTATCCTACCAACAAGACATTAAAAACTGTAATATCTCATGTTTCACAGAGACTTGGCTAAATGACAACATGGATAATATAGAACTGGCTGGCTTCTCCGTGCATCGGCAGGACAGAGCAGCTACGTCTGGTAAGACCACGGGTGGGGGAGTGTGTCTATTTGTTAATAACTGCTGATGTGCAATGTCTAATATTAAAGAAGTCTCAAGATATTGCTCGCCTGAGGTAGAGTACCTTATGATAAGCTGTAGACCACACTATCTACCAAGAGAGGTGTCATCTATATTATTTACCACCACAAACCAATGCTGGGACTAAGAACGCTCTCAACTAGCTGTATAAGGCCATAAGCAAACAAGAAGATGCTCATCCAGAAGTGGCACTCCTAGAGGCCGAGGACATCTGTTTTACCTCATTTCTACCAGCATGTTAAATGTGCAACCAGAGGAAAAAAAACTCTAGACCACCTTTACTCTACACACACAGAGACGCGTACAAAGCTCTTCCTCACCCTCTATTAGGCAAATCTGACCATAATTCTATCCTCCTGATTCCTGCTCACAAGCTAAAACTAAAGCAGGAAGCACCAGTGACTCGGTCAATAAAGAAGTGGTCAGGTGACACAGATGCTAAGCCACAGGACTGTTTTGCTAGCACAGACTGGACTATGTTCCATGATTCTTCCGATGGCATTGAAGAGTACACCACATCAGTCTCTGTCTTCATCAATAAGTGCAACAATGACGTTGTCTCCACAGTGACCATGCGTACATACCCCAACCAGAAGCCATGGATTACAGGCAACATCCGCACTGAGCTAAAGGGTAGAGCTGCCGCTTTCAAGGACCGGGACACTAATTCGGACACTTATAAGAAATCCCGCTATGCCCTGTGATGAACCATCAAACAGGCGAAGCATCAATACAGGACTAAAGTTGAATCCTACCACAATGACTCTGATGCTCATTGAATGTGGCAGGGTTTGAAAACTATTACAGACTACAAGGGGAAACCCAGCGGCGAGCTGCCCAGTGACGGGAGCCTACCAGACGAGCTAAATGCCTTTTATGCTCGCTTTGTGGCAAGCAACACTGAAGCATGCATGAAAGCACCAGCTGTTCTGGACGACTGCGTGATCACGTTCTCCGTAGCCGATGTGAGCAAGTCCACTAAGCAGGTCAACATTCACAAAGCCGCGGGGCTAGATGGATTACCAGGATATGTACTCAATATGTAATTTTCTTCTGTTACTTTTTGATTTGATTTGATTTTTTACTTTATTTTATTTAGTAAATATTTTCTTAACTCTATTTCTTGAACTGCACTGTTGGTTAAGGGCTTGTAAGTAAGCATTTCACGGTAAACTCTACACCTGTATTCAGTATGTGACAAATAAAGTTTGATTTGATTTGTAATGGCACCCTATTCTCTATATAGCGCACTTCTTTTATCCCAGATCAAAAGTAGCACTGTACACTATATAGTGTGGGGATAAAGGAGCGGAACTGTCCTTTATCTTTCATTAATAACTCATGTTGGTTTCCTCACCCTCAGTTTGACAGGCGTCCTCCTGCGAAGCCACTTCTCCCGTGGGCTAGATGGAGAGAAGGGGGCTGAGTCCTTGCTGTCAGCTTCCTGGGTCTTCACACTGTCGCATCGCATGAGCTGCATGAACACACACAAGCACACAAGCATGGACACACATACACGGTTCATTAATCCGCGCGTGCTTAGTCCACTCAGTATGATGGCACTTCTCAAACAGAATCCCTAGTCTACTTTTAGGCACCTGATGCACATTTATCAGTGGAGTGGCATACATAAACTAGACAAAACAATTACATGGAATATTCATCCTCTGGTGCTTGAACACACTTGAGAGAGGATGAAACTAGGACTGTGATTATCTTGAGGCGTACACTGTCACAGCTGGTAACAGGAGCTCATTTGTCAAGAGGAAGATTCGGGCGTATTAACAGGCTAGCCTTTGGATGATTCGTTATGATGTACATTTCATCTCAGAAGTTGAGAGAAAAGAACCTGTCTTTAGCCTAATCAATGTGCTGCCAGGCTAATGATGTGTTTTCAAAGAGGAGAGGAAAGGACCGGTCGCAATGAGAGAAGGAGTTTAACTCCATGACTGCATTAACGAGATCCTAGTTTAAGGTCCAACCTCCTATTACACAGCAATGATAAGAATAGGTCATTGATTTTACTTAATTCAAACTTGACCAGCCGTTAAGTATGGTACAGTAAGTAAATGAAAAGGGCAGTAGGTTTGTGTGAACCACTGGGAGTAAGTTTGTGCGAACCATTTAAAAACCTTGGCTTTGGGGATGACCAGTGAAATATATCTGCTGGAGCGTGTGCTACGGGTGGGTGTTGCTATGGTGACCAATGAGCTCAGAAAAGGTGGAGCTTTACCTAGCAAAGACTTATAGATAACTTGGAGCCAGTGGGTTTGGCGACGAATATGTAGCGAGGATCAGGCAACGAGAGCGTACATGTCGCAGTGGTGGGTAGTATATGGGGCTTTGGTGACAAATTGGATGGCACTGTGATAGACTACATCCAATTTGCTGAGTAGAGTGTTGGAGGCTATTTTGTAAATGACATTGCCGAAGTCAAGGATCAGTAGGAAAGTCAGTTTTACGAGGGTATGTTTGGCAGCATGAGTGAAGGATGCTTTGTTGCGAAATAGGAAGCCGATTCTAGATTTAATTTTGGATTAGAGATGCTTAATATGAGTCTGGAAGGAGAGTTTACAGTCTAGCCAGACACCTAGGTATTTATAGTTGTCCACATATTCTAAGTCAGAACCGTCCAGAGTAGTGATGCTAGTTGGGCGGGTGCGGGCAGTGATCGGTTGATGCTAGTGCAGTACGCCACAGGATGTTTTTGTGCTGGTCAAGGGCAGTCAAGTCTGGAGTGAATCAAGGGCAATATCTGATCTTAGTTCTACATTTTTTGAAAGGGGAATGCTTATTTAAGATGGCGAGGAAAGCACTTTTAAAGCACACCCGGGCTTCCTCTACTGACGGGATGAGGTCAATATCCTTCCAGGATACCCGGGCCAGGTCGATTAGAAAGGCCCTCCCGGGTGGCGCAGTGGTCTAAGGCACTGCATTCCAGTACTAGCTGTGCCACCAGAGACTCTGGGTTCGAGCCCCGGCTCTGTCACAGCCGGCCGCGACCGAGAGGTCCATGGGGCGACGCACAATTGGCCTAGCGTCGTCAGGGTTAGGGAGGGTTTGGCCGGTAGGGATATCCTTGTCTCATTGCGCACTAGCAACTCCTGTGGCGGGCCGGGCGCAGTGCACGCTAACCAGGTCGCCAGGTGCACGGTGTTTCCTCCGACACGTGTGTGGCTGGCTTCCGGGTTGGATGTGCGCTGTGTTAAGAAGCAGTGCAGCTTGGTTGGGTTTTGTTTCGGAGGAAGCATGGCTTTCGACCTTCGTCTCTCTCTCTCGAGCACGTATGGGAGTTGTAGCGATGAGACAAGATAGTAACTATTAACAATTGGATACCGCGAAATTGGGGAGAAAAAGGGGGGTAAAATTCATAATGGACGCAGGCAATGAGGCAGTGATCGTTGAGCTCCTGGTTGAAAAGAGCAGAGGTGTATTTAGAGGGCAGGTTAGTCAGGATGATATCTATGAGGGTGCCCATGTTTACAGATTTCCGTCTTACAATCTAGCTTAGATTGAGAATAAAAGGAGCAGATTTCTGGGAGTGGTAGGATAGATTCAAGGCATAACGTATCGCCAAGGGTATGGTAGGGTGCGAGTACAGTGGAGGTAAACCTAGGCATTGAGTGACGATGAGAGAGGTTGCATCTGGAGGCACAAGTTAGTTGAGGTCTCCGCATGTGTGGAGGGTGGGACAAAGGAGCTATCTGAGGTATGTTGAGTGAGACAAGGGGCTCCGCAGTAAAATAAAACAATGAGAGCTACCCTAAACAACAGTATACAAGGCATATTGACATTAGAGAGGCATAAAGCAATCACAGCTGCTGATTAGGAGAGCTAAGACAACAACGGGTAAGACAACAACAGGGTAAACAGCTAACGGGTAAGCAGCTAACAGGTAAACAGCTAACGGGTAAATGGCGATGAATGGCGATGAATGAGCAGAGAGGGTCAGTTAGCTACGCACGGGGCCTGAGTTCGAGCATGGGGCCAATAGATAAACAAAATGAAGTACCGTGTTAATGAACAGTCCAGCAGATATCAGCTGTGTAGCCGAGTGATCATAGGGTTCAATGAGCAGCAACATGAGACAGGGAGCCGTTCAGTAGTCGTTACTACGCTAGGCGAGAGGGAGACAGGGCATTCAGAAAGCTAGCGGGCCGGGGCTAGCAGATGGGTCTTCACCGACATCCACGATACAGAGGCCGGTTGAGAGCACATTGGCCGAATTACGTCAGCAGACCAGTCGTGATGGATTGAGGTATTGTAGTTGGTGTACTTCGTTGGCTATCAAGGGAGATGTGCCTAGCTCGAGGCTAACTGGTGCTTTCTTCTGGACAGGGGTGTTAGCCACAATAGCCACTCGGTAGTAGCTAGCTAGCTGCGATGATCTGGTGTAATGGTCCACTGTTTGTGTCAGGAATCCGGTGATGTAGTGGAGAAAAGCAGTCCGATATTCTCAGGGCTGATATCACGCTGTGCAGACTGGCAGTCATGCGATGAATACAACAGGACCTTACAGTGAAATGCTTACTGACGAGCCACTAAACAACAATGCAGTTAAAACATTTTTTTAAATTGATAAGATTAAGAAAAAAAAGTAACAAGTTATTAAAGAGCAGCAGTAAAATAACAATAGCGAAACTATATACAGGGCGGTACCGGTACAGAGTCAGTGCGCGGGGGCACCGGTTAGTTGAGGTAATATGTACATGTAGGTAGAGTTATTAAAGTGACTATACATAGATCAAAACAACAGAGAGTAGCAACGGTGTAAAAGAGGAGGAGGGGGGCAATGCAAATAGTCTGGGTAACCATTTTATTAGATGTTCAGGAGTCTTATGGCTTGGGGGTAGAAGCTGTTTAGAAGCCTCTTGGACCAAGACTTGGTGCTCTGGTACCACCGGTACTAGGGTGGCTGGAGTCTTTGACCATTTTTAGGGCCTTCCTCTGACACCGCCTGGTATAGAGGTCCTGGATGGCAGGAGGCTTGGCACCAGTGATGTACTGGGTTGTACGCACTACCCTCTGTAGTGCCTTGCGGTCGGAGGCTGAGCAGTTGCCATACCAGGCAGTGATGCAACCAGTCAGATGCTCTCTATGGTGCAGCTGTAGAACCTTTTGAGGATCTGAGGACCTATGCCAAATCTTTTCAGTCTCCTGAGAGGGAACAGGTTTTGTCGTGCCCTCTTCACGACTGTGTGTGTGTGCTTTGACCATGTTAGTTTGTTGATGTGGACACCAAGGAACTTGAAGCTCTCAACCTGCTCCACTGCAGCCCCGTTGATGAGAATGGGGGCGTGGACCGAGCACACACCCCTGAGGGGCCCCTGTGTTGAGGATCAGCGTGGCAGATGTGCTGTTACCTACACTTAACACCTGGGGGCGGCCCATCAGGAAGTACAGGATCCAGTTCAGAGGGAGGTGTTTAGTCACAGGGTCCTTAGCTGGTTAATTAGCTTTGAGGGCACTATGGTGTTGAACGCTGAGCTTTAGTCAATGAACAGCTTTCTCACATAGGTTTTCCTTTTGTCCAGGTGGGAAAGGGCAGTTTGGGAGCAATAGAGATTTGATCATCTGTGGATCTGTTGGGGCAGTAATCAAATGGAGTGGGTTTAGGGTTTGTGGGATTATGGCGTTGATGTGACCCATGACCAGCCTTTCAAAGCACTTCATGGCTACAGACGTGAGAGCTACGGGTCGGTAGTCATTTAGGCAGGTTACCTTAGTGTTCTTGGGCACAGGCACTATAGTGGTCTGCGACAGGTAGCCAAGAGGTTAGAGCGTTGGACTAGTAACTGACATGTTTCAAGATCGAATCCCTGAGCTGACAAGGTAAAAATCTGTTGTTCTGCCCCTGAACAAGGCAGTTAACCCTATTTCTAGGCCGTCATTGGAAATAAGAATTTGTTCTTAACCGACTTGCCTAGTTAAATAAAGAAAAAAAAAGAAAAAAAAACCCATGTTGGTATTACAGACTCGGACAGGGAGAGGTTCAAAATGTCAGGGAAGACACTTGCCAGTTGGTCAGCGCATGCTCGCAGTACACGTCCTGGTAATCCATCTGGCCCTGCAGCCTTGTAAATGTTGACCTGTTTAAAGGTCTTACTCACATCGGATGCGGAGAGCGTGATCACACAGTCTTCTGGAACAGCTGATGCTCTCATGCATGTTCCAGTGTTACTTGCCTCGAAGCGAACATAGAAGTAATTTAGCTCGTCTGGTAGGCTTGTATCACTGGGCAGCTCTAGGCTGTGCTTCCCTTTGTAGTCTGTAATAGTTTTCAAGCCCTGCCACATCCGACGAGTGTCGGAGTACAATTCGATCTTAGCCCCGTATTGATGCTTTGTCTGTTTGATGGTTCGTCTGAGGGCATAGTGGGATTTCTTATAAGCTTCCGGGTTAGAGTCCCACTCCTTGAAAGTGGCAGCTCTAGCCTTTAGCTCAGTGCGGATGTTGCCTGTAATCCATGACTTCTGGTTGGGGTATGTACGTACGGTCACTGTGGGGATGACGTCATCGATGCACTTATTGATGATGTACTCCTCAATGCCATCGGAGGAATCCCGGAACATATTCCAGTCTGTGCTCACAAAACAGTCCTGTAGCTTAGCATCTGCTTCATCTGACCACTTTTTTATTGATCTAGTCACTGGTGCTTCCTGCTTAAATATTTCCTTGCAAGCAGGAATCAGGAGGATAGAATTATGGTCAGATTTGCCAAAATAGGCCATAGAGGCAAAAATAATGACAATTTAGCATTAATACTAGAGTGATATATGTACAGAAAATGATGTGCAAGTAGAGATACTGGGGTGGAAAATAATATGGGGATAAGGTAGTCGGGTGTGCTATTTACAGATTGACTGTGTAAAGGTACAGTGATCGGTAAGCTGCTCTGACAGCTGATGCTTAAAGTTAGAGAGGGAGATATGACTCCAGCTTCAGAGATTTTTGCAATTTGTTCCAGTCATTGGCAGCAGAGAACTGGAAGGAAAGGCAGCCAAAGAAAGTGTTGGCTTTGGGGATGACCAGTGCAATATACCCGCTGGAGTGCGTGCTACTGGTGGGTGTTCAGTTGAAGAGCATACATTTAGTTTTACTAGCATCTAAGAGCAGTTGGAGGCCACGGAAGGAGTGTTGTATGGCATTGAAGCTCGTTTGGAGGGTTGTTAGCACAGTGTCCAAAGAAGGGCCAAATGTATACAGAATGGTGTCGTCTGCAAAGAGGTGGATCAGAGAATCACCAGCAGCAAGAGCGACATCATTAATATACAGATATACAGAAAACAGATATACAGAAAAAAGAGTCTGCCCGAGAATTGAGCCCTGTGGCACCACCATCGAGACCGCCAGAGGTCTGGACAACAGGCCCTCCGATTTGACACACTGAACTCTATCTGAGAAGAAGTTGGTGAACCAGGCGAGGCAGTCATTTGGGATGCCAAGGCTATTGAGTCTGCCGATAAGAATGTGGTGATTGACCGAGTCAAAAGACTTGGCAAGGTCGATGAAGACGGCTGCACAGTACTGGCTGACGGTTTATGATCTAAAGCGTGGCTGAGGTGCACCCATGACCAGCTCGGAAACCAGATTGCATAGTGGAGAAGGTATGGTGGGATTCGAAATGGTCGGTGATCTGTTTATTAACTTGACTTTTGAAGATTTTAGAAAGGCAGGGCAGGATGGATATAGGTCTTTAACAGTTTGGGTCTAAGGTGTCACCCCCTTTGAAGAAGGGGATGACCACGGCAGCTTTCCAATCTTTGGGGATCTCTTCGTATCGAAAGAGAGGTTGAATAGGCTAGTAATAGGTGTTGCAACAATTTTGGCGGATAATTTTAGAAAGAGAGTGTCCAGATTGTCTAGCCCAGCTGATTTGTAGGGATCCAGATTTTGTAGCTCTTTCAGAACATCAGCTGTTTGGATTTGGGTGAAGCAGGGGGGTGGGGGTTGGGCAAGTTGCTGCAGGGGTGCTGAGGTGTTGGCCGGGTTAGGGGTAGCCAGGTGGAAAGCACGGCCAGCCGTGAAAAAAGGCTTATTGAAATGATCGATTATCATATATTTATCGGTGGTGACAGTGTTTCCTATCCTCAGTGCAGTGGGAGGAGCTGGGAGGAGGTGCTCTTATTCTCTCTCTTATTAAACATTTTGGAATTAGTGCTACAGGAAGTATAACCAGCCAGCTGTATGTTGATAGTGTCTTTGTTCAGCCACGACTCCGTGAAGCATAAGATATTACATTTTGAATGTCCCGTTGGTAGTTTAATCTGGTAGGTCATCGATTTTATTCTCCAAAGATGACATGTTTGCTAGTAGAATGGTAGGAAGTAGGGGTTTATTCGATCGGCTATGAATTCTCAGAAGGCCTCCTCTTCACGCAAATTACGGGGATCTGGGCCTGTTCCCGATAAAACAGTATATCGCTCGCGTCGGGCTCGTCAGACTCGTTAAAGGCAAAAAAGGATTCTGCCAGTCCGTGGTGAGTAATCGCAGTCCTGATGTCCAGAAGTTATTTTTGGTAGAGACGTAGTGCCCTATATAGGGAATAAGGTGCCATTTTAGACACAACCCCTTACTGTACTGGGTGGCTGCTCTGGTCTCTTTTCATTGCTCTCTAATTACCAAGTTAAAAGGCTGTCAGTGGTCAGGATGGGTTTTAATAGGTCATGACACCCTGGCTGGTTTTAATCACTCTGTGAGGGTCTGAGGACACCATGAGCAAGATAAACATAATACAAGTGCACACAAACACCTAGTTACATTTGACATTTTAGTAATTTAGCAGATTCTCTTATCCAGAGGGACTTACAGCAGCAATAGGGTGTAGGCTACCTGCTGCTCATATGCATGCAAGCACACATAACCACAATCCACAGCACAAATAATAGTATACATGATCTGAATTCCAGATATTCCAGAATTCCAGAATTCCAGAATTCCAATAGTCAGGACACAGACGCACATACATATAGGGGGGGGGGGGGGTGTTACCTGTCGGAGCACAAACGCAGCTACATCAGTGGACTCCCAGTAGGAGGCATGGAAGAGATGAGGCAGTGCCACAGTGGGGAAGGAGGTCAGCACGTCTGGACAATACAGAGAATAGTCCAACCTCTTAGAGCCCCACCAGCTACTGGAAACTGAGGCAGACGCGCACACGCACGCACACACACACACACACACACACACACACACACACACACACACACACACACACACACACACACACACACACACACACACACACACAGAGGAAGAGAGAGAAACACACAGAAGGGAGATAATTAACACAGGCATATCAAGATAAGGTTTTCTTCGAGTTATTTAAAGTGATTTGTGGGTACTAATTGGTATTATTCATCTGGTCTTTTAGCCACTGCAGTATTAGATTTGCAATAGAAGTAGGTTAATGTGAGGTAAAATCTGGAGAGGCAAAGTTGTGTCTCATGAGTCTGGCTATATCTACCCACCATAGATAATTGATTAAATAATGTACAAAGCGTAGCCCGAATGTGACCTTTTGTTCTGATTGCTAATGAGCAGTCTCCACCCCCTTCTCTCTCTCTCTCTCTATATGTATCTTTCTCTCTCCACCCCCTTCTCTCTCTCTCTCTCTCTCTCTCTCACTCTATGCCCCCCTCTCTCTCTATGTATCTTTCTCTCTCTATGCCCCCCTCTCTCTATGTATCTTTCTCTCTCTTTCCCTCTTGTTCTCTCTCCACCTCTTTCTCTCTCCCGTGCCCTCTATCTCTTTCCTTTCTCTCCCTCTCTGCCTGTCTCTCTTTTGTTCTCTCTCCCACTCACTGTTGGTGATGATACTACTCATCCGGCCAACAGAGCAGAAGGACGTCTCACTGTCCATGCTGGACACACTGGCCCTGCGCCCTCCTCCTCCCCTCCCACTGTCTGTTTCAGGGGAAGGGGGCACGGTCGGGGCACCAGGACTGGGCTCTGCCTCCAGGAACACCTCTGGGTGGCTCTGGATACCATCAGCTAGAGAGTGAGGGGGAGAGAGAGAAAGAGAGATGGGTAGAAAGAGTTAGAGGGAGAGGGAGTTCAATTAAATAACAATGAACTAGTAACGTTCTCTGTGAATCAATACTGTTCCATGGTCTAATAGGAGAGTATGTGGTATTGGCTTGTTCTGTGTGTCCCAAAGGAAGGCCTTGGACACACACATTGTCAGGTAATTAGGTTGGGCTTGTAATGATCCAGGGATTGTGACCGATGGTGATGACCAATCAACATACCCAACCACAGGAGCTGAGAGAGAGAGGTCAGTGAGGGAAACTGTTAACAACTACACTACAGCCCAGATGGCCCTAGTTACTCATCACCTTTAACCCTGTATGTTTGGATGGATGTGTTTGTTTTGTCCCCCCACTGTACAGGCATTATTTGCTCTGTAGACCTGTAGATGGAAGGAGGAAACTTGTATTTGCCCTGTGATATATATGGTTGTATCAGAGAACATGGAAATAAAGGAAAGTCTCTAAGCGACATGGCATAGTAGTAGCAGATCACATAAATAATATCATTCTTAGAGAGACAAGTGACCACTCCTTCTGTTTAATTATACATTTATGTTGAACTTCACAGGAGCCTCTCTGGAATAAAGGAGGAAGGGAGGGAGGGAGGGCAAGAGAAAGAGTGATGAAGAGAAAAGAGAGAGACAGACTACAAGGGACATGTGTCATTTCCAAGACATGTTGAGGCCAATGTATTTTCTCTTCATCCAACTCAACTTAACTGTTCATTCTACTTGTATTTGTTATTTTCCCCTTATTTTAGAAAGAGTTGTAATCCCTTTTCTCCTATTTCCTTTTCACTCTATATGTCTGTAATAGCTTGACAATATGTTACCCGTTTCAGGAAACTAGGTGTATGTCACGAGTCACTACCTCACAGGAGAGCCGTTTGAACGGAAACTTTTTTTAAAAATCAAAATGTTTTTGGGGGGCAGAAATGCCTTCTCGAACACGTGAACTTTCATGTGCCTTAATAACAAACATGCATGCCATCTGTAAATACAAATAAAATTGTTAAATAACGAGCCTAGTTGGTTAAGCCACAGAAAAAGCCAGCAACATTCCCGCTACCCATGATTGGCTGAGATAATGAGTGGGCTGGACAAGCTGAGAGATGAGTTTGGATTGGTCTGCCATATAGCACGCTTCTGTCTATTTGAGCTGGTCAGTTTGTGTAGGTAATCCTGTCTAATGCGGCTTTTTTTTATGTATAGCATAGTAAAAGTTAAGAAAAGACTCAACTATATAAGAATCCATTTCAATAGAACGTCACTGCAACAACTGTTTCAGAGCACTCTTGTCTGAGTGTCACGTTCTGACCTTAGTTCCTTTGTTTTGTCTTTGTTTTAGTATGGTCAGGGTGTGAGTTGGGGTGGGCAGTCTATGTTTGTGTTTCTATGTTGGTTTTTGAGTTTGGCCTGGTATGGTTCTCAATCAGAGGCAGGTGTCGTTAGTTGTCTCTGATTGAGAATCATACTTAGGTAGCCTTTTTCCACCTGTGTTTGGTGGGTGTTTATTTTCTGTTTTGTGGTTCATCACAAGACAGGACTGTTTCGTTTCTTCGTTCTTCCTAGTTGTTATTTTGTTTAGTGTTCAGTTTTGATTATATTAAAAATCATGAACAATTACCACGCTGCACCTTGGTCCTCACCTTATTCCACCGACGATGGCTATTACACTGAGTGTGCCAGAGGGCAGAATAACTGATGAATTTACGAACGCTCAACACCGGTTGAATATGGCCGGTGTCAGTAAACTTAAATTAATGAAATTGTTACCAGGAGCATAGTTACATGATCTATTTCTGATATTGCTACTATGCAAGTAGCCATTTACAATTAATATTTTTGGCAACTTTTACTTCACTACATTCTGAAAGAAAATAATGTACTTTTTACTCCATTCATTTTCCCTGACACCCAAAAGTATTCGTTACATTTTGACAGGAAAATTGTCCAATTCACACACTTATCAAGAAAACATCCCTGGTCATCTCTACTGCATCTGATCTGGCGGACTCACTAAACACAAATGCTTCATTTGTAAATGATGTCTGAGTGTTGGAGAATGCCCCTGGATATTGGTTTGCTTAATATAAGGAATTTGAAATTATGGTTTATACTTTTACTTTTGATACATAAGTTAAAAAAAAAACATTTTCCAATTAAGAACATTCAAAACAAAAGTGAAAAGATATTAGACAACGATAGGACAAAGTGACAGTAACAGACGAGCGTAACAAAAATAAATAAATAATAATTATATAAACAAACATACAATAAGAAAAAAAAGAAAATAATGAGACATTGGATCACCTGCCGTAGGCTACATATTATACATTACGCGTGAAACATTGTGAGGATTATATATAGATTCAATCAATGAGATGTGGGGGGCGATTCTCCATATAGTCAATAAAAGGTTGCCAAATTCTGTAAAATGTCTTTAACTTATTCCTCAAGCAGTAAGTGATGTTCTTCAAAGGGATACAACTATTAACTTCCGATAGCCACATTGCAACTGGTAGGGAGGAATCCAATTTCCATTTCAAGGCAATACATTTCTTGGCAATCGCTAGCAATATTTCTGTTAGCTTTATAGTATGGCTTTGCCTAAGATTGGTGTTAGTAAAGTTACGCAGTAGACAGACCTCTGGGTCTAAAGGGAATGCAACCCCGTGAATTGAGGATATGGTATCGCATACCCCCTGCCAGAAACCGTGTAGTTTTGAACACTGCAAAGTGGAATGGAGGAATGTTCCTTCATCTGAGCCACATCTAAAACATAGGGAGGAGATATCTGGGTTTAACTTGTGCAGTCTAGATGGGGTGATATAGAGCTGATGGAGGATATAAAACGCGATCAGTCTGTATCTGGAGTTCAATGTGGATGTAACACCATCCCTGCATAGGTCACTCCATAGATCCTCATCAAGATCAACACCCAGATCTTTTTCCCATCTAAGTCTGGGTTTATCTAGCCCAGGCAGTGTTAGTCCTGACATAAGAGCATCGTATACACGGGAAATGGTCTTGAACAGTGGTTGGTCTGCGTGGCAGAGTTGTTCAATAGGTGACATCTTAGGTAGGTTCCATTGTCCCTTGAGAGTCACCCTAATAAAGTTTCGTAGTTGTAGGTAGCTAAAGAAGTCCCTGTTAGGCAAGTGCTATTTCTGTTTCAGCTGATCAAAAGACATAAGAACTCCCTCCTCGTAACAATGTTCCAGAAGAGTGATCCCCCTTATCAGACCATGGTCTAAAGTTACTATTCTGGAAAAACATAGGGATCAATCTATTGTTCCATAAAGGGGTTTTAGGGGAAAGGAATCCCTCTTGTCCGAACAGCTCATGCAGTTTGCACCATGCCAGGACAGAATGTATGATTAAAGGGTTGTCTGTGATGGTTTTTATAGATTTTCTGTCCCATTTGTAAAACAATTCTGCCCCAGTGTCATCATTTGCCTCAAGCTTTTCAATGTTCAACCATGAGGGAGAGGGACCATTGTCAAACCTCTGAGCCAGAAACCTAGACTGTGCAGCCCAGTTGTACATTCTAAAATTGGGGAGGTTTAAGCCCCCTTGACTGTAATCAAGGGTCAGTTTATCCAGGCCAACCCTAGGGGTTTTGCCGTGCAAGATAAACCGTCTGGTCAGCTTGTCGAGAGAGGAAAAAAATGCTGCGGGAACAGGGATAGGGAGAGATTGAAACAGATATAGAAATCTGGGCAGGACATTCATTTTAATTACATTGATTCTACCCAGTAGAGTGAGAGGTAAGTCCATCCATTTACAAAGGTCAACCTCCACCTTTTGCAACAAACTGGCCAGATTGAGTTTATAGAGGTTTTTCAGATTACCATCCACCATTATGCCCAAATATGTGAAGCCCATAGGCGACCATCTAAAAGTAAACTTGTGCTTGATGGTATGATGGTCAAAGACAGACAACGGTAAGATTTCGCTTTTATCAAAATTGACCTTATATATCCAGAGAAAGAACTATAACACTGTAGTAGGATCTGCAAGTGAGAGAGGGAGTGTTCTCGGTTTGTTAGAAATAAGATAAGGTCGTCCGCAAAGAGTGATAATTTATGGGTATGGGGGCCCACCTCAAAGCCATGTATGTCAGGGCACGTTCTAATAGCCTCAGCCAACAGTTCGATGGCGAGGGCAAAGGGGTGGGGGCTAATTGGGCAACCTTGTCTGTTCCCCCTATAAAGAGGGAAAGAGGAGGAAGTAATCCCATTGGTAGCAATCCTAGCTTTAGGAGATTTGTAGAGTGATTTTATCAAATTTACAAACACGGTACCTAAACCAAACTTTTCCAAGATGCGAAAGAGGTATGGCCATTCAACCCTATCAGCGTCGAGGGAGACTGCGACACTAGGTATTTAGTTTTTGTTAGCAAGGTGAATTATATCAAAGAACCTTCTGAGATTATTGGAGGACCATCTATTAATTATGAAGCCAGTCTGATCTGGGTTGACCAACAAGGGAAGACATGACTCCAGTCTCTTAGATAGCATCTTGGTGACCAGTTTGCAATCTGTGTTAAGGAGAGAGATTGGTCTATAGGAGGCGCACTTTAGCGGGTTTTTCCCTTTCTTGTGGATTACAGTAATCACTGCTTGAGAGAAGGACTCTGGAAAGCAGTTGTCTTCTCTGGCTTTTTTAAGTACCTCCATAAGGTAGGGGACCAACAGCTCCCTAAATTCTTTATAGAACTCTTGAGGGAATCCATCCTCCCCAGGAGATTTATTAGAAGGTAAGGATTTAATGGCCTCCAACAATTCAGGAACTGAGAAGTGTTCACTCAGGCGCTCGCTGTCTTCCCCTGACAGGCATGGGAGGTTGAGAGAGGAGAGAAAGGAGTCGATCTCTGATAGATCATCGCTTGATTGGGAAGTGTAGAGGTCTTCATAGTATTTCTTAAAAGTATTATTAATTTCAGTAGGGTCGAAAGATATCTCATTAGTAAGTGTTTCTATGGCATTAATTGTCCTCTTACTTTCCTCTGCTTTCAGTTGCCATGCCAATACTTTGTGAGCTTTCTCTCCAAACTCGTAATAACGCTGTTTTGATTTAGTGATGTCCCTCTCAGCTTGATATGTGTTCAGAATATTATATTTAAGTTTTTTATTTACCAAAAGCCTGTATAGATCTTTAGTCGGGCCTCTTTGGTAGGTTTTCTCTAGCTCGGAGATTTCAGATTCAAGGGCACTCAGTTCCGCACCGTGTTTTCTCTTCAGCCCTTTAGTATAGGAAATAATCTGTCCCCTCAGATAGGCCTTCAATGTGTCCCAAAGAATGAAGCTGTCAGGAGCAGAGGGTTTGTTTGTCAAAGTAAAAATATTGATCTGCTCTTTGATGAATGCACAACATTCAGGTTGCTTTAGGAGTGTAGAATTTAGTCTCCATCTATATGCTCCATTTACCTTGGTAGGAATGGAGATTGATAATACCAGAGGAGAATGGTCACTAAGCAATCTGGGGAGATACTCGACATCTAACACTCTATGAAACAGTTGTGTCAAGTAAAAAGTTATCTATGTGTGTGTGTGTCTTGTGTGGGTGTGAATAAAAAGAGTAGTCCCTATCCTGTGGGTGCAACTGTCTCCAGATGTCTAGTAAATTTAGATCTTTCATGAATGACATGGTGAGCTTGCCGGCTTTGGTAAGAAGTGAGGGTTTATCGGAAGACCTATCAAGTACTGTATCTAAGCAAAAATTTAAATCTCCTCCAACCAGTAGCCATCCTGGTGGTGCTTGAGCAACCTGAAGGAAGACATTCTGAATGAACATATGGTCATCGAAGTTAGGAGCATACAGTGCTTTGCGAAAGTATTTGGCCCCCTTGAACTTTGCGACCTTTTGCCACATTTCAGGCTTCAAACATAAAGATATAAAACTGTATTTTTTTGTGAAGAATCAACAACAAGTGGGACACAATCATGAAGTGGAACGACATTTATTGGATATTTCAAACTTTTTTAACAAATCAAAAACTGAAAAATTGGGCGTGCAAAATTATTCAGCCCCTTTACTTTCAGTGCAGCAAACTCTCTCCAGAAGTTCAGTGAGGATCTCTGAATGATCCAATGTTTTATAAATGACTAATGATGATAAATACAATCCACCTGTGTGTAATCAAGTCTCCGTATAAATGCACCTGCACTGTGATAGTCTCAGAGGTCCGTTAAAAGTGCAGAGAGCATCATGAAGAACAAGGAACACACCAGGCAGGTCCGAGATACTGTTGTGAAGAAGTTTAAAGCCGGATTTGGATACAAAAAGATTTCCCAAGCTTTAAACATCCCAAGGAGCACTGTGCAAGCGATAATATTGAAAAGGAAGGAGTATCAGACCACTGCAAATCTACCAAGACCTGGCCGTCCCTCTAAACTTTCAGCTCATACAAGGAGAAGACTGATCAGAGATGCAGCCAAGAGGCCCATGATCACTCTGGATGAACTGCAGAGATCTACAGCTGAGGTGGGAGACTCTGTCCATAGGACAACAATCAGTCGTATATTGCACAAATCTGGCCTTTATGGAAGAGTGGCAAGAAGAAAGCCATTTCTTAAAGATATGTTTGGCGTAAAAGCAACACAGCTCATCACCCTGAACACACCATCCCCACTGTCAAACATGGTGGTGGCAGCATCATGGTTTGGGCCTGCTTTTCTTCAGCAGGGACAGGGAAGATGGTTAAAATTGATGGGAAGATAGATGGAGCCAAATACAGGACCATTCTGGAAGAAAACCTGATGGAGTCTGCAAAAGACCTGAGACTGGGACGGAGATTTGTCTTCCAACAAGACAATGATCCAAAACATAAAGCAAAATCTACAATGGAATGGTTCAAAAATAAACATATCCAGGTGTTAGAATGGCCAAGTCAAAGTCCAGACCTGAATCCAATCGAGAATCTGTGGAAAGAACTGAAAACTGCTGTTCACAAATGCTCTCCATCCAACCTCACTGAGCTCGAGCTGTTTTGCAAGGAGGAATAGAAATCTATCATATGCAGATAATTAGGAAATGTTTCAACTTTGGTTTGAGCACAAAAGTGACCTATGTCTCTTTAGGAAGGAAACAATAAACATAGAAAAAAGGAAGAAAAAAAATAATAAATCCCACCCACCCCGATTAGACTAAAACAACAATCCCAACAATCAAACATGAATACACTTGTAGAGATACGTTGCTGCTCGCTTTCCATCTTGCTCTTACTAGCTAAAGCTTGGCGTAAACTAAAACCCGCGAGCTCTCTAAGTTGAAAACAAACGTTGTGAATAGATATTTATGGCTGAATATTTACTGCCCACGGTAAGGGATGCTTGAGTCTCTTTTCGAAAGATCAACATAAATGAGGGGGAAAGCAGTGGGCCTAAGCCCACTTATTGCTTCGCCCAGTACATATGGACTCAACCAAAATATACTCTCCAGTAAATGTAATAGAACTCACCCCGGAAAGATACGGTTAGTTGAAAATGTACAAATCAATTATAGTGACCGGGAGATACCAGCAGTTCAATCCGGATAAGAGAAAACAAACGAACTGCATTTTATCCCCCAGAGAGACCGTCCTGGCTCAGACTTTGCTCAGTTCCTTGAGATAAGTGTGCACATCTCCCGGTGTGTTGAAGAGATGGCTTCGGCCTTTGTACTGAACTTTCATCCGCGCAGGGTGGATGAGGTAGCCGGTGATGTTCTTCTCCTTCAGTGCTTTGGCGGCAGGTCTGAACTGCTTGCGACGTCTGGCGAGATCCGCGCTCATATCTGGGAAAAGGCTGACCCTCTTTCCATCGATGGTGATGTCCCTTTTGGCTCTTGCGAGTTGCAGTATCTTCTCTCTGTCTTGGAAACGGAGGAACCTGATCAGGACGGTTAGTGGGGGCTCATCTGGCCGGGGTTTCGGCGCTGATGTTCTGTGGGCGCGTTCGATTTCCAGCGGCTTGGTGAAGTTGATTATGCCTAGGACCTCCGGGATCCATTGAGTGAAGAAACGGACCGGGTCACGGCCCTCGCTGTCCTCTTTCAATCCCACCACACGGATATTACTACGTCCACTCTGGTTCTCCATCTGATCTACCTTGTTTTTGAGGTAGGCATTGTCCTTTTGCAGTTGTATCAAGACCTGGTCATGTCTAGCGATGGTATCTTCAACTGTGCTAATGCGCAAATCTGCCTCAGTCGTTCTCAAAAGGAGATCATTCATGGAGGATTTCAGGTCGTCAATGGAAGAATGGAGTTCAGCCGATTTCTTATAAATTTTCAGAGAAAGACCTCTGTTACCATCCTGAATTTCCCGGAGGTGAGTAGCCAGCATGTCGGCAGGATCGCAAGAGGTTGCTGAGAGCAACAGTCTGGAACTGTCGTCTGAGTTATGAGGGCTAATCTTGCTAGCTGTAGCGTTATCGTTATCTTGGGATTCAACAACGTTTTGGTCGTCCTTCTTGCCTCTCGGTCGGAGGTCCATGGCTCTTTGGGAAGGTAAGTACTTGACAATTTATCAGCCGATGTTAGAATATTGTTTCAACGTTGTTATTTAGGTAAAAATAGAATAACTTTGAAGAGCTCGGTTTGTCAACGTCTGCTCAGCTCCGTGGCATCACGTGCTCCCCTACATAAGTAAATTTATAGCAATTCCATGTACTTGTGATACTTACTTTTTAAAACCAAATACTTTAAGACTTTTACTCAAGTAGTATTTTAGTAGGTGACTTTTACTTGAGTAATTTTCTATTAAGGTATCTTTACTTTTACTAAAGTATGACAATTTAGTACTTTTTCCACCACTGGATGTGGCTGGGGATTATAGCATTTCTTTCACATGACCCATCAATTTAGATAAGTGTGTCTGGGTAAGCATCATCTAATATTTATAAAATATTTTTATCTGGACACTTTCTGTTTACCTGGAATTTTTCCTTATTGTAGGCTACTACTTTTACCACTTTTAGTCTTAATCTTTACTACACTACTCACTGTTTCGCACATGAGATGGGTGGGGCTGGCTTAAGAGCGTGTGAATAATGCTGAATGGGTGTTGACAAAGGAGAGCTCTCCAGTAGGTCCCAAATATTCAAAGGCCATTTTCTCAAAAGTGAGTTTAAAAGTTGATCAACTTTCAAAGCAGAATTACTTTCCCATTGTACCTCAAAAATGCAGTTGGTAGCTCTGAGTCTATACTTTTATCCAAAGTAAAAAAGAATGTGGCTACATAAGACCGATTTCAGCCGGTTGGTCACATACATGTATGCTTTCTTTCTCTGGCAGTATGATAACTAGGGCTCAGGCCTGGTTGGCATGGTTACAGTTCAGTGTTACAGTACAGTGTTGTTGTTTATAGTAATACAATCTGTAGTATAGGCTATCTGAGTGCATCAATATTGTTCCAATCAATTCTCCAGCTCTGGCAACATTATCATTAGCCTTCTGTAACATCTATGCCATGGTGTACTGTACTGTAGACAGAAAGAGGGAGAGGAAGGACAAAGACAGTGAATTGAATGTAAATTTAAAAAAATAAAAAAGCATTGACATAACAATATCCATAAAAGCAACCCCATAACAATATCCAACTTGGTATCTCCCAAATGGCACCCTATTCACTATATAGTCCACTACTTTTGATCAAGGTCGTGGTCAAAAGTAATGCACTATAGGGAATAGGGTCCCATTTGAGATGCAGACACAGTCTGTTGTCGGTCTGTCTTCTGTCTCAGTTATATGTAAGACACTTGTATAGCATGGTAATCTCTCTCATTACATTTAACATTGACTGACTGTTCCTCTGAAAGGAACAGACAGTCTGAGTGTCTGCCTGGGAAACATTTCATTGAGTGGCTGCCTGAATGTCTGCCTGGAGAACTTTCCATTAAGCACAGCCATATTTAAGGGCAGGTCTGTGTGTGTATAATGTATGTGTGTGTGTGTGTGTCTGTCAGAAGATGTGTGCATGCATTTGTTATGCATGTATGTGGATTTTTGTATTTGTATTTTTGTATGTGTGTGTGATTACTGGTTACCGAGCAGTGAATTACTGGATGCCACAGATGTAGAGGGTGGACCAGACCCTGTTTGATTACATGTTCTCAGCAGGATATGTCCTCTCCATGTTGAACCAGCGGATCCATCAGTAGTCAGGAATTTCATTTTTACATTATGACAGGGCCAGTAGAACACAAAGGCTGGATGATTTCTATTATGGGCAGCAGGGGGGAGGGGATGAGGGGGGAACTGTTTGAGAGAGCAGCATGGATGGTAGGATCTGGAGATACACAATGAGAGCATGTTCCTGTATCAGAATGCTAAACAGGGAGCAGTGCATCTTCACTTCTACTGGTCATCTGTTAGAGGACCCCCGCTTGTATTCCTTTATATAACCAGCTATCTATGGAGAGGCAATTTGTGTGCTGGATGCTTGTTTTCATGATGCTTCTGTGTTTATGTGTGTGTGTGTGTGTGTGTGTGTGTGTGTGTGTGTGTGTGTGTGTGTGTGTGTGTGTGTGTGTGTGTGTGTGTGTGTGTGTGTGTGTATGTATAAGTGTGTATTTACTATTTCTAATTATATTCCTGTGTGTTTGCATGTCTGCATATCAAAATATGTTATTGGGAGCCATCATCTATCAGCTTGGTCCTTAAAGGATGTCTACTTTCAATCGAATCCATTCCAGTGAGGTTAACTCTTTGTGTTGCTGCCGCTGTGACCTTTAGTGGGCGTTTAAACAAAGCATCGGATGCTTCTCCACGCTATCCGGCTGTCAGTCTAATTTCCCCCGTCTGTAAGGGACTGGCAGCCACAGCGGAATACCAATTCCAGGCCGCTTTCCCAGGCAGGCGTGTGGGGGAATCAGGTGGAGCTAATACAGGCCTGCGGTTATGGTGGCCCAAAAAAAAAAACAGTTTGGACTGGTCTTTTTAAAGGCATGGGGAAAGGTGCCATGGATGGTCACATACATCTTGATAGTGTCACACAGGGCTAAGTCAATGTTGGAAAATAAACAATCAGCATACTAGAGTGTGTGTGTCTATGGGAGAGTGAAAATAGTGTTTTGTTGTATGGCAATTGGTGTAAAAATGTGACTGGGTGTGACAGGTATTTTCTTTCATCTGTTGTATCCTTTCACATGCTTGAACACACACACACACACACCAGAGTTTCCGTTACATTGTAAAAAAAAAAAAAAAAAACTGCTGCTGCCCAATTGCCCGGGAGAAAAAGAAAATCCCATTGTAAAATAATGCATTTGATCCTATTCATTGTAGGAAATACCAGTCGATGGAAATACATTTGACCAGTCATCCTTATCTATAGGTTCATTTGCATCATTTTGTAGAATTAAATTGGCGCTTGGTTGTTTTTGTTAGTCGTTATGCTTATCACACGAGCCCAGCAGACAGATACAGAGCCTACAGTATCCGCAGAAATCTGTCAGCTAGCGCGGGAGCTGCTGCTACAGCTTCTCAAACAGCTCATGTTGCTGCTGGAGTGAAACATATGCTTTTATAAGCCCAATCATTGCTTAACAATTCTAAATGCAATCGTGTGTTAAAACTGTTTTGATGGCCACGATTAAAAAGAGCTACTAAAAATAGCTTTATTTCCCAATTGGTAAATGAAGCGCACTTACCATTCTCCATTCAAGTGCATATAAGAAACAGTAGGGAGGCTTCAGTGTGTCACACAACACTTTGGAGGCAGTAAGCATTTTGAAAACATATACTTAATTGTTTGAAACCTAAATGTTTTACTTTATATTATGAGGCATGTCTTACCTTTTGTCAAAGTGAAATAAGACCATAGAATTGTGAAGACAATTATTTTATAAAGACTTCAATATGCCATTGAAACCAGTAGCATAATTCTCTCATGTTTTCAAATAAACTTTGCTTCTTTGTCCAGTAGCCAAAGGCACAATGCTGGTCATATTAGCAACCCATGCTAGTTATTGCATCTTTAGATCTCCCCTTTTCAAAATTTCATTGCATTCTTGAGTTGCATGTTCTGTTATGAATAACCATCATCTAAATGTGATTTCTGTCATTCTGAGCATCGTTACGCACCCAATGCATATGGGTCCGGTAAATTTCTCAAATATTCTTTAAATTAAAATGCTGCAAGTCAATATTTTGGCACCACATTCTACTAACGCACACACAAACAAAGGGGCGGCAGGTAGCCTAGCGGTTAAAGCATTGGACTTGTAACCGAAAGGTTGAAAGATCGAATCCCCGAGCTGACAAGGTAAAAATCTGTCGTTCTGCCCCTGAACAAGGCAGTTAACCCCCTGTTTCTAGGCCGTCATTGAAAATAAGAATTTGTTCCTAACTGACCTGCCTAGTCAAATAAATGTAAAAAACACACACTCAATCAATTATCTGCTATCTTTAATGAGCCCTGTTACTTCTACTCTCAGTGGAGCCCTCATCCTCTGTCACTTCAGTGTTGTGGGGACTTTGTCTTTCACAGCACACTGCACACAGACAGGGGACACTGACTGTGACGCACTCTCTGTCGAGAGAAAGAAACGCCACCAGGATTTTAACGATGTGTGCTGGAGGAGAAACAGAGGTTGAGAGTGTGACAGAGAGAGAGAGTGATGGATGAGGGGGAGATGAGAGAAAGACAGAATCTTCTGAATGTTGGTGACTGCCATATAATGCAAAATATAAAATAAAATATTTGAAAGAAAATAAGACTGCGGGTGAAACAGAGAGGGATAAAGAGGGTCAGATGCTTGAGTTTCATGAGTGAGAGAGAGAGAGAGAGAGAGAGGCAGGAGAGAGAGAGAGAGAGAGAGGCAGGAAAGAGAGAGAGAGAGAGAGAGAGAAATATGACAATATCTGAAGGGGAGGTAATGACAGGGAGGTAGGAGAGGGGTGAGAGGAGAGGGCAGGGGGGTAGGAGAGGGGTGAGAGAAGAGGACAGGGGGGTAGGAGAGGGGCAAGAGAAGAGGACAGGGGCGTAGGAGAGGGGCGAGAGAAGAGGACAGGGGGTAGGAGAGGAGTGAGAGAAGAGGGCAGGGGGGTAGGAGAGGAGTGAGAGAAGAGGGCAGGGGGGTAGGAGAGGGGTGAAAGAAGAGGGCACGGGGTAGGAGAGGAGTGAGAGAAGAGGGCAGGGGGGTAGGAGAGGGGTGAAAGAAGAGGGCTGGGGGTAGGAGAGGGGTGAAAGAAGAGGGCAGGGGGGTAGGAGAGGGGTGAGGACAGAGGCGTAGGGAGCTACCAGGAGAACCAGGAGATCGATTAGGGACCACAACACCACTATCAGTATGGAGGGTCTGAGCTATAGATAGGGATTAAGGAGAATGAAAGCACCAAGGTTGTGGTGGACAGCAGACAGAAGGAGGAGATTTTCAGGATTATACTGTGGCCTTCACTACACCCCAGCTTCAAAGGTATACTGTTCTCTCTCTGTCTGTGTGTGTGTGTGTATGTGTGTGTGTGCGTGTAGAATATTGCTGCCGTGCAATGCAAGGACTGAACTCTCCCTGTGCGATATGAAAGACCTAACCATACAAACTCAGAAGTTGACAGCTCCAAAGCATTAGCTGTTTATCTATTACAGTACCAGATGATCCTCATTCACATCCAGCTCTAAGCTCAGTCAACAGAAACACAACCAAACAGAAAGCATATTTTCTCTGTATTACTGCCCGTCACAATAAAGCCTCCACAATGTGGATGGGTATTGATGGTAGAGCCTTACCCATAGGAGTAGCATTTGATCGCTTCACCATGCCATCATCGCTTTAACTAATTACCACATTATAGCACCAAGGGAAATGAGTGGGGTGTTTCAGTGTGTGTGTGTGCCTGCGTATGCGCGTGTGTGTGCCTGCATGGGTGTGTTTTCATTTAACTCATAATTTGACAGCCTCTGAGCCTGATCAATAGATTTAGTGGTGTAATTAAAACTCAGTAAAGCTGTGAGAGATTGTGGTTGTGTCCCAAATGGCACCCTATTCCCTATATAGAGCACTGCTTGTGCACTGCTTGTGCTCTATATAGGGAATAGGATACCATTTGGGAGGCAGACTGTGAGAGTGTGAAAGTCTCCTTGCACAACACCAGTCTCTCAAACTACTGATGCACCATGAGACTCCTCCCCTCTAATCAAACATCATGTTTTCTAACTGAGAGGGACTTCTGAATATGATGACACATATTGTGAGTAAGCAGTTTCCTAATATGGGGAGTTGCTAACAGATCATTTGCTGTTGTTGATGTTGCTGTGACATTATCATTTTTTTTTATGGTTACTTCACGAAGTAAAGTAGGGTAGAGTCCAGTATAGTATGTGTGAATGTGTGGGTAGAGTCCAGTATAGTATGTGTGAATGTGTGGGTAGAGTCCAGTATAGTATGTGTGAATGTGTGGGTAGAGTTCAGTGTAGTATGTGTGAATGTGTGGGTAGAGTTCAGTGTAGTTTGTGTGAATGTGTGGGTAGAGTTCAGTGTATTTTGTGTGAATGTGTGGGTAGAGTTCAGTGTAGTTTGTGTGAATGTGTAGGTAGAGTTCAGTGTAGTGTGTGTGAATGTGTGGGTAGAGTTCAGTGTAGTTTGTGTGAATGTGTGGGTAGAGTTCAGTGTAGTGTGTGTGAATGTGTGGGTAGAGTTCAGTGTAGTTTGTGTGAATGTGTGGGTAGAGTCCAGTATAGTATGTGTGAATGTGTGGGTAGAGTTCAGTGTAGTTTGTGTGAATGTGTGGGTTATAGTTCAGTGTAGTTTGTGTGAATGTGTGGGTAGAGTCCAGTGTAGTTTGTGTGAATGTGTGAGTAGAGCTCAGTGTAGTTTGTGTGAATGTGTGGGTAGAGTTCAGTGTAGTTTGTGTGAATGTGTAGGTAGAGCTCAGTGTAGTTTGTGTGAATGTGTGGGTAGAGTCCAGTATAGTATGTGTGAATGTGTGGGTAGAACCTAGTATAGTATGTGTGAATGTGTGGGTAGAGTCCAGTATAGTATGTGTGAATGTGTGGGTAGAGTCCAGTATAGTATGTGTGAATGTGTGGGTAGAACCTAGTATAGTATGTGTGAATGTGTGGATAGAGTCCAGTATAGTATGTGTGAATGTGTGGGTAGAACCTAGTATAGTATGTGTGAATGTGTGGGTAGAGTCCAGTATAGTATGTGTGAATGTGTGGGTAGAGTCCAGTATAGTATGTGTGAATGTGTGGGTAGAGTCCAGTATAGTATGTGTGAATGTGTGGGTAGAGTCCAGTATAGTATGTGTGAATGTGTGGGTAGAGTCCAGTATAGTATGTGTGAATGTGTGGGTAGAGTCCAGTATAGTATGTGTGAATGTGTGGGTAGAGTTCAGTGTAGTTTGTGTGAATGTGTTGGTAGAGTTCAGTGTATTTTGTGTGAATGTGTGGGTAGAGTTCAGTGTATTTTGTGTGAATGTGTGGGTAGAGTTCAGTGTAGTTTGTGTGAATGTGTGGGTAGAGTTCAGTGTAGTGTGTGTGAATGTGTGGGTAGAGTTCAGTGTAGTTTGTGTGAATGTGTGGGTAGAGTTCAGTGTAGTGTGTGTGAATGTGTGGGTAGAGTTCAGTGTAGTTTGTGTGAATGTGTGGGTAGAGTCCAGTATAGTATGTGTGAATGTGTGGGTAGAGTTCAGTGTAGTTTGTGTGAATGTGTGGGTTATAGTTCAGTGTAGTTTGTGTGAATGTGTGGGTAGAGTCCAGTGTAGTTTGTGTGAATGTGTGAGTAGAGCTCAGTGTAGTTTGTGTGAATGTGTGGGTAGAGTTCAGTGTAGTTTGTGTGAATGTGTAGGTAGAGCTCAGTGTAGTTTGTGTGAATGTGTGGGTAGAGTCCAGTATAGTATGTGTGAATGTGTGGGTAGAACCTAGTATAGTATGTGTGAATGTGTGGGTAGAGTCCAGTATAGTAATGTGTGAATGTGTGGGTAGAGTCCAGTATAGTATGTGTGAATGTGTGGGTAGAGTCCAGTATAGTATGTGTGAATGTGTGGGTAGAACCTAGTATAGTATGTGTGAATGTGTGGGTAGAGTCCAGTATAGTATGTGTGAATGTGCGGGTAGAACCTAGTATAGTATGTGTGAATGTGTGGGTAGAACCTAGTATAGTATGTGTGAATGTGTGGGTAGAATCCAGTATAGTATGTGTGAATGTGTGGGTAGAACCTAGTATAGTATGTGTGAATGTGTGGGTAGAGTCCAGTATAGTATGTGTGAATGTGCGGGTAGAACCTAGTATAGTATGTGTGAATGTGTGGGTAGAACCTAGTATAGTATGTGTGAATGTGTGGGTAGAGTCCAGTATAGTATGTGTGAATGTGTGGGTAGAGTCCAGTATAGTATGTGTGAATGTGTGGGTAGAGTCCAGTATAGTATGTGTGAATGTGTGGGTAGAGTCCAGTATAGTATGTGTGAATGTGTGGGTAGAGTTCAGTGTAGTATGTGTGAATGTGTGGGTAGAGTTCAGTGTAGTTTGTGTGAATGTGTTGGTAGAGTTCAGTGTATTTTGTGTGAATGTGTGGGTAGAGTTCAGTGTAGTTTGTGTGAATGTGTGGGTAGAGTTCAGTGTAGTGTGTGTGAATGTGTGGGTAGAGTTCAGTGTAGTGTGTGTGAATGTGTGGGTAGAGTTCAGTGTAGTGTGTGTGAATGTGTGGGTAGAGTTCAGTGTAGTTTGTGTGAATGTGTGGGTAGAGTCCAGTATAGTATGTGTGAATGTGTGGGTAGAGTTCAGTGTAGTATGTGTGAATGTGTGGGTTATAGTTCAGTGTAGTTTGTGTGAATGTGTGGGTAGAGTCCAGTGTAGTTTGTGTGAATGTGTGAGTAGAGCTCAGTGTAGTTTGTGTGAATGTGTGGGTAGAGTTCAGTGTAGTTTGTATGAATGTGTAGGTAGAGCTCAGTGTAGTTTGTGTGAATGTGTGGGTAGAGTCCAGTATAGTATGTGTGAATGTGTGGGTAGAGTCCAGTATAGTATGTGTGAATGTGTGGGTAGAGTCCAGTATAGTATGTGTGAATGTGTGGGTAGAGTCCAGTATAGTATGTGTGAATGTGTGGGTAGAACCTAGTATAGTATGTGTGAATGTGTGGGTAGAGTCCAGTATAGTATGTGTGAATGTGTGGGTAGAACCTAGTATAGTATGTGTGAATGTGTGGGTAGAGTCCAGTATAGTATGTGTGAATGTATGGGTAGAGTCCAGTATAGTATGTGTGAATGTGTGGGTAGAACCTAGTATAGTATGTGTGAATGTGTGGGTAGAGTCCAGTATAGTATGTGTGAATGTGTGGGTAGAGTCCAGTATAGTATGTGTGAATGTGTGGGTAGAGTCCAGTATAGTATGTGTGAATGTGTGGGTAGAGTCCAGTATAGTATGTGTGAATGTGTGGGTAGAGTCCAGTATAGTATGTGTGAATGTGTGGGTAGAGTCCAGTATAGTATGTGTGAATGTGTGGGTAGAGTTCAGTGTAGTATGTGTGAATGTGTGGGTAGAGTTCAGTGTAGTATGTGTGAATGTGTGGGTAGAGTTCAGTGTAGTTTGTGTGAATGTGTTGGTAGAGTTCAGTGTATTTTGTGTGAATGTGTGGGTAGAGTTCAGTGTAGTTTGTGTGAATGTGTGGGTAGAGTTCAGTGTAGTGTGTGTGAATGTGTGGGTAGAGTTCAGTGTAGTTTGTGTGAATGTGTGGGTAGAGTTCAGTGTAGTGTGTGTGAATGTGTGGGTAGAGTTCAGTGTAGTTTGTGTGAATGTGTGGGTAGAGTCCAGTATAGTATGTGTGAATGTGTGGGTAGAGTTCAGTGTAGTTTGTGTGAATGTGTGGGTTATAGTTCAGTGTAGTTTGTGTGAATGTGTGGGTAGAGTCCAGTGTAGTTTGTGTGAATGTGTGAGTAGAGCTCAGTGTAGTTTGTGTGAATGTGTGGGTAGAGTTCAGTGTAGTTTGTGTGAATGTGTAGGTAGAGCTCAGTGTAGTTTGTGTGAATGTGTGGGTAGAGCTCAGTGTAGTTTGTGTGAATGTGTGGGTAGAGTTCAGTGTAGTTTGTGCGAATGTGTGGGTAGAGTCCAGTGAGTGTGCATAGAGGAAAAAACTAAAGTGCAAATAGTCTGGGTGGCTATTTGATTAACTGTTCAGCAGTCTTATGGCTTGTGGGTAAAAGCTGTTCAGGAGCCGTTTGGTCCCAGTCTTGGCGCTCCAGTACTGCTTGCCGTGCGGTAGCAGAAATAACAGTCTAAGTCAAGATGCTCTAAACGGTGTAGTGTAGAACCAACCTACTTAGAATTATCCAAATATTTCACACTGGATTTGAAATGCAAAACCCAAAAGCTGATGAATACAGTACGGCGATACAATTATAACAGAAAATGGTATCTCCTCCATAGTTGAATTGATTTTCTATTAACACTTTCCCTCTGACTCACCTATTAGTGTACAGCGTCCGTCTCCCAGGGGGTAGCGCTGGTAGCGTGGCATGGGGAAGGGGGGCAGCTTGTGGAAGAGGGGCTCCAGCAGGGGCTCCAGTCTGGAGGCAGAGGGGTCCGAGGGGTAGAACAGGTTGAAGATCTGGGTGCAGGCAGGACGGAGTTGGCTTACTGAGGGACACAGGACAGCAGACAGCAGAGATTGGTAGGCTCTTAGTCTGTGAACTAATAAATTATAAGGCTTGTGTGTACAAAATGTGTAATGTGATGTGCAGTGATGTAAAGTACTTAAGTAAAAATACTTTAAAGTACTACTTAAGACATTTTTGGGGGTATCTGTACTTTACTATTAATATTTTTGCTAACTTTAACTTTTTACTCCATTCATTTTCCCTGACACCCAAAAGTACTCGTTACATTTTGACAGGAAAATTGTCCAATTCACACACTTATCAAGAGAACATCCCTGGTCATCCCTACTGCATCAGATCTGACGGACTCACTAAACAGAGAACATCCCTGGCCATCCCTACTGCATCTGATCTGACAGACTCACTAAACAGAAAACATCCCTGGTCATCCCTACTGCATCTGATCTGACAGACTCACTAAACAGAAAACATCCCTGGTCATCCCTACTGCATCTGATCTGACAGACTCACTAAACAGAGAACACCCCTGGTCATCCCTACTGCATCTGATCTGACAGACTCACTAAACAGAGAACATCCCTGGTCATCCCTACTGCATCTGATCTGGCAGACTCACTAAACAGAAAACATCCCTGGTCATCCCTACTGCATCTGATCTGACAGACTCACTAAACAGAGAACATCCCTGGTCATCCCTACTGCATCTGATCTGACAGACTCACTAAACAGAGAACATCCCTGGTCATCCCTACTGCATCTGATCTGGCAGACTCACTAAACAGAAAACATCCCTGGTCATCCCTACTGCATCTGATCTGACGGACTCACTAAACAGAGAACATCCCTGGTCATCCCTACTGCATCTGATCTGACAGACTCACTAAACAGAGAACATCCCTGGTCATCCCTACTGCATCTCATCTGGCAGACTCACTAAACAGAAAACATCCCTGGTCATCCCTACTGCATCTGATCTGACAGACTCACTAAACAGAGAACATCCCTGGTCATCCCTACTGCATCTGATCTGGCGGACTCACTAAACAGAGAACATCCCTGGTCATCCCTACTGCATCTGATCTGACAGACTAACTAAACAGAGAACATCCCTGGTCATCCCTACTGCATCTGATCTGACAGACTCACTAAACAGAAAACATCCCTGGTCATCCCTACTGCATCTGATCTGACGGACTCACTAAACAGAGAACATCCCTGGTCATCCCTACTGCATCTGATCTGACAGACTCACTAAACAGAAAACATCCCTGGTCATCCCTACTGCATCTGATCTGACGGACTCACTAAACATAGAACATCCCTGGTCATCCCTACTGCATCTGATCTGACAGACTCACTAAACAGAGAACATCCCTGGTCATCCCTACTGCATCTGATCTGACAGACTCACTAAACAGAGAACATCCCTGGTCATCCCTACTGCATCTGATCTGGCAGACTCACTAAACAGAAAACATCCCTGGTCATCCCTACTGCATCTGATCTGACAGACTCACTAAACAGAAAACATCCCTGGTCATCCCTACTGCATCTGATCTGACAGACTCACTAAACAGAGAACATCCCTGGTCATCCCTACTGCATCTGATCTGGCGGACTCACTAAACAGAGAACATCCCTGGTCATCCCTACTGCATCTGATCTGGCGGACTCACTAAACAGAAAACATCCCTGGTCATCCCTACTGCATCTGATCTGACGGACTCACTAAACAGAGAACATCCCTGGTCATCCCTACTGCATCTGATCTGACAGACTCACTAAACAGAAAACATCCCTGGTCATCCCTACTGCATCTGATCTGACGGACTCACTAAACAGAAAACATCCATGGTCATCCCTACTGCATCTGATCTGACGGACTCACTAAACAGAGAACATCCCTGGTCATCCCTACTGCATCTGATCTGGCAGACTCACTAAACAGAAAACATCCATGGTCATCCCTACTGCATCTGATCTGACGGACTCACTAAACAGAAAACATCCATGGTCATCCCTACTGCATCTGATCTGACGGACTCACTAAACAGAGAACATCCCTGGTCATCCCTACTGCATCTGATCTGGCAGACTCACTAAACAGAAAACATCCATGGTCATCCCTACTGCATCTGATCTGGCGGACTCACTAAACACAAATGCTTTGTTTGTAAATGATGTCTGAGTGTTGTAGAATGCCCCTGACTATCCTCCAATAAAAAAGAAAATAATTCCCTGTCTGGTTTGCTTAATATAATATAAAGAATGTTAAGTACATTTTAGCAATTCTATTTACTTTTGATACTTCAGTATATTTAAAACCAAAAACTTTTAGACTTTCACTCAAGTAGTATTTTAGTAGGTGACTTTTACTTGAGTAATTTTCTATTCAGGTATCTTTACTCAAGTATGACAATAGAGTACTTTTTCCTCCACTGGTGATGTGTGGGAAAGGCAGCCATTTAAATATATTTATAGTCTAAAAAGGCTCTAAAAAGCTGCATCTGACATAGTGGTATATTCAAGCAAAAGAAGTATGATGATCGATCTGGTCCATCGGCGAGGTAGCTAAAAATTGTGGGGAAGGTGTTGCATCAGGGTCTGCCTAGACACAGAGGTGTGTGAGAAGTGTGTGTGTTTCTCTAACAACACCTACCCTGGACAGCAGGCAGTACTGTACGTCTCATGGCCAGCACCAGGCCCAGTGGACAGCCCAGCAGGAAACATTCAGAGACCTCAAAGTCAAACCTCCCTGGGTTCAAAATCAGACTACTGCTGCTGCCGGGACGCAGGTCCACCCCCTCCTGCATCAGACTGGGAGAAGAGGAAGGAGGGAGGGATGGAAGGAGAGAGGGAGATGAAAGAGAAGAGAGAAGTAGAGAGAATGTGTTTTATTTTTATAAACCAAATCTACAAATGTTGCAATCCCTGTAGAAAAACAAGAAAATGGATGGGTGTATACCCAAACAACAAATCTACTACCTCGTTCTTAGAGAGACTGACTCAAATTCAAATACTGCATCTCCCCTACTCATTATAATGGATTTTATTACTAAATCCACTGTGTGTGTCCTGAGTGAGCATGTACATAACAGGTTGGATGAGCATGTGTGTGGTAAGCACATGTTATCTGGGAGACAAGACTGAGGCCTTAGTAGGCAGAGCAGAGAGATGGATGGGGCTTGTGGATGTTTGAACAGCCAAACTGGCCTTAAACCTACTGCATGGCTATAAACCTACAGACCCTGTAGCTGTAGAAGACCTCTTGACCCCTCCAGTTTAACCATAACTAACACTTCCATCACAAAGGCCAGCATGGAGAAGAGGATTATGGTCTGTGGCCAGCCTAAAAGGGTAAATCAATCTGCCTTGAATTGCCGGATGCTCTATTTGTCTTTCATCTTCCCACTACCTGCCTCTCTCACTTACTCTAAATTACAAACTACTTTCCTGCCCTCTGCAACTGCCTGACTATATGATAAAGTAAAAACATAATTGCAAAAGGGTTTTCTAATGAACAATTAGCCTTTTAAATGATAAACATGGATTAGCTAACACATTGTGCCATTGGAACACAGGAGTGATGGTTGCTGATAATGGGCCCCTGTACGCCTACGTAGATATCCCATTAAAAATCAGCAGTTTCCAGCTACAATACTAATTTACAATATTAACAATGTCTACACTGTATTTCTGATCAATTATGTTATTTTAATGGATAAAAAAATATGCTTTTCTTTGTAAAACAAGGATATTTCTAAATAACCCCAAACTTTTGAATGTAGTACATATATAAATTGACAGTTATGACAGAATCCTGGAGGTTTTCTCCAAGGTGTGAACATATTTCTACAAGTCCAGGCAATAACAGGCGACACTGATAATTCGAGCTTGACTCCCAAGTTTCTAAACCGTACCAAACCATATTTGGTATAGTGTCGCCATAATATTTGAATTGAGGAAGTGTGAACATAATTGTGATATTTTAGTGATCCGCAGTAGAATACGTCCTAAATGCCCCCTGCCTTCAGATCAGATGTGAGCTTAACAGCTAACTTGCACTTGTTATGCATTTTTAGGCTATGGATGAGAAAGTGAACTAGTTCCAAACGCGTAGCTCAGTTGAATGCAGCTTTGCGATCTATTGACATCAAGGGTTGCATTAAATAGGCACAATATTTTTTATGATGCATTTGGCGATGTTCAATTAATTTGCACAAAACGTATAAACAAAAGCATTCACTGTGAAATTTGATACACGTAGGCCATCCATATATAGGCTATGCGCAGCACTTCGTTCAATTTATCGAAGCAGTTATTGTTTTCTTGCTCAAACCTCGAGCAACACCTGTAAAACTCAAGACCTTTTCTCTCAAAACACAGGGATGTCGATTCGCACGGGACTAGTATTATCAGAAGTTTGCCAAATAAATTTAGGCTATTCTGGTTAGATGTCCAGATTTCAGTTTTAATTGAACCCATATTAACAATAGGCTACAGTTCCCTTGACAAGCCATAGGCCTATTTGAAGTCCCGTTTTTTGACTGTGGAATTTGTATAGCGACTCACGATCATCACACATAACAGCCGGTGTTGTGCCCAAAATCCCCCCTGACAGAATTCTCCCCTCCTTCGCGTTCTTCATTGCTGCGACTTGCTTGCTAGTTGAGATTTCTGCTCTTCACTCCATTGACAGTTTAGCCTGCCTGTCTGCAGTTTTCGGTTTGTCTATTTGTTTCAATATGGTGACCTGGGCGGCTGTCCATGTCGCCCATACCTAAATCCGCTACTGATTTGTATTAGTCTATAAATAAATCTCTTTGTCAAAATTCTTCATCTCTCCAATGTCTTATTCGACCAGTATTTTTGAAAGTGTAAGTATAATAATTCAGTCATAGCTGTTCTGAAATGTTTATTGCTTGCCAACATTTGACTCCCTCCTCTGTGTTTAATATAACACACATACATTAATTATTCATTTTGGTTGATGTGAAGTTTGTTCTATAGAAAGAATTTGACTCTGTGTGCCACAGAAAGTATTTGAATCTAGCCACAAAATTAAGGAAAATAGAAGGGGGGGGGGGGGGGGGGGGCAATTCTGGCAGGATGCTATCATCCTCTTTAACCACTCCACCAAATCTTTTCCAAACATTACTTTTCTGTCCCTCCCTTCTCTTTATTTTCAACTCTCCTTTCTCTGCTTTTGTTTCATTGAGTTAAACTTCGACAATGCCCTTTTTTCCACCATGGATTGATGTTAACATTTTCTGCCTCTTCTCAAAAACATTATTTGGCGATTGTCTGTGTCGGCAATTTGGAGCGTATACATTTAAGCCCTAAAGTATAGGCTTAAGCACTAATACCAGATAGCCTAAAATAATGAAAGAAAAATGTCAATGTAGACTATATACATTTCACAATAAAGATACATTTACGGATTTTTTAAAGGTTTTGTTTCTCTTTATTCAAAGCGCCCACCAACCACCCACCCTTCAGCCATGCAATATTTAATTACCCTAAATCCACACGGCAGATATAACTGCAGGGACTGCGGGTAGAGTAAAATCCCCTGGTTGAGGTGAAAAGGGAAGCTTTTGACAGGCAGGTGACCCAGAGATAGGCAGGCTTCCCAGAGGCCCCTGATGAGTGGGCTGATGCCTGGGTATCACAGCTCTAAAAACAGCCTAAACTGAACCAGAGCAGAGCCCTCCCTGTGAGGGGCTGGGGATACCCTGTGGGATGGGCTGGGGGAACTTTCATAGAGAATATGGTGCCATTTACGATTCAGCCTAGGTTGCCAGGGATCTGGCTACTGTAGCCTTCTAAATAAAATGGTATTTCTATGACTATAACTATGTGAGCCTCACATGTGACTTGGAATGGAAACACTGGTTGCTTGGTGCTGGTTAATTGGTAGCATGGTAGTGAGCTGGGAGCTCCCCATCCAGCCAGCTATAGCTGCAGTAGTCAGTCTCCTACAGTATGCACACTGGCTATTTATAGACTACAACAGGCCGTCAGGGAGGCCGGCAAGGTAGACAGGCAGGCATATATTGTAGATAGACAGAGAGAAAGGCAGACAAGCAGACAGGCAAGAAAGGCAGACAGAAATGCAGACAAGCAGGCAGGTAGACAGGCAGGCAGAAAGGACCATATAACAGCAAATATTGATGACAGAGTGACACACATAGAAATAAAACATCCCATGACAACCTGGCTGAGGGCCAGATAGCTACAGTACATCTGGGTTATCCCATCACACCACAGAGAACATAGCTAGATGGATAGATGTGCACTCATACACACATCATTCAAAATGTCACTGGAAATGTCTGGAATAAACATCGGGTATAGAACTGCGTGATAAGAAAACATGTATTCAGATATGATTCTAATGACAGGGGTATACGGCAAGAATGTGATGGTAGGAGTATACTATTATGGGATTTTCCCTAAGTCTGAGTATCTACATACAGTATTTAACCTTTATCTTCATTGAATCGGAATGTCAACAGAGTCCTTGCCAAGAGAGAGAAAAGGCAGAATAATCCCCACTGTGTATCACAGTGAGCAAAGGAAAAGTACACTGTTAGCACTGCCTCATAATCCAAACATGGTGCATGAATTGTGCTTTTGGAGGTATTGTCCCCCACTTTTGGAGGACAATAGAAATTGAAATTAGAGTTAGGGTTGAGCCGGGTGTGGACATGAAGCTAGGGTTAGGGTTATGGCTAGCTTCTATCAGGGTGCTGTTCTGTCTACAGTACCTGCTGAAGAAGCTGTGTTGTCCTGTAGATGTGTCTCCATCGTACGAGTCGCTCTGTTTCCTGCTGAGGGGCTGTCTGGCCTGGCTGTTTCCATCGCTGGGCATTGCCGAGATATCAATGTTGCTCTTACTCAGCCTCTTACTGGAGCTGAGGCCCAGGCTGGGGCTGTGACAGGGGCTGTCCTCAGGGTTATCCTGCGTGGGAGGAAGAGAGCGAGGGACACAAGCCTTCACCCTTCACTCACACTCAAATACCATAACTGTACAAAAACAAGCAGCTCATTGCTAATCCCTCTCTCTCAGCACATATGAGAATGTGGGAGCTGGCTAGCTACCAGACCTGGATTTAAATACATGTGTATTTGAGTATTTCTATTTGAAATACTTGTTTTCTGTGTATGAGTATTTTTGTTCAAATTCTTGTTTCTAAATACATGATTTAAAATAGCCTTAGGACCAAACAGACCTGAGTTTAAATGCATGGAGTATTTAAATATTTGTATTTAAAAATACACTTGCCTGTGTTTGAGTATTTTTCAAATACAAACCAATACTTTCCATGTGTATTTCCAAATACATTCTAATATTCAACTACTTAATTTGAAATGTCTCTGAAAGTAATTGAAATACCCTCAAAAGTATTTCAACCCACGTCTGCTAACTCCAGAGAGATTTTGATCCTGTTTTATGTTTGAGGCTACAGGAGAGTAGAAGTGGGCAGAGTAGATTTGAGGTTAGAGAGAGAGAGGGGAAATAGGAGAACAGATATAGAGAGAGTGAGAGAGAGAGCAGAGAGGGGAGAGAGGAGGGGCTCGGACAGAAAGAGCAGCCCAGGGGATCATGCAGTGCTACGGTAACTGGGTGTAAACAAACAGGAAAAGACAGGCCAGCTCAGGACTGAGAGAGAGGACACCGAGTAATTTCAAGGTCTTGGCCGGGATAGCATGGGGTAGGAGAGATTTTCTGAGAGGAAAGCTGTCTGAACAGAGAAGAACTTACACAATTCTAGCTACACGCCATGGGGAGATAGTTGAATAGCACAGAAAGCACAAACTGAAATTGTAATGCCTCAATTCAAAATTCTCTTAGGGGCATCCACAAGTGCAGTTTTACAGAACATGTTAGAGAGCAAGTTGATTGAGTTGTAATGTGTCATGTTCCTACCTTGAGGCTCTCAGTGCTGTTGTTCCTGCTGCTGCTGTGGCTGGGGCTGCTATGCTGCCTCTGGCTACTACTACTGCTGCTGCTGAAACACAGGGCGTCGAAGCACAGCACACCTCCCACACAGTCGCCCATCACACACACCTGGACGGGAACACACACACAGATGCACACACACACAGACGCACATGCAGTACACACACACCGTTTTAGAAAACCTCGCTCCACTCAATCAATGTAGGCTGCCAAGCCTCCCCAGCAGGCATATTTGGGCCCCGTGCCTGTTCAGATCCACAGTTGAATCTGAATGTCAATAGCACACTTCATTAGGACTGACTCAGTCTGAGGGAACAACACAATTCTCTCCTTAATTGGTTTGACGTGCCACCATTGTACTTGGCTTCCTGACTAAGAATTGCGTTATGCCAACAAATCTTGTCAAAGTTATGCAAGGAGATGAAGTTCAATTTAATAGAGTTTAAACATTGTATGGTTTTGTCAATAATGCGCTCTTTAAAATTACAGTGCTTAATTTTGAACACAGGTCCTTATCAGAGAGGGGATTGCCCACAGGTGTGTGAGAGTTAATGGGGTCTGCATACGGCATGATAAAGCTGCAGGTCTCTGGCGACACTAGTCCCCACAGTGAACACAGAGGATTACCCAGCCCTCTCTATCCCAATCATCACTTCCTCTGGAAATGATTGGCTTCCATTAAATGGACTGCAGCACATTATTGGATTTGGCCTGAGAGATTAGAGGGAATGAGATCTCCCAATCTCTCTCTCCTCTTCTCCTCCCTTGTTCCTTACAGTATGACTCATATCTAGTGAGTCAGTGTGACCCTGTGGGAGCCGAGGGGACACTTTAGGAGGACGGACCCACCTGGCCAGTGAAGCCCTATATTGGGGGACACTTTAGACGGATGGACCCACGTGGCCAGTGAAGCCCTGTCTAGGGGGGACACTAGAGGACGGACCCACCTGGCCAGTGAAGCCCTGTTTGGGGGGGACACTAGAGGACGGACCCACCTGGCCAGTGAAGCCCTGTCTAGGAGGGACACTAGAGGATGGACCCACCTGGCCAGTGAAGCCCTGTTTGGGGGGGACACTAGAGGACGGACCCACCTGGCCAGTGAAGCCCTGTCTAGGGGGGACACTAGAGGACAGACCCACCTGGCCAGTGAAGCCCTGTTTGGGGGGGACACTAGAGGACAGACCCACCTGGCCAGTGAAGCCCTGTCTGAGGGGGGACACTAGAGGACGGACCCACCTGGCCAGTGAAGCCCTGTCTGAGGGGGGACACTAGAGGACGGACCCACCTGGCCAGTGAAGCCCTGTCTGAGGGGGGACACTAGGGGACAGACCCACCTGGCCAGTGAAGCCCTGTCTAGGGGGGGACACTAGAGGACAGACCCACCTGACCAGTGAAGCCCTGTCTAGGGGGGACACTAGAGGACAGACACACCTGGCCAGTGAAGCCCTGTCTGGGGGGGGTCACTAGAGGACGGACCCACCTGGCCAGTGAAGCCCTGTCTAGGTGGGACACTAAAGGACAGACCCACCTGGCCAGTGAAGCCCTGTCTAGGGGGGACACTAGAGGACAGACACACCTGGCCAGTGAAGCCCTGTCTGGGGGGGGACACTAGAAGACAGACCCACCTGGCCAGTGAAGCCCTGTCTAGGTGGGACACTAGAGGACAGACCCACCTGGCCAGTGAAGCCCTGTCTAGGGGGGACACTAGAGGACAGACCCACCTGACCAGTGAAGCCCTGTCTAGGGGGGACACTAGAGGACAGACCCACCTGGCCAGTGAAGCCCTGTCTGGGGGGGGACACTAGAGGACAGACCCACCTGACCAGTGAAGCCCTGTCTAGGGGGGACACTAGAGGACGGACCCACCTGGCCAGTGAAGCCCTGTCTAGGTGGGACACTAGAAGACGGACCCACCTGGCCAGTGAAGCCCTGTCTAGGAGGGACACTAGAGGACAGACCCACCTGGCCAGTGAAGCCCTGTCTGGGGGGGGGACACTAGAGGACGGACCTACCTGGCCAGTGAAGCCCTGTCTAGGAGGGACACTAGAGGACAGACCCACCTGGCCAGTGAAGCCCTGTCTGGGGGGGGACACTAGAGGACAGACCCACCTGACCAGTGAAGCCCTGTCTAGGAGGGACACTAGAGGACAGACACACCTGGCCAGTGAAGCCCTGTCTGGGGGGGGACACTAGAGGACGGACCCACCTGGCCAGTGAAGCCCTGTCTCGGTGGGACACTAGAGGACAGACCCACCTGGCCAGTGAAGCCCTGTCTAGGTGGGACACTAGAGGACAGACCCACCTGGCCAGTGAAGCCCTGTCTGGGGGGGGACACTAGAGGACAGACCCACCTGACCAGTGAAGCCCTGTCTAGGAGGGACACTAGAGGACAGACACACCTGGCCAGTGAAGCCCTGTCTGGGGGGGGGACACTAGAGGACAGACCCACCTGGCCAGTGAAGCCCTGTCTAGGTGGGACACTAGAGGACAGACCCACCTGGCCAGTGAAGCCCTGTCTAGGGGGGACACTAGAGGACAGACCCACCTGGCCAGTGAAGCCCTGTCTGGGGGGGGGACACTAGAGGACAGACCCACCTGACCAGTGAAGCCCTGTCTAGGGGGGACACTAGAGGACAGACCCACCTGGCCAGTGAAGCCCTGTCTAGGGGGGACACTAGAGGACAGACCCACCTGGCCAGTGAAGCCCTGTCTGGGGGGGGACACTAGAGGACAGACCCACCTGACCAGTGAAGCCCTGTCTAGGGGGGACACTAGAGGACAGACCCACCTGGCCAGTGAAGCCCTGTCTAAGGGGGACACTAGAGGACAGACCCACCTGGCAAGTGAAGCCCTGTCTAGGGGGGACACTAGAGGACAGACCCACCTGGCCAGTGAAGCCCTGTCTAGGGGGGACACTAGAGGACAGACCCACCTGGCCAGTGAAGCCCTGTCTAGGGGGGGACACTAGAGGACAGACCCACCTGGCAAGTGAAGCCCTGTCTAGGGGGAACACTAGAGGACAGACCCACCTGGCCAGTGAAGCCCTGTCTAGGGGGGACACTAGAGGACAGACCCACCTGGCCAGTGAAGCCCTGTCCGTCCTGGGACTCGAGGAAGCTGTGGTAGACCTGGTTGGTGCGGGTGATGAGAGTTGCAACGGCGTCCTGGTAGTTTGGTGCTGCGATGGCAAGGAGCGGGAGGGCAGCCAGGGGCAGGTGGTCAACACTGCTGGACACACAGCTCTCGTCATAGCTGTACGGGTTCAGACTGGAGGGGATAGGAAGGAGGGGAACACACAACAGGAAGTCATTTGTGTGCCTTGAATAACAATCAATTCAATTCAAAATGTTATTTATCCCTGAAAAATGACATGTATTGCCATAGTTTTGTGTATTACATGGAAAATGGAAAGTATCTATATGGTGAATGGAGAGCCCTCTGACATTTCCAGTATCAACAGGCATTCATTCATCAAGCGTTTCCACTGCACAAAAATGTCATGGGAAATGGAATTTTGAAAAAGTCTTGTAATTGGCTGTTTCTGATAATCCAAGGTTATTTTGGGAAAAAGAGCCAACAAAATGAGTTGTTACCATGGAATGTATAAATATGATGAATGAGCCTGTGGCTATTCACCCCCCCCCCCCCCCCCCCCCCCACACTACCTCTCTCACTCTCTCTCTTCCACTCACTCTCTCTTCCACTCTCCTTACAGGTGCAGGCTGGCAGACTCTCCCCTGCTGGCACAACCTCGCCTCCTCTGAATGTCTGATAGCACCCTACGCTCTGTTCATCTGATGTGTGTGCATGTGTGTGAATCAGAGTGACAGAGTGTCCAAGATCCATTATCCAACAGTGTGGGGAAACAGTGAACAATAGCCTTGCCATTGCAAGCACTCCTTGAACAGCTGTACCTATCACCATCCATCAGCAGCTCAGATTACAGGAACTTGCCAAACCTGTGCCAAGGCTGAAATATGGGTGCAGTCATGGATAGGATGGGGTCTGTGTGGTGTGAAGACTCCATCTGTAGAGGAGGTCCCTACCCAGCAGTATCCATTGATAAGAATAGCCAGGAGAGAAAAGGAGCTTCCCAGGTAAATGGCAAGCTGAAGCTGTGATGTTCCCCACCCTCTCTCTCCCTCTCTCTCTGTGAACAGATCCCCTGTGTCTGCAGTGGGGAACATGTAGCAAGAAACTGTGACACCACTATAATAAGACACCTACAATATATAACATCTTCCGTCAAGATAGAACCGCCAAAGGGGGAGGAGTTGCAGTTTACTGCAGAGATGGCCTGCAAAGTAATGTCATACTTTCCAGGTCCATACCCAAACAGTTCGAACTACTAATTTTGAAAATTACTCTCTCCAGAAATAAGTCTCTCACGGTTGCCGCCTGCTACCGACCCCCCTCAGCTCCCAGCTGTGCCCTGGACACCATTTGTGAATTGATCGCCCCCCATCTAGCTTCAGAGTTTGTTCTGTTAGGTGACCTAAACTGGGATATGCTTAACACCCCGCCAGTCCTACAATCTAAGCTAGATGCCCTCAATCTCACACAAATCATCAAGGAACCCACCAGGTACAACCCTAACTCTGTAAACAAGGGCACCCTCATAGACGTCATCCTGACCAACTGGCCCTCCAAATACACCTCCGCTGTCTTCAACCAGGATCTCAGCGATCACTGCCTCATTGCCTGTATCCGCTACGGAGCCGCAGTCAAACGACCACCCCTCATCACTGTCAAGCGCTCCCTAAAACACTTCTGTGAGCAGGCCTTTCTAATCGACCTGGCCCGGGTATCCTGGAAGGACATTGACCTCATCCCGTCAGTTGAGGATGCCTGGTCATTCTTTAAAAGTAACTTCCTCACCATTTTAGATAAGCATGCTCCGTTCAAAAAATGCAGAACTAAGAACAGATACAGCCCTTGGTTCACCCCAGACCTGACTGCCCTCGACCAGCACAAAAACATCCTGTGGCGGACTGCAATAGCATCGAATAGTCCCCGTGATATGCAACTGTTCAGGGAAGTCCGGAACCAATACACGCAGTCAGTCAGGAAAGCTAAGGCCAGCTTCTTCAGGCAGAAGTTTGCATCCTGTAGCTCCAACTCCAAAAAGTTCTGGGACACTGTGAAGTCCATGGAGAACAAGAGCACCTCCTCCCAGCTGCCCACTGCACTGAGGCTAGGTAACACGGTCACCACTGATAAATCCATGATTATCGAAAACTTCAATAAGCATTTCTCAACGGCTGGCCATGCCTTCCGCCTGGCTACTTCAACCTCGGCCAACAGCTCCGCCCCCCCCGCAGCTCCTCGCCCAAGCCTCTCCAGGTTCTCCTTTACCCAAATCCAGATAGCAGATGTTCTGAAAGAGCTGCAAAACCTGGACCCGTACAAATCAGCTGGGCTTGACAATCTGGACCCTCTATTTCTGAAACTATCTGCCACCATTGTCGCAACCCCTATTACCAGCCTGTTCAACCTCTCTTTCATCTCGTCTGAGATCCCCAAGGATTGGAAAGCTGCCGCAGTCATCCCCCTCTTCAAAGGGGGAGACACCCTGGACCCAAACTGTTACAGACCTATATCCATCCTGCCCTGCCTATCTAAGGTCTTCGAAAGCCAAGTCAACAAACAGGTCACTGACCATCTCGAATCCCACCGTACCTTCTCCGCTGTGCAATCTGGTTTCCGAGCCGGTCATGGGTGCACCTCAGCCACACTCAAGGTACTAAACGACATCATAACCGCCATCGATAAAAGACAGTACTGTGCAGCCGTCTTCATCGACCTCGCCAAGGCTTTCGACTCTGTCAATCACCATATTCTTATCGGCAGACTCAGTAGCCTCGGTTTTTCGGATGACTGCCTTGCCTGGTTCACCAATTACTTTGCAGACAGAGTTCAGTGTGTCAAATCGGAGGGCATGCTGTCCGGTCCTCTGGCAGTCTCTATGGGGGTGCCACAGGGTTCAATTCTCGGGCCGACTCTTTTCTCTGTGTATATCAATGATGTTGCTCTTGCTGCGGGCGATTCCCTGATCCACCTCTACGCAGACGACACCATTCTATATACTTTCGGCCCGTCTTTGGACACTGTGCTATCTAACCTCCAAACAAGCTTCAATGCCATACAACACTCCTTCCGTGGCCTCCAACTGCTCTTAAACGCTAGTAAGACCAAATGCATGCTTTTCAACCGGTCGCTGCCTGCACCTGCATGCCCGACTAGCATCACCACCCTGGATGGTTCCGACCTAGAATATGTGGACGTCTATAAGTACCTAGGTGTCTGGCTAGACTGCAAACTCTCCTTCCAGACTCATATCAAACATCTCCAATCGAAAATCAAATCAAGAGTCGGCTTTCTATTCCGCAACAAAGCCTCCTTCACTCAAGCCGCCAAGCTTACCCTAGTAAAACTGACTATCCTACCGATCCTCGACTTCGGCGATGTCATCTACAAAATGGCTTCCAACACTCTACTCAGCAAACTGGATGCAGTCTATCACAGTGCCATCCGTTTTGTCACTAAAGCACCTTATACTACCCACCACTGCGACTTGTATGCTCTAGTCGGCTGGCCCTCGCTACATATTCGTCGCCAGACCCACTGGCTCCAGGTCATCTACAAGTCTATGCTAGGTAAAGCTCCGCCTTATCTCAGCTCACTGGTCACGATGGCAACACCCATCCGTAGCACGCGCTCCAGCAGGTGTATCTCACTGATCATCCCTAAAGCCAACACCTCATTTGGCCGCCTTTCGTTCCAGTACTCTGCTGCCTGTGACTGGAACGAATTGCAAAAATCGCTGAAGTTGGAGACTTTTATCTCCCTCACCAACTTCAAACATCAGCTATCTGAGCAGCTAACCGATCGCTGCAGCTGTACATAGTCTTGGTAAATAGCCCACCCTTTTCACCTACCTCATCCCCGTACTGTTTCTATTTATTTACTTTTCTGCTCTTCTGCACACCAATATCTCTACCTGTACATGACCATCTGATCTTTTATCACTCCAGTGTTAATCTGCAAAATTGTAATTATTTGCCTACCTCCTCATGCCTTTTGCACACATTGTATATAGACCCCCCCTTCGTTTTCTACTGTGTTATTGACTTGTTAATTGTTTACTCCATGTGTAACTCTTTGTTGTATGCTCACACTGCTATGCTTTATCTTGGCCAGGTCGCAGTTGCAAATGAGAACTTGTTCTCAACTAGCCTACCTGGTTAAATAAAGGTGAAATAAAAATAAAAATAAAAAATGTAGGTGATAGCGACTGTTTTCTGTTCAGTTATTTCACAGGTACAGTTAGGCAATGTTCCAGGTAAAAACTGCCATTTGACTAGAATGTATCTGACCCCAGAATGGCCGACTGTCTGCTTTTAAAGCTGAGTACTGTAAGTACTTACACTGTAACAGCATTACTGCAGTATATATCAGTGGAGGCTCCTCAGAGGAAGAAGGAGAGGACCATCCTCCTCGGTGAATTTCATAAAAATGTAAATTATAAAACATTTTCTTTTTAAAGTTATCCTTTTTAGATAAAACTATACTAAATGTATTCATGTCACCAAATCATTTATTTAAACACTGTTTTGCAATGTAGGTCTACAGTAGCCTCAGCAGCACTCTGTAGGGTAGCACCATGGTGTAGCCAGAGGACAGCTAGCTTATGTCCTCCTCTGGTACATTGACTTCAATACAAAACCTAGGAGGCTCATGGTTTTCACCCCCTTCCATAGACTTTCACAGTAATTATGACAACTTCTGGAGGACATCCTCCAACCTATCATAACTCTTGCAGCATGAACTGACATGTCTACCCATGTAAAGGACAGGACAGCAGATATGAGTAATCAAAGTACTTTACTCAAAAATTTTAAAATGCAAAGCAACATAGCGAGCCCATAAAAACGGACCGATGTACAAAGAACAATCACTCACAAACAAAACATGGGGAACAGAGGGTTAAATAATAAACAAGTAATTGGTTGAGTGAAGCCAGGTGTGAAAGACAAAGACAGAACAAATGGAAAATGAAAAGTGGATTGGCGGTGGCTAGAAATCCGGTGCCGTCGACCGCCGCCCGAACAAGGAGAGAGACCGACTTCGCCGGAAAGCATAAGGGCCATTCCGCCAAATCGGTGCCATTTGAATGTTGGAACTTTTCAAAATTAAACTTAATTCTTTATCTTTTTTCAGCACTGTATCTAATAGCACACATGTTTAACTATTCAAAATGTGTAATGGTCAATCTTAGGCAAATGTATGATTTTTTTTACAAGGCTTCGAAATGGAAGATGGTTGCATTTTTCTCAGTCCTGTTACCAAAAGTCTGTTTAAATATCAATTAAAAGTCATGCCCACTAGTTGCTTTGTTTTCCCCTCAATAAAGTGGGTATTTTAAATAAATAATTGGTTACATGTTATTAAATATATAGATCTGTAGCTACAAGTCACAACATATGCAGGCGAAATGTGTTTTTTTTTAAACACAAAGCCATTTTTAATTTTTAAGGGAGACCCCAACCTCAATTTTATAAAACAAATATATAATGTGATGTTTCAAACAATTGTTTAAAGGATAGACCAAACATAATTGAAAAATAAGTGGTTTATCTTTATTTGTTTTAATAAAACACAATGAAGTAACAGGAATGAGCACTGGGTCACAGGAATGAGCACTGGGTCACAGGAATGAGCACTGGGTCACAGGAATGAGCACTGGGTCACAGGAATGAGCACTGGGTCACAGGAATGAGCACTGAGTAACAGGAATGAGCACTGGGTCACAGGAATGAGCACTGGGTCACAGGAATGAGCACTGAGTAACAGGAATGAGCACTGAGTAACAGGAATGAGCACTGAGTAACAGGAATGAGCACTGGGTCACAGGAATGAGCACTGAGTAACAGGAATGAGCACTGAGTAACAGGAATGAGCACTGAGTAACAGGAATGAGCACCGAGTCACAGGAATGAGCACCGAGTCACAGGAATGAGCACCGAGTCACAGGAATGAGCACCGAGTCACAGGAATGAGCACCGAGTCACAGGAATGAGCACCGAGTCACAGGAATGAGCACCGAGTCACAGGAATGAGCAGTGCGGTCACAGGAATGAGCACTGAGTCACAGGAATGAGCACTGAGTCACAGGAATGAGCACTGAGTAACAGGAATGAGCACTGAGTAACAGGAATGAGCACTAAGTAACAGGAATGAGCACTGAGTCACAGGAATGAGCACTGGGTCACAGGAATGAGCACTGGGTCACAGGAATGAGCACTGGGTCACAGGAATGAGCACTGGGTCACAGGAATGAGCACTGAGTAACAGGAATGAGCTCTGGGTCACAGGAATGAGCACTGGGTCACAGGAATGAGCACTGGGTCACAGGAATGAGCACTGAGTAACAGGAATGAGCTCTGGGTCACAGGAATGAGCTCTGGGTCACAGGAATGAGCACTGAGTAACAGGAATGAGCACTGAGTAACAGGAATGAGCACTGAGTAACAGGAATGAGCGCTGAGTAACAGGAATGAGCACTGAGTAACAGGAATGAGCTCTGGGTCACAGGAATGAGCTCTGGGTCACAGGAATGAGCTCTGGGTCACAGGAATGAGCTCTGGGTCACAGGAATGAGCTCTGGGTCACAGGAATGAGCTCTGGGTCACAGGAATGAGCACTGAGTAACAGGAATGAGCACTGAGTCACAGGAATGAGCACTGAGTCACAGGAATGAGCACTGAGTCACAGGAATGAGCACCGAGTCACAGGAATGAGCACTGAGTCACAGGAATGAGCACTGAGTCACAGGAATGAGCACTGAGTCACAGGAATGAGCACTGAGTCACAGGAATGAGCACTGAGTCACAGGAATGAGCACTGAGTCACAGGAATGAGCACTGAGTCACAGGAATGAGCACCGAGTCACAGGAATGAGCACCGAGTCACTGGAATGAGCACCGAGTCACAGGAATGAGCACCGAGTCACAGGAATGAGCACCGAGTCACAGGAATGAGCACTGAGTCACAGGAATGAGCACTGAGTCACAGGAATGAGCACTGAGTCACAGGAATGAGCACCGAGTCACAGGAATGAGCACCGAGTCACAGGAATGAGCACCGAGTAACAGGAATGAGCACTGAGTAACAGGAATGAGCACTGAGTAACAGGAATGAGCACTGAGTAACAGGAATGAGCACTGAGTAACAGGAATGAGCACTGAGTAACAGGAATGAGCACTGAGTCACAGGAATGAGCACTGAGTCACAGGAATGAGCACTGAGTCACAGGAATGAGTGTTTGTGTGTGTGAGAATAACTGGATGTCACAGAACTTCCTTCAATTAAACAAATATAAAACAGAGGTCATTATATTTTGCAAAAAATATCTTAGTCTAAATAGCAACATAAAAGCTGTAACAATTGTGTGTGCGTGGATGTGAACGTGTGCTTGTGTGTGTGGGGTGGGGTGGGAGAGAGAAGGTGTGAGTATTGCTCCTCCCCTGCAGCATGTGTGTCTGGCTCCTGCCTCTGCATAGTATGGGTTCTCCATCTTCCTCTACAAAAGGCAAGAAAGACAACAAATACAAAAAGATGAGCATATTAAACAGATCCTCAGATCTCTACATTGACTGCCAGTACCTAATATTAACTTGAAAATACATATAAAACACAACATTCACTTGTAAACACGACATACAATTTTATTTAATATAGAACTGCAATAAATGAATGATCAAAAACAATCTCTAGTTTGGCCCAGACTTCGTTGTCAGTTTCCATGTAACGAGCAGTGACTTGCCTCTCTGGTGGAATGGTACACAGGACCAAAGGATGTCTTCGCGGTCTGGCCAGCAAAACCTGTTGGCCCCTATCCTTTTCATACAACAAACAGTGTGTGTTTGTCTGTGATGATGCCAGGGTACCGTTGACCGTCGTACTTCAGCACACACCATTTGCCAACAACCAGGACTTTGCCACTGATTTTCTGTGGTCGTGGGAGCCTTCTGTTGATTAAATGTGAAATGCTTTGCATTAAAGCACTCACAGTTCAGATGTTGTCTTGCTGTGAACAAACAGCTGACGTCCCTGTAGGTCAGCTCTCCATGGCCTAGGGTTACTGCCTGATGCATCTTCATCGTAGATGGAACTAGTGGCACATCCTTGGGCATCTCTGACACTGCTCTGTTGACTGCTTCCTCTTCCACAAAAACAACTTGATTGCTGTATCTGTCTTGCTCAACACAGAAAACAGCTTTGAAGCATCAGGGATATCTGTCACCTTGCTGTCAAGACAATCAGCCATCCTCTTCAGGGCCCTACCACTCCATCCGGGGCACCCTTTCCGGGGCTTGCCTCAAAGAAATTCCACGATCCAGCAGTGAATCCTCTTCTGAACAGCTGAGTACAAAACAGGAAAAAAATTCCCTCGCTGCTTATGCTGAGTTCAAGGGCCATCACTGTAAAAATGGACTGTGGAGACCTCTGGATGTGTACTCTACACATAATCAAGCACTGGTGATAAGTGCTGCCAGATTGCTGGTGGGCCCTTCTGTCTGGAGGGGGACACTGTGCAGAAGGACACCGGTCGAGGGGTGGTATGCACATAAAGCACACCTGTGTGCAATGTTGCCTGATGGTGTGATGCTCTGAAGTGGACCGTCTGTATTTCTGTACTTATAGAGGTCATTTTCGGAAAAGTCCAGATGAATTAAGCATTCATGTGCTTTCAAGCCTTGTTTCAGTGCCCTGTAGTGGGTAAACTGATTCTTGATGTTGTAAGTGTGCCTCTTAAACTTGCGCAGCATCAGGTTCAGCTGTTCCAGCAGTTGCTCTTGGGTGGTCTGGAACTCTTATTTGATGGTGGATGTTCTGCCATTGGGGTCATTCTTGTGCTCCTTATCCACAATTGCCCACTGGACATAAGTAACTTCATTCTTATCGTTGTATATATTGGCCTGAGACGGGGCCAGAGAGGTCCTTGCACACCGCACATGTACATCATGTTGCATGTGATGGATTTTAGAAGTTCATCAGGATTGAAAGTGTTGATGATCTTCAGGTGGTGCAGTTTCTGTACGATAAAACTGAGATTTCCGTGCTGCTTGCACATGCAAGTCTCCCGGTCACTTGGGTGAACAACCCAAAAGGGGTGCAGTGAGCAGAAGAGGGAGTATGAGATCAACCCATTATGTTCTGCCAAAAACTTCACATAGATTTTTCATCGTGTTCAAAAGGAACCTCTTCTGATTTTTGATTTTCTTCTGTTCTTCTTGTTTGTCAATTTTTGTACGCGGAGATGGATTATTCTGTTTCATACGAATAATTTTTTCCTTATACCCATCCTTTTTTTCAGGTTTGTGTCTGTAGCTGCTTTTGTAGCTCTTCAGTTTGTTGTCTTTCACCTTCTTTTAAGCCCTTCATTGTTTTGCCTAAAACACACAAGTACATCACAATTACGATAGTTAAGCACTTCATCGATTGGTTCCCTGTAAGTAATGTGTTCACATTGTAAAACTGAAAACACCTTCAGTAATTCCAACTGTGAAAATTTAAATCAAGAGAATAGTATTATAATGAATCAATGTATATACCAGATACACATTTGAAATGAATATTTCATTCAAACTTCTCACTCCTGTTACCCTTCATATGAGTAACAGGACTGAAAATAACAGGACTGAGTTTTTAGTATAGCATTTTCAAATATATGAAATGTAGCCACATGGCATCGATGCTAATAACACGATAACACTTAGTTTTGGTAAACCACTTGAAGGTGCTATCTTTAAAAAACAAACATTCTCAATCATACTTACAAAATGATACAAAATACAGAAAAAAGAGTGAGAAAACTTACTTACTTTTGGTCTTCCCATGACCTTCTGGAGACTCAAATGATGCTACTTCCGGTTGATCATGTGACTTGTGGAATGTCCCACATTTTTAGAGGGGGGAATGTGTCAGGGTAATAGGACTGAGTAAAAACCTGGGGGCATGACTAAAATGTGTATTTTAACTAACATATTAGTAATTTCCAATGAGAAAATGTATGTTATGTCTAAATTGGAAATAGAGTCACACAATAATAATTTTAAAAAAGATTTCTGAATGATTCTAATCATTATATTTCATGGTGAAGTGTAGTGTTAGAGTGGGGATGGGCTCAAATCAAAATGTGTCATTGTTCTAGGTAGTTTTTATGAGGTTTTACATGATGTATCTTCAAATTGCAATCAGGACAAAGAGCAGGACACTTTGCTTGATAATATAATGTATTATACAGATACTTTTCATGCATATTTATGCATATAATATCCTTGGGACAGAAAAGGCACAGATTCATTGGAATGACCCATAAGATACAGCTAGCTAGCACTGCAGTGCATAAAATGTTGGTCAGTAGTTGCTTCAAAGTGAGAGAAGGACAATAGTTTAACAGTTTTGAACAAATCAATGTTTTCCAAAATGAAGGAGAAGCAAGAGAGAGCTGGAGAGCGATTTTGTCAATTTTTTTTCACTTCAGTATCACTTACTAAGCTAGCAAATTCAGCAGGATTTTGCAGGTTTTCCTACTTACAAAGCATGTAGAGGTCTGTAATTTTTATCATAGGTACACTTCAACTGTGAGACGGAATCTAAAACAAAAATCCACAAAATCACATTGTATGATTTTAAAGTAATTCATTTGCATTTTATTGCATGACATAAGTATTTGATCACCTACCAACCAGTAAGAATTCTGGTTCTCACAGACCTGTTAGTTTTTCTTTAAGAAGCCCTCCTGTTCTTCACTCATTACCTGTATTAACTGCACCTGTTTGAACTCGTTACCTGTATAAAAGACACCTGTCCACACACTCAATCAACTCCACAATGGCCAAGACCAGAGAGCTGTGTAAGGACATCATGGATAAAATTGTAGACCTGCACAAGGCTGGGATGGGCTACAGGACAATAGGCAAGCAGCTTGGTGAGAAGGCAACAACTGTTGGCGCAATTATTAGAAAATGGAAGAAGTTCAAGATGACGGTCAATCACCCTCGGTCTGGGGCTGCATGCAAGATCTCACCTTGTGGGGCATCAATGATCATGAGGAAGGTGAGGGATCAGCCCAGAACTACACGGCAGGACCTGGTCAATGACCTGAAGAGAGCTGGGACCACAGTCTCAAAGAAAACCATTATTAACACACTACGCTGTCATGGATTAAAATCCTGCATCGTACGCAAGGTCCCCCTGCTCAAGCCAGCGCATGTCCAGGCCCGTCTGAAGTTTGCCAATGACCATCTGGATGATCCAGAGGAGGAATGGGAGAAGGTCATGTGGTCTGATGAGACAAAAATAGAGCTTTTTGGTCTAAACCACTTGCCGTGTTTGGAGGAAGAAGAAGGATGATTCCAACCCCAAGAACACCATCTCAACCGTAAAGCATGGAGGTGGGAAACATCATTCTTTGGGGATGCTTTTCTGCAAAGGGGACAGGACGACTGCACCGTATTGAGGGGAGGATGGATGGGGCCATGTATCACGAGATCTTGGCCAACAACCTCCTTCCCTCAGTAAGAGCATTGAAGATGGGTCGTGGCTGGGTGGGTAGTGGCTGGGACCCGAAGCACACAGACAAGGAGTGGCTAAGGAGTTGCTCCGTAAGAAGCATCTCAAGGTCCTGGAGTGGCCTAGCCAGTCTCCAGACCTGAACCCAATAGAACATTTTTGGAGGGAGCTGAAAGTCCCTATTGCCCAGCGACAGCCCCGAAACCTGAAGGATCTGGAGAAGGTCTGTATGGAGGAGTGGGCCAAAATCCCTGCTGCAGTGTGTGCAAACCTGGTCAAGAACTACAGGAAACGTATGATCTCTGTAATTGCAAACAAAGGTTTCTGTACCAAATATTAAGTTATGCTTTTCTGATGTATCAAATACTTATGTCATGCAATAAAATGCAAATGAATTACTTAAAAATCATACAATGTTATTTTCCAGATTTTTGTTTTAGATTCCGTCTCTCACAGTTGAAGTGAACCTATGATTAAAAAATTACAGACCTCTACATGGTTTGTAAGTAGGAAAACCTGCAAAATCTGCAGTGTATCAAATACTTGTTCTCCCCACTGTATATATTTAACCAGGCAAGTCAGTTAAGAACAAATTCTTATTTACAATGATGGCCTACCCCGGCAACGCTGGGTCAATTAAGCGCCGCCCTATGGGACTCCCAATCAAGGCCAGATGTGATACAGCCTGGATTCAAACCTGGGACTGTAGTGATGCTTCTTGCACTGAATGCAGTGCCTTAGACCGCTGCGCCACTGGGATGATTTGTTGACTATGACATTACTTTAGTTATGGTGACAACGACGTAGGCTGTGTGTAGCAGTTATGACATGGTTTGGCTTGGAAATGTTTTTTTGCCTGGTCACATACAGCTAATGTGTGCATTGAAGTCCACAAACAAAGGGAAAAGGTGAGAGGAAGCGAGTGCATAGATGTGAGAAGGAATACAACATGGCTGCTATGAATGTGAACAGTGTTTACGCGTGACCAGGGGTGTATTTATTCTGCCGATTCTGCTGAAAAACATTTCTTAAACGGAAGCAAGTGGAACGAAACAGAGATAAACATACATGTACCTGAATTTGTCCAATAGAAACTCTCGTTTGCAACTGTGGGACTAATGATTACACCCTAGATCAGCTAGGTGCATGCAAGAGTGTGTGCAAGGCGGTATTGAATGTGTCGCAACTTCAAGATGGTTATAGGGGCAATTTCAGAATAATGTAGTAGCCTAAACCTAAGCCTAATCGATGTTACATTGAACTGGGTGAATGGAATATAAATGACAGTCATCCAATTTGCTGTAATAGAAATAAGACCATGCTCATGAAAAAAATAAATGGTCCTCCCTCATCTTAAACGGCACTGACCTCCACTGGTAGGTAGGTCACTCTCAAGGGCCTGTGTAATGTACTGCTATAGCTGTACTGTGTCATGCTGTTCCTGTCGTGTTAACAGAGCCCTGTAGAGCCCCCTGCTGCTGGCACAGGACACAGATATTACCATAACACCCCTGGACAGGCAGTTACATGGCCAAAACCAAGGTCAAAGACCATCTAGACACAACAAGACAACACAAAGCCACCCACCCAGCTTCTCTCGTCAGCCTGTTCTTTATTTATTTCTAGAGATGGATAATTAGTCATCTACTTATGTTGTTGGTAATGCTGTGGGATATTTATTCTTCACCTGATATAGAGTCCAGGTAATGCTTTGTTACTGAGTTTCACTGTAATTGGATGTAGAATACACAGCTATACCAATCTAATTTCTTGGAAGAACGCAGAGCCTATAGGAGCACAGTGGGTTTCAAGTCTTGACAATGGGTTTCAAGTCACTATGAGAAAGTATCTCTGGTGTGTGAGATGAGAATTTCTCATAAACACACAACACACACACACACACAGACACACAGACACACACAATCTCATTAGGAGAGTGTTCATGCTAGCCGGGGTAGAAGCTGAGGATATACTGTGGTATGCCATCAAAGCAAAACAGACCTTCAGAGAGCCTATTTGTAAGAAGACAAGGGCTCCTTGGCTACTCGCTCTCTGCCTCTGCCTCTGTGTAACACTTCTAACAAAAGTAGGCTTACAGTTGTGTTCAACCTACAGCAAGCAATTGGGAGTCCTATAGGGCGGCGCACAATTACCCCAGTGTAGTCCGGGTTAGGGTTTGGCCTGGGCAGGCCATCATTGTAAATAAGATTTTGTTCTTAACTGGCTTGCCTAGTTAAATAAAAGTTCCATAAAAACTATTTAAATATTAAAAAATGACGGGGCACAGAGTTTACAAAGCTAACGAGGGAGAAGCAGAGACATAGACAGGAGGAGAGGGAGAGCCCGAGGGAGGGGCCGAGGGAGGGGCCGAGGTAGGGGAAAAGGGAGGGGCAGAGGGAGGGGAAAAGGGAGGGGCAGAGGGAGAGGCAGGGGCAGAGGGAGATGCAGGGGGAGGGGCAGAGGGAGATGCAGGGGGAGGGGCAGAGGGAGAGGGAGAGGCAGGGGAGATGCAGGGGGAGAGGCAGAGGCAAACCACAATATGAGCTTAATTAGGCAGAGATGTGCGGAGTAGACTGAGAGCTGCTGCTCCCTGGTTGTGTGTGCTGTGAATGGACAGAAAATGAGTGGTCTCCTTGTCCTCGGGTCACTGTCAGGTCAAACTCCCTGTCCCGCCCTGTCCTCAGCTAAAGTAATACAAGACCAACATCACATGAGATTGAGTTGTTTATTAGTTTAGCTGTAGACAATGTTTTGTATATCTTCAACTGTCACAGAGGAAATGCGTCTGGTCGCAGGAAAATAAATCAACTGGTTCAGATCCTCTTTTCTGTGTTCCAAAAGGGTTCTTCGGCTGTCCCTATAAGATAGTTATTTTACCTGGACCCAAAAATTGTTATTTTGGGTTCCAGGTAGAAGAACCCTTTTGGGTTCCACGTAGAACCCTATGGAAAGGTTCTACACGAAACCCAAAAGAGTTATACCTAGAACCAAAATGTTTTCACCTGGAACCAAAAAGGGTTCTTTTTAGGTCCTAGATAGCATCTTTCTTTCAAAGAGTGTAAATGGAGCAGCAATTGAGAAATGTGGCAATAACTCACACACAGCCACCCAGTAGAGACCCATGGGATGTTGTTCCTTTAAATATTTCATCCCTGGCCATTGCTGTGCCATGCAGGGAGGCAGGCAGGAAGATGTCAAGCTGCTGAGGAAACACCACAGCCCTCACATCTATTTAAGCTCTCGCCTCCAGTCATTGTCTCTCACCAACGGCAATCACTACACCAGACAGACAGACGGATGGAAATCTCAGGGTGCGTCCCGAACGGCACCCTATTCTCTACTGATCTAAAGTTGTGCACTATGTGGGGAATAAGGTGCCATTTGGGACTCAATCTCAGAACCCAGTCTGCCAGCTCCCAGTCAACACATACCAATTAGTGGAAATATACACAAACATTCTCACAGGCATATCAATGAAAAAGAGCTATGCAAAACAAAGTGACATTCTACCAAAGACAATATATGCATTTGTCTCAAAGGATTCCCCCCGGAAAGACTGGCAGCTTTAAATGCGACATGAAAAGATTAGTCTCTGCACAGCCAGCAGCCTGACACATACAGTACTGCCTACAATCACCCGAACAGAACAGAGAGATGCTGCTTCGGGTTCCTCCTCAAAATGGGGCAAAAACTCAAGATAGTCTGCAGATTCCTTTGGTCCTCACCTCGCCAAGGTCTTCATTACTTAACGGATGTGATTTAAAGAAGAGGATTCAAAGAGAGTGAACGCCTCTTTAAGCTCATGTGTGATTGAATACTTGCAGGCCACCATCATCATCTGCTTTCAATGCAGCCAGCCACAGTAACTACTGTAACTGTAGCTGATTTATTGAACGGGGCAAGATTGACAAGCAGGCAGCAGCTTATTCTGGAGGTAACAGCTTCCACATTCGTCTCATCTTCAATTCAGTTCCCTCTATTCCACAACCAGATAAAGGCACAGGAGCCCAATAATAAACAACAGCCGTTAATTAGGTAAACAGATCATTAGATCATCCACACTAATGCAGTTCAAACCAGTCACTCTGGCATCTGTTTCATCTTTCTTTCTCTGTCCGCTGAATAGAGCTAGGGGCTTCAGGGTTCTTCAGGGGCTTCGGGGTTCTTCAGGGTTCTTCAGGGTGCTTCAGGGGCCTTCAGGGGCTTCAGGGTTCTTCAGGGGCTTCAGGGTTCTTCAGGGGCTTCGGGGTTCTTCAGGGTTCTTCAGGGTGCTTCAGGGTTCTTCAGGGGGCTTCAGGGGTAGATCAAGGTTATGAGTTTAGTATTCCACATGCCTCGAAAGGCTGGGAAATGTCAGTGGCATGCTAATTAACATCGCAACTTCTGCTTAATGGCTACCTGCTCGATATCATTTCCAATTTAACCATCAACAGAATTGGCAGCCTGGTATCTCTGGCCCAACGTCGCTGTTGATTCATTTGACTCCCGAGGCCGAGATCTGTGAATTGGAAATGGTCCCTTGGCTATTCTGCCATGCCTCCTTAAAAATGACAAACATGCCTAATCGGTGCACTGTCATTCTGACTGTCAGACTAAATTGCTAGGGGGGTGAATTCACCGCAATAGAAATGCTATCAAATAGAGCCCACATATCACAAGCTACTATTGCTTTATAACCATCATGATTCTCCACTGTGTTTCAGCTATACAGCTCAGCAACGGGAGGCAGCGCTGAGACAATCTGAAAGGGATGAAAGGCCAATACAAACTGCTCTTCAATGCCAAACAGAAAGCAAAAATCTAAATCAGAAAATTTAAGAAATGTTAGAAATTTCAAGATTTCTACCCCCCTTGACGTGTTGTGTGATTGACTCACTTGGAGACGAGGGAGAAGGCCTCGGCACACACAGCTGGGCAGGCCACTAGCTTGATCATCACATGTTCTGCAGCGGCCTGGAAGTGTGCCCGAGCCACCTTCTCCAGCACGGAGGATAGCGTGGTAGCATCGCCAGCCTTGGTGCCAGGGTCTCCCCCTGCCGTATCCAGGATGTTCCCACCATGCATCACCAGCAGCAACACGTGGGTCTTACACTGGGTCTTCTGTAGAGTGGAGAAGAGGAAGAAGTAACCAATGAGGGGTAAGGAGGTAGAAAAGAGGAGGATGTGAAAGGAGAGGAGAGAGAAGTGGATTAGTGGTATAGGCCAAGAGTCCTGGACCTGCATTCATATATACTATAGATAACAGAGACACCTCATGAGCAGCCAGAGTAGTTATGCTGGTTATTTATATATCAGTGTTTATATTGTGATTCTCCTACCTCCATGTCCTCTAACCCGTCAATGCTGCTCTGAGGGACACAGCGAGGACGCCCCAGGCGATACAGGCTCTCTACAGATTTAAGATAAGGGAGAAAGAGAGAGAAAGAGAAAGAGAAAGAGAAAGAGAGAGAGAGAGAGAGAGAGAGAGAGAGAGAGAGAGAGAGAGAGAGAGAGAGAGATACAGAAAGGAGAGATTGCGAGAGGAAGAGAGTGAGAGAGAGAGAGAGAGATACAGAAAGGAGAGATTGCGAGAGGAAGAGAGTGAGAGAGATAAAGAAAGGAAAGACAGAGAGGAAGAGCGAGAGAAAGGAGTGAGAAATGATGGCGAGAGGGAGAAAAGTCATTACATAAGCCACTTCACACAGATGCACTGATAACGGAATGATTATTGATCTCAGGAGCTAACCAATTTCAGTATTACTAAAGCCTTAACTTTTCTCTTTATTCCTTCCATAACTGGGAGATGGGCCCCAAATACTGCACGCCCTTAAGCTCAACTCTCCTAAGCACATACTCCAGAAAAGTCAATACTGACTCATCACACAGAATCCTGCCATATCCAGACATATGGTTCTGTCACGATCACCGTAGCTGCCTGGCACTGTCATATTTTGGATCTTGGCTTGTCAGAAACAGTCGAAACAATGCAAATACACCTTGGGATGAGGAAGATGGAGGAAGGACGAAGGAGAGTTATGGTTATTTTCCCAACCACCTGTACGGTGTGTCTATCTGTGTTCCTGTGTGAAGTGTGGCAAGCCATTGGCTCCTGGCCAAACTCATTATCCTCCCTGAAGCCTCTGCATGCTCTGTCATCTTATTCCTGAGCTCCTCTCCCTCCCTCCCTCCCTCCCTCTCTCTCTCTCTCTCTCTCTCTCTCCCCCTCTCTCCAGCTCTCTCTCTCGGCTCTGTGATTTACTCACTGCTTGTTTATCTGTTCTCCCCCGGCTGGTAGCATCTGCCAGGGGAGGCTTTCACACACTTACAGCCTGTCAGTTCCCAGCCCACAGCCTGTCATCTCCCAGCATGTCAGCTCCCAGCCCACAACCTGTCAGCTCCCAGCCCACAGCCTGTCAGCTCTCAGCCCACAGCCTGTCAGCTCCCAGCCCACAACCTGTCAGCTCCCTGCCCACAGCCTGTCAGCTCTCAGCCCACAGCCTGTCAGCTCTCAGCCCACAGCCTGTCAGCTCCCAGCCCACAGCCTGTCAGCTCCCAGCCCACAACCTGTCAGCTCCCAGCCCACAACCTGTAAGTTCCCAGCCCACAGCCTGTCAGCTCCCAGCCCACAACCTGTCAGCTCCCTGCCCACAGCCTGTCAGCTCTCAGCCCACAGCCTGTCAGCTCCCAGCCCACAGCCTGTCAGCTCCCTGCCCACAGCCTGTCAGCTCTCAGCCCACAGCCTGTCAGCTCTCAGCCCACAGCCTGTCAGCTCCCAGCCCACAGCCTGTCAGCTCCCTGCCCACAACCTGTCAGCTCCCAGCCCACAACCTGTAAGTTCCCAGCCCACAGCCTGTCAGCTCCCAGCCCACAACCTGTCAGCTCCCTGCCCACAGCCTGTCAGCTCCCTGCCCACAACCTGTCAGCTCCCTGCCCACAGCCTGTCAGCTCCCTGCCCACAGCCTGTCAGCTCCCAGCCCACAGACTGTCAGCTCCCAGCCCACAGACTGTCAGCTCCCAGCCTTTCAGTTCCCAGCCCACAGCCTGTTAGCTCCCAGCCCACAGCCTGTCAGTTCCCAGCCCACAGCCTGTCAGCTCCCAGCCCACAGCCTTTCCTACCCTGCCTGCCTGACATTCCTGCCTGTCTGTCTTCTTGCATGCCAGCCACTTTGTCTCCGGCCACTTCTTGCCTCCTGCCTGCCTCCCCCTCCAACTTAACACTCAGGAGACCCACTGCACTATTCTGGTCAAAAGTTTAGCTACAGCAAATCAATTGAGAAGTTTCTTTGTAAGTGGGAGGTGGAATAACATTGGACCAGTACAGAGAGCACAGTACCAGATTAGTCATACATTTAAAATGAATGTGTGATCAGAGGTTCTCTGCATATTTACAAAGAAGTCTTTCTGCTACTTACGTAACATTAATTGCAACCAAAACAAACCTCTCAATTATTGAGTAGCATGGAGTAACAGAATGGGTTGAGTGAACCCAACACACAGTCCCTAGTGATCTTCAACTTGCTTTTACATTGGTGAACGAATTTTCAATTAGGTACAACCCTGAAAGCTATGCTAAAATATAGCCTTGATAGACAGGGGAGGCTTTTGTGTAAGCGTCAGTGGAAGCTACATACAGTACAAGCACAGCTGGATGTAGACAGACAGAAGCCTACTTTACTATAAATAAGACATTTTTTTTTTATGTTGAAGTGCATTGACGTAATCCTATTTGTGACAGGGAAGCTGAGTGGTGAAAAGCAGTTTCCTGTGGTCCTCTGTAAGCCTCTCCTGCAGCTTGACAGCCTAGCTAACAGCAGGGGATCCATCCAGGTTACCAAGAGAGTCTAACTCTCCCTCCCTCTTTCTTAAACTTTTTAACTTTCTTTTTATCTCTCCCTCACTCTCTCTCACAGCGCCGTCCCTCTCTCGTGTTGTGCCAATCAATATGTGCATTACAAGGCTCAGAGGCACATATGGTCACTGTCTGCCTCTCTCACTAAACTAATGCATTTGCCCAGAAAGCCCTCTCTAGACTCCTCCAAGTCAGGAGCTAAGGGTGCCAGAACTCAGAAGCAATGTCTGTTGTCACCACGACATCTCAACCACACTCTCAAAGCCGTCATATTCAGACTCTTGAGTCATTTAATAGTGCAGTAAAAAAAATTGACATTTGGTTTGTTTGCTAGTACTAAATGTGGACATTTTTCATTTAGTAAAATGCTGTATAATAAATTGAATCATGGAAATAGTGTTCTGTAGGACAACCATAACCAATATTCGTTTAATATTTAATAGTGTGAATAAACTGTAAACAAATAAGAGAGAGAGAGAGAGAGAGAGAGAGAGAGAGAGAGAGAGAAAGCAGTAGAAGAAGAGATCAGCAGGAAGAGAGAAACTGGGAGAGAGAGAGAAGCAACAGGGAGAAGGGATATTGGCAGTATGTCAGTGCTAGCTTGTGAAGGAAGGGTGAATTATTGATTTGCGTCCTGATCCCTCAGTGCCGTTCTGTCTTGGCCACTATGTCTTAGAATGTCATTCCTCCATACATTCAATGAAGGCATGTTGTTGTCATTCCATGTCTCCTGTCCCTGCCAATTGCAGAGTACTCTCGCCCTACAACTACTGCCACACTGACAGATTTCTATCAGCTTAGATAGAAGCAGCAGAGAGAGCGAGCGAGAGAGAAAGCGAGAGAGCGAGAGAGAGAGAGACTCCTAACGTTGCCATGTTGCTGTGAGGCCAAAGACAGAAAGAGTGAGTTGACAGAATACAGATTTCCAATAAAAAAGTTGTACACACTACAAAATATATTTCCCAAAATATCACCAACAGGGCTATGTGATGTCAGCTCCACTTAGACTGAGGGTTTGTGAACTGTGAGGCTAACTCTTAGAGAGGCCTCACTGGAGAGGTAGACCCTGAGAGAACCTAGCCAGAACAACACTTAAAGGTGAGCCCTGCTTGACGACTAAGGCACTTAGTGCTGGAGGGAATGTATGAATTCATTGTGACAACTCACTCATCGCATGCCAACACTGTTTTGTGTAGAGCACTAAGCACCTTAACTACATTCACTTAGCTTGGTCCAGCCAGGGAATGCTAGCTATGCACTAGCCTCCCAATACCACAGACAGACATCACAATATAATCACAATCAATTCTAACAAAGTTAGATTCCTTAACATGATTGCCAGTTTGCCACAGTCAATGAACTAGGTTACGTAATACATTTTCCAGAGCATGTCGTTGTTAATTAACCATATATTGAACGAGTACAAATTAGGAAAATTAGTGATGGATAGAAACGGTTAGGAACCAGTCTGGGTCTGCATCAGAAATGGCACCCTATATGCACTGTCTACTCATGACTATGGCCTGCATAGGACTCTGGTCAAAAGTAGTGCACTATATTGAATAGGGTGCCATTTTGGACACTGATCCTAATGAAAGCTTGTTTTCAGTATGAGCTGTGACCTCTGACCTGGCCCTGGAACAGTGGAGGTATGCTAACATCCAGCTTCGTCTGTTCATTAGGGCTGGGAATGGCCATGGACCTCACTCTGTGATATTACACGATGCATCAAATCAATTCAAATGTTATTGGTCACATACACATGTTTAGCAGATGTTATTGCGAGTGTAGCTAAATGCTTACCTAACTCCAACTGTGCAGTAGTATCTAATAATTCTGCCGATTTGATATATATTGCGATTCTCACGATTTGATATGTATTGCGATTCGATACTGTGATCCAATAGCCCACATAGCCTAGGCTATAAACTCTATCGCTTGTTATCATTATCTCTGCTCTGCCTTTCTTTTTTGACACACTTTTATTATTCCAGACAGAGAAGGTCTTTGTCTCCCCAGCTCTCATGCTTTGAGTATTTTCTGTTTAAAGAGGGAAATAGCAATAAGGCAAAAATGGAAAAAGTAATTCAACAGGAATTAGCGTAAAAGGGAGATTGTGCCTGCTAGGGTAGCAGTGTATTTAAAAAAGGACTTGGTTGGCCAGGGGCGAGAATGATGCAATGAGGAGAATACAGATGAGGATGGAGAAGATGCTATTCCCACTACATTTGTACATGTCTGAGAGCAGCTAGCTACAGGGTGTAGGTAGGGCTAGAGAGAGCAGCTAGCTACAGGGTGTAGGTAGGGCTAGAGAGAGCAGCTAGCTAGAGGACGTAGATAGGGATAGAGAGAGCAGCTAGCTAGAGGACGTAGGTAGGGATAGAGAGAGCAGCTAGCTACAGGGTGTAGGTAGGGATAGAGAGAGCAGCTAGCTACAGGGTGTAGGAAATGCTAGAGAGAGCGGCTAGCTACAGGGTGTAGGTAGGGCTAGAGAGAGCAGCTAGCTACAGAGCTTAGATAGGGATAGAGAGAGCAGCTAGCTACAGGGTGTAGGTAGGGCTAGAGAGAGCAGCTAGCTAGAGGACGTAGATAGGGATAGAGAGAGCAGCTAGCTAGAGGACGTAGGTAGGGATAGAGAGAGCAGCTAGCTACAGGGTGTAGGAAATGCTAGAGAGAGCGGCTAGCTACAGGGTGTAGGTAGGGCTAGAGAGAGCAGCTAGATACAGGGCTTAGATAGGGATAGAGAGAGCAGCTAGCTACAGGGTGTAGATAGGGCTAGAGAGAGCAGCTAGCTACAGGGTGTAGATAGGGATAGAGAGAGCAGCTAGCTACAGGGCATAGATAGGGATAGAGAGAGCAGCTAGCTACAGGGTGTAGGTAGGGATAGAGAGAGCAGCTAGCTACAGGGTGTAGGTAGGGATAGAGAGAGCAGCTAGCTACAGGGTGTAGATAGGGATAGAGAGAGCAGCTAGCTACAGGGTGTAGATAGGGATAGAGAGAGCAGCTAGCTACAGGGTGTAGATAGGGATAGAGAGAGCAGCTAGCTACAGGGTGTAGATAGGGCTAGAGAGCAGCTAGCTACAGGGTGTAGATAGGGATAGAGAGAGCAGCTAGCTACAGGGCATAGATAGGGATAGAGAGAGCAGCTAGCTACAGGGTGTAGATAGGGATAGAGAGAGCAGCTAGCTACAGGGTGTAGGTAGGGATAGAGAGAGCAGCTAGCTACAGGATGTAGGTAGGGCAAGAGAGAGCAGCTAGCTACAGGACGTAGATAGGGCTAGAGAGAGCAGCTAGCTACGGGTGTAGATAGGGCTAGAGAGAGCAGCTAGCTACAGCAGACAGGGATAGAGAGAGCAGCTAGCTACAGGGTGTAGGTAGGGCTAGAGAGAGCAGCTAGCTACAGGGTGTAGGTAGGGCTAGAGAGAGCAGCTAGCTACAGGGTGTAGGTTGGGATATAGAGAGCAGCTAGCTACAGGGTGTAGGTAGGGCTAGTGAGAGCACCTAGCTACAGTAGACAGGGATAGAGAGAGCAGCTAGCTACAGTAGACAGAGATAGAGAGAGCAGCTGGCTACAACACTCCTCTCTCTCAGTCCCATCCCAGAACCTCAAATTGGCTGGGGTGATAATTAACATGTGTGGTGCCATCATGAGAAGGGTGTGGACTCTCTGTGGACCATTCAGCTTCCACGCTTAAGACTATTCCTTTAATTTTGGTCTTATCTAAAAATATATGTACGGCACCAGTCAGAAGTTTGGACACACCTACTCATTCAAGGGTTTATCTTTATTTTGACATAGTTTTTTTTTCTTCTACATTGTATAATAATAGTGAAGAAATCCAAACTATGTAATAACACATATGGAATCATGTAGTAACCAGAAAAGTGTTAAACACATCAAAATATACTTTATATTTCACATTCTTCAAAGTAGCAACCCTTTGCCTTGATGTGTGCAGAGGGTCCTTGGTTCGAGCCCAGGTTGGGGCAAGAGCTGTAAGCAATACTGTTACATTTAGTAATTTTACTTAGTCAACTTAAGTACTTCCTTAGCACAGTGGTGGAAAAAAGTATGTAATTGTCATACTTGAGTAAAAGTAAAGATACCTTAATAGAGAATTACTCAAGTAAAAGTGAAAGTCACCCAGTGAAATACTACTAGAGTAAAAGTCAAAGTATTTGGTTTTAAATATATTTAAGTATCAAAAGTAATTCTAAAAGTATAAATCATTTCAAATTCCTTTTATTAAGCAAAACAGACGGCACCATTTTCTAGTTTTTAACGTTTACCTATAGCCAGGGGCACACATAATTTACAAACAATGCATTTGTGTCTTGGTAGGTGCTTGAAATGGACCCTTTTCCTATCTGGCTAAACATTAAAAATGTACTTTTGGGCCTCAGGGGAAAAGTATGGAGTAAAAAGTACATGATTTTCTTTAGGAATGTAGTGAAGTAAAAGTTTAAGTTAAAATACAGATACCCCAAACAACTACTTAAGTAGTAATGACTTTACACCACCGCCTTAGTGTTGACACAGTGATGTAAGCTAATGGTTCGCAAGCCTGGCAGCATTGAGCCACTGTGACAACAGCCAAATCACAATCCACTGTTTTCTTGTTTTCCATACACTCCATAACTCCCAAAATATCAGTTGTGTAATTAAGCTATTTTAGGCTGAGACTATGCATCAATCACAGAGTGAAGTGGAAAAACATAGCGATCTAATATAGTCACAGCTGCGTTGCAGAAATATGCTGATAAGACCTTGTTTATCCAGGTGGAGAGGTGGAGAGGCCTAAAGACATGAGACAGATCTATAATGTTAGAAAGATAGGAGGGCTCTGTTTGTGGCTTCGCTGGGCAGGCTGTGGAGGGGGAACAGAGGACTGCTACAGTACATTAGAAGCAGGGAGGCTGTAGGGAAGCCTGTCAGTGCTATTATCCATTGCTGTGACTCTGTCATTGTAGAGAGCTGAGTGCTCATCGTGGGGGGTTTAAGATGGCTTTATTAATGTAGGAACAGATAGAGTGAGAAAATGAACAAAGCAAGAAAAAGGGAAACGGAGCAAAATTGAAAGACAGAAACTTTGACAGAGGGACTGAAAGAGCGATAGAGACGGAACATGACTAAGAGAGAGTGAGTTAGTGAAAGAGAAATTGAGAGATAGATACAAAGTAAAGTCAATGCCAGTGCTGGCTGCAGGGCCTGAGAATACTCTACATTCTCTTGTTTCTCAGGGAGGTTAGTCAGGCTGAGTTTGTGTGGCATAAAGCCTCTGGACTTATATTAAGGGAATGGAGTGTATATTAGTGTAAGGAGGCTGTTGTATTGGATTTACCCTTTGTCCACCATGTCTCCTAAACATCTGAACCAAGAGTTTGATTTCAGACCATTTCTTACATGAATATGTTACGCTGGTTTGTCTTGCCATCCAGGTCTCCAATTGGTAATATTGTACATATGCATATATTCCATTTTTTGTGAGTACTACGTGCCCATCTCATTGATATCAATTTATTTGAGGTACACAAGTTGTTATTGAAATAGGCACTGTAATTATATCTACAACTACTGCATGTCCTGCGCTTAATGGTTATATGGGTGGTATTCCAACAGCTTCCAGAGTAAGCTTTTCTACTGTTGCCTAGGTATTAACTAGGACCGATTTATATGTAAATAATATTTTATGACCATATGTGCCTCCGTGATGAATTATGATTGACTATACGCAAAAGGTGAATTTAAATGTTTTCACACCCACCATGTGTCATGTGTGTAATGGTCATGTGAGGTGAAATGTGTATATTTTGGGATGTGAGTCTGACCTGACGAAGATCTGTTTTGGATTGAAACGTTGTCAATAATGCAGTGAATTGGGAGCATAAACAGTGTGCGGGCCTTCAGGAATTGAGGCCGTGACAGATCTTAACTGTTGCACATTACTAGCCCAGGGTAACCATTGTTTTCTCCAAAACCATACTCCAACCTAGTCCAGTGAATTCACTTAAGCACTTAGCTATCCCTGTTCAGCTCAGCTCCTCATCCCTGCATGGGTAACCAGAATGATCAGCCATTGACGCCAATTAAACAGTAATCAAGTGAGTAAGTAAAAGAGCAGAGAGGAGCTGTCGGGGGCCTAGCTGGCATTCCCAACATACAAATCAATTCAATTGGTCGCAAACACATATTTAGCAGATGTTATTGGAGGTGTAGCAAAATTATTGTGTTCCTAGCTCCAATAGTGCAGTAATATCTAACAATATACAACAATACACACAAATCTAAAAGTAAAAAAATGGAATTAAGAAATATAGAAATATTAGGACGAGCGATGTCGAAGTCTGGAGTATAAATAAACAAATAAATACATACAGAAATAAATATATATATATACACACCTACTCATTCAAGGGTTTTTCTTCATTTTTACTATTTTCTACACTGTAGAATACTAGTGAAGACGTCAACACTATGAAATAAAACATATGGAATCACTTAGTAAATAAAAACATGTTAATCAAATCAAAATATATTTTAGATTTTAGATTCTTCAAAGTAGCCACCCTTTGCCTTGATGACAGCTTTGCACACTCTTGGCATTCTCTCAACCAGCGTCATGAGGTAGTCAGTCTTGAACTAGTTCCCACATATGCTGAGCACTTGTTGGCTGCTTTTCCTTCAGTCTGCGGTCCAATTCATCCCAAACCATCTCAATTCGGTTGAAGTTGGGTGATTGTGGAGGCCAGGTCATCTGATGCAGCACTCCATCACTCTCCTTCTTGGTCAAATAGCCCTTACACAGCCTGGAGGTGTGTTGGGTCATTGTCCTGTTGGAAAACAAATGATAGTCCCACTAAGCGCAAACCAGATGGGATGGCGTATCGCTGCAGGATGCTGTAGTAGCCATGCTGGTTAAGTGAGCCCTGAATTATAAATAAATCACTGACACAGTGGGAACCACACATGCGGAGATCATCCGTTCACCTACTCTGCGTCTCACAAAGACACGGCGGTTGGAACCAAAAATCTAAAATATGGACTCATCAGACCAAAGGACATATTTTAACCGGTCTAATGTCCATTGCTCGTGTTTTGAGGCCCAAACAAGTCTCTTCTTCTTATTGGTGTACTTTAATAGTGGTTTCTTTGCAGCAATTCAACCATGAAGGCCTGATTCACACAGTCTCCTCTGAACAGTTGATGTTGAGATGTGTCTGTTACTTGAACTCTGTGAAGCATTTATTTTGGCTGCAATCTGAGGTGCAGTTAACTCTAATGAACTTATGCTCTGCAGCAGATGTAACTCTGGGTCTTCCTTTCCTGTGGCGGTCCTCATGAGAGACAGTTTCATCATAGCGCTTGATGGTTTTTGCGACTGAACTGGAAGAAACTTTCAAAGTTCTTGACGTTTTCCAGATTGACTGACCTTCTTAAAGTAATGATGGACTGTCGTTCACTTTGCTTATTTGAGCTGTTCTTGCCATAATATGGACTTGGTCTTTTACCAAATAGGGCAATGTTCTGTATACCACCCCTACCTTGTCACAACACAACTGGTTGGCTCAAACGCATTAGGAAGGAAATAAATCCCACTAATTAACTTTAAACAAGGCACATCTGTTAATTGAAATACATTTCAGGTGACTACCTCATTAAGCTGGTTGAGAGAATGCCAATAGTGTGTCATCAAAACAAAAGGTGGCTACTTTGAATAATCCAAAATATAAAATAGATTTTGATTTGTTTAACACATTTTTGGTTACTACATGACTCCATGTGTTATTTCATAGTTTTGATGTCTTCTACAATGCAGAAAATAGTACAAATAAATGAGTAGGTGTGTCCAAACTTTTGACTGGTACTGCATGTTTTCCTGCATGGTATTGCATTTTATGATGTTATAGCCAACCAAGAAATATTCTCTGAGTTCAATACAGTCAGAGAGATCAATCAGTAATCCTTGAGCTGGCAATGAATGGTTTCTCAGTGAAGCCTTAGAGAAGACAAAACTAATGAAGAGATTGCTGTGAATGTGAACTATCTGACTTTGATCCTTCATCAGACTTCAAAACTCACTCACTAACTTCAGCTCGGAAGTGCTAACAAGATTCACATCCTTTGATTTATCATGTAATGTTCATGTGATGTAATTTGTAATAGTGATGGTTGTATGTCTCGAAAAACCAGTGGCGACCCGTCATTCAGGGCAGGTGGGGCAGGCTTGCATGTTATTTTGGCAATAGTACGTGTCACATATCAGTTTGCAAACTATTTTAAAAAAAAAATATATATATATATATTAACATTGAGTTAAGAAAGTTGCATGGTGGGGCAGCCAGTGGAAAATACGGAGCGTAGGTGTTGGTAATGTTCTCTAGTTACGGAATTATTAGCTCAGTGTTCTGTCACTCATGGGGACACTACGTCACCACCAAGTCTAAGGTTAGAACTTGAAAATTCAAGCCCCTTGAGTTCTGCCATAGAGTTACATTAGAAGTGCCCATCCAAGAAGGCTCAAGGTCATTGGCCACAGATAAAATTACAGTAGCCTTGATTGGACTGATCATGTCAACATCATACTTTCAAAATCTTAGCTAGCAGTCATCATCATGAATCAAATTGACAATCTACTGGCAAATGCTTTTTAATCCTTTTCTTATGAAGAGAAATACGAAGAGAAATTACAGATAAAACATATCGGCGCTCATTGGCACTGTTGCGCCTTCGTCTGTGTGAGTGGACCATTTCAGTTTGTCCGTGATGTGTACGCCGAGGAACTTAAAACTTTCCACCTTCTCCACTGCTGTCCCGTCGATGTGGATAGGGGTGTGCTCCCTCTGCTGTTTCCTGAAGTCCACGATCATCTCCTTTATTTTGTTGACATTGAGTGAGAGGTTGTTTTCCTGCCCTCACCTCTTCCCTATAGGTTGTCTCGTCATTATTGGTGATAAAGCCTACTACTGTTTTGTAGTAAAATTTGTTGATTGAGTTGAAGGCGTGCATGGCCACGCAGTCATGGGTAAACAGGGAGTACAGGAGGGGGCTGAACGCACACCCTTGTGGGGCCCCAGTGTTGAGGATCAGCGAAGTGGAGATGTTGTTTCCTACCTTCACCACCTGGGGGCGGCCGGTCAGGAAGTCCAGGACCTATTCGCACAGGGCGGGGTTGAGACCCAGGGCGTCAAGCTTAATGATGAGTTTGGAGGGTACTATGGTGTCAAATGCTGAGCTGTAGTCAATGAACAGCATTCTTACATTGGTATTCCTCTTGTCCAGATGGGATAGGGCAGTGTGCAGTGTGATGGCGATTGCATCATCTGTGGACCTATTGGGCAGTATGCAAATTGCAGTGGGTCTAGGGTGACAGGTAAGGTGGAGGTGATAGGATCCTTGACTAGTCTTTCAACGCACTTCATGATGACAGCAGTGAGTGCTACGGGGCGACAGTCATTCAGTTGTTACTTCTGCCTTCTTGGGAACAGGAACAATGGTGGCCATCTTGAAGCATGTGGGGACACCAGACTGGGATAGATTCATCCGGTGATTTTGCAGAAATACTCATAATAAACATTGATAAAAGATACAAGTGTTATTCACAGAATTAAAGATAGACTTCTCCTTAATGCAACCGCTGTGTCAGATTTCAAAATAACTTTACGGAAAAAGCATAATCTGAGAACGGCGCTCAGAGCCCAATCCAGCCAGAGAAATATCCGCCATTTTGGAGTCAACAGAAGTTAGAAATAACACTAGAAATATTTACTTACCTTTGATGATCTTCATCAGAAGGCACTCCCAGGAATCCCAGTTCGACAATAAATGATTTGTTCCATAATGTTCCATAAAGTCCATCATTTAAGTCCAAATAGCCACTTGATGTTAGCGTGTTTAGCCCAGAAATCCATCTTCATGAGGCGTGAGCACTTCGTCCAGACAAAAACTTGAAAAGTTCCGTTACAGGTCATAGAAACAAGTCAAATGATGTATGGAATCAATTTTTAGGATGTTTTTAAAATAAAACATCAATAATGTTCCAACCGGAGAATTCCTATGTCTGAAGAAAAGCACTGGAACGAGAGCTAATTCTGTCGGGAGCTCGCGTCATGAGCCTGAGACACTCTGCCAGACATTTGACTCAAACAGGTCACATTAGCCCCACCTTTATAGTAGAATCCTCATTCAAGTTTCTAAAGACTGTTGACATCTAGTGGAAGCCGTAGGAAGTGCAACTTGACTCCATAGACACAAACCTTAGATTTCCCACTTCCTGGTTGGATTTTTCTCAGGTTTCGTCTATCATATGATTTATGTTATACTCACAGACATCATTCAAACAGTTTTAGAAACTTCAGAGTGTTTTCTATCCAATACTAATAATAATATGCATATATTAGCATCTGGGACAGAGTAGGAGGCAGTTCACTCTGGGCACGCTATTAATCCAAAAGTGAAAATGCTGCCCCCTATCCCAAAAAGGTTAATAGTCACAGTGGGTACAACATCTCCTATGCACTTCCTTATAAACTCACTCACCGAATCAGCGTATAAATCTATATTATTCTCTGAGGCTACCCGGAACATGTCCCAGTCCGCATGATCAAAACAATGTTGAAGGGTGGATTCCGATTGGTCAGACCAGCATTGAATGGTCCTTGTCACTGGTACATCCTGTTTGAGTTTCTGCCTATAGGAGGGGAGAAGCAAAATGGAGTCGTGGTCAGATTTGGAGGGCGGGGAAGGGCCTTGTATGCATCACGGAAGTAAGAGTAGGAGTGATCCAGTATTTTGCCAGCCCGGGAACTACAATCAATATGCTGATAGAATTTAGGTAGCCTTGTTTTCAAATGTGCTTTGTTAAAATCCCCAGCTACAATAAATGCAGACTCAGGATATATGGTTTCCAGTTTGCATAGAGTCCAGTGGAGTTCCTTGAGGGCCGTCGTGGTATCGGCTTGAGGGGAGATATACACAGCTGTGACAATTACCGACGAGAATTCTCTTGAGAGACAATACTGTTGGCATTTGATTGTAAGGAATTATATGTCAGGTGAACAGAAGGACTTGAGTTCCTGTATGTTGTTACAATTACACCATGAGTTAATCATGAAACATACACCCCCACCCTTCTTCTCCCCGGAGAGATGTTTATTCCCGTCGATGCGACGCACAAAGAATCCAGGTGGCTGTACCGACTCTGACAGCATTTCCCCAGAGTGCCTTGTTTCCATGAAACAGAGTATGCTACAATCCCGGATGTCTCTTTGGAAAGCAACCCTTGCCCAAATTTCGTCTACCTTGTTATCTAGAGACTGGACATTAGCGAGTAATATACTCAGAAACGGAGGGTGGTGTGCGCGCCTCCGAAGTCTGACCAGAAGACCGCTCCGTTTAACTCTTCTGCATCGACATTGTTTTGGGTCAGCCTCTGGAATCAGTTCGAATGCCTTGGGTGGTTCGAACAAAGGATCCGCTTCGGGAAAGTTGTATTCCTGGTCGTAGTGCAACTGCTGCATACATGATGTAATATGCCAGGGAGGTACAGTGCCTTGCGAAAGTATTCGGCCCCCTTGAACTTTGCGACCTTTTGCCACATTTCAGGCTTCAAACATAAAGATATAAAACTGTATTTTTTTGTGAAGAATCAACAACAAGTGGGACACAATCATGAAGTGGAACGACATTTATTGGATATTTCAAACTTTTTTAACAAATCAAAAACTGAAAAATTGGGCGTGCAAAATTATTCAGCCCCCTTAAGTTAATACTTTGTAGCGCCACCTTTTGCTGCGATTACAGCTGTAAGTCGCTTGGGGTATGTCTCTATCAGTTTTGCACATCGAGAGACTGAAATTTTTTCCCATTCCTCCTTGCAAAACAGCTCGAGCTCAGTGAGGTTGGATAGAGAGCATTTGTGAACAGCAGTTTTCAGTTCTTTCCACAGATTCTCGATTGGATTCAGGTCTGGACTTTGACTTGGCCATTCTAACACCTGGATATGTTTATTTTTGAACCATTCCATTGTAGATTTTGCTTTATGTTTTGGATCATTGTCTTGTTGGAAGACAAATCTCCGTCCCAGTCTCAGGTCTTTTGCAGACTCCATCACTGTATGTATACTGTAGCTAAGAAAGTAATACTAAGTGTATGTTGTTTAGTAAGCTATTGGTAGCCCATGTGCCTCAACATAATAATGTGGTATATTTCCCCATCTTAATGTCACCTACTGTTTTGACTTGGTGGTGCACATTTAGCCTATAAGCTGTTTTAGAGAAATGTAATCATTGAATATTGTAAGAGCTTTCATTGTCTGCTTATATGCCCCCTTTATTTATCATACGGTTCTGACTTGGGGTACAGGGAGAACACTGTAAGAACGGCCCGTGTTCTGAATTCTGTCCCTGTACTTTTCAAAAGTGCTAAACGAATAGTTATATTGACCATGTCCGTCCTAGCTCGCTCATTAATGTCTTGATCGAAATAACGGATTGCCTCGTGTTGTCCCCTTATGCCATACTCTGTACATCTTAATTGTCATTAGAAACCACATTTGTTTAAGCAAGTCAGACATGTTTTTTTAAAGGCAGTAAATGAGGCTTCATTAACTGTTGCGTTGCCAGACATGATTCCGATGATAGCCAGGTGTAGCAGTGGTAAGATGTTGGAACTGCTTTTGGGACAGCTTCATGTAGGCCCTAAAAGTTTGTGAGCACTGTTTGTCACTGTTATAGTGCAAGTAATGCATTGTTTAGTGTTGTGTTGTGTGGTGGCTTTGCTGGCATGCATCCCACATTTTTTATTTTGGCCCACCAAGATTTACATGTTAAAAATCGAGACTGCAAAAACTCGCAGAAAGAATAATGTCTGTATTCAGCAGGAAAAAACAATCCCCAAATAGTTCACATTGATATCCATCCCTCCTTCATCTAACAATGATTTGGAGATGTTTGATGTGCATATTTTGGCAAGTGACGTCCCACCCCACCCTTCCCACCTGCAAAGTGTGCACAAGGACTGGGGCCAGCCAGAAATGAGGTGATTTCTATATGGTGGCATGGGAGAAAGAGAGGGAGACACTAGCAGGCATGATGCATGGCCCACCCCATTTTCTTAATTCCCCATTGTCTTGCCCAATAGAGAAATTCAGCTGGGTTTGCATTGGCTGTTGGGGTAAACACTCGAGCTGTGTCTCAAAAAGCACACTGTTCCCTATGTAATGCACTACTTTTGACCAGGGGCAATAGGGCTCTGGTCAAAAGTAGTGCACTTCATAGGGAATAGGGTGCCTTTATGGGATTCAACCTAAGCCTATAGACAGGGCTTATTATCTGGGTGGCTCAGTGAGTCATCTGTTTTGAGCTGCTGTTTTCGTTGCCTTCTCTAAACAGCCCCCCCCCCACCACCGCTTGGGGAATTCTGTAATATTAAAAAAAACAAAGCATTGTGCTGTTTTTCTACCATTGATGTGTCTCACTATCAAGGCTGTGGGATTTCTGAAGTATAATATGGCGATAGTAAGTCTCCCATTTGGTTCAGTCAAAATGTTCTGGTGATCTACCTGTGCTGAGACTATATAAAACATGAATCTACATTACAGAGAGTCATTTGCATGAGTCTGCAGTACACTTAATTAGCTAATTTGGGAAATCACTTGTAAGATCAATTTGAAAAACATTTGAAAAACCCTCCATTCCATTTAACACTAACCAATATTTCATGAATGTGATTTAAGATGAAATACAGTTTTGATACAGTTGATGTCAGTTGATAAACATCACCAGTCTGAATAAAGGGAAGCAGAGTGATGGAGAGGTAATTTTCAGAGAAGGTAGTTGAATTACTGTAGCTGCTTCCAGTAGGCATGCATGGATCTGCCTCTGGAAAGGGGCCTGTCAATCTTCAAAGACCAAAATAATAACCAAGAGAGAGGGAGTTACTTAAGACCAAATAAATCCCTGGGGTTTGCAAATCAGAGCACTGAGATTAAATAAATAAATAAAAAATAAATTAAACAAAAACAAAAATAAACCATCAGCACAAACTAAATTGTTTGTGGGAGATTGTATTGACCGATAACAAGGAGGAACATTCAAATTTTACAAATCCATACATGCAGCAGAGCATCAAGCCCTGTCTGATTTCTGTTAAACTAACCGAATGTACAAACACATAAATGGATGTTTGAATTTGTTTTAATTTGAATGATTCAAAGCCCTCATTTATGTTTTGTTGTGTGAAATTCTTTGTTTAACTGCACAAAACAGTGTGAATGTGTGCATGTGAGTTTGCGCTTTTTTGTGTTAGAGCGTGCATGTATGTCTTAGAGAGCGAGCAGCTCCGCAGTACTACAATAGGAGATGGAGAGAGTTGAAAAGATGTTCAGCGGGCATTAGTGCCCTCTCATGCCCCCAGTATACCCTGCGTGTAACATACCTTGTGATTGGTCCATGTGTCCCAGGGTCTCGATCTGCTCCACCAGGTCGTTGGAGTTCCACTGACTCATCCCCAGGAGGATGGCACTCTTCCCCTCCAGCACATCTGCTGGGACACATAGACACACAGGGAGGAGGGTTACAATCTGTCTGCTGGGACACACAGACACACAGGGAGGAAGATTTACATTTGCATTTTAGTCATTTAGCAGACACTCTCATCCAGAGTATTTTAAAAGAGCATTAAGGGTTAGTGCCTTGGTCAAGGGCACATGGAAAGACTTTTCACCTAGTTGGCTCGACTAGGTGAACCAGCAACCTTTCGGATACTGACGCACCATTACATTATCTTTCGGTTAATGGCGACCTGCCATCCACCATTATATTATCATAGAACCCAATCACATAGAAACTAATCACATAGTTGATGCTGAGAACTGAACAGATTATTTGATTGGTTAACAAAGAGCAGGAGGGGAAATCTAGACAGACACAGGAATAGACACAGGGACACTGGGACACATACACACAGGGACAGCAGATAGAATCTACTGGGACACATACACACAGGGACAGCAGATAGAATCTACTGGGACACATACACACAGGGACAGCAGATAGAATCTACTGGGACACATACACACAGGGACAGCAGATAGAATCTACTGGGACACATACACACAGGGACAGCAGATAGAATCTACTGGGACACATACACACAGGCACAGCAGATAGAATCTACTGCACACAGATACACAGAGAGCGGGGTTAGACGAACGGTTGCCACAAAAAAAATCCATATTTGATTCTGTCAATACAGACATTTCCATACAGTTTATTTCTGTCCTTTGCTACATTTCCCCTAGTTTAGCCAAACCCAGACACAGCAGTTGTGGAAAGAGACTACATCAGTGACACACGGCGTGTAACTACCAATCAGAGGATTAACAGACTCCCATTGGACGGTCATCAGAGCCAGTTCAAGCGACAGCGTGATGTGCTAATGATGAGCATGAGTCATGGTCAGAGTGGTTGTCTGCTGTGACGGTTGTTCTGGCCTGCTGCAGTCACAGTACCATGGTCAGAGTGGTTGTCTGCTGTGACGGTTGTTCTGGCCTGCTGCAGTCACAGTACCATGGTCAGAGTGGCTGTCTGCTGTGACGGTTGCTCTGGGCTGCTGCAGTCACAGTACCATGGTCAGAGTGGCTGTCTGATGTGATGGTCACTCTGGGCTGCTGCAGTAACAGTACTATGGTCAGATGGTAGTCCTTTATGGGCTGGGTCATAGAGACAGAATGACACACCATGTCCAATACACTGCTCTCTCTCTCTCGCTCTCTCACACACACATACTCACACATGCCTGGCATCTCAGAGTGTCTGTGAAACTGTCCTGCAAGGCCTGTCCACTACGATCACACTGGGAGGCCTACTGGTCACTGTCTGTCTCTTCAGCCCTTATCTTCCTTCTCTTTCTTTGTAGATGCATTTCAACCAAATTTACATAGGTATGCAAATACTGTACATTAACATGTGTAGATGCAGACAACACATACACACACATTTCAGCATCCAGATCCCAACAACACCCTGCAGGAGTTGAGAAAGGCCCGAGTTCAGACAGGAAGAGTCATTTCCCAGAGAGCATCGCTGATGAGAGCAGCTTACAGCCACAACGGAAGAACACGACTGTGAGGTGGAAACATGTTTAAAGTAGAGAGAAGAACACAACTGTGAGGTGGAAACATGTTTAAAGTAGAGAGAAGAACACAACACCTGTGAGGTGTGAAACATGTTTAAAGTAGAGAGAAGAACACAACACCTGTGAGGTGTGAAACATGTTTAAAGTTTAAAGTAGAGAGAAGAACACAACGCCTGTGAGGTGTGAAACATGTTTAAAGTAGAGAGAAGAACACAACACCTGTGAGGTGTGAAACATGTTTAAAGTTTAAAGTAGAGAGAAGAACACAACGCCTGTGAGGTGTGAAACATGTTTAAAGTAGAGAGAAGAACACAACACCTGTGAGGTGTGAAACATGTTTAAAGTTTAAAGTAGAGAGAAGAACACAACGCCTGTGAGGTGTGAAACATGTTTAAAGTAGAGAGAAGAACACAACGCCTGTGAGGTGTGAAACATGTTTAAAGTAGAGAGAAGAACACAACACCTGTGAGGTGTGAAACATGTTTAAAGTTTAAAGTAGAGAGAAGAACACAACGCCTGTGAGGTGTGAAACATGTTTAAAGTAGAGAGAAGAACACAGCACCTGTGAGGTGTGAAACATGTTTAAAGTAGAGAGAAGAACACAACGCCTGTGAGGTGTGAAACATGTTTAAAGTACAGAGAAGAACACAACAGAAACCCCGGGGCTCCAAGCAGAGGAAAGTAGATTTCAGCTATGCAAACAGATCAAATATACAAGCAGCCAGAACCAGATAACACAGACTAAATAAAAGCCTCCACTGCCCTAGCCCAGCACCAAGAGGACCAGAAGGTAAGCCTAAATAAAGCAACATCTGATTCAGAGAAGGAATGAATGAAGGATGAGATTACCCTTCAACTGACAGCCCTAGATGAGAAAGAAGAGAGTGGGAGGGATGCAGGAATGTCCTTCAACCAGACCGCACAGAGAGTTAGCGAGAGAAGAAAAGGAAGACATTGATTGTGTAGAGCAGGAGGTATGTAGTCAGAACGGATGTAAACTCTGGATGACAATGATCACTATGTCAACAACATCCTCCCAACATCATCCCGATGGCTCCAGTGTAGCGCAGAGGTCTAAGGCACTACATCTCAGTGCTAGAGGCGTCACTACAGACACCCTGGTTCGAATCCAAGCTGTATCACAACCGGCAGCGATTGGGAGACCCATAGAGCGGCTCACAATTGGCCCACAATTGGCCCTGTAAGGGGGATGGGTTATCTTGGCATAGCATGGGTCAAGAGACAACAAACAATAACATAGAAAACCAGTGGCATGGTGTCTGTTGGCTGTGTTTCAATTTCAAGTAAACTATCGAAATATAGAGAGTCGCACACTCCATATATAAACTCCCAGTAATTTATTGGGTCTTTACCAATGTTTCGGCTTCACTGGGCCTCCTTCAAAACGTTGGTTCTTAACCGGCTAGCTAGTTAGTGCGCGCTAATAGTTGCTCTGAGCCTGTGGTTGTTTCCCTTGCTCTGCATGGGTAACGCTGCTTTGAGGGTGGCTGTTGCCGATGTGTTCCTGGTTCGAGGCCAGGTAGGGGCGAGGAGAAGGACAGAAGCTATACTGTTACACTGGCAACACTAAAGTGCCTATAAGAACATCCAATAGTCAAAGGTTAATGAAATACAAATGGTATAGAGGGAAATAGTCCTATAATTCCTATAATAACTACAACCTAAAACTTCTTACCTGGGAATATTGAAGACTCATGTTAAAAGGAACCACCAGCTTTCATATGTTCTCATGTTCTGAGCAAGGAACTTAAACGTTCGTTTTTTGAAATGGCACTTTTACTTTCCCCTCCAACACTTTGTTTTTGCATTATTTAAACCAAATTGAACATGTTTCATTATTTATTTGAGGCTAAATTGATTTTATTGATGTATTATATTAAGTTAAAATAAGTGTTCATTCAGTATTGTTGTAATTGTCATTATTACAAATTAAAAATAAATTAAAAAATCGTCAGATTAATCGGTATCGGCTTTTTTGGTACTCCAATAATCGGTATCGGCGCTGAAAAATCATAATCGGTTGACCTCTAGTCAAGAGACTGTTAGTCAGCGTTTCCCCTTTGCCAAGATAACCCATCCACCTGGAATGGAGAGCACTCACTCAGAATAATGGGAGATTTTCATAGCTTGTGAAATATACAGAGTCATTGGTAAAAGGAGGTGGGGGTTGTATGGAGATATAAGTTGTCTGGTGTGCATCTCTCTATCGATCAGAGCGAAGTCTATTACTCCAATCCATCTTCATAAAGCTGAGAGCCAAGCACAGAGCCTTGGTTGATTCCTTTAGATACATTAAAGGGATGAGGTGAGACCTAGTGAGTATGAACAGCACGTTAAGTCAAAACAGTGGCAGACACAGCCACGCTGAGGCAAAGCATTATACCTGGGAGAATCCACATTCTATTGAAGGTATATCAAATGAGACAGCCCCATAATAATTGATGTATATTATAGCACAAGTTGATTTACACTATCTTGATTTGACATACTCTAACACACTGTTATTTTTCAAATTGAAGCCTGCATTATCATATGAAAAGTGAATGGAATGAGCATTAGTCAACGCTGTGCTTCAGTGAGAATACTCAATAAACGTAGACTAAAACTGATTCATACATCATGAATAATATAAATATATTAACTTTCATTTGTTTGGTTTCATCAGGGGTCCTATATCTACTCAGGTCTTCTCAGATAGTTGTAAATCTTGCAAAGCAGATACCGAGCCAACTGAAAAATATATCGCTCTTGCGAAACACATTGGGGAATCTACATCTTCCATTCTCATTCCAATCTTCTCTCAGTAGAGCAGCCTCGCCTGAGAACACTGTGGCAGAGACATTGTTCTATGTCAGATGTCTCCATCCGAGGAACGAGCGTCACGTAAGAGTAGCGCCACCTGATTACAAAACAATGGTGGCAGAGATTTGGGATGCACTGTAGGCATACTTTAGACAAGGGTTGTTCAACTCTTACACCAGGAGGTCTGAAGCATGCTGGGTTTCTGTTCTACATGATAATTCATAACACACACCTGGTGTCCCAGGTCTAAATCAGTCCCTGATTAGAGAGGAACGATGAGGTCCAGTTGAGTTTGAGGGCTTTAAACCATTATAATCAGACACAATTGGACCTCCTCATTCAGTCTGAAACCTCTAGATCTGAGATAGGTTTGTTATACAAACAGAGTATGATTGTTTCAGTTTTCTAGAGGCTATCATGAATATTCCTACAGGACCTTGGTGGAGCCCACTTGCGTTAATTTACCACTGGGTAGAATGGAAAGAATGATATGAAAGCCAGATGAACACATAGCCTCTAAGGAGCAGCCAAACACCTCCAGAAGAGAGCCGGCCAGGCAGCCTCTTCAGTGAGTTCACAGCTGTGCACCAAATGGCACCCTATTCCCTACATAGTGCACTACTTCTGACCAGAGCCATATGAGCCCTGGTCAAAAGTAGTGCACTATACAGCCAATAGGGTGCCATTTTTGACATAACCTATGGGTCGTCTCTTTAGCATAGCAGAGAAGATATTTCTGACAGTTTAATACAATCTCATGATTTTACTGGCCCGGAGCTTTATGATGTGGGTGATGGTATTAATCATCCAGGAGCTCATCGTGATGGTTTAGGTGGTGTAATCCAGTACACTCCCACTCCCCTTCTCTCTTACTCACTCACTCTTCATCTCTCTCTCTCTCTCTCTCTCTCTCTCTCCCCCTGTCCGTCTCTCTCTCTCTCTCTCTCTCTCTCCCCCTGTCCGTCTCTCTCTCTCTCTCTCTCTCTCTCCCCCTGTCCGTCTCTCTCTCTCTCTCTCTCTCTCTCCCTGTCCGTCTCTCTCTCTCTCTCTCTCTCTCTCTCTCTCTCTCTCTCTCTCTCTCTCTCTCTCTCTCTCTCTCTCTCTCTCTCTCTCTCTCTCTCTCTCTCTCTCTCTCTCTCTCTCTCTCTCTCTCTCTCTCTCTCTCTCTCTCTCTCTCTCTCTCTCTCTCTCTCTCTCTCTCTCTCTCTCTCTCTCTCTCTCTCTCTCTCTCTCTCTCTCTCTCTCTCTCTCTCTCTCTCTCTCTCTCTCTCTCTCTCTCTCTCTCTCTCTCTCTCTCTCTCTCTCTCTCTCTCTCTCTCTCTCTCTCTCTCTCTCTCTCTCTCTCTCTAAAAGTAGTACTATGTCAGGAGAAAACAAGTTGTCCTGACATTTAGAAGTACCTGAACAATACCAAATTACATGCTCCAAAGAATATAACTTTTAGAGCCATCCATCCCTCCTGTTAACAGTACAATTTTATTAGATTGCTCTGGTTTCTTTTGTAAAGATTGCATCCCCAAGAGGGCTTCTCTACATCTACATTCTCCAGGTCACCAGAGACTTTTTTTTCTCATGAATATGCTATACTGAAAACGCGTTTATGAACATAAAATATGTTTCAAAATTGTTTTCTGCGTAAGAGGTTTCATTTTTTTCATTGATTGAGATAGGGAAGCTTTCATGTAAGCTTGAAAGGTTTTTCCTGTCACACTTTGTGGCCACGAAGTTATTCCAATATTATGCATCAATCAAAGACTACCGGACGAGGCGCGATTGGTGAGCCGCAATGCTGCAAAGCACAGACCAATCAAAAGACTATAATGACATCCAGAGATGAAAAGCCTCGGAGAACAACTGGCTGGCACTTTCCCCAATTCAGCTAACAGCGGGCGCTAACATCTGGACTTTTCATTTAAATCCCCTGTTGTGTGGTGTGCCAGAAACCCCTAATTACATATGAATGAGAAATGTGTCTCATGAAAGCTTGATGTGGAAACATGCAGGTAAATGAGTGTTGCCAGTTCATTCTGCAACTACAATAACATCATACTCATTCTGTTTGCAGAGGGGAAGGGACACAACACATTTCAATAATGCACTGTGAGCGGAGCTTTGTTCAAAAACTATCATATTTCCCATGTAGACAATAATAAATACTGTGTCACTGAAAAAATACCCCCCATAATGATGAGAGAAAAAATTGCTTCAAAATACATATTGGTCCATTTTATCTGGTGCCATTTTCCAAATGGAGCCCCCCCCCCCCTTCCCTTTTCCCACTGTTTCCTCTCCATGTTTTGCAGTAATTAAGCGTCTCTCTAAGCATGGGTATTTCATGCTGCAGTGAGAAATAGTGGCGGGAGAGATATGGGGATGCCAGGGTAAATCTGTTCCACTTTATAGGCCATGCTATCTTTACCTTGGTGACTCTGCCTGTCAGATGGAATATATTTCTCAGCCAGCTCTGCTCTGTGACACAGCACAGTGATAAGGGATGCACAGCACGTCTCAAACATGACAACCAAATATGTGTGGAGATGTGTGGGTGTGTATAAACGGGTATGTGTGTATGTATACAAGCTGTATACGCAAGTGCACTATTCATTATCGTCAGATTTGTTCATAGTTTGCCCGTGAATTTTGTTTAATTAGACAGGGTGAATTCACACTGCTTAGGTGATAACACACACACACACAAAACACAGACAGACACACACACACACACAACACACACACACAAACACACACACAGACACACACAGACACCCCCAGACACACACACCCTTGCACACACATAGGCCTTCACAGACACACATGTGAAAAGTCAGTATAAATAAGCAGACCATTAATCACGTTACCAGTCAAAACAAACATGTGATGAAAGTTGCAGCAGAGACAAAAAAAAATTCTGCAACCACTGGCATTCATTAAAACTTCCACTCTCAGCAGGGGAGAACTGGGGCAAGAGAGAGGAAGACTAGGAGTTAGATATGGGCCATGAGAAGTAGAACTAACCAGCTTAAACCTGCTAAATCATGCTACCACTATTCCCTAAACGACAGATATAACCATATGAGTGATTGATCAAAAACATGACATGCATGAGGATGCATTTCCCTGGCTGTTATATCAACATGCAGGCGATGGCCCATACTACTGATGTGATGCCTCGGTGCTCCATGTGTGTGTGTGTTAATGTGTGTGTGTGTTATGCTCTATGAGGATTTCCCTCCCTGGAAAGTCTCTCCCCTCCACAGCGCTTATAATCCTTCACACTTTTAACTACCACCTCTAATGATGATTATCTGCTTAATCACAGGGATATTCTTAGACTACAGACACAGCAGATGGAGACTGCCAGGATGACCTCACTGGTAGAAATACCCTCTGTGCTTTAGAAATGATAAAGAAAGCAAAAGGAGCACTGATTAAATTTGGCCCTAGCGTTTCCACATGAAGTATAGAGAGGGTTGTGGGTCACATCCAGCAGAGGATTAATCTTCCTCGGGTCGCATGTATGCATCCCAAATGGCACCCTGTTCCCTATATAGTGCACTACACACTACCGTTCAAACGTTTGGGGTCACTTAAAGAAGCCCTTTTTTTTAAAGACAACCACATTTTTTTGTCCATTAAAATAACATCAAATTGATCAGAAATACAGTGTAGACATTGTTCATGTTGTAAATGACTATTGTAGCTGGCAGCTTCATTAAATGGTACCCGCAAAACACCAGTCTCAATGTCAACAGTGAAGAGGCGACTCCGGGATGCTGGCATGCTGGAGTTCTTCTGTCCAGTGCCTGTGTTCTTTTGCCCATCTTAATCTTTTCTTTTTATTGGCCAGTCTGAGATATGGCTTTTTCTTTGCAACTCTGCCTAGAAGACCAGCATCCTGGAGTCGCCTCTTCACTGTTGACGTTGAGACTGATGTTTTGCGGGTACTATTTAATGAAGCTGCCAGTTGAGGACTCGTGAGGTGTCTGTTTCTCAATCTAGACACTCTAATGTACTTGTTCTCTTTCTCAGTTGTGCACCGGGGCCTCCCACTCCTCTTTATATTCTGGTTAGGGCCAGTTTGCGCTGTTCTGTGGAGGGAGTAGTACACAGCATTGTACGAGATCTTCAGTTTCTTGGCAATTTCTTGCATGGAATAGTCTTCATTTCTCAACAAGAATAGACTGACGAGTTTTAGAAGAAAGTTATTTGTTTCTGGCCATTTTGAGCCTGTAATCGAACCCACAAATGCTGATGTTCCAGATTCTCAACTAGTCTAAAGGTGGCCAGTTTGATTGCTTCTTTAATCAGGACAACAGTTTTCAGCTGTGCTAACATAATTGCAAAAGGGTTTTCTAATGATCAACTAGCCTTTTAAAATGATCAACTTGGATTAGCTAACACAACGTGCCATTGGAACACAGGAGTGATGGTTGCTGATAATGGGCCTCTGTAAGCCTACGTAGATATTCCATTAGAAATCATCCGTTTCCAGCTACAGTAGTCATTTACATCATGAACCATGTCTACAATGTATTTCTGATCAATTTGATGTTATTTTAATGGACCAAAAAAATTGCTTTTCTTTCAAAAACAAGGACATTTCAAAGTGACCCCAAACTTTTGAACGGTGGTGTAGGTAGGAAGGTAGGAAGACAAAGCAATTGGTTGGACAAAGCTGGCAGGACAGAGCATACAAGCAACATGCAACAGACAGTCTCCATTCCAGACAGGGACAATAGTTCCAAAACACCTATGATTTTCACCATGAGCTTATTGTGTGAAAGCCTGGTGTTAAGAGCAACAACACACCTGTTACTACGAAATCCACTCTATCTTCCCACTAGGGGTCTAGCATTAGTAATCAGCCACTCTTCTAACCTGGAGATAGACTTCTCTCCAATCAAAACAGCAATCATGGACCCACCCAATAGCTCCCCTGACCACATCCCAAAGCGCATGCAAATTCCCTGATGACGTGTGATTCTAACGTTACAGTTGGCTTCAAATTGTTTCCCCTTTCACTGCTCAAAATACCTGTAAAAAAAAAATCCATGTTAGGAACCCTGAAGATATATCAGCATGGGAGGCATATAAGCCTGGCCTGACCCATGTGATGGGATAAGGCACTTTTCAGTGTGCTCACAAAGGAAGAGAGATAAGGGGAAGATGAGAGAGGAAGAAACACAGGAAAGAGAGAGAGTTGAACTAAGCTCTCTGGGTGTTATCAAAGGAAAATATGAAACTAACCTCTGGCATCGAAAAACTCCTCATCTGAGCTGTCAACGGACTCCTGTGCAATGTCCTGCATCCGCCAGTGGGAGATACTGTGCTTGCGGGAAGCGGCTGAGAGGTAGAAAGAGAAAAACACTTCAATTTCTACTTTAGGAGAAACATCTATGTATGTCATCATGTCATTATTCAGAGTATTCAAGGTCAAATTCATTACGTGAATCTATATTTTTTTCCTTTCAGCTTCAAGTGCATTGTCTGTCTATAAAAGACAGTAGAATAATTGCATTGGCTTTTAGGGCCTTGGGCAGAGAGGCTCTATTGGTCTCCAGTGTCACAGAGCACAAATCAAGCAAACCAGAGCCCTAGATTGAGAAATGTAAGGAGGCACATATAAATAAATATAAGGCTCTGAAGCTAACCAATTGAGCTCAGAGGTTAGCCAGCTAATCTTATCTATGGAGATAAGGAGATGGAGATGAAGGCTCCATATTTCCATATCTAGGTAGACTACTGTCCCTCAACAACACCCATTACCTGAGATATTGAATCAATCTTTAGTACTACACAGGAGGGTTTGGCCAGGGAGTTCCTAAAATTCCCATTCTTCAGGACTAGAACGAGGGAGTATTTAGAGAGATCCCTCAAGCTCTGTTCCTCTAAGATCAGTGTTAATAAACTAATGCCAGATAAAGGCAATAACGTTAATTATAAATGACTTTCAGACAACCAACGAGTCTTCCTTTAAGTGCTATTGAATTGAAACAAAATCAATAACAAGTCAAAGTGACCAAGCAAATTGTTCCCTTGTTCTAACCTCCAGAGAACTGCAATTGGAGAGAGAAAAATATCACCTAATTGAGTTGTGTGGGCTTTCCCGTCCCTACACACAGAGAGCCCGGGTCTGAGAATCTAAGAGCCTTTACTCCACAACAACACCAGACTGCTTGTGTTTGATCTCAGCTCATTTCATCCCTCTATCCCTTCCTCCATTATCCACTTCCAGAGGCATTTGGAAAGTGCCATACTGCATGTTGAAATGCTGAGTTCATGGCTTCCATTACACCATGCCACTTTATCTGCCCTCACTGTTTTCACTCTCTTCATCTCTTTATTTCTCTCCTACGACTCTGCTTCTCCTCATCGCTACACAGGAAATAATTAGCTTTTAATTTCTTACATGACTCCATCAGTTCAAATGTTTTCACTATTAATATCTCATTGAGGGATGGGTGTCTCAACCTTTGGAGTTCTCAATTAGAATCATGAAATGGAGGATAGGATAGTCCATGCAGATGTGTTACAAGGCTTTGCTCAACCTCAGCCTGGGGTAGGCCAGCACCGTTCAGGAGAGAACCCTGGTATTTCTGTTTGCTTTTTGCACTGTCTATGCCCCCTACACACTCATGCATACTGACACGCCAACACACACACAAACACCCACTTCATCACACACACACAATATGCACATACATTTATACTGACTCTACTGTACACACACCCACTCACATTCAATCATCGTATAGGCTGCTGCTACACTGTTTATCATACATCCTGATGCCTAGTCACCTTACCCCTCTACATATCTACCTCCATCACTCCAGTATCCCTGCACATTGTAAATATAGTACTGGAACTGACTGACCTTGTATATAGATTACTTAATTTATTGTGTTGTTCTTATTTCTTATTTCTATGTCTTGTGTGTTTTTGTTCTACCTTATGTTATTTTTACTATGACATTGTTATTGAATACTGCATTGTTGAGTTTAGAGCTGGCAAGAAAAGCATTTCACTGTACTTGTGCACGTGACTTTAAAACTTGAAAGTAACCAGATCCTAACTAACACACTGATTCATGGGTTCACCCTGGTTAATTTCATTGGACTAGATGTGATTACAACCAAGTGTATGGAGACACACCATATGGCCCTGGTCAAAAGTAGTGCACAATATAGGGAATATGATGCCATTTGGGACACAGACGCAGTGTTCAATATACACTCTCATGATGAACATGTGAATACTAACTATGTCTTAATGACAAATTGATGATTGCAAACAGGGGCATTAACCAATCACCTGAAATCTCTACGCTATTCTATAATGAGTGATTAACTTTAAATCCAATTTCTCAATACATTCAATAGCTCATTTGCACATTCAATATACACTACCATTCAAAGGTTTGGGGTCACTTAGACGTGTCCTTGTTTTTGTTGTCCATTAAAATAACATCAAATTGATCAAAGATAAAGTGTAGACATTGTTCATGTTGTAAATGACTACTGTAGCTGGAAACTGATTATAAACTGATTATTTTATCTACATAGGTGTACAGAGGCCCATTATCAGCAACCATCACTCCTGTGTTCCAATGGCACGTTGTGTTAGCTAATCCAAGTTTATAATTTTAAAAGGCTAGTTGATCATTAGAAAACCCTTTTGCAATTATGTTAGCACAGCTGAAAACTGTTGTCCTGATTAAAGAAGCAATCAAACTGGCCGCCTTTAGACTAGTTGAGAATCTGGAACATCAGCATTTGTGGGTTCAATTACAGGCTCAAAATGGCCAGAAACAAAGACCTTTCTTCTGAAACTCGTCAGTCTATTCTTGTTCTGAGAAATGAAGGCTATTCCATGCAAGAAATTACCAAGAAACTGAAGATCTCGTACAATGCTGTGTACTACTCCCTTCACAGAACAGCGCAAACTGGCCCTAAACAGAATAGAAAGAGGAGTGGGAGGCCCCGGTACACAACTGAGCAAGAGGACAATACATTAGAGTGTCTAGATTGAGAAACAGACGCCTCACGAGTCCTCAACTGGCATCTTCATTAAATAGTACCCGCAAAACCCCAGTCTCAACGTCAACAGTGAAGAGGCGATTCCGGGATGCTGGCCTTCTAGGCAGACTTCCTCTATCCAGCATCTGTGTTCTTTTGCCCATCTTAATCTTTTCTTTTTATTGGCCTGTCTGGGATATGGCATTTTCTTTGCAACTCTGCCTAGAAGGCCAGCATCCCTGACCATAGAGAGCTTTTTATTCTCTAGGTCGGGGTGTGACTGGGGTGGGTCATCTAGGTGATTATATTTCTATGTTGGCCTGGTATGGTTCCCAATCAGAGGCAGCTGTTTATCGTTGTCTCTGATTGTGGATCATATTTAGGCAGCCAATACCCCTTTGTGCTTTGTGGGATCTTGACTATGTATAGTTGCCTGTGAGCACGATTGTAGCTTCAAGTTTCGTTTTGCGATTTATTGTTTTCTTTGAGTTTCACTTCAAAATAAAGAGGATGGAACCATACCACGCTGCATCTTGGTCCACTCATTCAGACGATCGTGACAGAAGATCCAACCACAAACGGACCAAGCAGCGTGGCCAGGAGGAGCAGACATCCTGGACATGGGAGGATATCTTGGACGGTAAGGTATCCTGGACGTGGGAGGAGATCCTGGCTGGAAAGGATCGCCTTCCATGGGAGCAGACGGAGTTTCACTTCAAAATAAAGAGGATGGAACCATATCACGCTGCATCTTGGTCCACTCATTCAGACGATCGTGACAGTGACTGACTGTTGTTCATTTTGTTTGGTATTGTCCTGTTCTGTCGCTCCTGTTTGTTCCCTTCTGGTCTTGTTTTCTTCTTTCCTCTTAAAGGTTGCTTCCAGTGCGCAAAGGTTGCTGAGGTCTTGGAGAGGACAAGGTTGGCTGGGTAAAGTGGAAGTGTGAACACGTACCCCCTAATGGATTTGGGACGCAGACTGGGTCATTTGGGATGCAGAGCAGGGTCATTTGGGGCACAGACTGGGTCATTTGGGATGCAGTGCAGGGTCATTTGGAACACAAACTGCGTCATTTGGGATGCAGAGCAGAGTTATTTGGGATGCAGGGCAGGGTCATTTGGGATGCAGGGCAGAGTCATTTGGGATGCAGGGCAGGGTCATTTGTGATGCAGGGCAGAGTCATTTGGGATGCAGGGCAGGGTCATTTGGGATGCAGGGCAGGGTCATTTGGGATGCAGGGCAGAGTCATTTGGGATGCAGAGTCATTTGGGATGCAGAGCAGGGTCATTTGGGATGCAGGGCAGAGTAATTTGGGATGCAGGGCAGGGTCATTTGGGATGCAGGGCAGGGTCATTTGGGATGCAGGGCAGGGTCATTTGGGATGCAGGGCAGGGTCACTTGGGATGCAGGGCAGGGTCACTTGGGATGCAGGGCAGGGTCATTTGGGATGCAGGGCAGTGTCACTTGGGATGCAGAGCAAGGTCATTTGGGATGCAGAGCAGGGTCATTTGGGATGCAGGACAGGGTCATTTGGGATGCAGGGCAGGGTCATTTGGGATGCAGAGCAGGGTCATTTGGGATGCAGGACAGGGTCATTTGGGATGCAGGGCAGTGTCACTTGGGACACAGTCTGGGTCATTTGGGATGCAGGGCAGTGTCACTTGGGACACAGACTGGGTCATGTGGGATGCAGGGCAGTGTCACTTGGGACGCAGACTGGGTCATTTGGGATGCAGCCTGGGTCATTTGGGACACAGACTGGGTCATTTGGGATGCAGGGCAGTGTCACTTGGGACACAGACTGGGTCATTTGGGATGCAGGGCAGTGTCACTTGGGACGCAGACGGGGTCATTTGGGATGCAGGGCAGTGTCACTTGGGACGCAGACTGGGTCATTTGGGATGCAGGCTGGGTCATTTGGGATGTAGGCTGGGTCATTTGGGATGGAGACTGGGTCATTTGGGATGCAGACTGGGTCATTTGGGATGCAGGGCAGAGTCATTTGGGATGCAGGGCAGGGTCATTTGGGATACAGGGCAGAGTCATTTGGGATGCAGAGTCATTTGGGATGCAGAGCAGGGTCATTTGGGATGCAGGGCAGTCATTTGGGATGCAGGGCAGGGTCACTTGGGATGCAGTGCAGGGTCATTTGGGATGCAGGGCAGGGTCATTTGGGATGCAGGGCAGTGTCACTTGGGATGCAGAGCAAGGTCATTTGGGATGCAGAGCAGGGTCATTTGGGATGCAGAGCAGGGTCATTTGGGATGCAGGATAGGGTCATTTGGGATGCAGGGCAGTGTCACTTGGGACACAGTCTGGGTCATTTGGGATGCAGGGCAGTGTCACTTGGGACACAGACTGGGTCATTTGGGATGCAGGCTGGGTCATTTGGGATGCAGGCTGGGTCATTTGGGACACAGGCCGTATTATTTGTTGTTTGTGTGATTGGTGTGGTGTTCAACAAGGATCCCGGTTTATGGAACAGAAATCCAACATGGATGGATAACCTAAGATGTTTCACTTTTTTGCTCTGATGACACACATCAAGAATGACAGGGAGGAGAAATTGCTCAAGTAGTTTTTAAACAAAAGAAATAGCCAAAAGAGTGGCATTATTAAGTTTAAGTAGGCGATGAAGTAATCAAACAGCCATCTTAAATCACTATAAACATATTCCCTTATAGATAAGTAAGCACCAGAATCTTTAGTCAATATTGAAGTCATTTTGAAGATATTTAAGAGAGACTAATATGGGAGTGATAAAAACCCTTCCTCTAAAATCTCTCCCTCTCTCCCTACCTCTCCCTCTCTCCCACTCGCCGAGCCGCCAGCCAGCCAGCCAGCCAGCCAGCTAGCCAGCCAGCTAGCCAGCTTCTGACTCCCGGTTAGGTAAATAGGCAGCACTCGCCAACCCAGTGCACCCTCATGACAAACGGCCATTAAATTCTAATTAACACTACTTTGCATGCTTGAATAAATAACTGAGGTCAGGGGCTGAATGCATTATCACACGCCTGAGTTTGGCAGCACTGCCGAATAGAGGCCAAACCTAAGATTTCACTTATGGCACATAAGATTGTAACATTAGATGATACTCATCAGTTATTGGAAAATGACAAATGTCTTCATGGCTTAAATATTCCATGGACAATAGGGCTATTTGAGGGCTTACATGAGGTTGCAAAACATACATAAATAATACATGGAAACAATCATTGTGAAAACTTAGGTAAGACTTAAACTGAAATGTTGGCATTGCAATTTAGCATTGCAATTTGTCAGTAGAGAGTTAGCCAGGCATATCTATAATTTATCTGGCAAAAATGAATGTAGTGACTAAATTAGCAAACATGAGGGGTTGTGAAACTAACTGAGCTCTCCCTCTGAGGAATGAGGAAGAGCGAGAGAGAAAGGCCTACAGCAGCACCTAGATCTTCTGCACAGATTCTGTCAGACAGTAAATCTCAGTAAGACAAAAATAATGGTGTTCCAAAAAAGGTCCAGTTGCCAGGACCACGAATACAAATTCCACCTAGACACCGTTGCCCTAGAGCACACAAAAAACTATACATACCTCGGCCTAAACATCAGCGCTACAGGTCATTTCCACAAAGCTGTGAACAAGCTGAGAGACAAGGCAAGAAGGACCTTCTATGCCATCAAAAGGAACATAAAATTTGACATACCAATTAGGATCTGGCTAAAAATACTTGAATCAGTTATAGAACCCATTTCCCTTTATGGTTGTGAGGTCTGGGGTCCGCTCACCAAGCAAGAATTCACAAAATGGGACAAACACCAAATTGAGATTTTCCATGCAGAATTCTGCAAAAATATCCTCAGTGAGCAACGTAAAACACCAAATAATGCAAGCAGAGCAGAATTAGGCCAACACCCGCTACTTATCAAAATCCATAAAAGAGAGGTTAAATCCTACAACCACCTAAAAGGAAGCGATTTTCAAACCTTGGATAACAAAGCCATCACCTACAGAGAAATGAACCTGGAGAAGAACCCCTAAGCAAGCTGGTCCTGGTCCAGGACAACATCACAATTAGACCCAACCAAAAGATGAGAAAACAAAAAGATAATTAGAATTTACAATAAAACTGAGCCACTGTGACTGACCCAAAGTACCTGACCACTGTGACTGACCCAAAATTAAGGAAATCTTTGACTCAGTGAGCATAGCCTTGCTGTTGAGAAAGACCGCCGAAGGCAGACCTGGCTCTCAAGAGAAGACAGGCTATGAGGTGAAAACTGAGCTGCACTTCCTAACCTCCTGCCAAATGTATGACCATATTTGTCAACATATTTCCCTCAGATTACACAGACCCACAAAGAATTCGAAAACAAATCAAATGTTGATAAACTCCCATAAATACCACAGTGTGCAATCACAGCAGCAAGATTTGTGACCTGTTGCAACAAGAAAACGGTAACCAGTGAAGAACAAACACTGTAAACATTGTAAACATTGTAAACACAACCCATATTTATATATTTTTATTTTCTGTTTTGTACTTTAACTATTTGCACATCATTACAACACTGTATATAGACATAATATGACATTTGAAATGTCTTCATTCTTTTGGAACTTTTGTTAGTGTAATATTTACTGTTATTTTTTTATTGTTTCTATTTCACTTGCTTAGGCAATGTAAACATATGTCTCCCATGAAAATAGAGCCCTTAAATTGAGAATTGAGAGAGAGAGAGAGAGAGAGAGAGTGTGTATCTGCTGTCTGTCACTGCCTCCTCTCATACAGGGCTATGTTTAGCTCTGTGCTGAATCCCAATCATTGTGCAAATTAGGAAGGACACAATCATTTGGGCAGAAACTGAAAAACCCGATTGGAGTTGGCCAATTTGAGACTAATTCAAGTTACATGTTACAGCAACTACACATAAATAAATTATCTAATCAGCTGCAAGAGGTGCGCCGGCCATAGCCGACAACACCCAAAGCTTACCTAATGTTGATGGTCATAAGCACCGCAATGCAGGGTCTTTTAATGGTCATTTACTTTCCTTGAGTCTTAGTTTCAAATGTAGTCAACTTAAAATATAGAATAACGAGTCTGCATTTTCTTCCTTGTTTCAGTCACCTATCAGCCAGTCAGGTGGCAGCTGGTAGCTGTTTCAGAAACTGAAAACAGAGGGATCTCACTAATATCATTCAGCCCATCACACAGCAAAGCTGCCAGAGAAGAATTACAAAAACTATCTACATACATTTATTAAACCGCAATCATTGGTCTTGAGTATTATTCTGCAGCAGTCAATTTGGATCTTATCAATAAGCAGAGTTCATTATGTTTAGTATGCTTGAAAATAAATGAAGGAACGGAACTCAGACCATTACAGGTACAATGCCAGCCAAAGCCATTAATGCAGAAAACAATGTTGTCTAGGGAATGTGTTTGTCTGGGTTATTGATTGCACTGCTTACTTTTTCAAATGACTTCTGAGGACAAAGCTGCTTGTCTGCTCAACCCTCATACTGTATCTGTGATAATCACCATCTCTCCTCTTCAACGTTCACTTTAATAGTGAATTGGTTTTTCTGAGTAGTGTTACAAACAGGAATCACAGATGACAAGGACTGTTGTCTGTTGTCTCTGTGCTTATTTGTCTGCAGACTGACAAAAGCCTTTGAGATCCAGACATAATAATCAAATGAAAATGTAAACAATTCAACAGTGACCAGATCAATTTACAATATCACTTTTGAAACACAATACATTTCGCCTATCAAAGAACATTCCACCCAAAATGCATGCAGAGCACACAAAGAGATTGGTACAAAGCTTTCCCTCGCCCTCCATTTGGCAAATCTGACCATAATTCTATCCTCCTGATTCCTGCTTAAAAGCAAAAACTAAAGCAGGAAGCACCAGTGACTCGGTGAATAAAAAAGTGGTCAGATGAAGCAGATGTTAAGCTACAGGACTGTTTTGCTAGCACAGACTGGAATATGTTCCGGGATTCTTCCAATGGCATTGAGGAGTACACAACAGTCACTGGCTTCACCAATATGTGCATCGATGACGTCGTCCCCACAGCGACTGTACGTACATACCCCAACCAGAAGCCATGGATTACAGGCAACATCCACACTGAGCTAAAGGGTAGAGTTGCCGCTTTCAAGGAGCAGGACTATAACCAAGAAATGTATAAGAAATCCCGCTATGCCCTCCAACGAACCATCAAACAGGCAAAGCATCAATACAGGACTAAGATCGAATCGTACTACACCGGCTCCGACACTCGTCGGATGTGGCAGGGCTTGAAAACTATTACAGACTACAAAGGGAAGCACAGCCGAGAGCTGCCCAGTGACACAAGCCTACCAGACGAGCTAAATTACTTCTATGTTCGCTTCGAGGCAAGTAACACTGAAACATGCATGAGAGCATCAGCTGTTCTGGACGACTGTGTGATCACACTCTCCGCAGCCGATATGTGTAAGACCTTTAAACAGGTCAACATTCACAAGGCCGCAGGGCCAGACAGATTACAAGAGAGTGTACTGTGAGCATGCGCTGACCAACTGGCAAGTGTCTTCACTGAAATGTTCAACGACCAGGCACGACTCCAACACCAGTATTAAGTTTGATGATGACACAAGAGTGGTAGGCACGATCACAGACAAGACAGCCTATAGGGAGGAGGTCAGAGACCTGACCGTGTGGTGCAAGCACAACAACCTCTCCCTCAACATGATCAAGACAAAGGAGATGATTGTGGAGAAGAGGACCGAGGACCAAGCACGCCCCCATTCTCATCGACGGAGCTGTAGTGGAGCAGGTTGAGAGCTTCAAGTTCCTTGGCGTCCACATCACCAACAAACTAACATGGCAAGCGGTACCGAAGCACCAAGTCTAGGTCCAAGAGGCTTCAAAACAGCTTCTACCCCCAAGCCATAAGATTCCTGAACATCAAATCAAATGGCTACTATTTACATTGCCCCCCCCACCCCTTTTTTTACGCTGCTGCTACTCTCTGTTATTATCTATGCAGAGTCACTTTAATAACTCTACCTACATGCACATATTACCTCGACTAACCGGGGCCCTCCCACATTGACTTTGTACCGGTACCCCCTATTTATAGCCTCGCTATTGTTATTTTACTGCTGCTATTTTATTATTTCTTACTTTTATTTCTTACTTTTTTTGGGGTATTTTTCTTAAACTGCATTGTTGGTTAAGGGCTTGTGAGTAAGCATTCACTGTGAGGTCTACACCTGTTGTATTGGGCACGTGACAAATAACATTGATTTGATTTGAAAAACTATCTTTGGGTATTAGTTTCATTTGTCCATTGTTGATATTGTCTTAAAAAATGTTGCAATCAAGTTTTGAAGATATATGACTTTCAAAATACAGAAATACAGCAAAATGCATCATAACGGCTGTATTTCTGTATTTTGAAAGTTATATAGTGTTGAAGTGGGAAGTTTACATACACCTTAGCCAAATACATTTACACTCAGTTTTTCACAATTCCTGACATTTAATCCTAGTAAAGATTCCCTGCTTTTTCAGTTCTGCCCATACATTTTCTATAAGATTGAGCTCAGGGCTTTGTGATGGCCACTCCAATACCTTGACTTTGTTGCTTGGGGTCGTTATCCATTTGGAAGACCCATTTGCGACCAAGCTTTAACATGTCTTGAGATGTTGCTTCAATATATCCACATAATTTTCCTGCCTCATGATGCCATCTAGGCTGGGATCCATTCCGTTGTCCTGGGTGGAAGGCAGAACACAAGATCCACTTCGGGAAAGTCATATTCCTGGTCGTACTGATGGTGAGTTGACGTTGCTCTTATATTCAGTAGTTCTTCCCGACTGTATGTAATGAAACCTAAGATTACCTGGGGTACCAATGTAAGAAATAACACGTAAAAAAACAAAAAACTGCATAGTTTCCTAGGAACGCGAAGTGAGGCGGCCATCAGGATGCATGTTGGATGTTGGCGCCGGATGCATGTTGGATGTCGGCGCCAGATGCATGTTGGATGTCGGCGCAGGACGCATGTTGGATGTCGGCGCAGGATGCATGTTGGATGTCGGCGCAGGATGCATGTTGGATGTCGGAGCAGGATGCATGTTGGATGTCGGCGCAGGATGCATGTTGGATGTCGGCGCAGGTTGCATGTTGGATGTCGGCGCAGGATGCATGTTGGATGTCGGCCCCGGATGCATGTTGGATGTCGGCCCCGGATGCATGTTGGATGTCGGTGCAGGATGCATGTTGGATGTCGGCCCCGGATGCATGTTGGATGTCGGTGCAGGATGCATGTTGGATGTCGGTGCAGGATGCATGTTGGATGTCGGCGCAGGATGCATGTTGGATGTCGGAGCAGGATGCATGTTGGATGTCGGAGCAGGATGCATGTTGGATGTCGGAGCAGGATGCATGTTGGATGTCGGAGCAGGATGCATGTTGGATGTCGGAGCAGGATGCATGTTGGATGTCGGTGCAGGATGCATGTTGGATGTCGGAGCAGGATGCATGTTGGATGTCGGTGCAGGATGCATGTTGGATGTCGGAGCAGGATGCATGTTGGATGTCGGTGCAGGATGCATGTTGGATGTCGGTGCAGGATGCATGTTGGATGTCGGTGCAGGATGCATGTTGGATGTCGGTGCAGGATGCATGTTGGATGTCGGTGCAGGATGCATGTTGGATGTCGGTGCAGGATGCATGTTGGATGTCGGTGCAGGATGCATGTTGGATGTCGGCGCAGGATGCATGTTGGATGTCGGCGCAGGATGCATTTTGGATGCATTTGCTGTTTGTTTTGGTTGTGTTTCAGATTATTCTGTGACCAAACAAAATTAATGGTAAATTATATATTGTGACATTTTGGAGTCACTTTTATTGCAAATAAGAATAGAATATGTTTCTAAACACTTCTACATTCATTTGGCTGCTACTATAATTACAGATAGTCCTGAATGAATCGTGGATAATGATGAGTGAGAAAGTTTCAGACGGACAAATATCATACCCCCCCAAAAATGCTTGGGGGTTTGATATTTATGCATCTTCATTTCAAATCCAAAATGCTGGAGTACAGAACCAAAAAACAACTAAAAGAACACTGTACATGCCTGAAGTCTACTTCTGTCTCCAACCTGAGGTTTTGATCAAGTGGAAATTGTGGAAGAGTGAAAGACCGCATGTAACCCCTAAACCCCTGATGTTCTTCACATCAATGAGGAGATAATGTTTTTAGGAGAAGCTGAAACAGAAATACTGATTCATCATGTTCCAAGTACATATGATATGGCATGTTTGGCAGAGCCTCTGCTAAAATCAAAACGGATGTTCCCATCTCCTCTTATCAAAAATGCAATTTCCTTACTGATCCCCAGCTGCTTTTTGGTAATGAAAGACTTTCTATAGAGAAAAGAGGAAAAGGGTATGTGGCAGAATCCTTAGAGACAAACTAAAAAAAGCTACAGACCCACTCAGAACAGATCTCAAGTAATGATGAAGCAGATAAGAAGAACGTGTGTGAATATAAGAAAGATTACAATAAAGTCTATATCTAGGCCAAGTTGTTTTACTGTAAATAAAGTAAAAGGAGAAAAAATGTCCTATCTACAAACCGCAATGACACAGAGATTACACACTATAGTCAAAGGTGCAACAGTATAGAAAGAAAATAGATCATGGAGATATGGAGGTAGGAACAGTAACCCTTACATATTGCAGTTTGCCATCAATCTTGTACCAGTGTGTTCAAGCATTGCAGGGTTCAAATGATCTTCATGAGCAGAACAGCGAGCATGGCTGGAATGATGGCTGTGGCCATAGATTTGCCATTAGCTCAGCGAGGGATAATCACTCACATCATATTGTGACTATTATGACAAACTGAAGAAAGGACTGCAGTTACAGCTACTTACAATTCAATTAGTCTGTTAGTTTCAAGGAAATCTATTGTCGATTATAAACTGGGGAGCAATGCTTTCCTCTCAATCATATTACAGCATATCATGAATAATCTGCACTGCACAACTGGTGACAGAGTGAAAAGCTTCCTGCTACAATGTTCAGAGGACTCTATTAACCTTCTAAGAACAAGTTTCCCACTGGGCACAAACGTCATTTCAATGTCTAGTTTTGATTTCATTTTGTTTGTGTTGTCAACTAATGTCAATTCAACGCAAAATCAACAGAACATTTCACCATGTCTTTGGATTTAGGTTAAAAGTTGTGTGAAAAAAAAACTAAATTCCATTATGTGGATGGCTTATTGCAAATTCAATCAGTTTTCCACGTTGATGCAACAACATCACATAGATTTTTTGTTGTTAAAATGACGTGGAAACAATGTCGAATCAATAAGTGTTTGCCCAGTCGGTTATGAGCTCTTGAAATAATCTCTGTCTCTCTCTCTTTATGTCTGTCTCTCTCTCTCTCTATGTATGTCTCTCTATCTGTCTCTCTCTCTCTCTATGTATGTCTCTCTATCTGTCTCTCTCTCTCTATGTATGTCTCTCTATCTCTCTCTCTCCCTCTATGTATGTCTCTCTATCTGTCTCTCTCTCTCTATGTATGTCTCTCTATCTGTCTGTCTCTCTCTCTCTCTCTATGTCTGTCTCTCTATCTGTCTCTCTCTCTCTATGTATGTCTCTCTATCTGTCTCTCTCTCTCTCTCTATGTATGTCTGTCTCTCTATCTGTCTCTCTCTCTCTATGTCTGTCTCTCTCTATGTATGTCTCTCTATCTGTCTCTCTCTCTCTATGTATGTCTCTCTCTCTCTCTATGTATGTCTCTCTATCTGTCTCTCTCTCTCTATGTCTGTCTCTCTATCTGTCTCTCTCTCTCTATGTCTGTCTCTCTATCTGTCTCTCTCTCTCTATGTATGTCTCTCTATCTGTCTCTCTCCCTCTATGTCTGTCTCTCTATCTGTCTCTCTCTCTCTCTATGTATGTCTCTCTGTCTCTCTCTCTCTCTCTATGTATGTCTCTTATCTGTCTCTCTCTCTCTCTATGTCTGTCTCTCTATCTGTCTCTCTCTCTCTATGTATGTCTCTCTATGTATGTCTCTCTATCTGTCTCTCTCCCTCTGTCTGTCTCTCCATCTGTCTCTCTCCCTCTGTCTGTCTCTCCATCTGTCTCTCTCCCTCTGTCTGTCTCTCCATCTGTCTCTCTCCCTCTGTCTGTCTCTCCATCTGTCTCTCTCTCTCTCTCTATGTATGTCTGTCTCTCTGTCTCTCTCTCTCTATGTCTGTCTCTCTCTCTGTATGTCTCTCTATCTGTCTCTCTCTCTCTATGTATGTCTCTCTATCTGTCTCTCTCTCTCTCTATGTATGTCTCTCTATGTCTCTCTCTCTATGTATGTATCTCTCTCTCTCTATGTATGTCTCTCTATATCTCTCTCTCTCTCTCTCTCTCTCTCTCTCTCTCTCTCTCTCTCTCTCTCTCTCTCTCTCTCTCTCTCTCTCTCTCTCTCTCTCTCTCTCTCTCTCTCTCTCTCTCTCTCTCTCTCTCTCTCTCTCTCTCTCTCTCTTCTCTCTCTCTCTCTCTCTCTCTCTCTCTCTCTCTCTCTCTCTCTCTCTCTCTCTCTCTCTCCTCTCTCTCTCTCCTCTCTCTCTCTCTCTCTCTCTCTCTCTCTCTCTCTCTCTCTCTCTCTCTCTCTCTCTCTCTCTCGTCGAATCAATAAGTGTTTGCCCAGTCGGTTATGAGCTCTTGAAATAATCTCTGTCTCTCTCTCTTTCTCTTTCTTTATGTCTGTGTCTCTCTCTCTCTCTATCTGTCTCTCTCTCTCCCTCTCTCTATGTATGTCTCTCTATCTGTCTCTCTCCCTCTATGTATGTCTCTCTCTCTCTCTCTCTCTCTCTCTCTCTCTCTCTCTCTGTCTCTCTCCCTCTATGTATGTCTCTCTATCTGTCTCTCTCCCTCTATGTATGTCTCTCTGTCTCTCTCTCTCTCTCTATGTATGTCTCTCTCCCTCTGTCTCTCTCTCTCTCTATGTCTGTCTCTCTATCTGTCTCTCTCTATGTATGTCTCTCTATCTGTCTCTCTCTATGTATGTCTCTCTGTCTCTCTCTCTCTCTCTCTATGTATGTCTGTCTCTCTATCTGTCTCTCTCTCTCTATGTATGTCTCTCTGTCTCTCTCCCTCTATGTCTGTCTCTCTATCTGTCTCTCTCTCTCTATCTGTCTCTCTCTCTATATATATATATGTCTCTCTATCTGTCTCTCTCTCTCTATGTATGTCTCTATCTGTCTCTCTCTCTCTATGTATGTCTCTCTATCTGTCTCTCTCTCTCTATGTCTGTCTCTCTATGTATGTCTCTCTATCTGTCTCTCTCTCTCTATGTATGTCTCTCTATCTGTCTCTCTCCCTCTATGTCTGTCTCTCTATCTGTCTCTCTCTCTCTATGTATGTCTCTCTCCCTCTGTCTGTCTCTCTCTCTCTCTCTATGTATGTCTCTCTATCTGTCTCTCTCTCTCTATGTATGTCTCTTTATCTGTCTCTCTCTCTCTATGTATGTCTCTCTATCTGTCTCTCTCTCTCTCTATGTCTGTCTCTCTCTCTGTCTCTCTCTCTCTCTCTTCTGTCTCTCTATTTGTCTCTCTCCCTTATGTTGCATCTCTCTTTACTCATTGAAGCAACTGCTAATTGAGGTGAATCAGTAAATTAGCAGATGCAATTGCGACATGGCTGGTATGTGATCTGGATAGGTTTCTACTATACAGAGCTGAGCTCCCTCTCCTAACACCTGGGCTGGTTCAAAACATACTGCCACTGTGTGTCCCAAATGGCACCCTATTATTTTGGTCAGAGCCCTGGTCAAAGGTAGTGCACTATAAAGGGAATAGAGAGTCATTTGGGACACAGACTCTGTGTTTCAGTCAGCAGCCAGTGGCATAAGCGCATGTTACTCTAGCTAAATGTTTTATTCAAGTGCATTGGGTAGTCTCCCTACATGTTTAGTTGTTGTTGGTATTTATAGGATCACATCTCATAGCTGTTGTGTACTTATTGTACCTGCCAGGTAGGACATTAGCCTCCCTTCTGTAAGGCAGGTGGTGAGGGAGATTCTTAAAATGGCATTGTTTTCATTATAAAACTAATTTCAGTTTTACCTAAATGACATTATTGGAAAGCCTGGTAAAAGTAACCTCATCCTCAGACTGCGAGAGAGAGCCGACTGGGTGAACGAGACTAAGTAGTAAGACCATAACTTGGCCTTATTGTATGCAATGTAATTCTGTCTCTCTGGTGTTCAGTTCCTGAGATTACGGTCCAATCATCAGCCAACCAGCAGTGACTGTATAAGACAAATGAGACTAACCTCAATAACTTATGTGACCTTGACATCATGGTTTTAATTACCTCCATAACAAATCATTGCACCCCTATAACAAAATCATCATTGTTGGGCACTGCGAAAAGAGACATTGGGCACCACCAAGAGTCATGTATAATTTGAATACTGCTTGACTTACTGAAACTGGATAATAAAGGCCTACAATGGGTATTTTATTATCATTCAGCTCACGAATATGACCAATTTACGTCACCTCTCCAGAGTCGAGTCAAGGTTAATATATAATGGAACAGTCATGAAATATTAAATCAATTCAAAAAGCATAGCTAACGCAGTCAGAGAAAGCATAGCTAACGCAGTCAGAGAAAGCATAGCTAACGCAGTCAGAGAAAGCATAGCTAACGCAGTCAGAGAGAGCATAGCTAACGCAGTCAGAGAAAGCATAGCTAACGCAGTCAGAGAAAGCATAGCTAACGCAGTCAGAGAGAGCATAGCTAACGCAGTCAGAGAGAGCATAGCTAACGCAGTCAGAGAGAGCATAGCTAACGCAGTCAGAGAGAGCATAGCTAACGCAGTCAGAGAGAGCATAGCTAACGCAGTCAGAGAGAGCATAGCTAACGCAGTCAGAGAGAGCATAGCTAACGCAGTCAGAGAGAGCATAGCTAACGCAGTCAGAGAGAGCATAGCTAACGCAGTCAGAGAGAGCATAGCTAACGCAGTCAGAGAGAGCATAGCTAACGCAGTCAGAGAGAGCATAGCTAACGCAGTCAGAGAGAGCATAGCTAACGCAGTCAGAGAGAGCATAGCTAACGCAGTCAGAGAGAGCATAGCTAACGCAGTCAGAGAAAGCATAGCTAACGCAGTCAGAGAGAGCATAGCTGACGCAGTCAGAGAAAGCATAGCTAACGCAGTCAGAGAAAGCATAGCTAACGCAGTCAGAGAGAGCATAGCTAACGCAGTCAGAGAGAGCATAGCTAACGCAGTCAGAGAGAGCATAGCTAACGCAGTCAGAGAGAGCATAGCTAACGCAGTCAGAGAGAGCATAGCTAACGCAGTCAGAGAGAGCATAGCTAACGCAGTCAGAGAAAGCATAGCTAACGCAGTCAGAGAAAGCATAGCTAACGCAGTCAGAGAGAGCATAGCTAACGCAGTCAGAGAAAGCATAGCTAACGCAGTCAGAGAAAGCATAGCTAACGCAGTCAGAGAGGGCATTGCTAACGCAGTCAGAGAAAGCATGTCTAACGCAGTCAGAGAAAGCATAGCTAACGCAGTCAGAGAGAGCATAGCTAACGCAGTCAGAGAGAGCATGTCTAACGCAGTCAGAGAGAGCATAGCTGATGCAGTCAGAGAGAGCATAGCTGACGCAGTCAGAGAGAGCATAGCTGACGCAGTCAGAGAAAGCATAGCTAACGCAGTCAGAGAGAGCATAGCTGACGCAGTCAGAGAAAGCATAGCTAACGCAGTCAGAGAAAGCATAGCTGACGCAGTCAGAGAAAGCATAGCTAACGCAGTCAGAGAAAGCATAGCTAACGCAGTCAGAGAGAGCATAGCTAACGCAGTCAGAGAGAGCATAGCTAACGCAGTCAGAGAGAGCATAGCTAACGCAGTCAGAGAGAGCATAGCTAACGCAGTCAGAGAGAGCATAGCTAACGCAGTCAGAGAGAGCATAGCTAACGCAGTCAGAGAAAGCGTAGCTAACGCAGTCAGAGAAAGCCTTATGATGAATACAAAACTAGGATGGGTCTGACTGGGTCACTCTAAAGAAAACTCACCAGTTGCTCATCAATCTTTTATCACTCTACTTTCAGGAAATTTGGACAAAATCAGGCAGGGTCTACATCCCAAATGGCACCCTATATTCCTTACATAGTGTACTACTTTTGACCAGATCCCCAGTGGCCCTGGTCAAACGTAGTGCACTATTTAGGGAATTGGGTGTCTTTTGTGACACACAACCCATGCTGTCCAAAGCCCATTGCTTCATGTGTTGTTGTTGAGGAATTCACTATAACACTGGACAGCACACAATCTGTCATGCGATCGTTATCTAATTAAATTCATTAGACCAAAGATGGGCCCAAGTACTTCACACATAGTCATGTTTTCAAGATATGTTTTGTTTTTACCTATACCTCAAACACATTCATTCAACAGAAACATTTACTTAGGATTCAACCATCTCAATCACCTTCCACTACCCCTTGTCACCTTCTTCCTCACCTACCATAAGACTTATCAAGGTGCAATGGAAGGTGATTTAGAAGGTGGAAAGCTGAATTTCATTATAAAGGTGAACCAAATGTAGTCTACACGGAACTTTTCATATTTCATTAAATGCACTGAAACATGAAGAATAGACTATCAATTTCCATAATCAACAGAACACATCTCCCTGGGGAATGCTATATAGTGGCCTTGATACACTGTATTCATTTCAATTGTATCAATGTGTGCATTGGTGTTTTAGTAAGCAGGGGTGGACTGGCCATCTGGCAGGGTCGATGCCAGGGTTGATTTCTGGTCCCGGTCCGCCCCTGTCAGTAAGGTATTGAACCCCATGGTGATCAACTGGATATCAACCAGGTATAATGAAAATGCAGGTAAAACAGTTATAACACCTTCATTACAACATTCATTTAACTGTATCACCTGCATGTTAGCGTTTTTCATAATTAATCTTGTTCTGCAGGCAGCTCTGCAGTAGTCACTAGCTGGCACAACCATAAAGTCATAGAATCTAATTTTAAACATAACCCTAACCACAATGCCAACCCTAACGCCTAACCTTAAAATAAGCCCAAAAGGCTATTTTTTGTTTTCATACATTTTTACAATATAGCCAATTTTGACTTTGCAGCTGGCCTATCTTAGAGGAACTCGCTCAGTTCTGCCTCCAGGACAAGACTCATGACAATAAACGTCGACCTGCGTATCAACTCGTACGTCCTGTTTTACTTCTGGAAAGTCCAGTTTTACTTTTATAATACACGAATTCATACTGTTAAATATTTGTGTGGACAACAATAGTCCAACTAATAGCCTACTAATAATAGCCTACCCACTAACAATGTCATGTTCCTTGAATGCATGCTTGGCAACAAAGATTGATCAGCGTTTGAGTCTCTCAGGAACTGAAAAGGGTTTACCCAAATAATTTAATATGCTCAATATATGTGATTAACGAGGTCCAAATCTAAGTTTGGCGCGCGCTTTTCCCGTCGTTAATGGTCAGGATGACCGTATCACACCTTACATGTGTCAAAATAATTTACAATGAACGTACTCAGACAACATCGACAAAACACGTCACACCGTTTGACAAACATCTCAGAGGACACGGGTTGCTTTTTATTCTGATAGACTACTGAACTGTAACATCACGCATTCCAACAGATTGTCAAGAAGAGCCAGCGGGCTATTGCGCGCATGCATCGTTTTACATGATTTAGGTTGAGACGTTGATTTATGCGACCTGATAACCTCATAAGATTTGACACCGGAGGAGACATGGTAGGCTATATAAAAGGCTATATAAAAAATATTGAACCGAGCACCTTACCTTTCCCTCTCGTTTCTTTCGCCATCCCAACCTCTACGTCTCTACCAAGGTAGGTGCGGAGACACCGGGGTGTAATTTTGTCATATAGTTTTAACCTAGTGGGCGCTCCCTCCCTCGTCTCCGCAACTTGCCGCCAGCCAGGCAGAAGATAGGTAGCCCAGAGGCAGTGAGGATGCGCTTTTTCTCTCGGCTTGAATTCTGCAGCTGAGATCCTCGGGCTCATCGGTGACAAGACCCACATCCAGCGGATCTGCCTCTTGTACTGAACACACTTTCAGTTTTTGTATCTGTGCAGACTTTGCTACTGCCCTCCCCTCCACTACCGTCACATCAGTAGAAATGTTTCAAGGACCAGTGTTAGACTGCCTCCAGTGGCTCGCTGGTGTGCCACCCAAGGGCGTCCGTTGTATGAATTGGCTCTGCCTCCTGCAGTTGGGTTTCCAATAAAATAAATTAGTCGACATTGATGCAAAATGATTTGCATGGGATGCACTTCTAACCATGGACGTGAGGTCTAGTTGACGTGAGGTCTAGAAATAAATATAGCCCAATTGGAAAACGACACATGTACAAAATCGCACTCCTGCCTATTCAACTAGGTAGTTACAACTGTTATGATTGTAGAGTAAAATAATACAGATAAGATAACCTATAAGCCTATAAACAACAGACTGAGGTTAATGTTTCAGTATGTTGAACCATAAGTATGCTGCACGCAGCAGACATGACAAATAGCTTGACAAAGACTCTTTATTGACCTTAAAGACATGATGATGATAATGACTGTCTCCAAGCCACAGATGGGGGCCTAAAAAGGGCAAGGACCGAATCTCACCTTGTCATCACGCTAGCTTTATTTCCTGCAGCCTTGGCTCCTCCACAGTGTTAGGTCAGAGACCCAGCTATAAAACATACTGGAACCAGAGTTCAACAGCATAGCATCACGGTACATTCCTCATGGTCCAAAGACGGCTCACATCACATCTTAGGCTTTGTGCGGAGTGGACTGTTGCATTTAAGAGAAACTGTTATTAGCCACATGGATCAGATGCATGCATTAATGGCCTGCATGATGAGGGATGTAGGTTACGTCCCAAATGGCACCCTATTCCCTCAAAGTGCACCATAGTGTGCACCATAGTGCAATTTTGCCCTAGTCTGGTCAAAAGTAGTGCACTATAAGGGCAAAGGGTGCCATTTTGGATTCTGTCAAACTGTTATTAGACACATGGATAATCAGATAAGTTAATGAATGCATTGCCGTTAGGGATGTAGCCTATTGTATGTGAACTGGAGAAACAGCACAGTAAGGCTGGCTGGCCTGCTTCTGACATTCAGTGCCTAATCCATGATGTTTTATAGATTTCCCTGCTCTGACATTGTCAACAATCTTGGGCTAACTCGTCTATCAAACAATATGCTATATTAATTTAGATCACTGTCATATCTATCAAATAATGAGATATGACAGTGATCTAAATTATTATATCTATCAAACCAAATCTATTCATTTAGAGTAGACCACTTTGAATATGCTGAAACCTGCTGTCTATATGTGAAGAGCCCATTCAGATAAAAATAGTATCATATTCACCCCTACATGTATAGAAATCGTATTACCAAAGGACACCCATGTTCCCAACCCTTTCAACAGAAAACAAGATATTGTACTATAACACAAAAACTCAAAGTAGATTCCCAACCTGAAAATCTCATTGTAGATTCCCAACCTGAATACAACCTAAAAAAAATCATTGTAGATTCCCAACTGAATACAACCTGAAAAACTCATTGTAGATTCCCAACCTGAACCATCTACCAAGCTCAGTGGGAAACATGGGAGAGCAGTGATTTGTTGATGTCTGTTGTTGTGCACAGCAGTGCAGATATATAGTTATACCCTCGTTCTATCCTCTAGCTAGCACATGACCACAGAACAGGTCATAGCCTGGGATCAGAGCAGCACCAGCATCACTCTATCTGCAGCTCTGCACCCTGGTGCCATTTAATGACTATCGATGGACCCAAATGCCTGAAGCTGAGCCATCTCCCTCCAATCTGAGTACTGGCCTGGCCACAGACACGCTGTATCACCTAACCCTATGAGGGCCCAGGATATTTCAACCAGTCAGGATGACCAATGACAAAATACTTCTGGCTCAAGACACTGTATTGTGATTCTAGCAGGAGAGTAAAAGAAAAACAGCCAGCAGGGCCAGAAAGACAGCGAGAGATAGCATTGATTACACCCAATGGCCTCACTCACAAGAAAAAAAAGGTCATTCAATTTAGGCAGAATAACTTTTTTCTTTAGAAGCAATCTCATCCTATGCCAAGGCAGTGTGCCAAGTCTACAACAGGCTCTACTTTGAGCTGCCCCACCCCCCAATCATAAAAAAAACTCAGCACTTGTGGCTGAGTGGAAGCAAGTCCCTGCAGCATGTCCCAACATCTCGTGGAAAGAATTCTCAGAAGAGTGTAGCCTGTTATAGCAGCAAAGGGGGGGGACCAACTCCATATTAATGGCCATGATTTTGGAATGAGATGTTCGGCGAGCAGGTGACCACATACATTTGGTCATGTAGTGTACACTGAGTGTACAAAACATTAGGAACACCTTTCCATGATATAGACTGACCAGGTCTATAAGCTATCCCTTATTGATGAACCTGTTAAAGCCACTTCAATCTGTGTAGATGAAGGGCAGGAGACAGGTTAAAGAAGGTTTGTTAAGCCTCTAGACAACTGAGAAATGGATTGTGTATTTGTGCCATTCAGAGGGTTAATGGGCAAGACAAAATATTTAACGCCTTTGAACAGGGTATGGTAGTAGGTGCCAGGCACACCAGTTTAGGTATGTCAAGAACTGCAATGCTGCCGGGTTTTTCCCGCTCAACAGTTCAAGAGTGGTCCACCACCCAAAGGACATCCAGCCAACTTGGCACAATTGTGGGAAGCAATGGAGTCAACATGGGCCAGCATCCCTGTGGAACACTTTCACCACCTTGTACAGTATATGCTCCAACAAATTGAGGCTGTTCTGAGGGCAAAAGGGGTGCAATTCAATATTAGAAAGCTGTTCCTAATGTTATGTACACTCAGTGTATATCCACGTATCCAGATACCTGAGAAAGCACCTGGTCTCAGCACTTCCATGTATGTACCAGCCTGTCATAAGAGACATGGGGCTGCTGCAGAGTGAGGGCCAGTGGGTTCTAGCAGAAAAGAAGCCAAGAGATGACCCCATGTGTAGATCATCTACTAACAACAATGAACTTTGCACCTCAAATCTGAAATAAGACTCTGGACCTTTTGCCTTTTAGCTATCCACACAAAGACTTAGCTTTCAATACATCTTAATTCTACTAACCATGAGTCAGCAAGGATAATGACACAGCAAGGATAAGTGTTTCACATTTGATAGCTGCCAATGCTATGAGATTACCCACTGCGTTGTGGGGGAAACAAGGTTGTTTCTCTCTCGTTTCTGAAGCAGAGAATTTATAGGTCAGACTATCTGATGACATCAGGGAGATTACTGCCCAGGGAGGGCACATACTGTGCTGATCAATTTCTCAACTGGAGCAGCTGCATTCCTCTCTCATATCCACACCCAGAGCATGGATCTAACTACTACAATCTCTTCAGTAGTTGTTCAGAGAAGGAGAATATCACTGGTTCTGTAAATATCTAAATAGTACTATAGAGAGAACATTTGTCTTACTTGGTTGAAGATCATATCCAATTTTCTAAGAATTGTGAAAATTTCCAGCCATTAGCTGAACTGTCCCTGAGTGAAACCTAAAATGATTCTATCCAGCCTGAAAGGGCATTGTTGCCTCAAAATACGTCACTGTGTGTACCACATAATTCATATTACCATGACTACTAGTCAATACTCACAGTCACATGAATTCTGTCTTTGACAAGGATAATTATGCTGGCTAACATACTGTAGGGACAGGCCCTTTTCACCATTAGAACAGTGGAAAAGGAGACACAGCTCTATATCTGATGGCTGTATTGATAAAGCAAGATACATCTAATTTTTTAAAATGATGTTATAATACTAACATCATTAAGATTATCAAGGTTATCAATACCTCATTTTGACTAAATAAATCAACCTCTGCATATTATACCAGAAAAAAAGGTATTACCAAATAAACTTTTGGGCATCAATATAAAACAGTCTGCTATGAATGTGTCAGAAAACATCACAAAAATAAAATATATCAAAGCACCACAAAACCAATTTCATTGTGTTATGTGTTCTGTGTTCTGTGTTCTGTGTTATGTGTTATGTGTTATGTGTTATGTGTTATGTGTTATGTGTTCTGTGTTCTGTGTTCTGTGTTCTGTGTTATGTGTTATGTGTTCTGTGTTATGTGTTATGTGTTATGTGTTCTGTGTTCTGTGTTCTGTGTTATGTGTTATGTGTTATGTGTTCTGTGTTCTGTGTTCTGTGTTCTGTGTTATGTGTTCTGTGTTCTGTGTTCTGTGTTATGTGTTCTGTGTTCTGTGTTATGTGTTATGTGTTCTGTGTTCTGTGTTATGTGTTATGTGTTATGTGTTCTGTGTTATGTGCAAAACAGATCAGAATAGATCATAGACAGATCTTGTTGTTCTGTTTGTTAATTGTGTTGAAAATACATTTCTGTGTTGAGTCTGTGTTGGTTGTCTGGGGCGGGAGGTGACACACTCAAAACTAAAGTATCAATAGACAGCATTCAGCACCATGAAAATGAAAAATAATTTGAAATTAGCCACCCTGACTCTCACAGACGAACAATATATTTTTCAATTTCAAGTATTCTTCAATTCAAAAACTCCTATTATAAGGATGCTATGGCCCCTAGATTCCAATTTGTGCCGAACTCTGGGACGAAACAGAACTGTGAGAGTGAGTCATGTGTATGTGCATAAGCCTATATAAAACCTGCATGTATTCTGACACCCACACAAAACACAGTTGGCGGAGAGAAAGAGGGTCTGATTCAGAGTGAGCTATTCACTCAGTCACTCTCTGTCCCTTGTCACAGTCAGGTCCGCTCGGGGCCAACTCAACATCTGGATGTGTCTCTGTCCTCCTTCACAGCTGCTTTCTCTCCAGAGCCTGACAACATACTCCACACCAGTAAAGGCTCCCTCATCCAATGTTCACTCGTGATATATGCATTCTTATTGAATTTAAATCACTAATTTGGCAAACATACAGTATTTGGTGCATGCATTGGCAAGTGAATCACACAATTTCAATGATTGCAATATGCTATCCGGATTTCCTATTAAATCAATGAATGGTGACCTTGGCTTGCTGCACCCCTATTGTTAATTCCCCAAACAATTAATTTACTTCTATGTTTCAATGTGGAAATGGAAAGAGTGAGTAATCCTGTGGGAGAAGTTTATAAATGGAAAGAGAGGAGACCCTCTGTAATGTCGTAATGTTCTCTCTAAGCTTATCAAAACCAACTTTCCCAGTGAAATTCACCCATCCCTCTGGAAGAACGACAGAAAGGAACCTGCCAAATAGGAATAATCTGCATTGCTTTAGTTCCATTCTATTCTGAATGTTGTCACATCAATGCAATCAGGATGTTTTTCCCCCCAAAAATGAACTTGTTTTATACAGTGCCTTGCGAAAGTATTCGGCCCCCTTGAACTTTGCGACCTTTTGCCACATTTCAGGCTTCAAACATAAAGATATAAAACTGTATTTTTTTGTGAAGAATCAACAACAAGTGGGACACAATCATGAAGTGGAACGACATTTATTGGATATTTCAAACTTTTTTAACAAATCAAAAACTGAAAAATTGGGCGTGCAAAATTATTCAGCCCCCTTAAATTAATACTTTGTAGCGCCACCTTTTGCTGCGATTACAGCTGTAAGTCGCTTGGGGTATGTCTCTATCAGTTTTGCACATCGAGAGACTAACATTTTTTCCCATTCCTCCTTGCAAAACAGCTCGAGCTCAGTGAGGTTGGATGGAGAGCATTTGTGAACAGCAGTTTTCAGTTCTTTCCACAGATTCTCGATTGGATTCAGGTCTGGACTTTGACTTTGCCATTCTAACACCTGGATATGTTTATTTTTGAACCATTCCATTGTAGATTTTGCTTTATGTTTTGGATCATTGTCTTGTTGGAAGACAAATCTCCGTCCCAGTCTCAGGTCTTTTGCAAACTCCATCAGGTTTTCTTCCAGAATGGTCCTGTATTTGGCTCCATCCATCTTCCCATCAATTTGAACCATCTTCCCTGTCCCTGCTGAAGAAAAGCAGGCCCAAACCATGATGCTGCCACCACCATGTTTGACAGTGGGGATGGTGTGTTCAGAGTGAAGAGCTGTGTTGCTTTTACGCCAAACATAACGTTTTGCATTGTTGCCAAAAAGTTAAATTTTGGTTTCATCTAACCAGAGCACCTTCTTCCACATGTTTGGTGTGTCTCCCAGGTGGCTTGTGGCAAACTTTAAACAACACTTTTTATGGATATCTTTAAGAAATGGCTTTCTTCTTGCCACTCTTCCATAAAGGCCAGATTTGTGCAATATACGACTGATTGTTGTCCTATGGACAGAGTCTCCCACCTCAGCTGTAGATGTCTGCAGTTCATCCACAGTGATCATGGGCCTCTTGGCTGCATCTCTGATCAGTCTTCTCCTTGTATGAGCTGAAAGTTTAGAGGGATGGCCAGGTCTTAGTAGATTTGCAGTGGTCTGATACTCCTTCCATTTAAATACTATCGCTTGCACAGTGCTCCTTGGGATGTTTAAAGCTTGGGAAATCTTTTTGTATCCAAATCCAGCTTTAAACTTCTTCACAACAGTATCTCGGACCTGCCTGGTGTGTTCCTTGTTCGTCATGATGCTCTCTGCGCTTTTAACGGACCTCTGAGACTATCACAGTGCAGGTGCATTTATACGGAGACTTGATTACACACAGGTGGATTGTATTTATCCTCATTAGTCATTTAGGTCAACATTGGATCATTCAGAGATCCTCACTGAACTTCTGGAGAGAGTTTGCTGCACTGAAAGTAAAGGGGCTGAATAATTTTGCACGCCCAATTTTTCAGTTTTTGATTTGTTAAAAAAGTTTGAAATATCCAATAAATGTTGTTCCACTTTATGATTGTGTCCCACTTGTTGTTGATTCTTCACAAAAAAATACAGTTTTATATCTTTATGTTTGAAGCCTGAAATGTGGCAAAAGGTCGCAAAGTTCAAGGGGGCCGAATACTTTCGCAAGGCACTGTATAGTTCTTTCATCGTTTTAGTAAAACCGATGGATCACGCTGTATTTAACACACATAGATACATATATAACCATTAACCCAGTCTAAACTATAGTCTTAGCTGGCTAAACTCTGAAGAGTAGGCAAGCTCGTTCTGGGACACTGTGAAGTCCATGGAGAACAAGAGCACCTCCTCCCAGCTGCCCACTGCACTGAGGCTAGGTAACACGGTCACCACTGATAAATCCATGATTATCGAAAACTTCAATAAGCATTTCTCAACGGCTGGCCATGCCTTCCGCCTGGCTACTTCAACCTCGGCCAACAGCTCCGCCCCCCCCGCAGCTCCTCGCCCAAGCCTCTCCAGGTTCTCCTTTACCCAAATCCAGATAGCAGATGTTCTGAAAAAGCTGCAAACCTGGACCCGTACAAATCAGCTGGGCTTGACAATCTGGACCCTCTATTTCTGAAACTATCTGCCACCATTGTCGCAACCCCTATTACCAGCCTGTTCAACCTCTCTTTCATCTCGTCTGAGATCCCCAAGGATTGGAAAGCTGCCGCAGTCATCCCCCTCTTCAAAGGGGGAGACACCCTGGACCCAAACTGTTACAGACCTATATCCATCCTGCCCTGCCTATCTAAGGTCTTCGAAAGCCAAGTCAACAAACAGGTCACTGACCATCTCGAATCCCACCGTACCTTCTCCGCTGTGCAATCTGGTTTCCGAGCCGGTCATGGGTGCACCTCAGCCACACTCAAGGTACTAAACGATATCATAACCGCCATCGATAAAAGACAGTACTGTGCAGCCGTCTTCATCGACCTTGCCAAGGCTTTCGACTCTGTCAATCACCATATTCTTATCGGCAGACTCAGTAGCCTCGGTTTTTCGGATGACTGCCTTGCCTGGTTCACCAATTACTTTGCAGACAGAGTTCAGTGTGTCAAATCGGAGGGCATGCTGTCCGGTCCTCTGGCAGTCTCTATGGGGGTGCCACAGGGTTCAATTCTCGGGCCGACTCTTTTCTCTGTGTATATCAATGATGTTGCTCTTGCTGCGGGCGATTCCCTGATCCACCTCTACGCAGACGACACCATTCTATATACTTTCGGCCCGTCTTTGGACACTGTGCTATCTAACCTCCAAACAAGCTTCAATGCCATACAACACTCCTTCCGTGGCCTCCAACTGCTCTTAAACGCTAGTAAAACCAAATGCATGCTTTTCAACCGGTCGCTGCCTGCACCTGCATGCCCGACTAGCATCACCACCCTGGATGGTTCCGACCTAGAATATGTGGACGTCTATAAGTACCTAGGTGTCTGGCTAGACTGCAAACTCTCCTTCCAGACTCATATCAAACATCTCCAATCGAAAATCAAATCAAGAGTCGGCTTTCTATTCCGCAACAAAGCCTCCTTCACTCAAGCCGCCAAGCTTACCCTAGTAAAACTGACTATCCTACCGATCCTCGACTTCGGCGATGTCATCTACAAAATGGCTTCCAACACTCTACTCAGCAAACTGGATGCAGTCTATCACAGTGCCATCCGTTTTGTCACTAAAGCACCTTATACCACCCACCACTGCGACTTGTATGCTCTAGTCGGCTGGCCCTCGCTACATATTCGTCGCCAGACCCACTGGCTCCAGGTCATCTACAAGTCTATGCTAGGTAAAGCTCCGCCTTATCTCAGCTCACTGGTCACGATGGCAACACCCATCCGTAGCACGCGCTCCAGCAGGTGTATCTCACTGATCATCCCTAAAGCCAACACCTCATTTGGCCGCCTTTCGTTCCAGTACTCTGCTGCCTGTGACTGGAACGAATTGCAAAAATCGCTGAAGTTGGAGACTTTTATCTCCCTCACCAACTTCAAACATCAGCTATCTGAGCAGCTAACCGATCGCTGCAGCTGTACATAGTCTATTGGTAAATAGCCCACCCTTTTCACCTACCTCATCCCCATACTGTTTTTATTTATTTACTTTTCTGCTCTTCTGCACACCAATATCTCTACCTGTACATGACCATCTGATCATTTATCACTCCAGTGTTAATCTGCAAAATTGTAACTATTTGCCTACCTCCTCATGCCTTTTGCACACATTGTATATAGACCCCCCCTTTGTTTTCTACTGTGTTATTGACTTGTTAATTGTTTACTCCATGTGTAACTCTTTGTTGTATGCTCACACTGCTATGCTTTATCTTGGCCAGGTGGCAGTTGCAAATGAGAACATGTTCTCAACTAGCCTACCTGGTTAAATAAAGGTGAAATAAAAAAAATAAAAAAATACATTACCCGGTGGCCCAGGTGGGTGGAGTTCTGTTGGTACTGCGTTGAAATATCCACCTACCCAGTACACCGGGCGATGCAAACCGAACTTGTCCAATGTTCACGAAGAGGAAGAGCTTTATTGGCTGTCTAATGGTGGATCTGAAGCAGGACGGGATGTGATTGGCTTATTACCAACATCTGACTGATAGACAAGTTACACTGATGAGTGAGAATAGCAGGCTAATTGACGTTGCATTTCCCCCCACCTGTCCCTTGATACTGAAGCAATTGTGGTCATCCTGTCTGGGTTGGCGCCCCCCCTTGGGTTGTGCCATGGCGGAGATCTTTGTGGGCTATACTCAGCCTTGTCTCAGGATGGTAAGTTGGTGGTTGAAGGTATCCCTCTAGTGGTGTGGGGGCTGTGCTTTGGCAAAGTGGGTGGGGTTATATCCTTCCTGTTTGGCCCTGTCCGGGGGTGTCCTCGGATGGGGCCACAGTGTCTCCTGACCCCTCCTGTCTCAGCCTCCAGTATTTATGCTGCAGTAGTTTATGTGTCGGGGGGCTAGGGTCAGTTTGTTATATCTGGAGTACTTCTCCTGTCCTATTCGGTGTCCTGTGTGAATCTAAGTGTGCGTTCTCTAATTCTCTCCTTCTCTCTTTCTTTCTCTCTCTCGGAGGACCTGAGCCCTAGGACCATGCCCCAGGACTGCCTGGCATGATGACTCCTTGCTGTCCCCAGTCCACCTGGCCGTGCTGCTGCTCCAGTTTCAACTGTTCTGCCTTATTATTATTCGACCATGCTGGTCATTCATGAACATTTGAACATCTTGGCCATGTTCTGTTATAATCTCCACCCGGCACAGCCAGAAGAGGACTGGCCACCTCACATATGCTCTCTCTAATTCTCTCTTTCTTTCTCTCTCTCGGAGGACCTGAGCCCTAGGACCATGCCCCAGGACTACCTGACATGATGACTCCTTGCTGTCCCCAGTCCACCTGACCGTGCTGCTGCTCCAGTTTCAACTGTTCTGCCTTATTATTATTCGACCATGCTGGTCATTTATGAACATTTGAACATCTTGGCCATGTTCTGTTATAATCTCCACCCGGCACAGCCAGAAGAGGACTGGCCACCCCACATAGCCTGGTTCCTCTCTAGGTTTCTTCCTAGGTTTTGGCCTTTCTAGGGAGTTTTTCCTAGCCACCGTGCTTCTACACCTGCATTGCTTGCTGTTTGGGGTTTTAGGCTGGGTTTCTGTACAGCACTTTGAGATATCAGCTGATGTACGAAGGGCTATATAAATAAATTGGATTTGATTTCATTTGATTGGACTGGTCCCCCTGAAACTTCCCTTCCCAAAAAACTGAAAAATATGAGTTATTTTTTTCTGAACATACAAAATTCAGATGCATAGCTCAAGAGGATGGCATATGACTTTATCTCCTGTCATCTCTCACTCTCTAAAAGTAACGAGGCAACAATAGTAGTTCTCCCTTGGGCTGGTTTTCTAAGCTCACTTTTTTTGCAACAATTCACACTCCCACACACAGATATGGTGAGAGGAGAGAGAGGCATCTCCAAATGCCAGACCTGAGTATCTGTCCTTTGGTACCGTTAAGAACATTTGCCGTATTATTCAATTACATGTGCTTCTCTTTGAAATGTCTGAATATGATGCGTTTCTGATCACACTCAAATGCATTCAGTATGCTCATAAAGACAAGGGGGATTCTCTGCATTGCACCAAATTAAGAAAGATTTTAAATATGCACTCACACGCACCCCACAACTAGTCAAACACTGGACCTAATGTTTGAATAAGTAAAGAGCACTATGTTTGAGGAAGAGTTGTGTAGCCCTGGGCCATAATAATCCATCCTCCTACACACGGTGGCATTCAGGGACTAACTGGGTAGCAAATAAATCTGTTGAGATGGCTTAAGGAACAACCAACTGCAGATACAGTTGAAGTCGGAAGTTTACATACACTTAGATTGTCATTAAAATTCATTTATCAACCACTCCACACATTTCTTGTTAACAAACTATAGTTTTGGTAAATTGGTTAGGACATCTAGTTTGTACATGACATAAGTCATTTTTCCAACAACAGATTATTATTATTATTATTAACATACAGATTATTTCACATTTCCAGTGGGTAAGAAGTTTACATACACAAAGTTGACTGCGCCTTTTAAACAGCTTGGAAAATTCCAGAAAATGAAGTAATGGGTTTAGAAGCTTCTGATAGGCTAATTGACATAGTTTGAGTCAATTTGAGGTGTACCTGTGGATGTATTTCAAGGCCTACCTTCAAACTCAGTGCCTCTTTGCTTAACATCATGGGGAAATCTAAAGAAATCAGCCAAGACTTCAGAAAAAAAATTGTAGACGTCCACAAGTCTGGTTCATCCTTGGGAGCAATTTCCATATGCCTGAAGGTACCACGTTCATCTGTACAAACAATAGTACACAAGTATAAACACCATGGGACCACACAGCCGTCATACCGCTCAGGAAGGAAACGCGTTCTGTCTCCTAGAGATGAAAGTACTTTAGTGCGAAAAGTGCAAATCAATCCCAGAACAACAGCAAAGGACCTTGTGAAGATGCTGGAGGAAACAGGTACAAAAGTATCTATATCCACAGTAAAACGAGTCCTATATCGACATAACCTGAAAGGATGCTCAGCAAGCAAAAAGCCACTGCTCTAAAACCGCCATAAAAAGCCAGACTACGTTTTGCAACTGCACTGGGGGACAAAGATCGTACTTTTTGGAGAAATGTCCTCTGGTCTGAGGAAACAAAAATAGAACTGTTTGGCCATCATGACCATCGTAATGTTTGGAGGAGAATGGGGAGGCTTGCAAGCCGAAGAACACGGCAGTATCATGTTGTGGGGGTGTTTTGCTGCAGGAGGGACTGGTGCACTTCACAAAATAGATGGCATCATGAGGTTGGAAAATTATGTGGATATATTGAAGCAACATCTCAAGACATCAGTCAGGAAGTTAAAGCTTGGTCGCAAATGGGTCTTCCAAATGGACAACAACCCCAAGCAACCTTCCAAAGTTATGGCAAAATGTCTTAAGGACAACAAAGTCAAGGTATTGGAGTGGCCATCCCAAAGCCCTGACCTCGATCCTATAGAAAATGTGTGGGCAGAACTGAAAAAGCATGTGCGAGCAAGGAGGCCTACAAACCTGACTCAGTTACACCAGCTCTGTCAAGAGGAATGGAACAAAATTCACCCAACTTATTGTGGGAAGGTTGTAGAAGACTACCAGAAAAGTTTGACCCAAGTGAAACAATTTAAAGGCAATGCTACCAAATTAATTGAGTGTATGTAAACTTCTGACCCACTGGGAATGTGATGAAATAAATAAAAGCTTAAATAGACACTGTGGCGAGATGGAGAGACAGACATGGTGTTCAGGCTGTTGAGTTAGACAGACGGACGGACGGACGTCCGTCCGGTCTCCAAGAGGACAGTCTTGTGAGCGCAGAAGTGCTGACCGTCAATCTGGATAGTGACGTCCGTCAGGATATTTCTGCTGCGGAGGCGGTTGAAGCAGAGCAGAGCAGAGCAGAGCAGACAGACAGACAGACGAGCAGACAGACAGACAGACAGACAGACGAGCAGACAGACGAGCAGACAGACAGACAGACGAGCAGACAGACAGACAGACAGACAGACAGACAGACAGACAGACAGACAGACAGACAGACAGACAGACAGACAGACAGACAGACGCTTGGGTTCTGGATAGACAAAAACAGACAGGCAAACAGGATGCTCAGGCTGAATACCAGACTGATAGAGCTTCACCCTGTCTTTCATTACATTGTCCTCATCTCCATTCAGCCTGTTTGAATTAGGTACTTATGTCAATGGAAGTGAAAAAGCATCAGCCTGGAATATAACTGCTATTTATCAAGATAGGGGCCAGAACGTGCACACGCAAGAGAGAGACAGACACACACAGACAGACAGACAGAAAGAGAGGAGAGAGAGAGAGCTGGTAGTCCCATCCACCAAACTACCAGCTGTGAAACAGGGAAGAGACTCAGGGGGTATGCTAATTTGGTATAGAGCAGACATAAACCACTCTATTAAATTAGTCAAAACAGGATTTTTTTTTACATTTGACTAATTAATAACTAAATGATTTCAATAGAGAAAAATGTTCTCATGTGTGCTCTCTCTATCCCCCCAATAGAATCCCCATACTTTAACGATGACAGATTCTCCATCCTAGAGGGGGAGATCAACCATTTCCAGGCCCATGGACATGTACTAACAAGTCTGTGGCGACCTAAATGCCAGAACTGGACAAGAACCTGACACCCTCAGCACAAAGGGGGACAAACACCTACCTGGAGGTGACAACATTCCCTCCCCCATATGCCCCCCTAGACACAACTGCGACAACATAACCAACAAAAATGGGTCACAACTCCTGCAGCTCTGTCGCACGCTGGGTATGTACATAGTCAATGGTAGGCTTCGAGGGGACTCCTATGGTTGTACACAGATAGCTCATCTCTTGGCAGTAGTACTGTAACCTACTTTATCACTGACCTCAACCCAGAGTCTCTTAGAGCGTTCACAGTCAGCCCACTGACACCGCTATCAGACCACAGCAAAATCACAGTCTACTTGAACAAAGCTTTGCTCAATCATGAGGCATCATAGCTAAAGGAGCTGAATAATATTAAGAAATGCTATAGATGGAAGGAGTGTAGTGTGAGAATCTACCAAAAAACAATTACGCAACTACAAATTCAATCCCTTCTAGACAATTTCCTGGACAAAAGGTTTGACTGTAATAGTGAAGGTGTATATTTGACCTCACAGCTTCCATATCAAATCTAAAAACTTCAAGCAGACAAATAAATTAAATTAACAACAATAAAAAATGGTTTGAAGAAGAATGCAAAAACCTAAGAAAGAAATTGAGAAACCTATCCAACCAAAAACACAGAGACCCAGAAAACCTGAGCCTACAGCTTCGCTAAGGTGAATCACTAAAATAATACAGAAATACACTACGAAAAAAGGATCAGCACATCAGAAATCAGCTCAATGTAATTGAAGAATCTATAGAATCTAAACACTTCTGGGAAAATTGGAAAACTCTTAACAAACAACTACACAAAGAATTATCTATCCAAAACAGAGATGTATGGATAAACCACTTTGTCACGCCCTGACCATAGAGAGCCATTGTTTCTCTATGGTGTAGTAGGTAGTAGTGACTGGGGTGTTCTAGTTTATTATTTCTATGTGATGTTCTAGTTTATTATTTCTATGTGGCATTCTAGTTTTCATATTTATATGTTGGTGTGCTGGTAATCGTTGTCTCTAATGGGGGATCATATTTAGGTAGCCTTTTTCCACCTGTGTTTTGTGGGATACTGAATTTTGAGTTAGTGTATGTAGCACCGCTAGGTTCTTGTTTTATAATATAGATTATGTGGAACTGTGATCACGCTGCGCCTTGGTCCTTCTCTACAAACGATCGTGACAGAATATCCCACCACAGCAGGACCAAGCAGCGTGCTACAATGGGGAAAATAAGTTGGACCTGGGAGGAAATAATGGAAGGACAGGAGATCCTTCCTTGGCAGGAGTCAGAGGACGCAAGGAGAGAAGGGAGAACAGCAACGACGCCCATGTTCGCGGCCACAAGGAAAGCCCAAAGACAGCCTAAATCTTTTTGGGGGGGCACACTGGGTGGTCGGCGGAGCCGAGATGTGAACCAGTGACAACATGGGAGGTGGTCGGTCGACCCAGGGAGCGTGCCAGAGCCCGCCTGGGAGTCAATGGAACAGTGCGAGGAGGGATACCGGATAATGGAGTTGGCGACGAGTATGCGGCAACGCAGGAGTTTGGAGGAACGTGTTACCAGTCCGGTGCAATCTGTGCCGGTCCCACGCATCAGGCCTCCAGTGCGCCTCCCCAGTCCGGTACATCCTGTGCCTGCTCCTCGCACTTGCCCAGATGTACGCCTCCAAAGCCCAGTACGTCCTGTGCTAGCTCCTCGCACTCGCCGTGCGAAAGAGTGTCATTGAACCGGTACAATTGATGCAGGCTATACGCACCAGGTCTCCATCCTGTACCTGCTCGTCCGGTACCACCAGTGCCGGCCCCATGCAACAGGCTTCCTGCAACGATCTCCAGTCCAGTACTGTCACGCCCTGACCATAGAGGGCCATTGTTTCTCTATGGTGTAGTAGGTCAGGGTGTGACTGGGGTGTTCTAGTTTTCATAATTCTATGTTGGTGTGCTTGATATGGTTCCCAATTAGAGGCAGCTGGTAATCGTTGTCTCTAATTGGGGATCATATTTAGGTAGCCTTTTGTGGGATATTGAATTTTGTATTTTGAGTTAGTGTATGTAGCACCTCTGCAGTCACTGTTAGGTTCTTGTTTTATAGTTTAACTTTATAAATTATGTGGAACTGTAATCATGCTGCGCCTTGGTCCTTCTCTACAAACGATCATGACATCTTCAATCTTTTTGGCTCAAAAACAAACAGCAAAAACATATACAGAATCAATTCTTAAAGACTACCAGAACACGCTGGATTCTCTACTAAATCTGAATGAACTATAGGACAAAACACAAACCCTCCAACCCAAAAAGGCCTGTGGTGTTGATGGTACCCTACATGAAATGATAAAATATACAGACCACAAAATCCAACTGACTATACTTAAACTCTTTAACATCCTCAGCTCTGATCTTCCGCAATATTTGTAACCTAAGACTGATCACCCCAATCCACAAAAGTGGAGACAAATTTGAACCAAATAACTACAGTGGGATACGAGTCAAAAGCAACCTTGAGAAAATCCTCTGCATTATTAACAGCCGACAACGTACTGAGCAAATGTCAAATTGGCTTTTTACCAAATTACTGTACAACAGACCACGTATTCACCCAGCACACCTTAATTGACAAACAAACCAAAACAAAGTATTTCCATGCTTTGTTGATTTCAAAAAAGCTTTTGACTCAATTTGGCATGAGGGTCTGCTTAACAAATTGAAGGAAAGTGATGTTGGGGGAAAATCATACATCATAAAATCCATGTTCACAAACAAGTATGCGGTTAAAATGGGCAAAAAACACATTTCTTTCCACAGGGTCAGGAGATGAGATAGGGATGCACCTTAAGCCCCACCCTCTTCAACATATATATCAACAAATTGGCGTAGTCTGCAGTACCCAGCCTCACTCTACTAAAATCTGAAGTCAAATGTCTACTGTTTGCTGATGATCTGGTGCTTCTGTCCCCAACCAAGGAGGGCCTACAGCAACACCTAGATCTTCTGTACAGATTCTGTTAGACCTGGCCCCTGACAGTAAAAGACAAAAATAATGGTGTTTCAAAAAAGGTCCAGTCGCCAGGACCACAAATTCCATCTAGACACCATTGCCCTAGAGCACACAAAAAACTATATACAGTATACCTCGCCCTAAACATCAGCGCCACAAGTTACTTCCACAAAGCTGTGAACGATCTGAGAGACAAGGCAAGAAGGACCTTCTATGCCATCAAAAGGAACATAAAACTCGACATACCAATTAGGATCTGGCTAAAAATACTTAAATCAGTTATAGAACCCATTGCCCTTTATGGTTGTGAGGTCTGGGATCCGCTTACCAACCAAGAATTCACAAAATGGGACAAACACCAAATTGAGACTCTGCATGCAGAATTCTGCAAAACTATCCTCTGTACAACGTAAAACACCAAATAATGCATGCAGAGCAGAATTAGCCGATACCCGCAAATGATCAAAATCCAGAAAAGAGCCGTTAAATTCTACCACCACCTAAAAGGAAGCAATTCCCAAACCTTCCATAACAAAGCCATCACCTACAGAGAAATAAACCTGGAGAAGAGCCCCCTAAGCAAGCTGGTCTTGGTGCTCTGTTCACAAACACAAACAGACCTCACAGAGCCCCGGGACAGCAACACAATTAGATCCAACCAAATCATGAGAAAACAAAAAGAGAATTACATTGGAAAGTAAGAGCAAATGCTATCCAAATGCTATCTGATCCCAAATGCTATCACACCCTAAACAGAGAGTACAGTGGCAGAATACCTGACCACTGTGACTGACCCAAAATTAAGGAAATTTTTGACTATGTACAGACTCAGTGAGCATAGCCTTGCTATTGAGAAAGGCCGCCAAGGGCAAACCTGTTCCTCAAGAGAAGACAGGCTATGCACACAGCCCACAAAATGAGGTGGAAACTGAGATGCCCTTCCTAACCTCCTGCCAAATGTATGACCATATTAGAAACACATATTTCCCTCAGATTACACAGACCCACAAAGAATTTGAAAACAAATCCAATTTTGATAAACTCCCAAATCTATTGGGTGAAATACCACAGTGGGCATCACAACAGCAAGATTTGTGACCTGTTGCCACTAGAAAAGGGCAACCAGTGAAGAACAAACACCATTGTAAATACAACCTATATTTATGTTAATGTATTTTCCCTTTCGTACTTTAACTATTTGCACATCATTACAACACTGTATATAGACATAATATGACATTTGAAATGTCTTCATTCTTTTGGAACTTTTATAAGTGTATGTTTACTGTTCATTTTTTATTGTTTATTTCACTTTTGTTTATTATCTATTTCACTTGCTTTGGCAATGTAAAGATAAATTTTCCATGCCAATAAAGCCCTTAAATTGAAATTGAACTGAGAGAGAGGAGAGAGAGAGAGAGAGAGACAGAGAGAGGTGTGATGCTACATTCTAAAGTATGTGTGCTCCCCTCACACCCACACTCTCCTCTGCCCCAAGTAGAGGGTGCCAGCTGGGGGCTCATTTGGGCAATGTCAAGGCCAGGGTTGTAATATTTGTTTCTGAGAGTAAGTCAGTTCAGCTCTGGCAACAGCTCTGGCTGCTACTATATTTAGAGACAGACACAGCAGTTCCACAAGTAAAGTGCCTCTCTAATGTTCTCCCCACACACCAACCCAGGTCCAGCCCCATTTGCTCCTGCTGCTCATGGGGTCTGCACACCATGGGGCCAGGCTGTGAGCAGACAGAGACACAGCGAAAAGTGCCAGGTTGGGTATTTCACTGTTAGCCCTGCCAATCCCCTCCATCCCTGGACGACACACAGCACCCGTTTCTGCTCTGATAGGTCATTTAAGGGCCATTGAGGCGATAACACAATAATTTCCCTTCTCCCCTTGTGCAAGATTTCCTTTATGTCCACGCAAAATGGATTAACACACTTAGATTAAAAGCAGAGTGAAGGCGCCCAAGAGTTATGTGCAACTTTAAAAGTGTGGGCATGAGGGCACCAGTCAGGAAACACCTTTCACAAATTCAAGTGGCAGTACATTTTCACAAAAGAGAAGATTTTCACATGGGTAGGGTTTGAGCACGGTAAGGTGATGTGAATGCCAATGTATACAAGCTGCACTACTCTTTCTCCTGGCTCTACAAGGATGCTTAGAAAGCTTAGAGACAATGAGGACACACTCACTGACACGTGTTAATCGTCGGTGGTGAATATTTTGCGGTCTGTTCACTGTTGTGAGTGTGGGCAGCAGTTGCTGACAGGGGGAGAGGAGAGGGTAGCTGCAGTCTGATCATAGCCTGACAAACCCAGCCCTCTCACATCCACCTACTACAGAAAGGCCTAACACAAACAACTCAAATTGATGAGCAGCCTGAGCCATAAATCCCCACAGCGAGGTGCGTGATATCGACTTCAAATGACTTTCAAGATAGTTTGTCGTTCTTCTCCAACAACTACATAAGTCTATCGCCAAGGAAACAGAGAAAGCGGCAAAGCACCAGCTCCATATGTGATATATCAAACAGGAAGCAGACTGCGCTGGGCTTGATTCCGAGACAGCAAGAGAGAGAGTAAAAGAGCGAGAGAGAGAGAGAGAGAGACCCAAATCTGTTTCAGAGATAGTGGGGGGTGATTCAGGGAAGAGGCTGGCTACAGCTCTACCGCTAGAGAACTGGTGCTTAGGTTCTGAGAACAGAGAAACAAATCAATGCACTAAGAAAACAGGTGGATGGAGAAAACAGTGCAGAGAAAAGAAGGTGAATCATTGCAATGTGGTAGCAACTTGTATTTCCTTCTGCCTACAACAATAACAGATGGTTCTACCTATCAGAGCCAATCGCAGAGACAGGAGCAGTGGTGGAGTTTCTTGGGAGCTAGAGGTCTTGATTAGATGGGCTGGTAACAGCCATCACCGCATCAAATCTATTGAGAGACCAATTTCCTGTAACAAGGTTATGGCTTAGAAGAGATTTTTCTGAGAGGACAGTACAAGAGAGTGAAGGTTTGAGAGAACAGTATAAGAGAGTAATGGTTTGAAAGAAAGAGGAACACACCAGGAACAAAAGCAGGGCTCTCTAACCCTGTTCCTAGAGAGCTATCATCCTGTAGGCTCTCTCCAACTCTGTTTCTAGAGAGATATCATCCTGTAGGCTCTCTCCAGCCCTGTACCTAGAGAGCTATCATCCTGTAGGCTCTCTCCAACCCTGTTCCTAGAGAGCTATCATCCTGTAGGCTCTCTCCAACCCTGTTCCTAGAGAGCTATCATCCTGTAGGCTCTCTCCAACCCTGTTCCTAGAGAGCTATCATCCGTCAGTCAGCATCCGTCAGAGAGGGACCAGTAGGGCGGGTGTCATCCTCCCTCCACTAGGTCTTCTCACCATGGAGACCTCTTATCCTCTGCTCCAATGATGCATGACCTCCCCCCACCCACTCCGTTGCTCTCACCACACGCATACTGAGGATTAGACTCTCTACCCACCCATCATCTCCATCATAAATCACCCACCCCAATTCAACCCAGGTCGCAGAGAGGGACGAGGATCTACAGCTAGTCTAATGCATGCTGAAATATTATATTTAAAAGCAATGCATTTGGACTGAGTACTGAGTGTTTCCCAGGGGGACTGAAGTATCTCCATTAAAGCTCTAGCCTACAGCAGCTAATTCAATCTTTAAGTTTAACTATTAGTCTAGACTCAATAGTTACAGCAGCTTGCGAAAGTATTCACCCCTTTGGCATTTGTCCTATTTTGTTGACTTACAACCTGGAATTAAAATTGATTTTTGGGGGTTTGTAATATTTGATTTACACAACATGCCTAACACTTTGAAGATTCAAAATAGTTGTCATTGTGAAACAGGCAAAAAATAAGACAATGAACTTTAGCGTGCACAACTATTCACCCCCCCCCAAAGTCAATACTTTGTAGAGGCACCTTTTGCAGCAATTACAGCTGCAAGTCTCTTGGGGTATGTCTCTATAAGCTTGGCACATCTAGCCACAGAGATTCTTTCCCATTCTTCAAGGCAAAACTGCTCCAGCATGGATGGGTTCCGCTGGTGTACAGCAATCTTTAAGTCATACCACAGATTCTCAATTGGATTGAGGTCTGGGCTTTGACTAGGCCATTCCGAGACATTTAAATGTTTCCCCTTAAACCATTCAAGTGTTGTTTTAGCAGTACGCTTAGGGTCTGCTGGAAGGTGAACCTCTGTCCCAGTCTCAAATCTCTGGAAGATTGAAACAGGTTTCCCTCAAGAATTTCCCTGTATTTAGCGCCATCCATCATTCCTTCAATTCTGACCAGTTTCCCAGTCCCTGCCGATGAAAAACACCCCCACAGCATGATGCTGCCACTACCATGCTTCACTGTGAGTATGGTGTTCGCGGGGTGATGAGATGTGTTGGGTTTGCCCCAGACATAGCGTTTTCCTTGATGGCCAAAAAGCTACATTTTAGTCGCCTCATCTGACCAGAGTACTTTCTTCCATATGTTTGGGGAGTCTACCGCATGCCTTTTGGCAAACACCAAACGTGTTTGCTTATTGTTTTCTTTAAGAAATAGCTTTTTTCTGGCCACTCTTCCGTAAAGCCCAGCTCTGTGGAGTGTTCAGCTTAAAGTGGTCCTATAGACAGATACTCCAATCTCCGCTGTGGAGCTTTGCAGCTCCTTCAGGGTTATCTTTGGTCTCTTTGTTGCCTCTCTGATTAATACCCTCCTTGCCTGGTCGGTGAGTCTTGGTGGGCGGCCCTCTCTTGGCAGGTTTGTTGTGGTGTCATATTTTTTCCATTCTTTAAATATGGATTTAATGGTGCTCAGTGGGATGTTCAAAGTTTTTTATATTTTTTTTATAACCCAACCCTGATCTGTACTTCTCCACAACTTTGTCCCTGACCTGTTTGGAGAGCTCCTTGGGCTTCATGGTGCCGTTTGCTTGGTGGTGCCCTTTGCTTAGTGGTGTTGCAGACTCTGGGGCCTTTCAGAACAGGTGTATATATACTGAGCTCATGTGACAGATCATGTGACACTTTAATTGCAGGTGGACATTATTTAACTAATTATGTGACTTCTGAAGGTAATTGGTTGCACCAGATCTTATTTAGGGGCTTCATAGCAAAGGGGGTGAATACATACGCACGCACCACTTTTCCGTATTTTATTTTTTGAATTTTCTGAAACAAATATTTTTTTTCATTTCACTTCACCAATTTGGACTATTTTGTGTATGTCCATTACATGAAATCCAAATAAAAATCAATTTAAATTACAGGTTGTAATGCAACAAAATAGGAAAAACACCAATGGGATGAATACTTTTGCAAGGCACTGTAAGTGGAACATTGGAGTGAAAGGGGGCTAGATATTTGTAAATGAACTTCCTCATCAACTGTAACCACATTTTCTAAGGAGAGCTTTGAGCAAATGATACCTTAACAGAAGTGTACATTTGCCAGCGAGAATACTTTCCAAGCTGTTTAAAGGCACAGTCAACTTTGTATATGTAAACTTCTGACCCATTCGAATTGTGATACAGTGAAGTATAGGTGAAATAATCTGTCTGTAAACAATTGTTGGAAAAATTACTTGTGTCATGCACAAAGTAAATGTTCTAACCGACTTGCCAAAACTATAGTTTGTGGAGTGTTTGAAAAACGAGTTTTATTGATGCCAACCTAAGTGTATGTAAACTTTCGACTTCAACTGTACCTAGTAAAGTAGATACCCCCAAAAAACGACTTAAGTATACTGAACAAAAATATAAACGCAACATGCAACAATTTTATTGAGTTACAGTTCATATATGGAAATCAGTAAATTAATCTATGGATCATGTGAATTAGGCCCCAATTCACATGACTGGGCAGGGGCGCAGCCACCGGTGGGCCTGGGAGGGCATAGGCCCACCCACTTGGGAGCCAGGTCCACCCACTCATCAGCATTAGTTTTTATCCACAGAAAAACTCCTCAGTTTCATCAGCTTTCTTGGTGGCTGGTCTCAGACGATCCCGCAGGTGAAGAAGCCGGATGTGGAGGTTCTTGGCTGGCATGGTTACACGTGGTCTGCGGTTGTGAGGCCGGTTGGACATACTGCCACATTCTCTAAAACGACATTGGAGGGAGCTAATGGTAGAGAAATTGACATTAAATTATCTAGCAACAGCACTGGTGGACATTCCTGCAGTCAGCATACCAATTGCACGCTCCCTCAAAACTTGAGACATATGTGACATTGTGTTGTGTGAGAAAACGGCACATTTTAGAATGGCCTTTTATTGGCCCCAGCACAAGGTGCACCTGTGTAATGATCATGCTGTTTAATCAGCTTCTTGATATGCCACACCTGTCAGGTGGATGGATTATATTGGCAAAGGAGAATTGCTCACTGACAGCAATGTTAACGAATTTGTGCACAACATTTGAGCGAAATATGCCTTTTGTGCGTGAGTGATTGGCATACTGAATGATGTGTGCACTACTTTCATAAGCTATGAGATATGGCTATGCAGCCAATCCCTGGTGTGTGTTTGTGTTGTCTGCAGTGGAAGGGCCTGCTGACTCCCTCTCCCTGTGCTGAGCATTGTTGGTTGTAAACACAGGTAATCACAAGCTTAGACAACACACACAACATATTGAGCTCTGCACACTAATAGGCAGCTGTGCCCACTCTCCGCTTCCCAAACCCACAGCATTAATCACTGTTTTCATACATTCTACCCTACAACAACAACTGTCCACACACACACACAGATTAGCTACCACTTTCCATTCAGGCCTTATAGAATGACTAGCCCCCTCTAGTGACTGTCTGACATACTAAATGGGATTTCTTCCAAGCGCTTTAAACACACTGTAAATCTTCCTGTGGTGAATTGCCCTATAAAAAGAGTGAGAACATAATTTCATTAACCTAATGATAGCAATAACTCTCTCCCTCTCTCTAGATTTATCATCAGTTTACCACTTTTCCACTAACAATCCCTTACGCAGAAACCTGATGGAGTTTGAACTTCATCACAATAAGTATGCATGAGTAGTAATTGAGCATAACTGTGTCTATAACTAGCCTATAGCTCTCTGCACTGTGTTATACTACGGCCCAGAGCTCCACCTCAGTATTTTTTTAATCAAGGAATTCCCATTGAGGTCAGAAGATCTCTTTTACAAGGGAGACCTGGCCAAATGAATGAATGACATGTGGAGAAGCCTAAGGACAACCAGAGACAAAGCACCACAGAGCTATAGATAACTTTGATGAGGCAGTATATCATCTAGTTACGTACCATCATCTGGTCCATTATTTCCTTTCACTATTGATTGTGTATTGCCTGGCATCGAAGTGGCCATTATAATATGATGGATAGGCTATATTTCAACCTATAAAATTTCAGTGGATCTACTTCCTGGAGTTGGGAATGTAATAAAAAATAAATGAGAATACAACACCAGACATATGGGAATAATCTTCATTTTGAAGCTAGGAGCTATACTTTGGTAATAGAATTAGCCTGTGCTCCTGTTCATCTCTTCTGATCTGAGGAGGGAGGGCTGGTTGCAGACAGACAGAAAGCAATCTGAGAAATGTCATTCCTATATGAGCCATCCAACAGGCAATAGTGTGCTCTTGTTATCAGAAGGGCTTCACTTGAGACGGAATAATAATCACCTCCGCTCTGAACAACACTTCTGACATATAAAGAATGGATGTGATCATGATGAAAAACGACAACAGGACTACGAGGGCTGACAAAGGACCCTCCAGAGAAATATGCATTTTAGTGCTGGCAGTGCAGTACTAGAGATGTGCACTCAGCAACCATTTCTGCCTAGATGTGGCACATGAGGATAAAAATGTAGAAATATAACTGTGTATCTTTGATATGTCAAGATGTCCCAAGACAAACACTATCTCACCAAGAGAAGAATCAGTGAGCCAGACACACAAACCACTCTAGAGTGATTCCATATGAAACCAGAACCAAAAAATACCATGATTTTGGGGATTTTCACAAAATGTTATCCATATAATGGTCCTTTAGAGCAGGTTTACCCAAACTTGGGCCTGGAGTTTTTGCCCTAGCACTACACAGCTGATTTAATTGAGAAATAATTAATCAAAGTTGGCATATTTATTAGATTTTGGCCTTACCCAGGCTCCTTTAAGACTCCATATGACTTGGCGTCATATGAAGCTTTACCGCTGCTCTGTAGTACTTGATTTCAGCAAAAAAAACATTGTTTACAATAATGTATGAATATTCACAAATAAAAACATGAGTTTTGAAAAATAATACAAATGATTTGGCTTATCTTTCAATATATCGTTGAACATAATATACTCTACGGGCATCTCAAAGTTCCAGAGTGGGATCTCTGGTAGTTTTAAAGTTATGGACAATTTTATACAGCAAAATTGGCATAGTAATGTAACCAATTACAGCCCTCCTTTTACTTGTATCATTGCACATCCTGCTAATCACCAGCAGAAACATTTGCAACAATAAAAAAAATAAAAGGTTTTCCCAATATTCATGTTTATAGTTTTCAATATTCATACATGAATGTAAAAAAAAAAGTGTATTGAAACTAAAATACTACTCATAGTGGTCTACAAGCTGCCACCGATGCCGTTTTCCTTTTCTGTTTGTTTTGTCTTATTGGTTACACCTGTCTCTTAATTTGTTTTTTATTCAGGACTATTTAAGCCTGTTAGGCCCGCCTGTTTTGTGCGAGCTTGTTTTCTGTTAGTCGAGGTTGTGCGTGTAGTTCCTGTCCGTTTGTGCCCTGTGTTGGGTTGGACATTTTTGTGATTATTTCGCCTGTTGTTTTGGGCGTTAGCATTGGAAACCGAAATAAAGTCCGGTTTGCCCAGTATCCTCTGCGTTTGACTCCACACCCACCACTCCAGGCGTTGTGACACACAGAGCAAGCAGTAAAGCTTCATAAGACACCAATTTTTGCTCTAAACACCTACAGATTAAATGGCAGAGGTCACCAACCGGTCGATCGCGATCGACTGATTGATCTTCAAGGCAGTCTAGTCGATCACCAAACATTTCTGTAGAACAGCCAACGATAAAGGCTTGCACTTCCTTTTTAATATTATTCATGTTGCGCTGTTTTGCAGTAGGTGCACTTGATTCAGAAGCCCTGTGCACCGGGTAGGTAAAGTGTTCCCATTTTGAACCATTTAATTTGTCTGAAAAGACAAACTCCGCCGAGAGAGAGCTGAGGCTAAACTGGGAGATCTGTCGCTAAATCGAGTGCGCCCACTGCGCTGGCCAATTTGATAGCTCAAATCACTACAGCTTCCACAACCCCGGCCACGTCAAATTTGATACTAGCCTATGTGGGATTTCACAACTTTCAAAACCATGAGCAGAGACAACAAAGAGCTTCTAATTTTATGAGCGAGTTCATCTGTTTGTTTTTATTTTGCACCATTACAAAACATAAAACGATCTACTCCCTACTTCCACTCGAGCTTCAGCTGCAATAAATGAGTATCTAAATACAGTATATGGATAGCCTTGCGTTTGTATTATTATTAGCAGTTCATCGTGTCTATTTTAATATAAAGGAATATTTAACTTTCTCTGATCATAGGAACATGAATTTGTGCACGACGCAGATGCGGTTTGACTTGAATTTAGCCATCAGGTGGAAGACATGTCCCCCTCTCTCTGGTCAGTCTCTTACCGGAGGAAAGAAAGAAGAGAACAGGGACCGTGAGATGAACACTCTGCTGCTCTCTCCTTCCCTCCGCTGAGACTAATGCCGCGTTCAAAACAACTGGGAACTCGGAAATCTCAGACTTCCAACTTCAGTGCGTTTAAAACAACTGGAAACTCAGGGAAAAACGAGAATTCCAAGTAGAAAACTTGGGCATCTTTCTAGAGTTCCGACTTTACGACTGGAAGATCACTGATGTCATGATTTGATCTCGTTTTTTCCAGATTTCCCAGTTGTCTTGAAAGCACCATGTAAAATACAAAATAAAATTGCAAATTATTTGCAAATTATTTCAATTTATACTCAGCTGTGCCTTGAAAGTGCTACACCAGCTAAAATAAATCTGAGAGGTAGATTTTGGCTTGCTATTTGACTGCGTGGAAAAGGTTGGTGACCACTGCATTATGGAGTCTTAAAGAAGGCCTGGGTAGGTGACCACTGCATTGTGAACTCTTAAAGAAGGCCTGGGTAGGTGACCACTGCATTGTGGAGTCTTAAAGAAGGCCTGGGTAGGTGACCACTGCATTATGGAGTCTTAAAGAAGGCCTGGGTAGGTGACCACTGCATTGTGGAGTCTTAAAGAAGGCCTGGGTAGGTGACCACTGCATTGTGGAGTCTTAAAGAAGGACTGGGTAGGTGACCACTGCATCATGGAGTCTTAAAGAAGGACTGGGTAGGTGACCACTGCATTGTGGAGTCTTAAAGAAGGACTGGGTAGGTGACCACTGCATCATGGAGTCTTAAAGGTAAGACCTGGGTAGGTGACCACTGCATTATGGAGTCTTAAAGGTAAGGCCTGGGTTGGTGACTGCTGCATTATGGAGTCTTAAAGGTAAGGCCTGGGTTGGTGACTGCTGCATTATGGAGTCTTAAAGGTAAGGCCTGGGTTGGTGACTGCTGCATTATGGAGTCTTAAAGGTAAGGCCAAAATTAATTATTTCTCAACTATGCTTTTAAATACAAATGTCAAATACATGTAAACAATCTTTCCTCCAAAGGACCATTCGATGGATAACATTTAGTGAAAATTCCCCAAATCATAGTCTTTTTTTGTCCTGGTTTAGTATGGAATCAATCTCTATTGGCACCTGTATCTTTGTCAACCCTTTGAAGCTAGCGCCCAGAACACAAGCCTACAGGGAAACATACTGGGAAGAAAATACTCCCTGTGTGTTGGCACACAAAAATCTATAATTTTCAGCCCTGAGTGTTTGGCTGACTAATTTTCTCCACGTAATCAAGGATAATAGAAAGACTGGAGGGAAGAACTCCTGAACATGCTCTGTGTGCTTGTAGGGGATGAGACAATATCCATGTGGAATTTAGAATCAATCCCTATTGCTTTGCAAATGAGATAGAATGCGATGAAAACTTGCCCGGCATTCTCAGGGACACAACATACAATCATTGTGTTGTGCTTTCACACGAGTGCACTCATCGATACAAAAAAATACCTGGCTTCATATTCGGTCAGACAGTTACACATTATCTCATTTATACACCTACTGGGGGCAAAGCAAGGGAAATACAAGGGAGAGAATTTTCATGATGCACTCTGCTAGTCTTTTTATCGGAATCCTGTCAGAGGCTCAGGCCATTTTCCTTGTCTAACACACCAATGAAATTACCTGCCAGTCAGGCAGGGGTGAGAAGTCCCATTGGACTGTAATTCACTGGGCTGTGAGAGGGAGGAAGACACAGAGGCAGACTTTCCTGGGTGAGTCTAATGCTCTCTTCATAGAGGCAGGAGGATACAGGTAGCTAGTATCTACAACACAGGGGTAGAAGTAAAGCTATCTGGCCAATCAATATCAATGCAGAATCAAGAAAGCCATGGTCAGTTAGTTCTGCTAGTGTTGTTTTACTCATAAACCATATGAAATAACTAGGCAGTCATAACCTGCGCTATGAATGGAATTTAGGTTGACCACATCTTCCTCCCAAACCACAAAACAGACAGCAAAGAGCTAGTGGTGGTTGTAGTTTCTGCTGGTCTTTAGAGACAGAAATAGGTTACAGATAGGTAAAAGCAAACGGACAGAGTGAGAGATGAGTCACAGAAGAGTTGGTCTGAGCCCCTCCAGAAGGTCCAGGAACAGTGAACTACTCTGTCTTTAATATGCTAATGGTGCAGCTGCTTGAATATGTTTTCACTGCATCATGCTGGCATGTCTGCTCTGCTCCACTCTCAACAACTTACTTCCCCTGTCAGCCGTTGGCTCTCATCTCTCTTCCCTCCTTCTTCTTCCTACATTCCTAAGTAATTTAAACAATGGCAGCTACAGCTAAACCTCTGGGCAGGGAGGCAGAGGCACACTGATCCACTCCCTTTATGTCTTGCCAGAGGGTGAGGGGGGGGGGGGGGGTTAGGGTTTGAAGGGGGTTAGGTTTGGTCCCATCGCAGCCTGGAGAGATTAGGGGTGGAGAAGAACAGCCAGAATTGAGGCACAACAAAGCAGTGCATTCTGGGAAAGGCATAAACAACGTTCCACCTCTATCCGTTTTGTTGATCGTCTGGAGTGGATGTCAACTGCAAAATAAAGTCATTGACAGTTTTTGGGACAGTGGTTTTGTTGGGCACTTTCTCACCGTCTTAAATTTAGGGGATCAATGTTCTGCATCAGTTTTGTCTCGTTATATTGTCCTTTATGAGGTCCTGCCTGATAAGGTACATCTAATACAGCAGGTTAAGTGATGTCATACACCATTACCCTCTGTAATTAATTCCCATTTAGAGGAGACTGCAGAAGTCCCCATCACCCAGTATAGCATCTCATAACCATTAACTACAATCTGCAACATCAACAAATTATAAATGTATAATTAAGCAATAAGGCATGAGGGGTTGTGGTATATGGCCAATATACCACTGCTAAGGGCTATGCATGACACAACGCAGAGTGCCTGGATACAGCCCTTAGCCATGGTATATTGGCCATATACCACAAACCCCTGAGGTGCCTTATTGCTATTATAGTGGTTACCAATGTAATTAGAGCCGTAAAAATAAATTATTTGTCATACCCGTGGTGTATGGTCTGATATACCACGGCTGTCAGACAAATCAGCATTCAGGGCTCGAACCACCCAGTATATAATGTAATATATTCCTTATTAATATCTATCTGTTTCTCAACATCTGTCCATACATCAACCCATTAAACTCAGACAGTGCTTGAAGCTTTCTCTAAGATGGTGGCTGCAGTATTGCATGGTGATTACTACAAAACAAACATATTAATATACAGATACTGTAACAATACACAATGTTCTATTGAATTCTGTGCATTGGACTATTCAGAGAAAAGAGCGCTTTGGCAACGCCAGATGAAAAAACACCCGGTCTCCACAGGGCTCTCCAGGACAATGTCAGCCGTGGTGGTGTGTCTCAGTGTTGGCCCGGTGATCCTGACGGGCTGAGGAGAGACTGGCCTGGAGCAGGCCTCTAGGGCCTTGAGAGAGAGATGGGGATGGGAGAAAGAGGGGTGGAAAAGGAGAGTTAGGAAGAGGGATAGCCTTGTTCTCAACTGGCTGAAACAGAACTAAGACAATACCTCCACCTGCAGTGCACCAGAGGAACAACAATTCAAACCCTCATGCAAAACTGTGTGGAGGAGTTACTTGGCCTGTTTACTCCCCAGTTGTGTCCCCTTTGTCCCAGCAGTGAGGGTCTGAGTACGTGATGGTAGAAAAGTGCCTCCTCACGACTTCCTGGTCTTTCTGCTCAGACACATAGATGATAAAATAAGTCTATTATTTAAATACATTTTTCAGCCAAACAATAATACAAATCCGGACAGGACTGAACAGTTTATTCACTGTATCCCCATAGCACAGCTTGACCAAGGCTGTCAAACATCACACAGGCCTTGCATGACAAACTAACTAGCGGTGCCCTTTCAAACTCCCTGTGACCTTTGTGTGGTGGTCTTTCCTTAGGGCCACGCTCAGGGCTCACCTCCATCTCCTCCATGCGTAGCAGCATGCTTTCCAGGGTGGGGGCCTGGAGCTGGCGCTGGGCCAAACCCTCCATCTGTCTGTCTCCGCCACCCAGGTGGCCAGCACTGCATCAGCCAGCAGCTCCTCTAGCAGGGCCTCACTCAGCACCTCAGCGCACTCTGCAACCTGGAGAGGGAGGTGGATAGCACAGAGCTCATCACATGCGTTTTATGGAATCACTTCATGGTTGTTTCCCGAAATGGCACCCTATTCCTTATATAGTGCACTACTTTTGACCAAAGCCCTATGGGCATTTGGGACTCAAATACTGAGAAAAACAGAAATATTGGTAATATAAGTCAGTATCATTACAATATGACAGGTCTACTCACTCTGTCTGTAGCCTGCTCAGACAGCCGATGCCTCAGTGACGATGTGGCCTTTCTGTCCCGGGTCTGAGAGGCAGCAGCTCCCATCTGCTGGGGTACACAGGTAGGGCAAGCTCAGTACCACACCACTACTGACCTTCTCCTACCTAACACAAACCATTCCTACTCTAACTCAGTCTTGTCACTTAGCACATACACAAGGCTGCAGCAGTACACGCTAGGCCTAGCTGTAAATTCCCTATTCATTTCACTGTTGTGGCACAAATATGGTGGTAAAAGCTGTATGGATTTTTCAATTACAAATGAGATGTATTGATTTTCCCACTCCTCTGAGGGCAGTGGAATTCCTGAGTGAGGGGAAAGCTTTCCTTGGTTCAGGCTTTTCTTCTGTAACAACAATGTGGGTATTGAGTGACAGCAAAGTTACACACTCAGTTATTTATTCCCCTGCCTGCTGAAAAGCAAGGGGTTAATATAAATAGTCCGGGTGGCCATTTGATTAATTGTTCAGCAGTTTTATGGCTTGGGGGTAGAAGCTGTTAAGGAGCCTTTTGCACCTAGACTTGGCGCTCCGGTACTGCTTGAGGTGCAGTAGCAGAGAGAACAGTCTATGACTTGGGTGACTGGAGTCTTTGACAATTCTTGGGGCTTTCCTCTGACACCGCCTTGTATATAGGTCCTGGATGGCAGGAAGCTTGGCCCCAGTGATGTACTGGGCCATACGCACTACCCTCTGTAACGCCTTACGGTCAGATGCCGAGCAGTTGCCATACCTAGCAGTGATGCGTGATGCAACCGGTCAGGATGCTCTCGATGGTGCTGCTGTAGAACACTTTGAGGATCTGGGGACCCATGCCAAATCTTTTCAGTTTCCTGAGGGGGAAAAGGTGTTGTCGTGCCCTCTTCACGACTGTCTTGGTGTGTTTGGACCATGATGATGTGGAGACCAAGGAACTTGAAACTCTCGACCCGCTCCACTACAGCCCCATCAATGTTAATGGGGGCCTGTTCGGCCCTCCTTTTCCTGTAGTCCACAATCAGCTCCTTTGTCTTGCTCACACTGAGGGAGAGGTTGTTGTCCTGGCCCAACACTGCTGTCTCATCGTTTTCGGTGATCAGGCCTGTTGTGTCGTCAGCAAACCTAATGATGGTGTTGGAGTCGTGTTTGGCCATGCAGTCGAGGGTGAACGGGGGTACAGGAGGAGACTAAGCACGAATTGGAGTGGGTCTAGGGTATCTGGGAGGACGCTGTTGATGTGAGCCATGACAAGCCTTTCAAAGCACTTCATGGCTACCGACATGAGTGCTACAGGGCAGTAATCATGTAGGCAGGTTACCTTCGCTTCCTTGAGTATATCCTTCGCGTCAGACACGTTAAAGAAAAATCTTTGTCCAGTTTGAGGTGAGTAATCTTTTCGGTCGTCAGAGACGTTACGAGCAACATTATGTAGAAAATACGTTTTAAAAAAAAGTTACAAACAACGCAAAAAAAAAACCGAACAAAATAGCACAGTTGGTTAGCAGCCTGTAAAACGGCAGCAATCCCTACCGGCAGCCATCCCTACCGGCAGCCATCCCTACCGGCAGCCATCCCTACCGGCAGCCATCCCTACCGGCAGCAATCCCTACCGGCAGCAATCCCTACCGGCAGCCATCCCTACCGGCAGCCATCCCTACCGGCAGCAATCCCTTCCGGCAGCCATCCCTACCGGCAGCAATCCCTACCGGCAGCCATCCCTACCGGCAGCAATCCCTACCGGCAGCCATCCCTACCGGCAGCAATCCCTACCGGCAGCCATCCCTACCGGCAGCCATCCCTACCGGCAGCCATCCCTACCGGCAGCCATCCCTACCGGCAGCAATCCCTACCGGCAGGCATTTCATTTGAATTGAATTTTGAACTTGAATCCCCTCTGGCTTGGTCATATGGTTTGTCCATTGATTTCCAGACTCATACTTGTCACAAACCTGAAGGGCTTCAGGGATGTGTTAAGTTGTCATAATTTCACACTGAGGAATTAGTACCTTGACACAACTACTGAACATTTTGACCTTCCACTTTTAGCTTGACGGGTAGACTAACAGTATATTTGTTCCAGGCTATTACAGGGAGTGTGTACAGAACGTAATACTACACTAGTGTACTGGATTCTCTGGATGGATTCTCTGCTTCATCTCTACTCAGCTGAATTAGGTCCCTCAGTCACTGAATGGTCATTCTGTCAATCCAGGCTTGCCTGTGCATTCACATAAAGACAACACAAGACAGAACTGTTTCAATTAGAGATCCACATATGTGGATGGCCAGGGTAGGCAGTCATTGTAAAATAAGAATTTGTTCTTAACGGACTTGCCTAGTTAAATACATTTAAATCCAGTCCTAATGTTAGCCACCAAAATCAGGCTGCAGGCATTTGATAATTATAGACCTCAATTGCACTAATTAAGTTTTGATTAGTGTAGAGGGTTGCTGTGCACTTGAATTTAGGGCAGGCAGGCACTGCTTTCCATCAGGTGCTTTAAAAAAAATAATGTCCCCAATCTAACAAGCAAGCGCCTAGATTTAATTTATTGGAGAGGTCAACTTTCAATTGGAATCAGAGTATTGCTTGCAGCTTTCAGCAAGTGGGGTCTGAGATTAGGGTTTTAAATGACTTAATTACTCAAAATGAGCAAACTCATAATTTAACTGTTCCCTGGGCAGTTTCCATTGGTTCATTCATTCTGCCAGTCCACACAGCTATAACACATACACACTATTTATACAAAACTCCCCTTCCAATTAGTGGATTCAGCCACACCCATTGCTGACAGGTGTATAAAATCGAGCACACAGCCATGCACTCTCCATAAACAAACATTGGCAGTAGAATGGCCTTACTGAGGAGCTCAGTGACTTTCAACGTGGCACCGTCATAGGATGCCACCTTTCCAACAAGTCAGTTTGTCAAATTTCTGCCCTGCTAGAGCTGCTCAGGTCAACTGTAAGTGCTGTTATTGTGAAGTGGAAACGTCTAGGAGCAACAATGGCTCAGCCGCGAAATGGTAGGCCACACAAGCTCACAGAACTGGACCACCGAGTGCTCGTAAAACTCGCCTGTCCTCGGTTGCAACACTCACTACCGAGTTCCAAACTGCCTCTGGAAGCAACGTCAGCACAATAACTTTTCCCCGGGAGTTTCATGTAATGGGTTTGCATGGCCTAGCAGCCGCACACAAGTCTAGAATCACCATGCGCAATGCCAAGCGTTGGCTGGAGTGGTGTAAAGCTCACCTCCACTGGTCTCTGGAGCAGTGGAAACGTGTTCTCTGGAGTGATGAACCACACTTTACCATCTGGCAGTCCGATGGACAAATTTGGGTTTGGCGGCTGCCAGTAGAACGCTACCTGTCCAAATGCATAGTGACAACTGTAAAGTTTGGTGGAGAAGGAATAATGGTCCGGAACTGTTTTTCTTGGTTCAGGCTAGGCCCCTTAGTTCCAATGAAAGTAAATCTTAATGCTACGGCATACAATGTCATTGTAGACAATTCTGTGCTTCCAACTTTGCAGCAACATTTTGGTAGAATGCCCTTTCCTGTTCCAGCATGACAATGCCCCCGAGCACAAAGCGAGGTCCATACAGAAAAGGTTTGTCGAGATTGGTGTGGTAGAACTTGACTGGCCTGCACAGAGCCCTGACATCAACCCCATTGAGATGAATTGGAACGCCAACTGCAAGCCAGGCGTAATCGCCCAACATCAGTGCCCAACCTCACTAATGCTCTTGTGGCTGAATGGAAGTAAGTCCCCGCAGCAACGTTCCAACATCTAGTGGAAAGCCTTCCCAGATGAGTGGAGGCTGTTATAGCAGCAAAGGGGGGACCAACTCCATATTAATGCCCATGATTTTGGAATGAGATGTTCGACAAAGAGGTGTACACATAGTTTTGGTGATGCAGTGTATTATACATCAACTAAAACCTCATAAATGAGACTAGTAAGGAACTGTGGTGCTAATAAGGCACAAGGTTGTTTGCCATGTCCAATGGTTTATGTTTTATGTGTTAAATGAAAAGATTTCTGCAAATAAAATGCATTATTGTTATTATCAGTGACCTGAGGGCTTCGTTGTGGGATTGTCTCTGTCTATCACTGGTCAGACAATAGTCCTGCTCTGCTGTCACCACACCACTCAGCTGCTGCTCTGAGGTGCCTGAGGAGGGCTTCAGAGGGGAGAAGAGACATCGAGGCTCTGGTCTCTTCTGAGGGGAGATGGACACATAAAACAAGTAGATTAGAAAAAATTACAATCAAAAGAGAGACTGTAAGAGAGGGAGAGTCTGCAGCAAGAGTAAGTTACAAAAGAGAGACAGAGGACAAGAGAGAGTGCTCTCCTCTGATCTCACCACTGTTGTTGTTGTTTAGGAGGAGAGTGAGGTGATGTGGGTATCCAGGGCACAGAGGCCTCCTTCTATGGGTACTGACCCACTCTCAGCCTGGAAGCCACTGTTGGCTGCTGGAAACCTGCATCCCTCACATGGGCTCCCTGCTTCTGGACAAAGATAATGTTTAAGAGACACAAATGTAGTGTAAATAGTTCAGGCTAGACCGCTATTAATAGACATATTAAAATAAATTGAATTGCGCCAAAAATGTACTAATTAAACTCACTGACCTTTGTCCTGTCGGGGTGCAGGACAAAGATCAGGTGAGCAGTGCTCCTCCTTGACTGTTGGGGACCTGTACCCCACCTTCCCTGAGTTCTCTAAGATGGACCAGGCTCTCCAGGCCAGCCCTGAGCACCTGTCTGCGATCCAGCTGTGGAGGAGGCTCTGTGGCTCTGGGTGGCTGCTGATGCTGAGGGACCGCTCTCCTATTTTGCTAACATCACAACATTGGCTCATCATCACTTTTTATTGAAATGTTGTTTTGAAACACTTGAACAGCTAGGCTATGTGCTCAATCATTTCTATAGGCCCTTACAGATAAGTGGTACAGTGCTTGGCATGACTAATCAAACCCGTATGTATGGCCCTTAACACCTGCATGCTCCTTTGACAGACTACACAATTATCTTGCCAACTAGCACACAAACAGACACCTGCCTGCTGCTTGTTTAGCAGTGTGGAGAAGGTACAGTAGGGGGTTTGTTCATTGACAGTGAGAACTGTTATTAGTTGCCAAGGAGACCTGCACATACTATCCAGTTCAAACCCTCGTGGTGTGTGGTGGTTGCATCATATCTCCCACAGGGAGACTGTACACAGTAGGAGCTAACAACCCACACAATGAGCTGCCTGCAGGAGACCCATGGCCAGAGAACCGGACGCCGGCCCTGCTCTCCCCTCTTTGTGTCAGTCAGCCAGTCCCTCATTAATCTCCACCCTGGTGCCATGATTCAAGCTCGGTGGGAGGCCCAAACTCACACAGCACTTAAGCCTTCAGGTAATTTCCTGAGCCATGGGAACCGTAAGAATCTGCTACCTCGTTCACAATGAAAGAACAGGGTAAACAACAAAGACACGAGACGCTCAAATTAAAAATGCAATTTCAGGAATCGTTCCACCCACGCAATAAATGTTCTATTTTTGGATCAGATATTTTATCAACGGCTGTGTCTGTGACTGTGGTTTCAACCGTAGGATGGGGGATGCTGATTTGTCTGACACATTTGCTGTGTTGGTTGTTCCCGGTTTAATGATGTATGAAATTAATTTACATGAGTTATTGATGTTATGAGGATATGGAATAATGAGCCAATAAAAAAAAGACTAGATAATTAGGCTATCCTTATTAAAATGCTAATAAAATAGCTTCAGCAGCACAGCTGACTGGGATAATGAGTGTCTCTGAATGCTGAGTCATTCAGCTAGAATTAGAATGAGAACACCTGCTCGTTGCTCACAAGGGAAGGACTTCTTGGGGCCTGCTGCTCTATGAGGTCCTCTGAGACCCCTGGTGGCAGGGCCCCTGGGTGCACGGGGATGGGGGGGAGACGTGCTGCGATGTGGAGACCTGCGGTAGCGTGCAGGGGAGGAACTGCGTGCTTGGGCGTGCCTCCTATGTACTGGACTCTCCTTCTACCTGAGAGCAGTATCCAGGGTCTGAGAGACACAGAGAGAGACACGAAAATCTAATATATTCTGTATACATTCAAATGAAAGAAGCCAAATCAAATCCAAATGAAATGTACTGTATAATACTTCAGCTCTACCTATGGTTTTGTAGCTCTCCAGCACATTTATTTCCACTTTCTTTAGATTGAATAGGTTTGGTTTTTAAATGGAGTATTGCTTGTATAACCTCATATAGATGTATAAGGAAGCTACTTATCAAAAATGACCAATAGATGTACAGTAGTTGATTGGGGAAATGTTCTGGTGCCCATCTTCTGTGTAATAAGGTGAGAGTGACCTGTAGGTGGATTAAATATATGGATGCATCGCAAATGGCTTTCTATTTCCTATATAGTGCATTACTTTTGACCAGAGACCTTTGGCCCTGCCCCTGATCAAAAATACTGCACTATAAAGATAATAAGGAGCCATTTGGGACTCAGCCTATGACTGACCCCTAGTTTCTGCAGGATGTCGAGGGCAGTCTCTGGGATGGCTGACCCCTGGCCCACCTCCACCTTGGCCGAGCACAGAGAAAGCTGGCGGATCACCTGGCCCAGCTCTTTACAATGGGAGGGCATCCTACCCTCAGACGTGTCAGACAGCTGATTAGTGAACCTCTGCATGGCCCTGATCGCCCCTCTTTGGGCAGCATCCAACCTGTCCATCGATCTGGACTGAGAAAAGGAAGGCGAGGGAGATGCGTGTTAGTCTTTGTCATTGTCCTCATCATGAACCTCATCAGAGTATGACAGCTTTGGTTATTAAGTGAGAGTTACTTTGTTTGTGTGATCAATCTTCTGTGAGCGCAGTTTGTCTAAATCCTCTTGGATCTCTTTCGCCTGTTATTGTAGCACATAGATGATGCGTGCAGAGTGGGCTGCCTGTTCCTGTCTGCGGACCACCACCCTGCGCTGCTCATCAGGCTCCAAGGGCTCTGCAACCATTCGCCCTGGAATGCACAGTATGCCAACAAGGTGCCACTCCAGCTGTGTTACCCATAGAAATATAATCACTACAACAGGCATAGAACCTGGCTGGCTATCTGCCTTGGGCCTGGGTCTCTGGTTGGTGGGGACAGGCCATGATCAGGCCCAGGGGGTACAGAGATATACTTCTGGGAGGTGTATACAAGTACCTTGGCTCAAGACCGAGTCACTTCTTCTTTGGGGCCGCCTGTCTTTGACCTCCCCTTAGGAAAAACCCTCTTCTGCTTGAAATTGAAAAATTATCAAGGTTGATTATCGATTATAAAGGTTGATGAATGATTAATCGCAGAGTAAAATTGATATAAACTGTACAAGTGAAAGGGGAGTGAGCCTTATTTACTTGCTCCACATTGCTCTTGATGGTAGTGGTCTCCTCTGGCTGTGGTCTGATGGGGGAGCTGTTCAATGACTCCTGTCGTCTCTTCCTCAGATCTCTCTTGGCCGCACCTCAGACAGAGCAGAGAAACACAGAGAGCTGCAGGTGCTATCCAGTTATCCCAATCCTCTACCCAGGGCATCAGCTTCTCAATCACAATGGGTGCAGCTGGGCCAACTTGGCTAGCACGGTCATAGGCGTTGGGAGGCATGGCTGCATTGAAGAGTAACTGAAAGAAAACAATAGTGGCACTGGAATCATTCCTGCTGTTGCAATGACAGAGCTACCAAAGAGCTACCAATTTAGCTAGCTAGCTAAGTTGACGTTACATCCGGCTGTCCAACTTATGACCTGGCCACATAAACTGGCATTCACAACGTTAAAATGTTATATTTCAATATCCATCATGAGAGAGTAGAGAGTACAGTAGTATTTTATTAATCCCAATTTGGGAAATTGTTTCATCACTTCAGCATCATCAATCAATAAAATTACAAAGTCAGGACCCATACCAGTGACAGACACATGATAAAACACATATTATAAACTGGGTGGACCGAGCCCTGAATGCTGATTGGCTGACAGCAGTGGAATACAGGTGTGACAAAACATTTATTTTTACTACTCTAATTATGTTGGTAGCGATTTTATAATGGCAATATGGCACCTTGGGGGGTTTGTGACATATGGCCAATATACCACGTTGCATCTTGCCTAAGAACAGCCCTTAGCTGTGGTATATTGGCCATATATCAAACCCCCTCAGGCATCATTGCTTAAATAAAACACCTGCACATTAATAGCCATAAAAGATAGGTAAGAAAGTATGTTGTCTATCCTCCTGGGAAACAGCAACAACTACACAAACAAAAGGCATAACAAATTAGTCATTTGTGATGGCTGTGGGTAAAAAGGCCCTTCGGGAACATCTCTGTGGAGTGTTTGGGCAGGATGAACCTGCTACTGTGTTGCATTAGAGTGCTGTGGAGTGGGTGTGGCATTGTCCATAATCATGTGTGTTGAAGCTTGCAGCCTTTTTATGAACATGTCTTGCATTGACTCGACTGCATCTGATTGTATCACTTTCTTTATGATTTTGTCCAGTCATCCTTCACGAAGTTTCCCTTCCAGCACACAATGGCATAACACAAAACACTAGCTACTACACTGCTGTAAAACATGAGAAGCATTGTGTCTCACACATTACAATATATTAGCTTCCTTAAACAGTACAGTCTGGATTAGGCTTTTTGATAGATACTCTGGGAATTATCCTTCAGTTTATTGTCCACTATAACTCTCAGGACTCTTAATTCCCTGTGATGAGCATCGTCACCTTTCATGATACAACTTGCTTTTGCAGAGTCTTGAGAATTTCTGCAGGTGGCGCAGTTCATTGTTGTGTGTGAAGTAATTTATGTATTGAGAGGAAACGGGAAAGGTGACAGGGCCGTTCCTAGTGGGGTTAACGTTACCGTGTTTGCGCATATCTGGTCTCATACTGCCTGGTTCAATCTTACGAACTGTGGTCTTATTGGTCAGATAGTTCACAATCCATTTGACCATATGTGGGTTTACATGAATGTCTTTCCACTAACGGTATCTTACCTGGGTCTGAAAAAGCCGAGTGCTTCGATTTGGACCTAATGTGACCCAGCTTTTCGATTGTCCTAGGCCATCGGGAACTCTAGGTTTGCAGTCATGGCTGTTCCTAAATCCCCTAGCTAATTACCGGTGTATCTACATCAGCTGTAGCCTGTATACCTAGCTACCTGCCTAGATAGCTAACTAACGTTAGCTTTGATACATTTTGCAAACCCTTGCCTAACATTTCAGTACGTATCTAGCCATGCAACCAGATGGTACAATATGCTTCGAATATTATCATGTAAAGAAAGTGAAAATATTTAGCTAGGATACTATTTGTACGGGATAGACTTCGACAGCTAGCTAGCAAGCTAATCACAGCTAAAACTGTTTTAAATGCCGCCATGACAACAAATAATAAGCACCGCCTTCTGTAAAAACAAGAAGTGGGTATTTCTAACCTACGGAAAGCAGAAACCGTCAAACATAACCAGATGTAGGACATTTAAAATACTAATTTGACTAAAATGTGATAACTATGATAAAATTGTTTTTCTATCTACTTGTGTCCATAATGTTCTGTTTGTTTCGATGAAACAGTCATCAAAAGCAGTACACGAATAGGATGATGTTGTCATATCAGTTTTATTTTTAATAGACAGGAAGAGGAAGTGTTGTTGTCATGCGTTTTCTGTACTGATAGCAAAGATTATGGATATACTGACAAGATACTTGCCTCTCTGCCCTAACAATGGGAGTCGTTGTCCACAACGCGGCAAGGCGGGCTTGTCTAGCTCCCGCCTATCCTTTCTTTGGATTGGTGGATATCGCATATTGTAGTCGATGAGGGTTGTTGACGTTAACCGTCTGTATTCAATGGAGAAATGCTACGCTACAAGCCTCATATCATGAATATGCATAGCCATCTCGAGATTACTACGGTATAAAGTGTTTTTAATCAAAGATGAGGCGATGTCATGTGTCCTACTTATATCAGTACAGTCGTAACAACCCAAACATTACGAAACTTACAATCAATCAAATAAACCTAAAGTAAGCCATTTATTTTTGTTGTTGACCAAATTCGAAACTCTCATTGACCTCCAAACAAAAACTCCTTGCTTGGTGGGCGAAAAAACACACAAAACACCACCTGCTGGACGGAGACAGATTTTCCGCCGAGTTGGGCCTCTCTCTTTACTTCTTCCTCTCTGGTCGTAGTATTTTAGAAGCGATCATAGTCCAACTCGTTTTTATTCTTGCGTGAAACGATTCATACCTGCTTGCTTTGCCTACGATAATTGATAATACTGCTACTTATTCTATTTCATCATGTCTCATTACGAAGAAGTAAAGGTCCATGGTTATGATGAATTCTGCAAAGCAGTGTCTGAGCGAAAAGGAAAGGACATATTCGCATATTTCTCTGGTGATAAAGACGCTCAAGGGATGAGCTGGTGTCCAGATTGTGTGGAAGGTATTATAGTTATTATTTTATTGCTGTATTGATTTGTACTTTACACGTATAGCAGTTGGCTTTCTTTTCCAGCTGTCTGCCATAATGCGTCAGTCTCTGCTGCATTATGGTCGGCAATTCATTGTAGCCAAGCCAACTATTCTCTGTAATGTGTTTACTGGGGATGCTCGTCTTATGCTCTATTCTCTGTAATGTGTTTACTGGGGATGCTCGTCTTATGCTCTATTCTCTGTAATGTGTTTACTGGGGATGCTCGTCTTATGCTCTATTCTCTGTAATGTGTTTACTGGGGATGCTCGTCTTATGCTCTATTCTCTGTAATGTGTTTACTGGGGATGCTCGTCTTATGCTCTATTCTCTGTAATGTGTTTACTGGGGATGCTCGTCTTATGCTCTATTCTCTGTAATGTGTTTACTGGGGATGCTCGTCTTATGCTCTATTCTCTGTAATGTGTTTACTGGGGATGCTCGTCTTATGCTCTATTCTCTGTAATGTGTTTACTGGGGATGCTCGTCTTATGCTCTATTCTCTGTAATGTGTTTACTGGGGATGCTTGTCTTATGCTCTATTTTCTGCATTATTTTAGGAAGTTATAGCTGTTGTGTGGTTTATTGCTTGCATAAATCAAAGCCACACAGATTTGCCAGCTTTGTTCTGCTCCTTCCCCTCCAGCTGAGCCAGTTGTTAGAGGAGAGATGTCCCACCTTCCCGAGGGCTCTGTCTTCATCTACTGTCAGGTTGGAGAGAGGCCATAGTATGTACTCAACTTTTTCTTCATATTCACTGGTGATGATAGGAGAATGATAATGCTGTGCTATCAACAGGCAATAGAAAATAAGTGTTTTTCATACCCGCAAATGCAGCCAGTAGTTATGAAAATCTTAGATAAATTGTGCAAGTTGTAACATCACGATTTGTTGGCTCTCTCAGGCAGCATATTTGAATTGAGCAAAATACACTGAACAAAAATATAAACACAATGTAATGTTTCATTACTGAAATAAAAGATCCCAGAAATGTTCCATAAGCACAAAAAGTGTATTTCTCTCCAATTTTGTTTACATCCTTGTTATTGAGCATTTCTCCTTTGCCAAGATAATCTGTCTCCTGACAGGTGTGGCATATCAAGGAACTGATTAAACACCATGATCATTACACAGGTGCACCTTGTGCTTGGGACAATAAAAGGCCACTCTAAAATGTGCAATTTGACACACAACACAATGCCACAGATGTCTCAAGTTTTGAGGGAGTGTGAAATTGGCATGCTGACTCCAGGAATGTCCACCAGAGCTGTTGCCAGAGAATTGAATGTTATCTTTTAACCATAAGCCGCCTCCAACATTGCTTTAGAGAATTTTTGCAGTACATTCAACTGGCCTCACAACCGCAGACCACGTGTATGGCATTGTGTGGGCCAGCGGTTTGCTGATGTCAACATTGTGAACAGAGTGCCCCATGGTCCCTGTGCCCAAGAACACTAAGGTAACATGCCTGCCTAAATGACTACCGACCCGTAGCACTCACGTCTGTAGCCATGAATTGCTTTGAAAGGCTGGTCATGGGTTACATCAACACCATTATCCCAGAAACCCTGGACCCACTCCAATTTGCGTACCGCCCCAACAGATCCATAGATGATGCAATCGCTACTGCACTCCGCACTGCCCTTTCACACCTGGACAAAAGGAACACCTATGTGAGAATGCTATTCATTGACTACAGCTCAGCGTTCAACACCATAGTGCCCACAAAGCTCATCATTAAGCTAAGGACCCTGTGACTAAACACCTCCCTCTGCAACTGGATCCTGTACTTCCTGATGGGCCGCCCCCAGGTGTTAAGGGTAGGTAACAACACAACCGCCACACTGATCCTCAACACAGGGGCCCCTCAGGGGTGCGTGCTCAGTCCCCTCCTGTACTCCCTGTTTACTCATGACTGCACGGCCGTGCACGACTCCAACACCATCATTACGTTTTCCGATGACACAACAGTGACAGGCCTGATTACCGACAACAACAAGACAGCCTATAGGGAGGAGGTCAGAGACCTGACCGTGTGGTGCAAGGACAACCTCTCCCTCAATGTGATCAAGACAAAGGAGATCATTGTGGACAACAGGAAAAGGAGGACAGCACACCCTCATTCTTATCAATGGGCTGTAGTGGAGCAGGTTGAGAGCTTCAAGTTCCTTGGTGTCCACATCACCAACAAACTAACATGGTCCAAGCACACCAAGACTGTTGTGAAGAGCGCACAACAAAACCTATTCTCCCTCAGGAGACGGAAAATATTTGGCATGGGTCCTCAGAAGATTCTACAGCTTCACCATTGAGAGCATCCTGACAGGTTGCATCACTGCCTGGTATGGCAACTGCTCAGCCTCCAACCGCAAGGCACTACAAAGGTTAGTGCGTACGGCCCAGTACATCACTGGGGCCAAGCTTCCTACCATCCAGGACCTCTATACCTCTAAAAATAGTCAGACTCCAGCCACCCTAGTCATAGACTGTCCTCTCTGCTACCGCACGGCAAGTGGTACCGGAGCGTCAAGTCTAGATCCAAGAGGCTTCTAAACAGCTTCTACCCCCAAACCATAAGACTCCTGAACATCTCATCAAATGGCTACCCAGACTATTTGCACCCCCCCCCCCCTTTACACTGCTGCTACTCTCTGTTATTATTTATGCATAGTCACTTTAATAACTCTACCTACATGTACATATTACCTCCGTCACCTGGACTAACCGGTGCCCCTGCACATTGACTCTGTACCGGTACCCCCTGTATATAGCATCCACATTGACTCTACCGGTACCCCCTGTATATAGCCTCCACATTGACTCTGTACCGGTACCCCCTGTATATAGCCTCCACATTGACTCTACCGGTACCCCCTGTATATAGCCTCCACATTGACTCTGTACCGGTACCCCCTGTATATAGCATCCACATTGACTCTACCGGTACCCCCTGTATATAGCCTCCACATTGACTCTGTACCGGTACCCCCTGTATATAGCCTCCACATTGACTCTACCGGTACCCCCTGTATATAGCCTCCACATTGACTCTGTACCGGTACCCCCTGTATATAGCCTCCACATTGACTCTACCGGTACCCCCTGTATATAGCCTCCACATTGACTCTGTACCGGTACCCCCTGTATATAGCATCCACATTGACTCTACCGGTACCCCCTGTATATAGCCTCCACATTGACTCTGTACCGGTACCCCCTGTATATAAGCCTCACTATTGTTATTTGACAGCTGCTCTTTAATTATTTGTTACTTATCTTTCTTTTTTTTATAGGTATTTTTCTTAAAACTGAATTGTTGGTTAAGGGCTTGTATAAGTAAGCATTTCACTGTAAGGTCTACACCTGTTGTTTTCGGCGCATTTGGTAGCAGTGGGGTTATGGTATGGGCAGGCATAAGCTACGGACAAAGAACACAATTGGATTTTATCAAGGGCACTTTGAATGCACAGCGATACCGTGACGAGATCCTGAGGCCCATTGTCGTGCCATTCATCCACCGCCATCACCTCATGTTTCAGCATAATCATTTATTGCCCAATGTCGCAAGGATCTGTTCTGTACACAATTCCTGGAAGCTGATAATGTTCTTCCATGGCCTGCATATTCACCAGACATGTCACCCATTGAGTATGTTTGGGATACTCCGGATAGACGTGTACGACAGCGTTTTCCAGTTCCCGCCAATACCAGATACTGACTGATTTTCTGATCCGCGCACCTACCTTTTTCAAAAGTATCTGTGACCAACAGATGCATATCTATATTCCCAGTGATGTGAAATTTATAGATTTATTTCAATTGACTGATTTCCTTATATGAACTGTAACTCAGTAAAATCATTGAAATGGTTGCGTTTTTATATTTTTGTTCAGTGTGTGTGTATATATATATATATATATATATATATATATATATATATATATATATATATATATATATATATATATACACACACAATGCACAAAATTATACATTTGACCTAAATGTCTGACATATGTATTTTGCTTAATTGACCTTTTCATCTTCGACCAGTTGGAAGGATCCCAATAATAAGTTCAAGAAGACTCTGAAGCTCAGTGGAGTTCCCACTCTGATCCGATATGGCACGGTGAGCATAAGATCACAAAGAAAATAATTTCTAGTATAGTGATCGATTAGCAAATTGCCTTTTCAAAGGAGAATTTCTCTCATCAATTTAGGGTTTTCTTTGGATTTTGTGGCAACACTCAAAGGCTCCTAAAAGCATTGAATGTTTTTTTTTTTATAGATAGTCTGTAAAAAACTTTAAACTGTTACAACACATTGGCGAGGTTGTTATTAACCATTTATACACTTGATAAATTCTATATAAAATATAGCTTCAGGGAAAGTGTTACCAAAATATGCTAAGTTATGTTTCTTTTCTTTTCCCCCATCATCTAATTCAGCCTCAGAAGCTGGTTGAAGAGGAGTGCTTCAAAGCTGACCTGGTGAGGATGATGTTCACCGAGGACTAGAGGACCACACTCGCCCTGCACTGGGTCATCTTCCATTTCCCACTGTCCTGTCTTTTTCCTGAGATCCAGCCCCAGCCCAGGCACCTTTTCACTACACTAGATTGAACAGAAATTATTGTTTCTTTGAAATTCAAATACACACTCCTCTCCCTGCGAGGCGTGTTAATCAGTGAATGTGTTGCTATTCTTACATGGAAATAAAAAGCAACTATAACATAACCAGAGGCCTTGGTAGAGATAGTTGACTGCTTTTATAACTTGATGTTTAATGTAGTAAATTAAATAGAAGAGTTATAATAACAGCCCACTTTTGACAAATATATTAGATACCCCTAAGTGGTAGGCAGCCTACTCCTAGTATGTGATGTACCAGATGAATTGATTATTCTTACTTATAGCAGAAATCTTTATAGTGAAGATATCAACTGAAACATTACCTGTTATACTGTGATTGGCGTGTTGTTGTGTAGAACTTAGTCAAATGAAATAAATGATGGTTGGATGAAAACAATTGTATGTAAAATGTGTGTGTGTGTGTAAAATGGTTTGTCTATAGTGCAGTTCACTTTGTGAGACGCTAGGTGGCACCCTCAGCCTGTCTAAAATCATTTTATTTAACTAGACATTAGGCCTAATGTGTCTTATAATAAACATTTAGGTTCGCGTTTTATCTTGATATTTAAAACTTTTTTTAATGTGAAATTATAATATTATAATATAATTGGCACATGTAATAATAGGCCATGTTGTCTTTGGAAACCGGCTCATGAAGAAGAAAGTAACCTAGCCCTAGTTCTGTCATTCGAGTTTAATGTACACAGGCCAAACATGCCATGTGTGTACCATGTAGGCCAAAACATGCTCAATGCTAACAACAATCAGTCTTTGAACTTGATCAACTAATAGTGAACTTGATCAAGTAATGCTATTCAATACAAGACCAAACAAAGGTGGTCAGATTTTATCTATATATATATATATAAACATACACACACACACACACACACATACATACATACATACATACATCAAGAATATTATAGACATGCAATATCGCCATTTTATAACTAGGTGTCATGAAAGAGTTGCTTTCTTGCTTTGACGTGAAGAGTGCAACCACTTCTATGAGTATAATTGGAGCGCATTCCTGCACACCACACATTGGAGCGACTGAGCTGAGTGGATGATATCTGTAGTTGTGCACACATTTGACCATAGGCTATATAACGAATTGGGGCTCTCTCCAAGGAAGCTAAATTGGAGGACGAGGGCGTGTTGGTTTTCTTTTTCTGCAGTATTGGTAAGAGAACGGAATATATTAGGGTCTGTTTCAAGGACTCGAGCAGCATGTCGGAGTTACTGGTGAATCTACTCGGGGAGCGGCTCGTCAACAGCGAGAAAGCCGAGGTGGATGTACAGGCGCTGGGCAGCAAGCTGTCCCTGGTCGGGCTCTACTTCGGCTGCAGTTTAAACGGTCCCTGTAAGCAGTTCAACGCCAGTCTGTGTGAGTTTTATAGCAAGTTCAAAAAATCATCTGAACATAAAGACAAATTGGAAATCGTCTTCGTCTCATCTGATCAGGACCAGAAACATTGGCAAGACTTTTTACAGGAGATGCAATGGCCGGCATTGCCTTTCAAAGATAGACACAAAAAGGTAAGCACTGACTAATACAAATGTGAACCTGGAATTGCACCCTGATTTAAAAAAAAAAATGTGACACCCATATATTTAGGCTACCCTGGTCATTTGGCCAATAAACCCTTATTTAAATAAACAACATGCTTGGCCCAATTTTATATAGGCCTACCTTACAGTGCACAGGTGTATGCTTTCATGTGGGTCATTGGTAATAACTGACTGTGGAACCAAAAGTTTATACAGGGTCTAACATATTTTGTTTTTAATGTTGCCAGCTGAACTATTTTTTTCTCAGTAGGTAGATTAATTTGTCACTGTCTCTTATGTTATGTATATAGATTACGGTTTATACAGAAGGCCCACTGTATTTCTTCCAGGTTCCATTGTTTGCATTGAATATATCATATAGCCTATCTATTGTGCACTGCAGTGCTATGTGTCACAGATTATCTATAGCCTAAATATCCATATTGAAATAATAAAATGTCACACACACGCAGAAAGTGGGAAGATATGCTGATATCTACAATGCATTGTTATTCATAGTGGAATTTGTAGAAACCTTTTTAATTCAAACACTCCGGTAACAAATTACATTGGGGGGAGAAAAAAACAACATTTTAGGGGCAGGATAATTTACAAAACATTTACAAAACAATCTTGAGAAACTTTAATTATTATAGGCCATTAGAAATAGTGACAATGCTATATAAATATTGATCTAAATATAGTAAAAATGTTTTTTTTTTCTCTATATAATATATCTAAGGTTTACTATAGCCCGGGTGAAATTATCGATGCTTAAAAGAGTTATTGTAAAAAAGTCAAATGTATTTTTAAAGATCAGTGTTATTAAAATATGTGAAACTCGAGACAATGGCCTACTCTTTGGTTGTTAGGATTTTGTTCGATGTAATTATTTAATTGTAGGGCCATTATTTAGGATCCAGAAGTCAACATCTCATAATAGGCCTACACATTACACAGCTATTTGAAAACACCCATATGTTTGAAAAAGGAGAACAGATTTAAACAAATGTCCTATAAATATACCTGTAGGTGTCACATCTAGTCCTTTTAATCCTATTATCTGTCCATCTCTTTCATATGGGTTTAATGTAAAGGTTTCAAAAACAGATGTTTAGCCTATAGATGTTATGATGATTTAAGCTCCTCTTTCACAGAAAATTGCTACATCTTTTCTATGTACCCTGTCCATTTATTTATTTATTATTTTGCCTTGCACACAACTACATGTCGCTAATATATCACAATTTGTCAAGATGTGTGTGTGCAGTTTGACAAATCCCATATAATTAATCTAGGCCTATATTGTAAATATGATTACCACACTATCTTGAATCTGTATTTTATTTTCTAGACATGGATTCAATAAATGTACAAATAGCATGTTGTGAAAAAGACTTTAAAATATTTAAGTCGATGTCAGTGTGTTTTGTATCATGTACATTTATGGGTAAAGCAATGGTTTCAGGATTAGAAATAAATTATACCTAGATGATACCTGCATCATGCTGCAGGTTCAGGATCTATTTTGGGTCCTCTGCAACTCTAGTTTCCTACATACGTCAGCATGCCTGTCTTAAAAACAAATGATGATTCTCAATAACAAATTACAATTAATCCCACTGAGACTCTCGGCTAGCCGATGTGTCTCTGCTTGCAGCTGCATGCACATAATGTATATGCTATAAAGAATAATATCCAGGTGGGCGGATATAATATATGTGTACATTGTAATCGTGAGGGAGAGAAGGGTAGAGGGAGCGAGCCGAGGTACTGTGAATATAAATCTAATTGTCTGCAGAGAACGGAGCTGCGCCATTCTCAGTGCCCTGCTGCTGCTACCCTGTTGGCAGTACAGGACATTATACCCAGTAACGCCTGGTAAAGACATGATCATGTCTCTAGGCCTCACAGGATCGGTAGAAACGGTATGGTATGATTTCCTGGTTCAAAGAGAATCTTTCCAAATGAAAGAGTTTCCCTGGCATCTTAGGACAAAGAAATGATCACTGTCCAACTAAAAGCCAGCCTCCTTCATCACCATCTCTGCTCCCATTATTTTAAGGATATATAAATGGTATGGTATGATTTCCTGGCTTGAAAATTTAGAAATGGTATTTTATATCTCTTTAAAATAATGGGAGCAGAAGATTGTGATGAAGCAGGCTGGCTTTTAGTTGGACAGTGATAATTTCATTGTCCTAAGATGCCAGGGAAACTCTTTCATTTGGAAAGATTCTCTTTGAATTAAGAGTATATATAGCCATCTTCTGTGTGTCTTTACATTGCCACACCAGGCTAGTAAAAGGGATTTGCAGGAGATTTTCTGTAAGAATACTTCTGCATATACTCTGTGCCAGTGGAATGATATTTTTTACAATGTGAATGTTTTGTCATGTATTTATCCACATACTGGCAAGTAATTACATTTGACCACCTCTTCAATGAAATGCAGACATTTAGGATGATTCTCTTTCAACAGTAAGGGCACACAGGACCTTTTTAAATGAGCCTTGCCCTCTTGGCTCCACACCACCCAACCTTTCCCCATAGTCATCAAATAGCGTGCTGTATATTTTATGAACTCTTTGTGAATTTCCTTAGTCCAGTATTTTCCTGTAGAACGCTAACCCTTCGTGCAACATGATTTCGATTGAATCAAGGCCCATCTAATGTGATGCAGATTGTTGGTGATGGTTTGTGTTACACTTCATTATGCAGTCCAGGCGTGAAGGGGGGAATGACAGAGGGATGGAGGCAGAGAAGGAGGGATGGGGTTGTCTTGGGCCGGTCTGGGAGGAGCATATCTCCACAGGGCAGCATTACTGTGTTCTGAATGCTGCTGGTGGAAAATATTCTGCAGCATTAACATTGCCATTGTTCAAAATTTGAGTGCGGCCACGACTTGGCTAAGGTTACTTGAGAGTAGTGTTCAATTTTGCATTTAACTCTGACAGTGTCACCAGTATTAATTGCAGAGTAATTGTGATCTTCAGAACAGCAGGGGCCTGAATGAGTGTGTCTTAGTGGTTTAACTGACCAGCTCTGTCCGCTCTGTTTTTATACTGAAGAGAGAATTCATGTTTCAGTGAGCAGTCAGATGTAGGTCACACTACCATAGCCTTCTGACATGTCCTAAGACATGTACATGTTTAGGGTTTACTTAAGGCTTTCATGTGGCCTATACATTTCCCCCTTCAGAATTATTATTTTGGCACGTGTGTGCATTGATGTGAATGTGTTCTTCTGTTCCTGTAGATAGGTTGTATAACGCATCAGATAGCTTTGCAGTCTTGTGGGTTGGCTATGTAGTCTCAGGCTTTGTCTGATTCACAGATGTGGTTTTATCACCAGGACAGGTATATGAAGCTCCTGGTACCTGACAAGAGAAGCTTTGCTTCAGAGGAGATACACATATACAGTACATCACAAAAGTGAGTACACCCCTCACATTTTTGTAAATATGAGTATATCTTTTCATGTGACAACACTGAAGTAATGACACTTTGCTACAATGTAAAGTAGTGAGTGTACAGCTTGTATAACAGTGTAAATTTGCTGTCCCCTCAATAACTCAACACACAGCCATTAATGTCTAAACCGCTGGCAACAAAAGTGAGTACACCCCTAAGTGAAAATGTACAAATTGGGCCCAATTAGCCATTTTCCCTCCCCGGTGTCATGTGACTCGTTAGTGTTACAAGGTCTCAGGTGTGAATGGGGAGCGGGTGTGTTAAATTTGGTGTCATTGCTCGCACACTCCCTCATACTGACTGGTCACTGGAAGTTCAACATGGCACCTCATGGCAAAGAACTCTCTGAGGATCTGAAAAAAAGAATTGTTGCTCTACATAAAGATGGCCTGGGCTATAAGAAGATTGCCAAGACCCTGAACCTGAGCTGCAGCACGGTGGCCAAGACCATACAGCGGCTTAACTGGACAGGTTCCACTCAACAGGCCTCGCCATGGTCGACCAAAGAAGTTGAGTGCACGTGCTTAGTGTCATATCCAGAGGTCGTCTTTGGGAAATAGACGTATGAGTGCTTACAGCATTGCTGCAGTTCATTGAGGGAACCATGAATGCCAACATGTACTGTGACATACTGAAGCAGAGCATGATCCACTCCCTTCAGAGACTGGGCCGCAGGACAGTATTCCAACATGATAACAACCCCAAACACACCTCCAAGACGACCACTGCCTTGCTAAAGAAGCTGTGGGTAAAGGTGATGGACTGGCCAAGCATGTCTCCAGACCTAAACCCTATTGAGCATCTGTGGGGCATCCTCAAACGGAAGGTGGACGAGTGCAAGGTCTCTAACATCCACCAGCTCCGTGATGTCATCATGGAGGAGTGGAAGAGGACTCCAGTGGCAACCTATGAAGCTCTGGTGAACTCCATGCCCAAGAGGGTTAAGGCAGTGCTGGAAAATGATGGTGGCCACACAAAATATTGACACTTTAGGCCCAATTTTGACATTTTCACTTAGGGGTGTACTCACTTTTGTTGCCAGCAGTTTAGACATTAATGGCTATGTGTTGAGTTATTTTGAGGGGACAGCTGTTATTATTTTGAGGGGACACTGTTATACAAGCTGTACACTCACTACTTTACATTGTAGCAAAGTGTCATTTCTTCAGTGTTGTCACGTGAAAAGATATACTCATATTTACAAAAATGTGAGGGGTGTACTCACTTTTGTGATATACTGTGTATATGTGTATATATATATCTATATATATCAGCTGTGTCTACATGAGCTGGCTATTTCTTGCTTTCCATGTACAGTTGAAGTCGGAAGTTTACATACACTTAGGTTGGAGTCATTAAAACTTGTTTTTCAACCACTCCACAAAACTCTTGTTAACAAACTATAGTTTTGGCAAGTCGGTTAGGATATCTATATATCTACAAGTCATTTTTCCAACAATTGTTTAGACAGATTATTTCACTGTTTCACAATTCCAGTGGGCCAGAAATGTACATACACTAAGTTGACTGTGCCTTTAAACAGCTTGGAAAGGACCTTGTGAAGATGCTGGAGGAAAAAAGTATCTATATCCACAGTAAAACGAGTCCTATATTGACATAACCTGAAAGGCCGCTCATCAAGGAAGAAGCCACTGCTCCAAAACCACCATAAGAAGCCAGACTACGGTTTGCAACTGCACAAAGATGGTACTTTTTGGAGAAATGTTCTCTGGTCTGATGAATCAAAAATAGAACTGTTTGGCCATAATGACCATTGTTATATTTCGAGGAAAAAGGGGGGGAAACTTGCAAGCCGAAGAACACCCTCCCAACCGTGAAGCACGGGGGTGGCAGCATCATGTTGTGGAGGTGCTTTGCTGCAGGAGGGACTGGTGCACTTCACAAAATAGATGGCATCATGAGGGGGGGAAATTATGTGGATATATTGAAGCAACATCTCAAGAAATCAGTCAGGAAGTTAAAGCTTCCTGACGCTTTAAGGTGATCCTAACTGACCTAAAACAGGGAATTTTTACTAGGATTTAATGTCAGGAATTGTGAAAAACTGAGTTTAAATGTATTTGGCCAAGGTGTATGTAAACTTCCGACTTCAACTCTATATGCTGTTTAATTTACATAAATTCTTTACAATTCATTTTAACAGGACTTTAAGTTATTTTAAAAAGAGATAAGGTGGCAACCCACACCAATATGACTTGCCAGTGCTTTTATCATACATGCTATGGTTAAAGGCATCATCTGTGCCTATGTTGCAATCAGAAAATGTTTACAGTAAATGGAAGGGAAGCAAGACAAGGTAATGCTCTCGTCTAAATCAATATGTTTGTGTAGAGGAAACACATTTGAGTCCAGTCCAGCTGTGAGGTCTTCTTTGAAGAAGTGTGAAGTCAGCTATTGAACAACTTGGCAGCATGGGACTGTTTACCCCCTCAGTGAAAAGACGATGTCGGGCACTGATCTTGCCTGCATGCGAGAGTGATCATAGCAACTAGTAAAGAGTGGCTCTGTGCTGCATTGAGGTTGTGGGTCTGTGGGTAGTAAGTGGCCCTATTGCCCCCTCTTTTCAGGCCTGGCTGGGCTCTGGCTGTAGGCAGGGGAGGAGAAAGAGAGAGGCAGCTCTGTTGAGCTACGTGAGGCTCATCTCTTGGCACAGCCAGCAATCTCACTCCATTGCCTCGTTCAGAGCCTCATCACCCACCTGGCACCTCCCTCCCTCTTTCCACCCCTCCTTCAGTAGTTCCCCCTCCCCTCCCATTATTATCTAACCATGCAGAGATAAGATGGAATACTGAAGACATTGTCTTACATTTTTTACAAGCGAGGAAGTTTTGTTTTGAAAGGACCTTTGGGGCTTTAAGTTTGACTATTAGGCAGGTTTTCATTTGAAGAGTCACATTTTTTACCGCTGAATTGTTACCACTCTGATTTCACTTAAGTCATACAGTACAAGACGTCATTCACATCAGAAAAGCTGTGGTTCACAGAACATGTTTTATTACGGTTTGATATTTAGTCATCCTTGAGTTGGCATAATAGAAAGGTCACAGTAGCTGTGGGAGGAGAACAGTGTGTGTGTGTGGTGTTCAAGGGACCCTTTAGCAGAACAGTGGGTGGGTGGGTGCCTGTTATGGAGCCAAGGCTGTGTGTGTGAGCGGAGTGTCTTGGCTGGCACTGCCTTACATGGAGAGGTACAAGCAGGAGTGGGAGAGCTGCTCGTAAATCAATTACAGCCTTCACCAAGTCTCTGTGAAAGCCCCACTTTGCCAATGCTGGAAAATAAACTCTGGGGCAGTGTGTTTCTGCTGAATCAAGAGAGGAGAGGGATCACATCCCAGTGAGAGAGGTTGCATCCCAAATGGCACCCTATTCACTACATAGTGCACTACTTTTGAACAGAACCCAGTGGGGAAAGCCTTGTGAACAGCGTGCCATTTGGGACACACTGTCATGGACTAGAACCACAGCTGCTAGGTGCTTCAGTGAGGGGCTAAGGGTGCCTGTCATCAGGGTGTCACTGATCTGATGAAAACCGCCCCCTGCTCATCACATATCTCAGCCCTACGCCGTCCTACGCCTCCCTGCGCCTCCCTGCGCCTGCTGCATGTCTTTGATTCTGGAAGGAGCAGCTGGGAAAAGCCTGCTGCATGCCCTCTTATTTGCAGGTGATAATGTGCAATTCCGTATCTGTAAATGCTAAATTTGGTTGGGGTTGACCTGTGTAGATGCTCTCTCACCTGTCAATTTCACTTGTATGTGACAGTTTGGGCTGCTGTTTACTGCTGCTAAGTGGATAACTAGGTGAACAAACACTGAACCTTATTACACGCAGGGTAAAAACTTCTGATAAACCCATGCTGAGAGGTTATAGGACCAAATAAAGCCCTGGACATAATTTAAACTTCTGCCCATCAGTCAGGATGAAAGGCTAGATAACCCCCTTCTGACGGGATGGTAAGTAAGCCCACCATGCTAAGATTACGTAGTTAAATGATCCAGGCTAGTCATGCAATGGGGTGACCCCTCAGTGACTAACTTCTCGCCCCTCCTGGCTAGTTATGCAGTGGGGTGACCCCAAGTGCTTAATTTGTAAATCGGGAGGTGCCGGAACAAAAAGTGAGTGTTGCATGCAGATCATCACATTTGCGTAGTGGCACAGAGTAGTAGAGTAGAGATGCTTGCAGAAGTTGCATACATGGGGAATTATTTTTGTAGCCAAGGGTCTGGGATAATGTTTGCCTTTTTAGGAATATGTCATTTTACATGACCGGAGACCTTAACATAATCTTCTTTAACAACGCACAGATGATTGAAATGACCGGCTACTTGGCCACTTGACTAACTGACAATCTGAGATCATTAAAAACAACCTAGTCTTGAATCCAGTCAACTCAAATTTTATTTGAATACAACAGGCGTAGACCTCACCGTGAAATGCTTACTTATAAGCATATGACATTCTCCTTTAACCAATAATGTAGGTCAAGAAATAGTTAAGAAAATATTTACTGAATAAACTCCAGTAATAAAAATGTAAAAAAGTAACACACTATTGAAGCTATATACTGGGGGTACCGGCACAGAGTCAATGTGTGGGGGGGTTACAGGTTAGGTGAGAGAATTTGTACATGTAGGTAGGGGTAAAGTGACTATGCATAGATATTAATCAGCGAGTAGCAGCAGTGTAAAAACAAAGGGGGTGGGGGGTCAATGTAAATAGTCCGGGTGGCCATTCGATTAATTGTTCAGCAGTCTTATGGCTTGTCGTTCTGCCCCTGAACAGGCAGTTAACCCACTGTTCCTAGGCCGTCATTGAAAATAAGAATTTGTTCTTAACTGACTTGCCTAGGTAAATAATAATAATAATAATAATTGGGGGTAGACGCTGTGAAGGAGCCTTTTGGTCCTAGATTTGGCGCTCCGGTACCGCTTGCCGTGTGGTAGCAGAGAGAACAGTCTATGACTTGGGTGACTGGAGTCATTGACAATTTTCCCCCACTGACATACAGTGGGGCAAAAAAGTATTTAGTCAGCCACCAATTGTGCAAGTTCTCCCACTTAAAAAGATGAGGCCTGTAATTTATCATAGGTACACTTCAACTATGACAGACAATGAGAAAAAAAATCCAGAAAATCACATTGTAGGATTTATTTATGAATTTATTTGCAAATTTTGGTGGAAAATAAGTATTTGGTCAATAACAAGAGTTTATCTCAATACTTTGTTTATTACCCTTTGTTGGCAATGATAGAGGTCAAACGTTTTCTGTAAGTCTTCACAAGGTTTTCACACACTGTTGCTGGTATTTTGGCCCATTCTTCCATGCAGATCTCCTCTAGAGCAGTGATGTTTTGGGGCTGTTGCTGGGCAACACGGACTTTCAACTCCCTCCAAAGATTTTCTATGGGGTTGAGATCTGGAGACTGGCTAGGCCACTCCAGGACCTTGAAATGCTTCTTACGAAGCCACTCCTTCGTTGCCCGGGCGGTGTGTTTGGGATCATTGTCATGCTGAAAGACCCAGACACGTTTCATCTTCAATGCCCTTGCTGATGGAAGGAGGTTTTCACTCAAAATCTCACGATACATGGCCCCATTAATTCTTTCTTTTACACGGATCAGTCGTCCTGGTCCCTTTGCAGAAAAACAGCCCCAAAGTATGATGTTTCCACCCCCATGCTTCACAGTAGGTATGGTGTTCTTTGGGTGCAACTCAGCATTCTTTGCCCTCCAAACATGACGAGTTGAGTTTTTACCAAAAAGTTCTATTTTGGTTTCATCTGACCATATGACATTCTCCCAATCTTCTTCTGGATCATCCAAACTTCAGACGGGCCTGGACATGTACTGGCTTAAGCAGGGGGACACATCTGGCACTGCAGGATTTGAGTCCCTGGCGGCGTAGTGTGTTACTGATGGTAGGCTTTGTTACTTTGGTCCCAGCTCTCTGTAGGTCATTCACTAGGTCCCCCCGTGTGGTTCTGGGATTTTTGCTCACCGTTCTTGTGATCATTTTGACCCCACGGGGTGAGATCTTGCGTGGAGCCCCAGATCGAGGGAGATTATCAGTGGTCTTGTATGTCTTCCATTTCCTAATAATTGCTCCCACAGTTGATTTCTTCAAACCAAGCTGCTTACCTATCCCAGCCTGGTGCAGGTCTACAATTTGGTTTCTACTGTCCTTTGACAGCTCTTTGGTCTTGGCCATAGTGGAGTTTGGAGTGTGACTGTTTGAGGTTGTGGACAGGTGTCTTTCATACTGATAACATGTTCAAACAGGTGCCATTAACACAGGTAACGAGTGGAGGACAGAGGAGCCTCTTAAAGAAGTAGTTACAGGTCTGTGAGAGCCAGAAATCTTGCTTGTTTGTAGGTGACCAAATACTTATTTTCCACCATAATTTGCAAATAAATTCATTAAAAGTCCTACAGTGTGATTTTCTGGATATTTTTTATCTCATTTTGTCTGTCATAGTTGAAGTGTACCTATGATGAAAATTACAGGCCTCTCATCTTTTTAAGTGGGAGAACTTGCACAATTGGTGGCTGACTAAATACTTTTTTGCCCCACTGGAGGTGAATATGAGGAGGAAATTATAGTTCTAGAAAAGCTTTCCAGTTTCACTGACTCATCCAATGATGCGCATCTCACGTACTGGAGATGGCCGATGCACTAGTGGCAAAAGTTTCTCTCTCTCTTATTTTACTTTGTAAAACAATACTGTTCCCTCAATAGGCCTATTTGGAAGTTGATCGACTATTTTGGTAGCCTCTACAGACAGATTAGTCTTCTCTTTTCAGCAGGAGCCATTTGCTTTCCAACCTGTGTTCCACATTGTATTTGAAATATTGCAAAAAGCCTGTTTTGGCTGCATGCTGTTCACTGGCAGATTTTCCACACATTTCGGACGGCTACACACAATCCAGAGCTAGGCAATAAAAAAATATTGATCCTCTGTGGCTAAAAGTATAGGCCTATAGTCCTGGTGTAGTATTCTGAATGATTTAATTTCTTTCTGAACAGCAGTAATTCTATAATTGTTCACGGCTATGATTCTATAAGGAAATAAATAATGAATTGCAACGCGGGGGAGAAGATGGTTTTAGGTTCATGTCTATCAGAGCAGAGACGGTGAGAGAGGGGTAATAGAAAGTGAATATCATTCTAGTTCTGTGGGAGATACAGGCATACTTTTCTCTCTCACCCACAGCTCCAGCCACGTGTTGGTCTCTAGGCTACAATTTTGCGCAAACTATAAACCCGGGCCACCCAACCCAAATCAATTCTTAGAATATCAGGCACGGCTGAAAACAGATTTTTCACAATACGTTTTTTAGGGGGTCATTAAAATTAGAGGCAACTCAAATGAACTCTGACTGCTTTTATTCACATTTTTACATTGCAAACAGTGACAATTAGTTTTCATGTCACAACGTACAGGATCCTGGCAAATAGGTTCCGGAACAAAACAGTCCAAAACTAAGTGCTGGTGACCCCTCTGTGACAGTTACCTCTCGCCCAGTCTGAGGTAGAGGTGGAGTCCCAAATTACACTATTTCCTACAATGTACTTCTTTTGACCAGGGGTCATAGGACTCTGGTCAAAAGTAGTGCACTACATAGGGAATAGGGTGTCATTTGAGATGCATACAGTGTCTGTGTGAGTGAGCCTGGCTGTGGGGCTGTAATGTAAATAATAATGTATTAAACCTTTACAGTGCTTTTTATTACAGACAATCTCAAAGCGCTAGTCCAATATGTCTCCATTGTGCTGAGTGGCCTGCAGCTGTGAGTTACTGTACGCCATATTTGACAGGAGCTCGTGAGGAATGTGGGCAGACACCTGCTCTGCAGAGAGAGGCAGTAAGGCCAAGGTGCAGGGAAACAGACTGTGCTGTAGTAAAGTACTGTGGACCGATGCTCTGTTGCCCGAGCCAAATGTTGCCTCTCACACCAAGCTAGTGTTACTAGCTCTTTCACTGCTCTTTGTGTAATTTCACAGGGAGCACTGTAATATTGTGAGAGGTAACAATAGGTTGATGTTGAAGGGGAGTTTAAGTTACCCACTGAAATTTGGTGAAAACAGTGTGGCTGGCTTGTAGACCACAACCAGAATCTCTCTCTCTGTGTGTGTGTGTGTGTGTGTGTGTGTGTGTGTGTGTGTCTCCTCTAAGCAACCTGATCTGTTTCTACATCCGTTATCTGCATGTAAATGAAAACACACAAAGACGCTGAGGCTGTGACCTTGGTCTGTGGTCCGTGAACCACTGAAAGATCCACTGGGATTGGGCCTATGGCTTTGTCCCCGGTATTCTGCAGCTGGCCCATTGATACGGACTCTCTGCTCTCTTTCTGTGGTTTACGACCAGAAGTTTCCACAGGAGAGTACAAGTATGGCCATGTCTTCACCACAGTGCCTACAGTAACACTCCATTGAGAACAACCAATGATTTTCCAGCTTACGTACATTATTCCAAACCAACCCCAATTAGCACATACTAGCCTCTCCAAGAATGCCCACTTTCCTCATTTCTTTTCTCCAAATGAGCCAAATATAGGAAATGGAACACTGGAGACACTGACTAGATATTAATTAAGAGTGAAAGAAATGACTTTGTTTCCTTTCCATGGAAATAAGCATATTGTTGTTATGCTATCTTGATGATCTCACCCTCATCTGCTGTTTTCCTTGCGATGCTGCCATGTCTGTGTTAGTCTAGCGACCATGGTTTGGTTTGAGGACTCCTCTCCAGCGAACACTCGCACACACAGTCCTCCAGTCTGTAATTGCCCCCCACACCGCATTTAATTTCTCAAATGTGTTTACAAACCTTCTATAAGTGAGCATTTCTCCTTTGCAAAGATAATCCATCCACCTGACAGGTATGGCATATCAAGAAGCTGATTAAACAGCATGATCATTACCCAGTTGCACCTTTTGCTGGTGACAAAAGGACACTTTAAAATGTGAATATTTTGTCACACAATACAATGCCACAGATGTCATGTTTTGTGGGAGTGTGCAATTGGCTTGCTGACTGAAGGAATACTCACCAGAGCTGTTTCAGAGAATTTAAGGATTTAAAGTTCATTTATCTACCATAAGCTGCCTCCAATGTCGTTTTAGAGAATTTGGCAGTACGCCCAATCGGCCTCACAACCGCAGACCTTGTGTAACCACACCAGCCCAGGACCTCCACATCCGGGGGCTTAACCTGCGGGACCGTCTGAGGAGGGTGGTGCTGAGGAGTATTTCTGTCTGTAATAAAACCTTTTTGTTGGCAAAAACTGATTGGCTGGACCTGGCTCCACAGTGGGTGGGCCTATGCCTTCCCATGCCCACCCATGGCTGCATCCCTGCCCAGTCATGTGAAATCCATAGATTAGGGCCTAATACATTTGTTTAATTTACTGATTTTCTTATATGAACTGTAACTCAGTCAAATCGGTGCGTTTTAATATTTTTTGTTCAATATAGCTCATCTCTCACAGTTTACTCTTTTATGCTGAAAGGGCAGTTGATTTTCAATAACTGTTTGTATACAATGCAAGGACGCCTTAACGCCTGCAAGAACGCCTACACTGAAACGTTCCCCTCAAATAACCCCTCTCCCTGTGCCATTGTCTCACCAGTCTAATAGGAGATGGATGGCAGACCGTTGAATGAGAAGGGTGTGAATTCTGGTCATGTGACTGGAACTGCAGCTCTGGCTCCTGTCTGAAAGAGGCTTACTATGCAAACATGCCTACTGTCTCAGCTTGTAGCCTGGCACACTGACACATTGGTGCCAGCCCTGCTATCTTGCCTACTATTGAGTTGTTGGGAGCAGGTGGTGGGAGTATTTATTTTTTCAACTGGCTGACAGAATTCCACTGTGAGATTGCCAAAATAATCAATGTAACGGTATTTAGGTTATGTTATATTATAATCTGTAATCCATGTATAACTACAGTGCACATTCTGTAGGAAGGCACTGAGCCGGAGAGGAATAAGCTGAGGACTGGACTGGTAGTGTAACTGAGAGAAAGGTTTGGTCACTCCCTCAGGCTAATGGTGTGTGCTGTGGGAGACTGAGAGACTGACTGCTCTACTCTGCGGGACTTTAAAAACCTTTGTGACAAAGAGGACAGCACAGCATTCATTCCACCTCTGTAAGGGGGGAGAGAGGGAGGTGCTGAGGGAGAGAATATGTGGTGAGGAGGGAGAGTTCATGTTTGTTTAAGAGTTGAAAAATAGCCGGAATCACAAGGAGATTTTCTTTATTGTGGTTGGAAACTTGGAAATCCTCTCTTGAATGATAGTTTCTGTTTTAGTCCAGGTTTTGCAAATAACCATTGACTTTCCAAGCAGATTTAGTCTTTAAACAACTGTACTGCAAGTCTCTGTTACCTAACAGAGAGACTGGTGTGGGTAAGGTTCCTATGCAAGTCTCAGTGAGCCCCAGTGAAAGGTGAACAGTCACGTAACCCTATGACAGTTCAAAGAACTCCATTGCGCTCCAGAAGCAGTCTCTCCTGGGAGGAGAGCGTTGCTTGGTTCAGGCCGTCTAATCTCCATCTCAGGAATTTTACAGCCAATTAGCACCTCCACGAAAGTCACCCCAAAAACAGTTCCCCTCGCTGCTGTCCGCCGCTGTCCCGCTTTTTGGTCAAAAACCTACCTGTTTTTGGACCGAGTTCACCCTACAAGTGTTTTTTGACTCCTCTGACGACTTGGTTAGATTAGTTTGTCTACGTCAGGCCCGGGCAATTATTTTCCACAGAGGGCATGTTAGAATATATTTTTGCCATCGCAGGCCAGAATCATATCATCATCATATATACATCATGTTGTAGGACTGTGTTGACAGATACATTAACTGTAAATCACGTCCAGATATGCTACTTATTTTACTTTTTTAACATGCACAGAAATAAACCACATCCATCTTCTCCTTTCGGTAGGTATTTTCATTATTAAACATGCAATGAACTCCACAGAGGGAAAAGTACACTGCATTCAGCACCACGGACTGAACTCTTGTTAACGGGTATGCACAAAAACACAGAGAGAGCTCAACATTACATTTAAACTACTCAATCAGTGTGAGGAGTGAAGTCTCTGATGGGCACCCAACAGTACAACTTCTAATCTTACGAAAGTTTTGTTCATCAAGAGCTGCATAGACCCTTGTCAGTGACGTTGTTTTGAATAGTTCTCCAATCACTGCATCAGACTGAAGATCGATAAGTTCAAGTTGCGTGTCACGTGCATCACTGCTCTCATCCAGGGCCAAGGATAAATAAGTGAAATCCTTTACCTTGTCTTTCAACTGTTGTTCCATATTTTCTGCAATGTCCTCAACACGCTGCGTCACTGTTCGTCTTGACAGGGAAACGAAAGCCAAGTTAACAAACAGATTACCGACCATTTCGAATCCCACCATACCATGGGTGCACCTCAGCCACGCTCAAAGTCCTAAACGATATCATAACCGCCATCGATAAGAGACATTACTGTGCAGCCGTATTCATCGACCTGGCTAAGGCTTTCGACTCTGTCAAGCACAGCACTCTCTTATTGGCAGACTCAACAGCCTTGGTTTCTCAAATGATTGCCTCGCCTGGTTCACCAACTACTTCTCTGATCAATTTGACACACTGAACTCTGAGGGCCTGTTGTCTGGACCTCTGGCAGTCTCTATGGGGCTGCCACAGGGTTCACATCTCGGGCCGACTCTCTTCTCTGTATACATCAATGATGTCGCTCTTGCTGCTGGTGATTTTTTTTGTTTTGTTGATCCACCTCTATGCAGACGACACCATTCTGTATACCTCTGGCCCTTCTTTGGACACTGTGTTAACTAACCTCCAGACGAGCTTCAATGCCATACAACTCTCCTTCCGTGGCCTCCAACTGCTCTTAAATGCAAGTAAAACTAATGCATGTTCTTCAACGGATCGCTGCCTGCACCTGCCCGCCCGTCCAGCATCACTACTATAGACGGTTCTGACTTAGAATATGTGGACAACTACAAATGCCTAGGTGTCTGGTTAGACTGTAAACTCTCCTTCCAGACTCACATTAAACATCTCCAATCCAAAATTCTATCTAGAATCGGCTTCCTATTTCGCAACAAAGCATCCTTCACTCATGCTGCCAAACATACCCTCGTAAAACCGACCATCCTACCAATCCTCGACTTTGGCGATGTAATTTACAAAATAACCTCCAACACTCTACTCAACCAATTGGATGCAGTCTATCACAGTGCCAAATGTTTTGTCACCAAAGCCCCATATACTACCCACCACTGCGACCTGTACGCTCTCGTTGACTGCCCCTCACTTCATATTCGAGGCCAATCCCACTGGCTCCAGGTCATCTACAAGTCTCTGCTAGGTAAAGACCCGCCTTATCTCAGCTCACTGGTCACCATAGCAGCACCCACCCGTAGCACGCGCTCCAGCAGGTATATCTCACTGGTCACCCCCAAAGCCAATCCTTCCTGCCTCTCCTCCCAGTTCTCTGCTGCCAATGACTGGAACAAACTGCAAAAATCACTGAAGCTGGAGACTCATATATCCCTCACTAGCTTTAAGCACCAGCTGTCAGAGCAGCTCACAGATCACTGCACCTGTACATAGCCCATCTGTAAATAGCCCATCCAACCTACCTCTTCCCTATACTGTATTTATTTGTTTATCTTGCTCCTTTGCACCCCAGTATCTCTACTTGCACATTCATCTTCTGCACATTCTACCATTCCAGTGTTTAATTGCTATATTGTAATAACTTGGCCACCATGGCCTATTTATTACCTTACCTCCCTTATCCTACCTCATTTGCACACACTGTATATAGACCTTTTCTACTGTATTATTGAATGTATGTTTGTTTACTCCATGTGTAACTCTGTGTTGTTGTTTGTGTCGAACTGCTTTGCTTTATCTTGGCCAGCTCGCAGTTGTAAATGAGAACTTGTTCTCAACTAGCCTACCTGGTTAAATAAAGGTGTTCTCAACTAGCCTACCTGGTTAAATAAAGGTGTTCTCAACTAGCCTACCTGGTTAAATAAAGGTGTTCTCAACTAGCCTACCTGGTTAAATAAAGGTGTTCTCAACTAGCCTACCTGGTTAAATAAAGGTGTTCTCAACTAGCCTACCTGGTTAAATAAAGGTGTTCTCAACTAGCCTACCTGGTTAAATAAAGGTGTTCTCAACTAGCCTACCTGGTTAAATAAAGGTGTTCTCAACTAGCCTACCTGGTTAAATAAAGGTGTTCTCAACTAGCCTACCTGGTTAAATAAAGGTGTTCTCAACTAGCCTACCTGGTTAAATAAAGGTGTTCTCAACTAGCCTACCTGGTTAAATAAAGGTGTTCTCAACTAGCCTACCTGGTTAAATAAAGGTGTTCTCAACTAGCCTACCTGGTTAAATAAAGGTGTTCTCAACTAGCCTACCTGGTTAAATAAAGGTGTTCTCAACTAGCCTACCTGGTTAAATAAAGGTGTTCTCAACTAGCCTACCTGGTTAAATAAAGGTGTTCTCAACTAGCCTACCTGGTTAAATAAAGGTGTTCTCAACTAGCCTACCTGGTTAAATAAAGGTGTTCTCAACTAGCCTACCTGGTTAAATAAAGGTGTTCTCAACTAGCCTACCTGGTTAAATAAAGGTGTTCTCAACTAGCCTACCTGGTTAAATAAAGGTGTTCTCAACTAGCCTACCTGGTTAAATAAAGGTGTTCTCAACTAGCCTACCTGGTTAAATAAAGGTGTTCTCAACTAGCCTACCTGGTTAAATAAAGGTGTTCTCAACTAGCCTACCTGGTTAAATAAAGGTGTTCTCAACTAGCCTACCTGGTTAAATAAAGGTGTTCTCAACTAGCCTACCTGGTTAAATAAAGGTGTTCTCAACTAGCCTACCTGGTTAAATAAAGGTGTTCTCAACTAGCCTACCTGGTTAAATAAAGGTGTTCTCAACTAGCCTACCTGGTTAAATAAAGGTGTTCTCAACTAGCCTACCTGGTTAAATAAAGGTGTTCTCAACTAGCCTACCTGGTTAAATAAAGGTGTTCTCAACTAGCCTACCTGGTTAAATAAAGGTGTTCTCAACTAGCCTACCTGGTTAAATAAAGGTGTTCTCAACTAGCCTACCTGGTTAAATAAAGGTGTTCTCAACTAGCCTACCTGGTTAAATAAAGGTGTTCTCAACTAGCCTACCTGGTTAAATAAAGGTGTTCTCAACTAGCCTACCTGGTTAAATAAAGGTGTTCTCAACTAGCCTACCTGGTTAAATAAAGGTGTTCTCAACTAGCCTACCTGGTTAAATAAAGGTGTTCTCAACTAGCCTACCTGGTTAAATAAAGGTGTTCTCAACTAGCCTACCTGGTTAAATAAAAAATGAATTAATAAAAAATAAAAAAACATTTTCAAACAGCTCTTTCTTGTCGGGGAAAAGTATTGGTGCAGAGTCAATTAAGCATTATTTAATGACTTCACCCTCAGCAAATAACTTGCTATGTTTAGCAATTCTGTGGGACAGTACATAGCTAGTTAGCTCTTGCAATTCTGTAGTTTGCTGAATACAGTATTGAGAAAAGTCCTTGCTTCTTTTGCAACTGAGAAAGCAACTCTTTTGATGCATTGGCCCTCTGCTCAGAAGACATATTTCTCTACATGCTTCATCTGGAGGTGTCGGGACAAGTTGCAGTCTTCCAAGACAGCGATGCTCTCTTTGCACACAGCTTTCCCTGATACCTCAATAAAGAAATATTTCGATGTCTACTATTGCTGGAACACCCAGCTTTTAATTTGAATAACAAATACTTTTTTCAAAACTTTACTATCGCAAATTCTTTGCTCTGGGCATGATTCTGCAGGCTGTATTGAATCAGGTCGCGGGCCTCACACGACCCCGGGCCGGCATTTGCCCAGGCCTGGTCTACGTTGTAGTGCTCTATTCTGATCCTAGCCCCCTCTAAAGACCGATGTGATTGTAGGGAAGGCGTTCATCTCCAGCTACAAGATAATGAGGTGGTGTGTGTCTAAGGTTGGATGGCAACGCATTGTGCCTTCTTAAAGATTCCTTTCCATAATATCGAATCAGCCTTTTTCCAGCCAATCTTTATGACAGAGAGTGAGCTTTCTATTTGAGCTGATTAGGGTAATTGAGAAATTGTCAGGTGTCCCCTCACTGTCAGAATGGTTATGGCAGAACGAACCAAATATAGCTATTTTTGCATTGCAGTGGGGCTTTGTGCTTGTTCTGCACAACCCACAGTGAAACTATTTTATTTACTGTTTTAGTAGCGAGCCGGTAAATAGTGGCGGTGGGGACTGAGTTCAGAACTTTGGCAGAGCACTGCACAAGGCAGTTTTGACGTTGTCAATCGTCATATCAGCCAGGGTGAAGTCAGAATCCAATCAGATTCAACCCTGATTCTCATCACCCTCCCTGCTGTCTCTGGAGATAGCTGGCAAATACTAATGTTTACAATTGGATTTACATAATTCTCTTCCAACCAACCAAACCGATTAGTAATCCAAATATCGAATATTGTATGCTGCCAGTAACATCAGTCAGTCCATATGTCTGTTTATCCCTACACATTACTACAGCAATATGCCCTCCCATGTAATTGGACATAATATTTACTTGGCCCAATGGATATGAGGATACCTCCTGGCCTGCTTTCTCCTTGGCAGGACATTCACATCATTCCATCTGCTTTTTATTGACCTCATTAAAGATTCAGTAGTTCTATTAGTGTGTCGTATGATCCCTTGGACACTAGCACTCACTAACCATTATTCAAGGGCATTGCTTGGCAAGCTGGTCCTGAAAACAATTGAAATATGAATGGTAAAGCACCACCTCATGCATGCTGATTTTCATATCATTATAGGTTCAAATAATATATCACATATTATGGTGTCACTTCTTCTGCTTTTCAATAGAGTAAATAATTATGAAAGTAATTCCCAGAACCACACACATTTACATTGACGGTTAAGATATATCCAATCCCACACGGTCAAGCCAGAGCCCCCAGTGCAAATTAAAGCATAGTGAGATTATGTATGGGAAATAGTTGTCTGCTCACAGCAGCTGCAAGCTTGTTACGGGCGAAGAATGTCTTCTGATTACATTGTTGAGAAATGACATGGAATCTGTAGAATGTACAGGCAGGCCAGAGTAGAGACATGGGAGCTGATGGCAAGGCAACCAATATGGGGGAATAAGTAATGATGGAATTGCAGCGAGAAGAGAAAAGAGGCTAAAAAGAGACATAGCCAGAAACATCCAGAGTTGGCCTAGCTGTGGCGTAGAGGGAAAGGATGATGTGGGAGGTGCTGACTATCTGTTGTGTGAGAGTGATTTCTCCTGGAGACAGACTGACTGAGTGAAAATTATGTAGACTGATACTGCGTCCCAAATGGCACCCGATTCCCTATATAGTGCACTACTAGACCTGGGCCCTGGTCAAAAGTAGTGCACTACATATGGAATAAGGTGCAATTTGGTATTAGGTTTGTGACGGTACCAGTATTATGAATTTTTTTCCATGACAAAAATGAAAACACGAAGCAGACCACACACGAACACACTTTGGTCCTTTTTAAAAACCTGCTGTATGTAAAATATTGTGTTTTCTGAAAGAAGTTAAAATCCACGATACTAATGAGTACTGCAATACTGGTATCGTCCCGGCCCTATTTCGTACGCAGCCCGAGATCACTGAGGTCAGTGGAGCTGCCGCACTGCCATGAGTCTGACTAGAGCCACGTATACTGTAGCCAGTCAGGTTAACTTAGTCATTATAGCAGTGTACGTTTCCACTGCCGTCCCGTTGTAAAATATATTATTGTACGTCTCGGTTACTCAAAACACCCACTACACGCATTCCAAACATATTGAAGGTAATAGTTACTTGAAAGGCATACGTTCAAGTTCCCAAATATAAGTAGAATAAGCACAGGGAAATCATGAAAGGGAATGCCTGGCGATGGGTTTGGTTGGAGTGGACCCCCTGCGGGGCTGAGCCCATGCTGTGGGTTACCCTGTGCCTCTGTGTTGGGGGCTAATCGTTGTTTTGATGATTATTTTGCTGTGCATCTGTTTGGGCTTGGGGGAACCGATCCCACGGCCATGTAGCATCAAAGGCGTAACCAGCCTAAGCTGGTTGTAAGGAGCCTGCGAGGTCTTGTCTTTTTGAGAGAGAGACATTTCTCCAGCACTGCATTGTTAACACGGGCTCCAAATGAAAGCCACATGATGTTTCGCTCCACAGCAACATGAAACCCTCGGCCTCAATCAGTTTTACTGGATGCAGAGTGAACTGATGGATTACCCGTCAGACTCATCATATGAATGGTCCTTGCTATCGAGATACTTCAGATCAATGAGTTGAGATCCCTTTTTAAATTGTTTTTATTGAACCTTTTATTTAACTAGGCAAGTCAGTTATGAACAAATTCTTATTTACAATGACGGCCTGCCTACGGCCAAACCGTTCCTTATCCCGGACAACGCTGGGCCAATTGTGTGCCGCCCTATGGCACTCCCGATCACGGCCAGTTGTGATACAGCCCGGGATCGAACCAGGGTTTGTAGTGCTGCCTCTAGCACTGAGATACAGTGCCTTAGACTGCTGCGCCTCTTGTGAGCCTATTAATCTATACTCAGTCTATACTATAATCTATACTCAGAAATATACCGTGTTGGAACGGATGGAATGGGGACATTTATAGGACTGAAGTTGATCCCTGTCCAATAGAAAGGTTATCCCACTTCCCTCCATGTTTTCTTTGACACATGCTTTAGGAAGTGAAAAAGCAGAGTGTATGCATTCAGAGCCATTAGTGTAATGGGATTCCCAACCTGGTGAGGTGTTAAGTCTAGTCTGGGAGAAGGACAGACAGACAGAGCGTACAGAGACAGAATGTGTGTCCCAAATGACACCCTTTTTCCTTATACATTGCTCCCTATGGGCCTTGGTGAAAACTAGTGCACTATATAGGGAATAGGGTGCCATTTGGGATTAAGCCGTTTCATTGGCGCATCAGCATGTTACTCACCACCTGCTCATTTGACCACCTCACTGCTTTCAGAACCAGCAGGTGTGTTTTTAAGTCTTTAACGGGTAGCCGGTGCATCTCGTCCTTTGCTCTGCCGCATGCAGAAAGCCTATTTACTGTTGAATTGAATGTTGTCCAGAGTAATGTTATTTAGGAGTAGTTCATGTAACCTTGATAAGCTCCTCCTGTTTGTGTGCAAGTGATCACCATCAGACTGGGAAAGCTGCTGAGCTGGAGCAGAGTAGTGGGTTAAGATCTGTTAAGGTTTCACGTTTGAAATGTCAGTGTTTCTGACAAGCACCACCCTTTTCTCCTTTTCGTTCCCTCTAATTACTGAGCACAGTGAGCGGTATGCACTGATGTCAAGAGCAAGCAATGAAAGTGAAGCAGAAAGGGAGAAAGAGGAGTAAGTGAGATGTACTAAGAGTGATGGTTGAAATGGAGCAGGGGGGTTACCAAAGGTTTATGGGAATGAAACTAAATGTTAACCGAGTATAGCCCAGTTCAAGCTAAGAAACCAGAAGCCGAACAGCCAAAGAGGAGGTTCATCTCACTACATTGATTTAAAGACATTTGAACTAGAGGTCGACCGATTAATCGGAATTGCCGATTAATTACGGACGATTTCAAGTTTTCATAGCAGTCAGAAATCGGTATTTTTGGGCGGCAATAAAAAATAAAAAAAACCTTTTAACTTTTTATGGCTGCAGGGGCAGTATTGAGTAGCTTGGATGAAAAGGTGCCCTTTGTAAACGGCCAGATCCTCAGTCTCAGTTGCTAATATATGCATATTATTATTAGTATTGGATAGAAAACACTCTAAAGTTTCCAAAACTGTCAAAATATTGTCTGTGAGTATAACAGAACTGATATTGCAGGCGAAACCCTGTGGAAAATCAAAACAGGTAGTGGCTTCTATTTTGAAAACTCCATGTTCCATAGCCTCCCTTTGCAGGATTTAAAGGGATATGAACCAGATTCCTTTTCCTATCGCTTCCTCAAGGTGTCAAGTCTTCAGACATAGTTTCAGGCTTTTATTTAGAAAAATGAGCCAGAACGATAACATCGCGTCAAGTGGTCACATGAGTTTTGCTCGCGCAACAGAATTGGGACAGCCATCGTTTTCCCCTCTCCTACTGTGAAAGACATTTGCGGTTGATATATTATTGATTTATATATTTTAAAACAACCCGAGGATTGATTATAAAAAACGTTTCTCATGTTTCTGTGGACATTATGGAAACTATTTGGAATTTTCGTCTGCGTTGTCGTGACCGTTCTTTCCTGTGGATTTCTGAACATAACGCGACAAACAAACGGAGGTATTTTGGATATAAAAATCATCTTTATGGAACAAACGGAACATTTGTTGTGTAACTGGGAGTCTCGTGAGTGAAAACATCCGAAGATCATCAAAGGTAAATGATTAATTTGATTGCTTTTCTGATTTTCGTGACCAAGCTTCCTGATGCTAAGTGTACTTAATGTTTTGTAGTGCGATCGATAAACTTACATAAACGCTTGGATTGCTTTCGCCGAAAGCATAATTTCAAAATCTGACACGACAGGTAGATTAAGAAAAGGCTAAGCTGTGTTTTCCTATATGTTTTCCTATATTGCACCTATATTGTGATTTCATGAATATAAATATTTGTAGTAATATTTATTGAATGTAGCGCTATGCTATTCAGCGGGATTGCAGCCATAACAAGTTAACTAGGCAAGTCAGTTAAGAACACATTCTTATTTTCAATGATGGCCTAGGAACGGTGGGTTAACTGCCTTGTTCAGGGGCAGAACGACAGATTTTCACCTTGTCAGCTCGGGGTCCAACAATCTTGCAACCTTACAGTTAACTAGTCCAACACTATAACCACCTGCCTCTCGTTGCACTCCACAAGGAGAATACGCAAATGCAGGTAAGTTGTTAGCTAGCATTAAACTTATCTTATAAAAAACAATCAATCATAATCACTAGTTAACTACACATGGATGATATTACTAGTTCATCTAGCATGTTCTGCGTTGCATATAATCGATGCAACGCTGGGGGATGATTTAACAAAAGTGCATTTGTGAAAAAAGCACAATCGTTGGACGACTGTACCTAACCATTAAACACCAATGCCTTTCTTAAAATCAATACACAGAAGTATATATTTTTTTACCTGCTTATTTAGCTAAAAGAAATCCAGGTTAGCAGGCAATATTAACCAGGTGAAATTGTGTCACTTCTCTTGCGTTCATTGCACGCAGAGTTAGGGTATATGCAACAGTTTGGGCATTGCGAACTAATTTGCCAGAATTTTACGTAATTATGACATAACATTGAAGGTTGTGCAATGTAACAAGAATATTTAGACTTAGGGATGCCACCCGTTAGATAAAATACCGAATGGTTCCGTATTTCACTGAAATAATAAACGTTTTGTTTTCGAAATGATAGTTTCCGGATTCGACCATAGTAATGACCTAGGGCTCGTATTTCTGTGTGTTATAACTAAGTCTATGATTTGATAGAGCAGTCTGACTGAGCGATGATCGGCAGCAGCAGGCTCGTAAGCATTCATTCAAACAGCAATTTCGTGTGTTTTGCCAGCAGCTCTTCGCAAGCACAGCGCTGTTTATGACTTCAAGCCTATCAGCCTAATGGCTGGTGTAACCAATGTGAAATGGCTAGCAAGTTAGCGGTGGTGTGCGCTAATAGCGTTTCAAACGTCACTCGTTCTGAGACTTTGAGTAGTTATTCCCCTTGCCACAGCTTTTGTGGAGCGATGGGTAACACTGCTTCGAGTGTGGCTGTTGTCGATGTGTTCCTGGTTCGAGCCCAGGTAGGGGCGAGGAGAGGGACGGAAGCCATACTGTTACACTGGCAATACTATAGTGCCTATAAGAACATCCAAGTCAAAGGTATATGAAATACAAATGGTATAGAGAGAAATAGTCCTATAATAACTACAACCTAAAACATCTTACCTTGGAATATTGAAGTCTCATGTTAAAAGGAACCACCAACTTTCATATGTTCTCATGTTCTGAGCAAGGAACTCAAACATTAGCTTTTTTACATGGCACATATTGCACTTTTACTTCTCCTACACTTTGTTTTTGCATTATTTAAACCAAATGGAACATGTTTCATTATTTATTTGAGGCTAAATAGATTTTATTGATGTATTATATTAAGTTTAAAATAAGTATTCATTCAGTATTGTTGTAATTGTCATTTATTACAAATACATTTTTTTATTTAAATTGGCCGATTTTAATCGGTTTCGGCTTTTTTTTGGTCCTCCAATTATCGGTATTGAAAAATCATAATCGGTCGACCTCTAATTTGAACAGAACTGCTGTACTCTAACTCGTCTATGAGATTATACCCCCCCCCCTGTAGATTCACTCCCTCCTCAACCACCCTGGCCCCTCTGAGAGAAGCTTCTGGAAGAAGAGGGACATCCCCCACCATACGTCTCATTATATCCCCTCCCAGCTCTGCTAGTGACAGGTGTTCACTCTACAGCCATGTTCTTTTAGATGCATAGAAGCCTTCTGAACATATACAGTAAGAAATAACTGTCTTTAGGGCCTTTGCCAGAACATTCTTACAAGGCAGTCAGTTCTCACTTTATGAATGCCTTGTCTCCATATCTTCACCCCAGTTGACCCTCCCAGTGTGAGTCTGAAGGAGTGTCTGAGAGGGAGTTCTCCAGCCTCTTTGTTGTGGTGACATAGCATTTAGTGCTGAGGTGCGGGGTTGGGATTTGCCAGTAGGGTGGAGAAGAGAGATGTTCATAATGTATAGTGTAATTACTCTCTCTAATTACTGGAGGAGATCTACAACATATCATAGCAACATGTCCCATTACACTGTCTAAAAGACTAGTGGTGTTCCTGCCACACTGTCTCTGACTGTTAGGAGGTGCAACTGTTATTAACGCCATCAATCCAAGTTTTATATTGGTGTTAGAACCAATATAAATCAGCAAATTCCATGGTTAAGAGCAACAGGCTTATGTAATAGCTAAATGGCAATTATTGCAGTGTCTGTTTGAATGCTTGAATGTTTCATGCTGACTATGTCAGTGTTTTTAGATGGTTTCTGGAGGAGACTCTGTTGGGGGGAAACAAAGCAAAACAACTCTACTCTAGTGGCTTACTGGCCTCCCCAGGCCTATTCCACCATCACTTTTTTTATTTCAAAGCTGAAAGCCCGGCCAAACTAAATATCTGCCCTGGCCACAAAGCTAGGAATATTTCAGAGAAGGAAAGCGAAGGGGTTTATGTAAGTTCAGGGATAGGGAAAACAGATTGCATGTCTTTTGTGGCCAGTTAGTTGCCAGTTATTAGGGATGGATATACCACACTGCACCGGAATAGTAAGTCATAATCGAAAAGGGAAAGGGGGATACCTAGTCAGTTGTACAACTGAATGCATTCAACTGAAATGTTTCTTCCACATATACTGGGGGTTGTTGTTTGTAGATTTGCCAAAGTGGTAGAAATGGGGGGCCAGTCAAGGTTATTGTTCTGTTCAAGTCCTGTACCCCGAATACAAAGAATGTTATTGCAAGATTTACTGTTGTATGAGTGCATGCAAACTCTCTCTCTCTCTCCACACACAAACACACACACACACACACACACACACACACACACACACACACACACACACACACACACACACACACACACACACACACACACACACACACACACAGTGGCCTGCAGGTGTGACCTACCGTCCTGGTTTCCTTTACCCCTGGCTCAGAGGTGATGCAGTACAGTAGGTTCTATCCATGTTGTTTTACTTTCCAGCCGCCCGCTGTGGGTGTTCCGTGTTCCCTTGTCTCTCTTCCCCTTCCCGTTTAGTTTCCTTTTTGAAGTGATACCCATGAGTCGCTTTGGCCTTGAAAGCCAAACTTGCTGTCCTAGAATTCTCTCTTAATTGGACTGCCATTGGGCTTCATGACGTTTAGTTTGTGGAGGCGCCCATGGGAAATCAGAATCCGAGACGGGGGTGAGGCCATTCTTCACCCTCCCATGCTTCCTTTCTTCTCTCCTTAAGGACACTGATGAAGAGAGGGAGGGAAATGAAGCGTTCCTAAAGACGTGTCCCAACTTTGATCTTTAAATTGCAGTCATTACATGTCATAATACAGCGTGTAAATTCATTTTCCATACCATTGTTACAAAGTGAAATATGTCTGTCACATTTCACTTTGATGTCATAATTCTATTATTATACTTGTTTAATTGTTATCCTTATACTAATGGATGCCAACACATCCTATGTATTTCCCACCTTCCAAATGTAGGAAATCCGTTCCACTAACAGCCAGTCCTCTGTGGATGCCAGTGAAAAGAGAGATTGGGGCTGGCTTTAGGGTTTACACTTGGGGTTACAGGCCAAGGTTGTTGTGATTTGTGTTGGCATTGTGTTAACGTAGGGATTGGGAGTCAAGCCTCCTCGACAGTAACAGGAGCTTGAGTTCCTCTAGGAGCCATGGCCTACTTTTGGCTATGCCCTTGGGTGAAGTGTGGACAGCTGTAGTACTTTAGGATGCCAGCCGAAGGAGAGTTGGAATAATTGCTCCAGTATGTATGTGAGCTGAGTCACTGACTACATCCTAACCACTACAGCTGTTTCCTTTTTGGTGTTAAAATAATGTTCAAAGGCTATATGGCTAAGTATTTATGGTGAAAATGCAGCACACAGGTCGGGCGGCAGGCACTATTAGGTACTAGCTCTTGAAGGGATCGCTGTGCCGCGGTATCATTTTGGAAAGTAAATACAATTGAAGTTTAATATTCAGAGGGGGCGAGCATGGAGGGAAAACAGACACAAGTGCAGAACGGCTGCTTAAAGATTCATTATCCATGTGAGGTGAGAAGGGTAGAGGGACACCTAAAGCTAAACATATAGCCCACACACACACACACCCGTGCAAAGACACATTGCCTCCCGCTATGTTGTTTCTCTTTTTTGATTGACTCCACCCCCACAGCAGTGTGCCTTTCCCTCCAACACAAAGGATCGCAGGAAGAGCAGATTGGGTCAGGTTTCCTCTCTGCTCCCTTCTGCCGTGTCGGCCTTTCCCTCTTTCTCTCCGAGGGGGTGTTGGTCCTTATTATTTGTTTCGTTTTTTTCCTCTGAGGTGGGGGATTGGACTGGATCCAAACTCACTCATCAATTTAAATTCTGTTCCACAATCAACGCAAAATGACAAAAGAATTTAGCTCCATTCCCATGCGTAGTTGTGGTATGATTATGATAATATGTATTTATTGTTTGGGGCCCCAACTCAAGGTCTCAGTGATAATTGCATTCACAGGCTTGGTGGAGATCTCTGCCTCTCAACAACCCCTCCCAGCCATCTCCCTAATTAGCAGCACTCTGTCATTTCAGAATTTCAAAGGCTGAAACACTTTAGCATTTAATTGATTTGGACAAAACTATACAAGAAAATCTCATATGCTGCTCCATCATGATACCTTATATATACAAAAGTATGTGGACACACCTTCAAGTTAGTGGATTCTGCTTTTTCAGCCATACCCATTGTTGACAGGTGTATAAAATCGGGCACACACCCATGCAGTCTCCATAGGGAAACATTGGCAGTAGAATGGCCTTACTGAAGAGCTCAGTGACTTTCAACGTGGCACCGTCATAGGATGCCACCTTTCAAATTTCTGCCCTGCTAGAGCTTCCCCAGTCGACTGAACGTGCTGTTATTGTGAAGTGGAAACGTTTAGAGCAATAATGGCTCAGCTGTAACGTGGTAAGCTCACAGAACAAGCTCACAGAACTGGACCGCCAAGTGCTGAAGCGAGTAGCGCGTAAAAATCGTCTGTCCTTGGTTGCTACCCTCACTACTGAGTTCCAAACTGCCTCTGAAAGCAGAGTAAGAGCAATAACTGTTCTTTGGAAGCTTCATGAAATGGCAGAGCAGCTGCACACAAACCTAAGATCACCATGCGCAATGCCAAGCGTCGGATGGAGTGGCGTAAACCTCTCCGCCATTGGACTCTGGAGCAGTGGAAACGCATTCTGTGGAGTGATGAATCGCACCATCTGGCAGGCCGACGGCCAAATCTGGGTTTGGCAGATGCCAGGAGAAGGCTACCTGCCCGAATGCATAGTGCCAACTGTAAAGTTTGGTGGAGGAGGAATAATAGTCTGGGGCTGTTTTTCATTGTTCAGGCTAGGCCCCTTAATTCCAGTGAAGGGAAATCTTAATGCTACAACATACAATGACATTGTAGACAATTCTGTGCTTCCAACTTTGTGGCAACAGTTTGGGGAAGGCCCTTTCCTGTTTCAGCATGACAATGCCCCTGTGCACAAAGTGAGGTCCATACAGAAATGGTTTGTCGAGATTGATGTGGAAGAACTTGCCTGACCTGCACAGAGGCCTTTGAGATTTAATTGGAATCGCTCGACATCAGTGCCCGACCTCACTAATGCTCTTGTGGCTGAATGGAAGCAAGTCCCCGCAATGTTGCAACATCTAGTTTTGGAATGAAATGTTCCACATACTTTTGGTCATGTAGTGTATTTGCACACTAGCAGTTCAGCTTAGATTCTTCTGTGAGTGAAAGTTTGTGGCGGCATAAATCCAATACTGTAGTCCCTATGCAGCAGGACTTGACTGTAGCTTGTCGTGCAGACCTGTATCTCAGTATTTCCTGTTATTCACTAGGCCACTGTGTGCCACTCTTCCTGCTCTAACACTTTCTCAGGCTCTAACAATAGTCTGGCCCCTCACTGCTGGCCCCCGCATAATCCTCTTTACAGCCCCCCTCCCATCTCTTCTCCACTAAGCCTCCTCCATAGGCCAAGCACCCTGCTGTCTTGTCAACATCAACCAATAACTGCGAGGGTTACTGCAAATAATGAGCTGCATTCCATGTTCAGCATTTGCAAAGCCCCTTACATACCCCTGGTCTCATAACTTTTGGAGCAAACTTCAGAGATTTGACTTGACTGAGAATTGTTTATGTTAGTAAATATGTGATTGCAGATCATTTAAAGCCTTAACTCATGTGGTGAAGGTATAGAGAGAAATGGAGGGTAACTGATGCTAGCGTGGCAGTGTGCCAGCTCCTTATAGGCCACTGTCTTCAAGTTGACCCGGCTGACGCAGACCAAAGCTAACTCCATTCCCTCCTAGTCTAGTTTGTTTTCCCAGAGTCCCTCGTCTTGCTAGGCGACACCTCGTTTGTGCTTCTGCCTCCCTCCTGATGCAATGTGCTTGTCATACTGTTGCTATGGCCTGCTAGTTGAGCAGCTTTGATATCTATCTGAGAATGGAATCCCTACCACACAGAGCAGAGACAACACTACAGGCAATGGAGCGCCGCTGAGGGGAAAAGGGAAACACGGTACAGATAAGGCCCACCGTAGAGAGCTTCTTTTAATTTAGGCTTTTTATTCCATCTCCACATTCTCCAGCTTGTGTTTTATCTTTTTTTCTTCCATTCACAGCAGCTCATAATCCACAACTAGCCTCTATTACTTGATGTGGTAGCTGTATGTCCCTCCTATCAGTGGTAGCTGTATGTCCCTCCTATCAGTGGTAGAGTATTGTGTGAATGTTCAACACGAACCTGAACATTCTTTCTTGCTTCCTGTAGACCTCTGGTCTGTGTCTAGTTTCAGACGGCCTACATGTGTAAGATCACTTTAGCCATAGCACTGCAGCATATAGTGAGTCTCAAATGGCACCCTATTCCCTATATAGTGCACTACTTTGAACCCCGGGGGTTAGTGCACTACTATGAACCCCGGGGGTTGTGGAGTGTGAGCCTTTAAAGGTGTCAAGGATTTAAAATGTTTTTTTGGAAACAAGCAAATTTACCCCTTTTTTTAACTCTCCTGTTTTCAGCTGGAGATCCTTTTGAGCTTAATTTAAACATTTAATTATACACCCATTTATGCATTAAATTGACTTTTTTCTTGAATGGAATGGTGACTGACTGCAGATCAAGGCTGAGAACAGGTTGCAGGCTATGGTGGGATGTTAGGGGTGGACAGAGTATGGGGGCTACTGGGATTCAGGCCTGGGTGGCTGGCTGACTGACTGGTGGAATCGTTGATGTGCTGTTAATGGTGGGAACTAAAATGGTCCCACTTATGAAGTCCACCCCGCCTCGTCTGCCTTGCCCGTCATCATGACTCTGGCAAATTGCCAACTGTACAAGGGCTGCTCCTCTCATTACAACCCTTACTGAGTGATTTCTGCCCTCGACAAGCGTCAATGTCACTCAAGTTTAGTGAGCGTGATGGCTGGAAGCAGGTGGGGGTGGGTGAGAGGGTGTGATACTCCAGAAATCCACATCAAACAAAGCAATTACAGCATGCTGGTACATTGGACTAATGGGTGTTTACAAGTACGGGGAGTCTGCCATCTTAATTACATGCTATTAATTATTAGCCTGACTCACACTGGCCCACTGTAGAGCTTTGGGCATAGGGCGACTGAGGAACAGTTAGGCTGCTGGGTGTTGGACTATAGACTACGCAGGTAAGGTATGAGAAGGTGCTGGCCATACCAGAGCTGTGATTGTGTGTGTTGAGAGACTGGGTGTGCGAAAAGCTGATTTTCTGGAGTAGTGGCGCGACCCCTCGCCAGCTCTCACAATGCCACTCAATATATGCAAAGCCCTCTCTCTCTCTCTCTCGACGGACCTTACTAACCACCAATGCTACTCTCCTGCTCTAGAGCTTTATTTCAATAAGGAATATTACTGTTAATACAGTCCCCTCTCACCCCCTGGCTTTACTCCCTTTGTGGGAGGAACACTTTTAAAGGAGTTCTGTATTGTCTGCTGGGCTGCTGGAGTGGCTGTATAGTGGCTGTATCCTGAATAGTCCACAGCTCTCGGCTTAAAGAACCCACAGTCATTCACTCATTCACTTCTAGATGACAGAAGAAATACAAATAATTAAATTTACGTCCATTTTTCTATTTTCTTGGCATGACACTGTCATTAATCTTCTTGGATGCTGAGTGTATCCAGGAAGGAGGGAGATGTCTCTAGTGTGATGAGGCAATCTGTCTTAGTAAACACTCAGAGGTTTAATTTAAAAAAGATTGTCTTGGCTAGGGAGAGGAGAGATGTGATGGACAGAGAGGAGAATTAATATGTACAGTTTTTTAGAAATGGGGTATTCAGACATTCACTGACTAAGACGGCAATTATTCTGGAAACTTTCACTGCAGAGAAATGTCATTGTTACTGCACCACATTAAAGAAGATTTACATCAGTAATGCTTTAATTACACAATGTTTACGTGGTGAAATAAAACAAAACTCATTTTTATTTTAATGAGGGTGCATTTTTGCAGCACAGGAGCTCTGCTATTTAATGAGTCCACCCATTAGTGTTTTTTAGATTCTGTATGCTCGTGTACATTTTAATTTTAAGTACAAGCAGCTAGTCCATGATACATACATACATTTGTCTTACTTATGTCGCATCAACAAACGTATGAATACTCAAACTTCCTCCTCTTAAAAAAAATGATAATCCAGGAAACATTTAGAATAATAGATGTCCCATGGCTTTTAGGCTGGGAAATCATTAACACATTGCTAGGGAACTGTGACCAGGATATCCTGCTTTATTTTGACTCCTGTAAAGAGGAGCTGTGTGCCGCTCTACTCTGCTCGCCATGGGCTAATGGAACACGCCACTGCAGCAATTAAGCGGGTATTTGGAATTAATCAAATAAACCCCCAGTCCTGATGCCTACTCTACTCTGAGCCACTGATTTTCCCACAGATTACATTAATAGATGTGTGGCCAGAATGGAACAGGCTTCACGTAGGCAACACTGATCAGGAAATAAGCCATGAGCTGTACAACCCTTATGGCTTTTCTGACTTGCCGCAGTTTATTATCAACCAGCATGAGGCGTAGTTAGTTTTTGTTGGTTAAGATACAAAAAAGTATTTAGGGTTTAGAGTTTTTGATATGAGTAATGTAATGTACTTCCGGTGCCAACAGAGACGGCCGCCTCGCTTCGCGTTCCTAGGAAACTATGCCGTATTTCGTTTTTTTTATGTGTTATTTCTTACAACGTTACTCCAGAAAATCTTAGGTTTTATTACATACAGTCGGGAGGAACTATTGGATATAAGAGCAACGTCAACTCCCCAACATTACGAACAGGAATATGACTCTCCCGAAGCGGATCCTGTGTTTTGTCTTCCACCCAGGACAATGGATCGGATCCCAGCCGGCGACCCAAAACAACGGCGCCGTAGAAGGGGCAGGCGGAGCGGTCTTCTGGTCAGGCTCCGTAGACGGGCACATCGCCCACCGCTCCCGAGTATACTACTCGCCAATGTCCAGTCTCTTGACAACAAGGTAGATGAAATCCGAGCAAGGGTTGCCTTCCAAAGAGACATCAGAGACTTTAACGTTCTTTGTTTCACGGAAACATGGCTCACTCGAGAGACGCTATCTGAGTCGGTACAGCCACCTGGTTTCTTCACGCATCACGCAGACAGAAACGAGCATCTCTCTGGTAAGAAGGGCAGGGGTGTATGCCTTTTGATTAACGAGACGTGGTGTGATCATAACAACATACAGGGACTCAAGTCCTTTTGTTCACCTGACTTAGAATTCCTCACAATGAAATGTCGACCGCATTATCTACCAAGAGAATTCTCTTCGATCATAATCACAGTATATGCCCCCCCCCCCTTTTTACAAGGTTAATCTGAAAACAAGGCTCCCCAAATTCTATCAGCATATTGATTGTGCTACCAGGGCTGGCAAAACCCGAGACCATTGTTATTCTAACTTCCGTGATGCATATAACGCCCTCCCTTTGGAAAAGCTGACCACGACTCCATTTTGTTGCTTCCAGCCTATAGACAGAAACTAAAACAGGAAGCTCCCGCGCTCAGGTCTGTTCAACGCTGGTCTGACCAATCGGATTCCACGCTTCAAGATTGCTTTGATCACGTGGACTGGGATATGTTCCGCATTGTGGCGAACAACAACACTGAAGAATACGCTGATTCGGTGAGCGAGTTTATTAGCAAGTGTGTTGGTGATGTTGTACCCGCAGCGTCTATTAAAACATTCCCCAACCAGAAGCCGTGGATTGATGGAAGCATTCGCGCAAAACTGAAAGCGCGAACAACTGCTTTTAATCAGGGCAAGGTGGCCGGAAACATGTAGCTATTCCCTCCGCAAGGCAATCAAACTAGCTAAGCGTCAGTATAGAGACAAAGTGGAGTCGCAATTCAACAGCTCAGACATGAGAAATATGTGGCAGGGTCTACAGTCAATCACGGACTACAAAAGAAAAACCAGCCCCATCGCGGACCACAATGTCTTGCTCCCAGACAGACTAAACTACTTTTTTGCTCGCTTTGAGGACAATACAGTGTCACTGACACGGCACGCTACCAAAACATGCGGGCTCTCCTTCACCTTAGCCAAGGGCTGCAGGGCCAGACGGCATCCCAGGCCGCGTCCTCAGAGCATGCACAGACCAGCTGGCTGGTGTGTTTACAGACATATGTAATCAATCCTTATCCCAGTCTGCTGTTCCCACATGCGTCACGAGGGCCACCATTGTTCCTGTTCCCAAGAAAGCTAAGGTAACTGAGCTAAATGACTACCGCCCTGTAGCACTCACGTCCGTCATCATGAAGTGCTTTGAGAGACTAGTCAAGGACCATATCACCTCCACCCTACCTGACACACTAGACCCACTCCAATTTGCTTACCGCCTCAATAGATCCACAGACGACGCAATCGCCATCACACTGCCCTAACCCATCAGGTATTCCTCTTGTCCAATGTAAGAATGCTGTTCATCGATTACAGCTCAGCATTTAAGACCATAGTACCCTCCAAACTCGTCACCAAACTCCTCGAGACCCTGGGTCTCGACCCAGTCCTGTGCAACTGGGTCCGCCCCCAGGTGGTAAGGGTAGCTAAACAACATCTCCACCCTGCTGATCCTCAACACTGGGTCCCCACAAGGGTGCGTTCTCAGCCCTCTCCTGTACTCCCTGTTCACTCACAACTGCGTGGCCATGCACGCCTCCAACTCAATCATCAAGTTTGCAGACGACACTACAGTGGTAGGCTTGATTACCAACATCGACGAGACGGCCTACAGGGAGAAGGTGAGGGCCCTCGGAGTGTAGTGTCAGGAAAATAACATCACGCTCAATGTCAACAAAACAAAGGAGATGATCGTGGACTTCAGGAAACAGCAGAGGGAGCAGCCCCCTATCTACATTGACGGGACAGTAGTGGAGAGGGTGGAAAGTTTTAAGTTCCTTGGCGTACACATCACGGACAAACTGAAATGGTCCACCCACACAGCCAGCGTGGTGAAGAAGGCGCAGCAGCACCACTTCAACCTCAGGAGGCTGAAGAAATTTGGCTTGTCACCAAAAGCACTCACAAGCACTCACAGATGCACAATCGAGAGCATCCTGTCGGGCTGTATCACCGCCTGGTACGGCAACTGCTCCGCCCATAACCGTAAGGCTCTCCAGAGGGTAGTGAGGTCTGCACAACGCATCACCGGGTGCAAACTACCTGCCCTCCAGGACACCTACACCACCCGATGTCACAGGAAGGCCAAAAAGATCAGCAAGGACAACAACCACCGAGCCACTGCGTGTTCACCCCGATATCATCCAGAAGGCGAGGTCAGTACAGGTGCATCAAAGCAGGGACCGAGAGACTGAAAAACAACTTCTATCTCAAGGCCATCAGACTGTTAAACAGCCATCACTAACATTGAGTGGCTGCTGCCAACATACTGACTCAACTCTAGCCATTTTAATAATGGAAAAATTTATGTTATCAATTTATCACTAGCCACTTTATATAATGCTTACATACCCTACATTACTCATCTCATATGTATATACTGTACTCTATACCATCTACTGCATCTTGCCTATGCCGTTCGGGCACCACTCATTCAAATATTTTTATGTACATATTCGTATTCATTCCTTTACACGTGTGTGTGTGTGTGTGTGTGTGTAAGGTAGTTGTTGTGTGATTGTTAGGTTATATTACTTGTTAGATATTACTGAATGGTCGGAACTAGAAGCACAAGCATTTCGCTACACTCGCATTAACATCTGCTAACCATGTGTATGTGTCAAATAAATTTGATTTGATGTAAGCGGTCTTCTCACACAAGTACTGTGTCAGTTGATACCCTGAGTCATTTTTGATCTTACTGGAGAACCATCTTATCCTGTCAGTGTTTTCTATTGGTCACGTAAACATTCCATCTGTTATCTGCTGTAGCCTTCCCGTTTCCAAATATGTCATCACATGACATTGTTGTATGACAACTCACACTGTGTTAAAGCTATTGCTTATCCTGGTTAGTTCCGTAGAATCGAGACCGAGCCCTAGAATGAAATATGGAGTGTACAACAGGCTCTTATCAGAGGAGGTGCATCTGCAGAAGATGGATGTTGCTAGGGACCTAGCTGTGCTGTGGGAGTGATGGACAGACCAAGGCTTTTACATGGACAAGTCAACTCATGCTGCTCACTGGCATTCACAAGATCTGAGGAAGCATGAGAGAGTGGGTTGGGAATTCATTAGTCTTGAGTTCAAGGAGGGAAAACAAAATGGATGTGACTTGGATGTGAAGATACACTGAGTGTACAGAATATTAGGAACACCCTCCTTTTTGCCTTCCGAACAGCCTCAATTCTTTGGGGCATGGACTCTACAAGGTGACTCTAATGTGTCCCACATTTGTTTGATGGATGTCCTTTGGATGGTGGACCATTCTTGATACACACGGGGAACCGTTGAGCGCAAAAAAAACAGTTGCGTTGCAGTTCTTGACGCACACAAACTGGTGCGCCTGGCACCTACTACCATACCCTGTTCACCCTGTAAATGGCACACATACACAATCTCAATTGTCTCAAGGCTTAAACATCTCTTCCCCTTTATCCACACTGATTGGAAGTGTATTTAACAGGTGACATCAGAAAGGGATCATAGCGTTCACTGGATTCACCTGGTCAGACTGCTCTTTCCTTGACAATCATTCCTAATGTTTTGTACACTCTGTGTATATGAAGATCTTGAGGGAGTGAGAAAGACATTGAGTCATTCTGAGACGAGGGCCCTGTTTTGAAGGAGCAATTAGCACTGATTTTGGTGTCCAGAGCGAAACACTAGATCAATTAAATAAAACAACATTACATTAAGATGTCCCTTTTGTACACTTCTTCCACTGTACTTCCGTCCCAGCCCTGGGATTGGTCGGTTTAGTTGTTTGTCTTTGTTGTGTGATGTATAAAATTCGCTGACTGATTCTTTCAATTAACAATTCAGAGTGTTTGTGAGCTCATTAAAATAAATGGTGGCATTGAGCAGTTTGTTTTGTGCTGGGGGATGCTGTCGTTTTAGAGAAGCGAGAGAGGTAGCCATGATGGACAGGAAAAAAGCCAAACAAGTGTACCACACAGGGATGGCAGTCCGATCTGGGCTGAACCGGTCCATGCCGCTCCATTTGTTGCTCACTTGGCCGGACCACCCAGAGTGATCTGGTGGGTTACACAAGTGAACATTGTATCCCTCTGGGGGAAAAATCTTATAACAAAACTGCTTTTCAGCTTTCATACGTGCCAGAAACAAAAGGAGAGCACAACAAATGGCTGAATATGACATTTTGATACCTAATTGCTGCCCCGGCCTTTGTATTAATGCCAGCTGATTTATCTAGCAGGACGAGGTAGAGTGGTGTGACAGACAGGAGCTCTTTGTTGGGTTTGACTGTGGTACGACTGAATACAGACCGATGAACACCATGCGGTTTAGACCAACACCATGCGGTTTAGATGGTTTGGAACCATCATTGCACAGCACACACTTCCCCTGGTGGAGGATGTTGACGGAGGTTTCAGAAACACCCCAAAAAATATCCAGCCTTGGTCATAGAATCACAGACTCTATATGTAAATTATAGGATCTCTTTAGCCATACATAGAGAACAACAGATGAATGTTTAGAAGCTATTGCAGTTCCCCTCCCTTTTAGCCTTGTGAATGTGAACTCACCCTGTGAGAGGCTGGGGGAGTGTTATGTGTTTTTAAGGGGAGGAGTGATATGAAGTAGCTTAGAATGGAAGGAAATGTGCCAGTCTCTGTAGAACAGGAGTGACACGTAGAAGCAAAGAGCAGACTGTGTGGTCTGCTTGTGGTAGGTTTTCTGTCACAAATTATAAATATTCTTTGAGCTAACCCATTCCAACCCGGCAATTGCAGTTGTGCAGGAGGACAAATGAGCAAATTGGGAGAGCTTGAACAGTTGCTATGTGTTGTCTAACAAAATTGAATTACCACACAAACAGAATGGATCAGGAGGTGGTCTAGAAGCCTCTAATTTGACCTTTTGGTTTGCCAAACGAGAACATTTGCCTACTGTTTATGTCTCAAAGCTCTTAGCTTCAATGTCCGCTAGACTGTTTGTTTTTGTCGATTTTTACCGTTTGGTTCCTACAGCTGGTTCCAAGCAAAAGACACGTAGACAGAATGCCATGTTACGCGGAACTGAATAACACACAGTTAACTGTGTTTCAGCAGCCCAGTATAATGGAAGGGAGAGCTTGTGCAAATTTCATAGCGTTTTTCTCCCCTCTGTCAAGACATGCGGCTTATTCCCTCTCTCTCTGTTACTATCATCAGCATGACTGTCTTCAGTCCCCAGTGAGAAGGCCAAACTACAGCATGAATATCTATGGATGGAGGCAGTTTGAATCAACCAGTTTACAAATGTAGTATTTTTTTACACATAGTTATGCAATGTGGTAGCAAGACTATTTGCTTGGCAGACCACTGCTTCCAGGTTGGGTTTCTGGCAGCAGCCTGCTGGTGGCAGTGTGAAAGTGAGGCTGAGATGTATGCAGCCTTATGTTTTGAAAGGTCAAACCCTGAAGCCCAATAACGACCAAATGACTGCAGACAAATAAGGAAATGAAGAGGGATATTGTGCTGATAAAGAACAGGCTTATAATTGTAGTGTGATTAGATTGACATGATTACAGGGCATGACACATAGATCCTATTAAATTGTTATATTTAATTCCATTGCATTACACCTCCTAGTTCTACTGTAGCCCTGGGTTACATAAAGACTCAAGCCTTTACAGCCTGTTCTTCTGTCTGCAGTGATCTCAACACAGCTTTTGTGTGACTGTACAACACTGTCGCCATGTTTCACCACCGCAAGGCAATAATGTGAGCAGGTTTGCTGTGTGTATTGATGTCGGTTTCACTTGTGTCTGGCATTTCATCCTGTTCCTGTTTCTATGCATTAGCCCGAGTGCCACTCAAAGGCCATGGGGAACAGGGCAGGAAACGGTGAGCTCGCCCAATCCTGTTAATGTGGAACAGCATTTAATTAGATCCGCTCGACGTGGTGGCCTGGGTGTTTGTAGAGTAACATCTCACTGGAACAGTGCAGGAAAAGCAATGAACATTGTGCATATAATTTTTTGTCTGATTTGCAGAAAGTACAGACCGTGAAGAAATAGGTATAAATCTGAAATGGGCTTTATCTGCTGCTTAGCGTCTCTGATTGGTCCTTTTGATCTGTGCTGATGGAAGAAAGGGATGGTGTATGTGGGCCAGGGCGTCTAGGCTATGGGTTACAGACGTGTAAGTGGATTACACAGTTCAGGCCAGCTGTGGTGGGCAGTTGAGTGGGTTTCTTGTTCGTTTGAACTCCACAACAAAGCACCTCTATGTAGGGGAAACCCCTTGCTGAGAACTGGGTGGGTATTACATAAATGACCCTTTCTGAGGTCTGATAGTGGAGGGTGAACCTGTCTGAAGCTAAAATACTTTCTCTCAGGCCTCTGTTAATCCAACTGAAGTTACAGACTGGGTGGGTGGAGTAGAGATACTTTAGCTAATCATACATGAACTCATCCATGGTTTTCTGTCATATAACTGTATGTTTTTTATGTGTTTTTGATAAAGGGATGTGGGACCTGGCTGGGGAGACAATAGAGCTGGTTGGTTGAGATGATAGTGTTTTCTCTCCACAGTCTTATGTGTGTGACTCACAGTCCAATTTGCCACACCATGAAGAATGGAACATAAATGCACATTGCACCGTCCTCTTTCAGTCCTTCACCTCCTCCCATCTCCCCTCTCTCTCCCTCCCTCGGTCTTGGTGCATGTCATTACACAGCATGACAGTGCATCGTTAGAAAAGGAGGGAAAGGTGGCATAAGGAATGAGAGATAAACGAGAGCGTGGTTTCCATCTCTATCTCTGCTGGTTAAGCTTCAGGTGGTGCGGCGGTCCACTCGGGCTCCTTGGAAACCAAGGGTGAGGGGTGAATGCTGTAATGTGACAAAACAGATTGATTCTCATCAGAAATCTCCCGTCGGCTCTAGATCCCTGCACAGATTTGCACTGAAACACTTGCTCTGGCTGGGTTTTCTGCTCCAAGCATATTTCAACGGGTGATTAAGTATCATACTGTTATGAATTAGCCACGTTTTTTGTTAGTCTGTGTACTATTCTAGAGACATTGTAGATGCTCTTATTGTTTTGAAATTGGAGAATTGATTTACCCTATTAACGTTCTTTGAATAATTGAAGACATTCAAAACTGTTGGATTACCATCTGGTGGCATGCTGATTATAGCTAGTCACAGTCACTTCTAGACTAATGGGGGGGATAAGTGCACTGCTGTAAGCTACCTCAACGTCTCTCTCACACGGGGACACGCACACGCCACAATAGCTCCCTTTAAACACTCCTGGGTTGCCTTGATTGCTAGCAACGGTGAGAGGGCGAGCAGGTGGGATGGAGTGGGGCTTGGGTGCTGGTGGTAACCACTCCAGAGAAGGTGAGAGAGAGTGGTAAGCTGGAGTGGACTGCAGGGCGGGCGGAGAGGAAAGGGTGCTGGCTGCCTGGGAATGAGGGAGAGAGAGAGTGGCCCTGCTCCTGCAGATTCAGAACAGCACTGCCTTTTGTGTCTCCCTTTTTCTGACAGTTATTTATAAACCCAGTAAACCCTCATCACATTCCAGCCTGCCACAGATGCAGCCAGAGTAGAGCTGCACCTCGTACATGTGTGTTCTCTTTGTCTCTGACTAGAGCTCTGGGGAATTTAGTTTTATGTGGAACAACATTACTCAGGGCCATTCAGTGGTGGTTTATACTGACGTTTGCTAAAACCAGAGGCAATTCGGCAAATGACATTTATATACATTGTGAGCTAATTGTCATCTTTCTCGTAAAGTTGGCAGGCTATGGCATTTAACTTTGACCCTTGCTATTGGTTTATACTGTTTTAATTTTGTCCTAGCTGTTGTGTTTTTATGAGCTATGCTTGTGGTCTTCCGGTGACTCATATTTGGGAGTTTCTTCCTCGCTTGGCAACAGGGTCTTAAGTTTAATGTTAACGTATTACTTCAACTGAGTGCTCAGTGTGGTTCTCTCCCTCCCTCCCTCCCTTTCTTTCTGTCTGTCTCTCTGAGACTCCTTTATCTCAGACTTCTCTGGCCAGCCAGGTTTAAACCCACAATTGTTCAATCATGCATTCTGCTCTTTTTTTATTGGATATTCAACTTAGCCTAAATGGGATCGTTCTTAAGAAATGTGTGGAAAGCCTATTGGGGCAGTTAAGTTCCCACACATTTCTGTATAGTGGCAAAACTTGCTTGTCATCAAATCAGTCACAATCAAACAAAGTTGGCTATTCTATTTGAGCTGCCAGTCAGGTAAGGGCAGTCAGTTTGGTCTGTTTATTTTCTGGCCATACTCTCCTCCCTCCAGCCCCTTCTCTCTCTGTCTGCTGGCTCCAGTTGTAAGCTAGTTTACTGTAGCAGTACAGTGGAGGAAGTTCTGGAGCAGGTCCAACTGCTAAAGGACTCTACTTCCCCACCCCTCTAACCAGGTTCTGCTCTCTCGCTCCACAGATCACATGAGGTCACTAAGGTACTACAGAACAGGATGTGAACAAAAATGAGTGTGGTTATGAGTTTGTTTGCTTGTGTTTCACTGTTCGAACTTAATGGAAGGACGATGAAAGTGCAAAGGGAAACTGCAGCAAACAACTCTGTGGCCAGTTCATTAACATCTGCAAACAAACTTGAAAAGTTAAGCCCCCAACAGTCCTCGTTCCAACTCTCATATCACTCCTCCTCTCTTCTTTTTGAGGGGGAAAAAGGACTGTGGTTCTTTGGACTGTGGAGTCAGTGTGGTTTTTCTCTACCTTCTCGATTATTGGCAGGCTTTGAAAGAGTTTTCTCTTTTCCTGTAAATGCTAGGCCTGATTACAAATCACTATGAAGCTCGCCTAGCCTAGACCAACTCTTCCCTTCCTCCCATGTGCAGCTTGATATGTTTTAAATAGGCCAGTGATGGAAGAGACGTACTGTCTCTCTGAACCCAGGTTAAAAGGCCAGTGATGGAAGAGACGTACTGTCTCTCTGAACCCAGGTTAAAAGGCCAGTGATGGAAGAGACGTACTGTCTCTCTGAACCCAGGTTAAAAGGCCAGTGATGGAAGAGACGTACTGTCTCTCTGAACCCAGGTTAAAAGGCCAGTGATGGAAGAGACATACTGTCTCTCTGAACCCAGGTTAAAAGCAGTGATGGAAGAGACATACTGTCTCTCTGAACCCAGGTTAAAAGCAGTGATGGAAGAGACATACGGTCTCTCTGAACCCAGGTTAAAAGCAGTGATGGAAGAGACGTACTGTCTCTCTGAACCCAGGTTAAAAGGCCAGTGATGGAAGAGACATACTGTCTCTCTGAACCCAGGTTAAAAGCAGTGATGGAAGAGACATACGGTCTCTCTGAACCCAGGTTAAAGCAGTGATGGAAGAAACGTACTGTCTCTCTGAACCCAGGTTAAAAGCAGGGATGGAAGAGACGTACTGTCTCTCTGAACCCAGGTTAAAAGCAGGGATGGAAACTGGGCCCAAAAAGGTGACGCTTTTTTATTTTCACTGAAACAAGCAAAAAATCCCTGCTGGGGGGAAATGCAGGTTTTAACTAATTAAACAACAAAGAATATGATCTACATGATCCGTCTCTGTGTGTAAAATAAAAAGTGGTTAATGTGACGCTAACTCAGAGCGAAAAAATGTAAAGAGAGCAATCCAATGTTATAGTCTAGACTTTACAGCAAATGACAATCAAGTCTTGAGAAAAAAAACAATACACTAATATTGCAGTTAGCCATGACAGCCTTTATAATAGAGCACTTGTGACCACACACATCTAAATATTGCACTTGGGAAAAAAACATCTTAAGTAGAAATAGAATGAAACAAACAGGCATTCTATTATATTGGCCACAATAGTAGACATTGATCAAGTGCACAAAAACAACATCAAGTGCAAAAAGAACGTTCACTGAGTATAAAATGTAATAATGCCCCCTCACTCACACCTGTTACTGTCAAGTTCAACACAACAAAAGGAATATATTTGGGCTACACATTATTACATTGTACACTTTCTGCCTGTGGACATCTGTTCTACAAGTGTGCCAGCAGAGCATGATACCCTTTGTTGGCATATTGATCTCTTTCAGGCAGAGAGTATACCTGGCATACCGCTTTTTATCAGCTGACTGAAAAAGTGGCCAATGTGTGTGGTGTTCCTTTCAACTCTATGGTGGCATCCAGTTTAAACCAGGCCCAGCTCCAGCTACACTTAATCCCTGAATCAACTTGTTTAACAAGCAATGCCTCATTTTCACCTAATTCTCTCATTCTGAAAATTAACCACATACTTTAGACGGAAAAATTCAATTCACAGATTAGTAGTTAGTTCATTAGCTAGTTAACATTTCCCACAGATTGCCAGGGTCCAGTAAGCAACTAACGCGTTATAACTTGTGGAACGGCAAGGAGTCGTAACCAGTTAATACTATAGCGAATTGGTTAGGTGCTAACGTTAGCTCATCTGATGTTGTAACATTAGCTAGCTAACGTTAGCTGTCTGACTTTATTAGCTAGCTAATGTTTACACCATAAACTCAATTATTTGATAAGTTAAGTTGGCTAATGTTGCTCAACATTTATCTGGCTAGCTAAGGGAGAATTTGATCCAGCTAGCAAGATACTTAACAATGCTAACAATACTTGTTCCATCACACTTTCTCCCTCACCTCAAACTTTCCAAATACCAGTTGTTTTTCAGCTCATTAAGTACGCTTCATCACCTTCTCATTCCCGTCTCTGTGGCTCTTCGTTATCGTTCAGTGGACGCACAAACTGCCTTTCCACTCTCCCGCTGTCTTTCCAGAGTGCGTGCTGATGATGTAACTAGCGCAATGGTTGTCTCTTCCCTCTTCAGTCCATGCTGCATTCTGTTGTTATGGGAACGATTGGCTGAGCCTTGGATTGTGGCTGAGCCTTGGATAGCCCCCCACAAACTTTTGTCATCGGATCTACACGAATCACATAGGTCACCTATTTTGGATTCAAAATGGCGAATTTTGCCGAAAGGTGACTAGTTTGCGTGCCAGGTTAAAACGGGGAAAATCTGCTCATTACAGCCAATTCAATCATGTGTTTTAGACTATTTCTAACAGTAGTTATTACCTGACAGTTATACAGTCTGGTGGTGTTTCAGTAGAGCAGCACAGTGTCTCTGTGGTTTAACTGTGTAATGATCTGCTGCTGTGTGTGGATTGAGAGAAAGGGTGATTTGTAGGGGAATGAGGCCAGTAAGGACTCATGAGGCAGCTTAGAACTTTACTCCACAGTTCACCACTCTACTCCACCAGTCTTAATACTGTACTGGGGGAATTTGACAAAAAAGTGGGTCAAAATAAAATAATTCTGAGGTTTTATGTGCAGTTTCGCACCCATCCCTCCTATGCATAGATGTAAAGTCTAGCCCAAAGCAGTCATTCAGTGGGTTACCAGAGGCTCTCCTTGGTTTCAACGACCTAGCCTTTCCCACACGGATCATACATGCCAAGTTAGTTACATGCGGTATTAGACCGAACGACAGACTGGATGGTAGAAATATAATTTTAGGCTGTGTGGATTACATTATCTTGTCTAGCAAACTCCTAAACTGCTCAAAGAAGACATCACAGAAGCCAGGGCTTACCGAGGGCTAGTGACCTCGCTCCCTGTCTGTGGGAGACCTCAGATCTGTGCTGTTGGGATGCTGGTGCTGAATTACAAACAGAGAACAAAGCACCACTCACTGTGTGCCTTTCACTCTTTGATGCATGGGAAGCTTGAAGAGGAGGGCTGCTCACTTTACCTCTACACATGGAACGCTCTGCTGAGGACGGCCGATTTAGCTGCTTCTCCCAGCTGTGTTTTATCGTCTGACTCGCTGTCTTTATCTGTGTGTGTACGCGCCTGTGTGTGCACGCGCAAGTGTGTCTGGAAAGAGGCCTCGGAAGATGAGGCGTGTACAGGATGGGAAGGTTTTGAAGGAGATTGCTGAGTGGTTATTTAAAAGGTTTTCCTTGTAAAGTTTTCATGTGATGTGGTGGGGCTGCTGGGTCAGAGGGGATGACGGTTTGGGGAGGTAAGTGGCCAGGGGTCTTCTTTGGGGTCATGTTTTTCCTGCTGGGGTATTAACATCCTGACCTTTTGATGCCGCCCTGTCAGTCAGTCAGCCCTTCAGTTGGGGGATGTGACCCTGAACCAGCTCCTCAGCTGTCTGTGGGGCAGACCGCCCTCGACCTCGCTCCCTCCATCTCTCCTAATCTCTCAGGCTTGCTCTCTCTATTTGGCTCACTCTCACACATACACACACAGACATGTACAGACATTCACACCCAGCAGACATACTAACTCTTGTACTGTACACATACACCCTGGTCACACCCACACTTCAGAGCTAACAACCGACTCACATAAATCTCCTGGGCTGCTGGAGGATTCACATGTTCATATATTGCCATTTCAAATTATTTAACAAAAATTATGTCAAGTAGTTGGAGCAAAAATTCCCCATTTTGTGGTTTGTGTAGGTTTTAAGCCAATGAAAGCTGCACCTTTACGTCTCTCTGACCGGCCGCTCTGATTTGAGAACATATTGTCAGAGCAAAGCCGGAAGAAAGGGCAGGCGGGGTAGCAGAAGAGATTCTCGATATGTATTGGTGCTGCTGTGACAATGGGGTTGTAAGCTGTCACGGGGCAGGAGGGGGGTTTATTGGTGGGGGTTGCGGGGAGGGGGGTGTAGGTGGGTGTCCAGATGTACAGCTCAGCCGTAAAATCCAGAGCCCTGCGTGCAGCAACACGAAACAGATGTGCCTTTTAATGAGCGTAAGAGGAGAGGAGGAAATGGGTTAATGAATGGAGATCAAGTATCACAATGTAACCCAATGTCACTGTAGGTTTAATCTGGTACCAGGTAATGAAGGAACGGGACGAGCTACAACTCCTCTCCCCAGAGGACAGCACAATTGATGTCATTTCATTTCTGTATAAAATTAAAGGTTGGAAGGCAAAAATGCTGGTGAGCTAGATCTTTTTATTCCATGTTCAGAGGTGGACAGGGCACTTTGGTCTACGTTTCAGCCGAGTGGCCTTTATCAAGGCCATCCCATTTCATGATGACATGCATTCTGTACTGTGAATGTGAAGTGGGAGTATTGAAGTAGAGGTGAGAAATTGGTCTCATATAAAGCTTTGGATCGCAGTCCAGCATCTGTCAGGCCCAGATGACGTGTGTGTGTGTGTGTGTTGACTGTGGTCTTGTAGAGTTGGAGCCAAGTATCTGGGAGCTAGCTACCACTGGTCTATAGTTTATGATGCAGTATAGTCTCATGGCCAGTGTCACTGTGATTTACAACCCTACTCATTGGCCTCAGAACACAATGAAACCTAAAATACACTCACTAAAATGCACCATATATCTCCCTGGGAGGTTACAGTGTGTATATAGTCACATTTTTATTTATTGGATAATTTCATAACATTGCCTAGGCTCTTTCAGGAGCCTAGTAATGTGTTACAAGGACATCAGAAAAGGCTTTATTATTTTGTAAGGATTAGTTTGGGTTTATTGCAGTAGTAGTGTCCCATTAGAAGTCCAAGCCCAGCACTAACACGTAGGCCTCTATAAGACATTCATACAATAACTGTTATGTATCACCTAACATGATGCATGATGTCAATGGATCTAACAATCCTATTGTTTCGGTAAACTCAAAGTATAGGAAAGCAGAAATCCTCTGAAGGAGATGGTGGGTGTTTCTCAATATGCATACCTCCGAGCTCCGCACTCTCATGCTCCAAGTGCATTATCCGAGGACGTTCTCTTGAGAGGACGAGAGTGTGGCGAACGCATAAAACATTGCAATTTGAGAAGCACTCGCACTCCCCCCTACTGTATTACCTCACGCTGCATCTCCCCCTTCACTGAACCTTCTTCCAGCCAGGACAATGGCAACAATGGAGACAAGATATACACACAGCAATGTGTTACTTCAGAATTATCAGCTAGCTAGTTAAATAGGCAAAAGGTACAGTAGATGTAAAATCTTTGTGGGTAGCAAGCTAACAATTCTTTGTGTCTATCCAGTTAGCCCTATTAACTTACCATTCACTGAACCTTCTTTCTTCTAGCCAGGACAATTGCAAAAGAGACGAAACAAGATATACACAATGCAAACGTTTTACTTCATAACTATCAGCTAGCTATACATCAAAAATGACCTAAAACAAGTGTTATCCAATGTAGATGTCAATTCTTCGTTGTTAGCTAACAATTATTTGTGGCTATATGGCTAGCTAACAGTAGTAACTGGCCAGTTAACTCTATTGACTTACTAGTGAGATTGCGACCTACGCACACTACAGTTGGTATTGTAGGCAGGTAACCATGCCAAAACTAACACCGCATGTATTTAGATAATTTGTGATTATTTTTTTGGCGTGGTTGCGTCATATTTCTTTGCATACTTTCCTTTGCAGCTTACATCGATGCATGCTTCAAAATATGTACAAACGGAGCATGCAGACGAGAAGTGCCCTACTTGCTCCGTTTTGCATTCTTTGATTTGGACTCATACTCCGACCCTTCTGTGCTCCAATTTGCGTGCTTGGAGCACGGTAGTATACATTTTCAGAAACACCCAGTGTGTTCTGAAAGTTCTACTGTAATAATGTCTGTCTATGTAAAACTGCTGTAGTGTTATCAAAATGACTCCCCTGTGTTGCGATGGTACCTGAAGCTGGAGGAGCACAACCAGTCTGTCTCACTGTCCCAAATGCCACCCTATTCCCTTTATATTGCACTATTTTTGACCAAGGCCATTGTTAAAAGTAGTGCACTAAAAAGGGAATAGGGTGCTATTTGGGATGGACAATCTGTCTCTTCCAGGGAATAGGAGGAGGAGTGGGAGTTAAACGTTGGGTCAACCAGGGGTCAAAATAGGGAAGGAGCTGTGTAAATGCACCCCTCCCCCTCCCTGTGGTACTCAAAGAAGCCAGTTGACCGAAGCCTCCAATCCAGCCTAAACATAGAACTCTTGTCTCACTTTATTTATGTACTTCAATGAATCACAGCTAAAGGTATCCCTCTTGTTAATTCACTAAAACCATATAAAAGCACAGGAGGATTTTATAGGGTTATTCTTAGTGGTTTCTTCACGTGTGTTATTGTAGGCTATGTTATTGTATTGCTTTCTAATGTTTTCTATTTGGATCATCATGGAGGCTTAGCAGGTGCCAGCAAAGGCTTAATGTGGTCTTAACAAGGTGTGTGTGGGCATGTGTTTTCAGGACATGTGGTATTTCTGTGTGTTTTGAGTTGAGGAGGATGCTGAGGCTGCACTGTCTAGCCGGCCCCGTACCAGGAACCACTCCATAATGTATTAGATTACATTTTTTGCATGAGAGAGTGTGATATGAATTACCTCTGGCAGGCGCCAGGGACAACCAGGAAAAATGTGCCCTGAGGGCAGTTCTCTCTCTCCCAGTGGGTGAGGCAGGCGGGCCATGGTGATGCCAATCTCTAACAGACTGGCGGCCGTGCCCATTGGCCAGACCAGAGTAGGGCCGTTTGGTGCAGAGCCAGAACATCTCACTCTCTCTCTATCTGAGAGGCCCAGCAGGCCTTGACTTGATGAGAGGCAGGATGACAGGAGGAAAATCCTCTCTAAAAGCTTAAACTCACCACCAGAGCTTTTATACTGGTCCACACTAAAGTGGTCAGTTTGCAGTAGGGCTGTGACAATACCAGTATCGTGGTATTTGTTCCATGGCATAAAAGAAAACACGAAGCAGACCAAACACTTTGGCCCTTTTAAAAACCTGCTGTATGTAAAATATTGTGTGCGTTAGCTTGGTAAAAAAACATAATGGTGTTTGTTTCCAGCATTAGGGCTGTTTTCCTGAAGAAGTTAAATCCACTTCATGTTTTGTTTTCTTGCCACAATACTAACGAGTATCACAATACTGGCATCTTCCCGGCCATAGTTTGCAGTGCATCTTGTGAACATTGTTGAAGTAAATTCTAATTCTTCCACAGAATTGCAAGCGGTGAACTTTCTACATTTGTGGTCTACAATGGTTTAATAATTGACTCATGGGGTATGCAGGTCTAGGTGAGAGGTATTTAGGCTTTTACACAGTTCTAAACACCAGCAGGAGTAAAGATTGCACCCCCTGCCTTTGACCTTTGACCCTCCAGTATGTAGGCCTCAGGGGCAACCCACGCTTGTGGAAGACACAATGCTGCAGATAACTATTGAGTACTGTATTTCTACTCCTTTACAATCCCCCTTTTACGCTGCATTCTTCACTAAATAAAAACTTTTACGGTGGTGCTCAGCCATACAGAGTCCGAGTTTGGATTAAGAGCCTGCATTCAGACAGCAGCTTTTTGTCAACAAGAGTAGAGGAAGAAACACCCCTCTTACGGTCTCTCTCCTCTGTCGCTCTCTCTCTCTCCCTTTCCATCCAGCTTTTCCCCCTAAGCTCTGACATTCTGGCACCTGTTTTCCTCACAAAACTGTTAATTTATCACTGAATTATTAACTAACAGCCCACAATGTGACTGGGGGGTTGCCATGGCAACACGTGGGTGTGTGTATGCAAGGAGGTCCACAACGGCAAAATTGTTGGTCGGGCCAATGAATATTGTAAGAGATAAATATGATACAGCAATCACATGCTGCCCTGAAAAGGAGGGGGACTAATGTGCATTACTCTTGTTTATTTTAGGAGTGTTTATCCGTCATAACAGAGAAAATATTATACTGTACTATGGTTCAGGGACCAATTTTTTTTTTTTTGTAAAGAACTCAGTGGAAAAGAGAGAGCGAGGCCTGTAATGTTAATCAGTGGTTCTGACTGGGACTGGCTGGGGAGGGTTTGAGGAGACCGGATTAATCTGTTCTGTTCCACGTCGCCTGCTCCCTCCTGCCATCCCTCACCCCTGCCTATCTAAGCACTAGAACACAGGGCTTCTATCCAATATGCCTCATATTTTACCCGATTCTACTCCATTCCCCGAGAGCCAAAGGCTAAAAGCTCCATATAGAATGAATAAGCTGCAGACGGTTGAACACTACATCAATGTAAATGAGATCAAGTTGGGATCCACATCTGGGATGGGATAAATTTCCCATCGTTGAGGACTAAACTCTACAGATTCTCTGCTGTCTAGCTGTCAACTTGGAGAATCTTCTTTTATGCTGTCGCTTTGTGAGATACATAAAAATCTGTAAGTTATAGTATTGTCCTTTACAAAACAGCCCTTGGTTGGGCCCCAAATGACACCCCATTCCCTACAGATCCTGGCCAAAAGTAGTGCACTATATAAGGAATAGGGTGCCATTTGGGACGCAGATAAGTTCTTCTACCTCCTCTACTGGTCCATCCCAGTAAACCTTCATGGCCAGGGCTCAGGCTGCCTGCAGGCAGGCTCTATAGAAATACCCAATAAAAGACGAACGCTTTGGTATGGAGTGGGCTGGACGGACAGACAGACATCCTCTATCTATCAACCTGTTGAAAGGCCACATGAGAGACTACTAGATTTACCTTTATTTAACAAGGCAAGTCAGTTAAGAAAAAATAGAACAAAGAGACTACTATATCTCTCAGGTCCTGAGACTGCTGTCTAACAGGCTAGCTTTACTTCAAATACCACCAATGAAGGTTTTATTGACGGAGTGACTGATCATCTGACTACGGGTGTCGTTGCCATCGTGGATATTAAACGGGTCAGTGTGGATTCCTCAGCAGTGTTGGAAAACAATCTTGTTCTTGCCCCCCATGGAGACATGTCTTAGTTGAAACTATAAAAACAAAACAAAATGAGAGACATGACTGGTTTACCCTGCCTGTCTGGCCCGCCATGCTCTGATAAATGTGGAACACATTATTGTTTTTTATAGAACTCTCAAACCTACATACCAATCTAACAGAATGCACATGGCAAAAAATTCCTTTTGAAAAGAATGGGGAAGTGAGTTAATTCAGGAGCGTGTTGATAAAGTAAAAAGACATAGCTAATGGGATTAAGGGAATACAGCCTAATTTAGGATTCTGGTTGTTCATTAGTGGAAGAGACATGAGTCTAGAGAGTCTTCTCCCCAGAATGCAAGACTAGATAAAGTACAGGAATGCCCTCTAGACCATGATAAATAAGTTAAAACACAAACTAGCTAGCTACTATCAGATGGTAAATTGTCCTGTAGGTATAACCTACAGTACTCTGTGAAAGGCCAAGGCTTTGATTCTAGAAATAGCTACTCCGACTCCCTCCTTCCTTTGTAGTGTGTGTTTTTTTAAATGCCCATCCATGTTATTCTTAAGTATTCTATCGAGAGATAAAGAACTTTATTCCTGTTAGTATTCAGCAGGGTGGAGCACATGGACTCCTTTGTACGCTATTGAAATCCCTTTGTAAGTGCCGTGTTTGCTAAAATGGGGCTGCAATGTGAGCGTTTGGCAAGCGCCTCAGGTCTGGCCGCCTGGGCCAGTGAAAGTAGATCTGTGTGGAGTCAGGGCAGGAACAATGAGAGGTGAATAGGGATGATGACTGGAGGAATTTCTTCCACTCCAACTCTCTCAGCAGGGCTTCTCCTCTCAGCCCAGCACCACTCTCTCTCAGCCCAGCCTCCCTCCACAAGGCTGCATGGGGCTAGGAAGACCATAGGGGTCAGGGGAATGGAGAGGAGGAGGGGTTGGGGGAAGAAATGGCAGTAGCGGTTCAGATGGGAGGGAGCGGGTCACAAGTGAAGCAGATGTGTCTGTGAGAGCTTTGGGAACGCCAGTAGGAGCTCTGTTAACTACCCCCACCCCTTTAAACGCCAAGTGTTCCTACAAACGTGCAGCAGTACAAAGAAGCATGAAAACGATTACCATCCATGACACCAAACATAGATACAGTATTGTATGTGGACAAGATGAACAACTGTGAGAATCCCCTTCTCAGAATGACATACAGACAGTGTGACATTACTTAGTGCATTCACAAGACTCATCTGTGGATTTAACAAGATCAGTTTTTGACAGGCAGTCGGAGCTTGATCATTATGATGACCTTTTCACCTCGTGCTGAACATCTCCGATGTGAGCGTTATACAGAGCATTGCATTAAGCTACAGGCCTGGCCGTCTGGCTCTGCTATGTCCATACAGGCAGATCTACTGCTCCCTCCTCAGCCTCCATAAGTGGAACCGCAGCCATGGGTGATCCTATTAGGGGAGGGGGAGGGAGGGAGAGTGTGTGTCCTAAATGGATTGTTAGTATGGATTTCCGGGTCTCTGGGGGGTTGGCTGTGGGTTAATGGCACATTTGATCTAGTCTAGTGTGTTGGTCTGGGTAATGAAAAGTGTTGCCCACCTAAAAACATGCAGGAGGAAGGGAGATGTGTAGCAGAAACATGTCGACTAATGCTAGGGTCTCTAGACTGGCTATGATTTATGCTGATAAAATTATATGATTGTTTCCGAGAAGTTTTATATGATTCCTCTCATCTTCAGCTGTATCTACGTTTTCTACCATGTTCTTATTTCTTTGGGTCTTGCACAGACTTTCCTACAGTAGATGATTAAAACGTACAGCACAATGGATATTCAATACTTTGATTAAATCATTCCTTCAAGAGTCAAATGAAATCCAGACAAACCACAGAGATCTGGTTTGGAGACAACCATGCATGCATCCCAAATTGCACCCTATCCTCTATATAGTGCACTACTTTTGACTAGAGCCATATGGGCTGTGGTCAAAAGTAGTGCACTATAAAGGGAGTAAGGTGCCATTTGGGACACAACCCATGTGAAGTAGGTTCGAGATGAGCCCTGACTGGGGAATAAGTTTAGTTTGGACACTGATTTATGAGTGTTTGTTGCTCACCAGTTCTGTCATCAGTTCTGTTCTATTTTTAAAAAAAAAGTTTATTTAGAAAATATTTTCTTAACTCTTAAAACTGCATTGTTGGTTAAGGGCTTGTAAGTTAGCATTTCATACAACACCTGCTGTATTTGGCGCATGTGACAAATTAAATTTGATTAGTTTATTTTCTCTGCAGCTTATAATAACTCTGAACAGATGGCTTCAAACATTGACTCTCTGAATGGAGTAAGGTACTAGAGGGAGTGGCTACATTTGGGAAGCTAATATTGGGACCACTATGGCATCACATTCCTCTGTTTTTAGTACCTAAAGGCAAACCGAGGAGAGAAGGAGTAAAAAGAAGTACAGTCTGTCACTGTGTGCAAGGCAGAACCTCTAGAGATTCTGAACAAATGTTGCTATTGTTTTCAACATTTTCTAACATACCACTCCAAAAAATGCTGTCCCTCTTGGGAACATCTGCTTTTGTTTTCAAGACTGCAAAAACCTCCCACTGTATAGAAAAGAGGTTCTCCTTTTGGTGTTTAATTTAGCCAGCCTGAGGAAGAATCACCATGAGAACAAGCACAGCAAGGCATCTTGTTTTGCCTCTAAACAGTGACATAAGTATAAATGAATGACTGTTCCATACCTCTTCCAGTATGAATCACCATTTCTCAAGGTGGTGAAATGTATGTAGCTGCCATCAATGAATGAATGTAGGTGATGTAACTGTCATAATTACCAGGCTCATCATCTGCCCTGAAATCATGATAACAGCCCGATGGCTGTCACACACAGCCTAGCCTCCAGGCGAATCTACAGATCTACAGCTGACGTGATTTAGTGTCCTGTGGTGCCCTGAACTGCAGCCAAACCGCCAGGCAGACAAAATTCCGGATCATGCAGTAAATTAGCAGTAGTGAAAGGATCGAGGCTGAATCGGCTCCGAGGTCTCTCTGCCTCTCAGAAACAATCTCTCTTTCAGCAGTGCTCTCTATGCACCAGGCTCAGACTAGAGCAGGGTGGGGTTGAGAGAGGTTCGGCATTGGTACACACACTAATAGATAGACATATATGTATGCACATTGACATTGTACACTTACTGTATACATCATAGAAGAATTATGTATATTTTAGACAAGCTGTATATAAACTCATGAACTCATACTTACCTAAAGGGCCCTACTATGATATATTATGGCAAACATCTCCTAGTATGTTTAGTTGATAACGGTACAGTATTTGAAACATGCAAATAGACCTAATGATTTGTAAATACAGACTTCCTGTATAGCCCGTCATCCATTGGCCCTATAGCATTTTTAGCTAAATATGATTTGTCTATTTGAAGAATTTTGCATATATTTTGTTGTGACTTCAAAGTTATGTCCCTAGGGCTGTGGAGGTCACAAAATATTGTCAAGCAAATAACTGTCGGTCTCACGGTAACGGACCGTTAATTAACATAAACACATTTAGTATCTCCTGGCTTCCACACAAGCCACTGATGCAATAAATCCATTTATTGTAGATAGGTCTAAAGAAACATAAAATGAAAAAATTGTAGTCCATTTCAGAAGAACAGAATAGCATACTCTGACTTGTCCTGATGTGGCTATGCCAAATGGCTGTGGGATACACTAGTTCATTTTACAGACAAGATTAGCTTAGAATTCTGTGGCATTATTTTATAGTATGAAGAATACAATTGAACAAAGCTGATTTAAAATGGAATGGATATTTTCTCCAAACGATTTGAGGGAGTGCGCACTATTCCGTGTAGAGCGAAAAATTAGGTGCTCCTATATTCATTTAGAGGTATTCATTTAGTTGTTCTATTAACGTTGGGCCATATTTTGATTGTAAGGTTGCATGATATGACTAATGATGATTTAAAAAAAACTTGTTTGAACGGCATGAGCTCTGCTTAGTTTTTTTGTGTAGGCTGTACCCACTTCATCAGTCTCTCATTCATAATTTGATAAGCACTTGCTTAGTCTGGGACAGTTCTAGGATGCAATAGATCCCAAACCACTAGCATAATTTTTTACGCAATGTTGCTGATGCAACAGATCAGAAAGTTTTAGCTTAAATGTTGAGAAACTATTAGGTTATAACCGTCCGGTCCAGGCAGATTGTGTGTACACCGTCCACTGTGTGAGTTTCACAGATGTGACGCGGGACATGTTGGTTACCCTGAGACAGTCCCAGTTAATGCCCTGGCCCCTAACCTCATCAATGTGACTGGGGCAGATGGAGTTTCCAGAGGACCAAGAGAGAGAGAATGCACCATGCAACCTGTGGTGGAACTTCTGATTGTGGGTGGCCCTGACATGAGGGGTACTACAGTATGGAGGGACTGCCAGACAGACAGCCATACTCCACTACAGAGGCCTTGGGTCTTCCACTCCCCAGGACAGGTAGGCACGCTGACCAGAGAGATGCCTGCTCATAGAGGACCTGGTGGGTGTTGAACACTCCTCTTCCAGTTCCACAGTAGAGAGGAGGTCCCTCCCTGTACAGTCCCTGTCGAGGGAACCCATACCCTGTAAAACGCCAATCTCTCTGAGCAGCCTGAGCCTCCCTGAATCCGTCTGCACATCAGAACGTTAACTTGGCTCCCGAAGTGAAGTCATTGTTTTTATTAGAAAGAAAAGTTTTTCATCAGCCAGGCCTGGACTGGAGCAGAACTGTAACTGAACCCAACTGGAGGCTTCCCCCACTGAGACAGGCTGCAGACAGGCCTCACTCCTACATCCATCTCTCCCTTTCACTGAAATTACTAGAGAGACCACAGTACCATATAATGATTTTAGCACTATGTTCCTATACCAAATTGTCTGGACTGGTGCAGTCCTTGGTGTATTGGCTTGGCTATCTCAAGGTCACTGGTACAATTCTGGCTCAGACTTGCTATCAGACTTTCAAACATCAATATTTCTATGCTTCTCAGACAACTCTCAGGAAATTGACCTCTGACTCTCAGTGCTATTCTTCAGGAGCTAGTCATTTCAAGCAACGCCCATCTTCTTCCCTCTGATATGGAAAGTGAGTTTCCACTGTGAGTTTCTTGATGCGCTCTCTGTCGTCGGACTACACCGAACATATACACCTATAAATAGTCCCAGTTTCAAACACGCATTTGCGGTCAGAGTCTGTTTCCATTTTTATGCGGATATATTCATATCAAGTCACAATATACAGTCACAACAGTCATTATATACTGAACAATAATAAAAACGCAACATGTAAAGTGTTGGCCCCATGTTTCATGAGCTGAAATAAAAGATCTCAGACATTTTCCATATGCACAAAAAGCGTATTTCTCTAAAATGTTTTACACAAATTAGTTTACATCCCTGGTTGTGAGCATTTCTCCGTTGCCAAATAATCCATCCACCTGACAGATGTGGCATATCAAGAAGCTGATTAAACAACCATATTCAGCAACTTCACACAGCCTGATCAATTATATGCGAAGGAGATGTCGCACTGCATGAGCGAATGGTGGTCATACCATATACTGACTGGTTTTCTGACCCACACCACTACTTTTTTGTTAAGTTATCTGTGACCAACAGATGCATATATCAAATAGTATTAGTCACATGCGCCGAATACAACCTTACAGTGAAATGCTTACTTACGAGCCCCTAACCAACAATGCAGTTTAAAAGAAATACTGATAAGAAATAAAATAAACAAGTAATTAAAGAGCAGCAGTAAAATAACAATAGCGAGACTATATACAGGGGGGTACCGGTACAGAGTCAATATGCGGGGGCACCGGTTAGTTGAGGTAATATGTACATGTAGGTAGAGTTATTAAAGTGACTATGCATAGATGATAACAACTGAGTATAGCAGCTGTGTAAAAGAGGAGGAGGGGGCGGGGCAATGCAAATAATCTGGGTAGCCATTTAATTAGTTGTTCAGGAGTCTTATGGCTTGGGTGTAGAAGTAATTTCGAACTCTCTTGGATCAAGACATGGTGCTCCGGTACCGTTTGCCTTGTGGTAGCGGAGAGAACAGTCTATGACTAGGGTGGCTGGAGTCTTTGAACATTTTTAGGGCCTTCCTCTGACACCGCCTGGTATAGAGGTCTTGGATGGCAGGAAGCTTGGCCCCAGTGATGTACTGGGCCGTTCGCACTACCCTCTGTAGTGCCTTGCGGTCGGAGGCCGAGCAGTTGCCATACCTGGCCAGTAAGGATGCTCTCGATGGTGCAGCTGTAGAACCCTTTGAGGATCTGAGGACCCATGCCAAATCTTTTCAGTCTCCAGAGGGGAAATAGTTTTGTCGTGCCCTCTTCACGACTGTCTTGGTGTGCTTTGACCATAATAGTTTGTTGGTGATGTGAACACCAAGGAACTTGAAGCTCTCAACCTTCTCCACTGCAGCCCCGTCGACGAGAATGAGGGTGTGCTCGGTCCTCCTTTTCCTGTAGTCCACAATCATCTCCTTTTGTCTTGATCACGTTGAGGAAGAGGTTGTTGTCCTGGCACCACATGGCCAGGTCTCTGACCTCCCTATAGGCTGTCTCGTCGGTGATCAGGCCTATCAATGTTGTCATCGGCAAACTTAATGATGGTGTTGGAGTCGTGCTTGGCCTTGCAGTCATGAGTGAACAGGGAGTACAGGAGCAGACTGAGCACGCACCCCTGAGGGGCCCCTGTGTTGAGTATCAGCATGGCAGATGTGTTGTTACCTACCCTTATCACCTGGGGGCGGCCTGTCAGGAAGTCCAGGATCCAGTTGCAGGGGGAGGTGTTTAGTCACAGGGTCCTTAGCTTAATGATGATCTTTGAGGGCACTATGGTGTTGAATGCTGAGCTGTAGTCAATGAATAGCGATCTCACAGGAGTTCCTTTTGTCCAGGTGGGAAAGGGCAGTGTGGAGTGTAATGGAGATTGCATCATCTGTGGATCTGTTGGGGCTGTATGCTAATTGGAGTGGGTCCAGGGTTTCTGGGTGTTGATAATGGTGTTGTGAGCTATGACCAGCCTTTCGAAGGACTTCATGGTTACAGATGTGAGTGCTACGGGTCGGTAGTCATTTAAGCAGGTTACCTTAGTGTTCTTGGGCACAGGCGCTATGGTGGTTTGCTTGAAACATGTTGGTATTATAGACTCGGACAGGGAGAGGTTGAAAATGTAATTGAAGACACTTGTCAGTTGGTCAGCGCATGCTCGCAGTAAACGTCCTGGTAATTAATCTGGCCCTGCGGCCTTGTGAATGTTGACCTGTTTAAAGGTCTTACACGGCTGCGGAGAGCGTGATCACACAGTCTTCCGGAACAGCTGATGCTCTCATGCATGTTTCAGTGTTATTTGCCTCAAAGCTAGCATAGAATTAGTTTATCTTGTCTGGTAGGCTTGTGTCACTGGGCAGCTGTCGGCTGTGCTTCCCTTTGTAGTCTGATGGTTTGCGAGCCCAGCCCTGCCGCACGCTGGTATCAGAGCCGGTGTAGTGCGATTCAATCTTAGTCCTGTAATGATGCTTTTCCTGTTTGATGGTTCGTCGGAGGGCATAGAGAGACTTCTTATAAGCTTCCGGGTTAGAGTCCCGCTCCTTGAAAGTGGCAGCTCTAGCCTTTAGCTCAGTGCGGATGTTGCCTGTTATCCAGGGCTTCTGTTTGTGGTATGTACGTACGGTCAATGTGGGGACGACGTCCTCGATGCACTTCTTGCCAATGACTGATGTGGTGTACTCCTCAATGGCATCAGAGGAATCCTGGAACATATTCCAGTCTGTGCTAGCAAAACAGTCCTGTAGCTTAGCATCTGCTTCATCTGAGCACTTTTTTATTGATCTAGTCACTGGTGCTTCCTGCTTAAACTTTTGCTTATAAGCAGGAATGAGGAGGGGAGAGCTTTGTATGTGTCTCTGTGTGTGGAGTATAGGTGGTCCAGAGTTATTTTTACTCTGGTTGCATATTTAACATGCTGATAGAAATTTGGTAAAACTGATTTAAGTTTCCCTGCATTAAAGACCCTGGAGCGCCACCTCTGGGTGGGCGTTTTCTTGTTTGCTTATGGCGGAATACAGCTCATTCAGTGCTGTCTTAGTGCCAGCCTCTGACTGTGGTGGTTTGTAAACAGCTATGAACAATACAAATGAAAACTCTCTAGGTAGGTAGTGTGGTCTACAATTTATCATGAGATACTCTACCTCAGGCGAGCAATAGCTCGAGACCTCCTTAGATATCGTGCACCAGCTGTTATATATCTGTATTCCCAGTAAGGTGAAATCCATAGATTAGGGACTAATTTAATTAATTTCAATTGACTGACTAACTCAGTAAAATCTTAAATTGTGGCATGCTGTGTTTATATTTTTGTCCAGTATAATTAATGTTAATTCCTGTGGAGGTATGCTTGCTTCACATACTTTATTCAATAGACAGAATAATTTACAGTTTTTTCCTCACTCGAAGAAAGGCTACATTAAGTGATTTGTATTTCTATGGGGTATAGTGCAGAGTCGGTGACAAAAGGTTTTTTATCAAGTGTGGATTTTTCTGCTCTTTTTACGTTGTATTGCTCTTATTAGTGAATGTGGGAAACATCTCCACTTCACTGATCCTCAACACTGGGGCCCCACAAGGGTGCGTGCTCAGCCCCCTCCTGTACTCCCTGTTCACCCATTACTGCGCAATAAAATGCAAATTATTTACTTAAAAATCATACAATGTCATTTTCTGGATTTTTGTTTTAGATTCCGTCTCTCACAGTTGAAGTGTACCTATGATTTAAAAAAAATTACAGCCCTCTACATGCTTTGTAAGTAGGAAAACCTGCAAAATCGGCAGTGTATCAAATACTTGTTCTCCCCACTGTATATCAAAGCTGGGACCGAGAGACTGAAAAACAGCTTCTAAGGCCATCAGACTGCCTACATTCAGACTCAAAATCATCGGCCACTTTAATAAATGGATCACTAGTAACTTTAATAATGCCACTTTAATAATGTTTACATATCTTGCATTACTCATCTCATATGTATATACTGTATTCTATACCATCTATTGCATCTTGCCTATGCCGCTCGCTCATCACTCATCCATATATTAATATGTATATATTCTTATTCCATCCCTTTACTTAAGATTGTGTGTGTTAAGTAGTTGTTGTTGAATTGTTAGATTACTTGTTAGATATTACTGCACTGTCAGAACTAGAAGCACAAGCATTTCACTACACTTGCGTTAACATCTGCTAACCATGTGTATGTGCTAAAAAAAATTGATTTGATTCATGACATCACAGCAGGAGCGAAACGCTCCTTGTGAATGCCAGTTACTTAAAAGTTTAAAGTTAGCTAGTTAGTGTGATTCTAGCCTTCGTCTAATTTACCGCAGGCTGCGTCTCTGCTGCTGTTTTATTCAACCTGGCTCATTTTGTAGTCCCTTTATTATACTTCAGAGAAACGGCTTGCCTCGGTAATAGATACTGGTACGTCTGCACTTTTGGTGTAATTATAGTGAAAATGGCTGTTGTCCTATAAACTTATGGATATCAATTGATGTCTGATAAATAATTATTTATCAACAGATCTTATAAACTAGATGGAAAACAACTATAGTAAAAGATGTACGACATTCAATGACCTTTCTTTTTATTTGTTAGATTTTTCTCTTCCTGTTGCTCGGACGATTAACCAGAGCATAGGTGTCTTATACTAACTGCATATTTCCCATTTCTCTCCTCTGTCCTCTCTGTCTGTCCAGATGAAGCTGTGGAACAAGTACAAGGTGACCAGTATTCCCTCGCTGGTGTTTGTGGATGCAGCCACAGGGAAGGTGTTGTGTCGGAACGGACTACTGGTGGTGAGAGATGACCCCAAAGGTAAATCTCCTCAGTCAGACTGAGCCTCAGCAATGAGGACTGCGCCGGAACACAGACACACACACGCGCAAACAAGCATACAGTTTATTACATGAAAAATGCCTCGTCAGAATTTCATATTGCGAAGTTTCTGTGCCACATCCTTCACCAGTTGGAGAGCTGGCCATATTTCTCAATTTGTGTCCTGTTCTGGTATTGCATGAATATTATAAAGTGCCCTTTCTTATTCCCACATCTGCAGACCTATAATTTCCCAGCTTTTAAGTGGGAGGCTGCCTGTTCGCAAGAGCAGACTTGCATTCCTTTCTGGTACATAAGAGGATGTCCTCTCATGGCCCAAAAAAATCACAATATTTTGACATCCTGCTCTTTAGAGCCCTAATTGCACAACATGTGAAAGGCCCACTAGTCAGAGAGGAGGTGTTCCAAAAAAGGTCCAAATACAAATTCCATCTAGACACCGTTGCCCAAGATGGCACACAAAGCAATACATACCTCGGCCTAAACACCAGCACCACAGGTAACTTCCACCAAGCTGTGAACGAGCTGAGAGACAAGGCAAGAAGGGACTTCTATACCATAAAAAGGAACATCAAATTTGACTTACCAATTAGGATCTTTCAAAAAATACTCAGATCAGTTATAGAACCCATTGCCGTTTATGGTTGTTAGGTCTGGGATCTGCCTGCCAACCCATAATTCACAAAATTGGACAAACACCAAATTGAGACTAAAATATCCTCAATGTACAACGTAAAACACCAAATAATGCATGCAGAGCAGAATTAGTCCGATAAGCGCTAATGATCAAAATCCAGAAAAGATACGTTAAATTCTACAACCACCTAAAAGGAAGCGATTCCCAAACCTTCCATAACAAAACCATCACCTACAGAGAGAGAAACCTGGAGAAGAGCCCCCAAAGCAAGCTGGTCCTCGGGCTCTGTTCACAAACAGAACCCACAGAGCCCCAGGACAGCAACACAATTAGACCCAACCAAATCATGAGAAAACAAAAAGTTAATTACTTCCAATGTGTCAAGTAATTAACAAAAAAACTGAGCAACCTGGAATGCTTTTCCACAAAGAATTTGAAAGCAAACCCAATTTTGATAAACTCCCATATCTACTGGGTGAAATACCACAGTGTGCAATCACAGCAGCAAGATTTGTGAATTTGTGACCTGAAAAGAAAAGGGCAACCAGTGGAGAACAAACACCATTGTAAATACAACCCATATTTATGTTTTATTTATTTTCCTTTTGTACTTTAACTATTTGCACATCATTACAACACAGTATATACAGTGGGGCAAAAAAGTATTGTCAGCCATCAATTGTGCAAGTTCTCCCACTTAAAAAGATGAGGCCTGTAATTTTCATCATAGGTACACTTCAACTATGACAGACAAAATTAGAAAAAAAATCCAGAAAATCACATTGTAGGATTTTTAATGAATTTATTTGCAAATTATGGTGGAAAATAAGTATTTGGTCAATAACAAAAGTGTATCTCAATACTTTGTTATATACCCTTTGTTGGCAATGACAGAGGTCAAACGTTTTCTGTAAGTCTTCACAAGGTTTTCACACACTGTTGCTGGTATTTTGGCCCATTCCTCCATGCAGATCTCCTCTAGAGCAGTGATGTTTTGGGGCTGTTGCTGGGCAACACGGACTTTCAACTCCCTCCAAATATTTCTATGGGGTTGAGATCTGGAGACTGGCTAGGCCACTCCAGGACCTTGAAATTCTTCTTACGAAGCCACTCCTTCGTTGCCCGGGCGGTGTGTTTGGGATCATTGTCATGCTGAAAGACCCAGCCACGTTTCATCTTCAATGCCCTTGCTGATGGAAGGAGGTTTTCACTCAAAATCTCACGATACATGGCCCCATTCATTCTTTCCTTTACATGGATCAGTCGTCCTGGTCCCTTTGCAGAAAAACAGCCCCAAAGCATGATGTTTCCACCCCCATGCTTCACATTAGGTATGGTGTTCTTTGGATGCAACTCAGCCTTCTTTGTCCTCCAAACACGACGAGTTGAGTTTTTACCAAAAAGTTATATTTTGGTTTCATCTGACCATCTGACAATCTCCCAGTCTTCTTCTGGATCATCCAAATGCTCTCTAGCAAACTTCAGACGGGCCTGGACATGTACTGGCTTAAGCAAGGGGACATGTCTGGCACTGCAGGATTTGAGTCCCTGGCGGCGTAGTGTGTTACTGATGGTAGGCTTTCTAACTTTGGTCCCAGCTCTCTGCGGTCATTCACTAGGTCCCCCCGTGTGGTTCTGAGATTTTTGTTCAGCGTTCTTGTGATCATTTTGACCCCACGGGGTGAGATCTTAAGTGGAGCCCCAGATCGAGGGAGATTATCAGTGGTCTTGTATGTCTTCCATTTCCTAATAATTGCTCCCACAGTTGATTTCTTCAAACCAAGCTGCTTACCTATTGCAGATTCAGTCTTCCCTGCCTGGTGCAGGTCTACAATTTTGTTTCTGGTGTCCTTTGACAGCTCTTTGGTCTTGGCCATAGTGGAGTTTGGAGTGTGACTGTTTGAGGTTGTGGACAGGTGTCTTTTTATACTGATAACATGTTCAAACAGGTGCCATTAATACAGGTAACGAGTGGAGGACAGAGGAGCCTCTTAAAGAATAACTTACAGGTCTGTGAGAGCCAGAAATCTTGCTTGTTTGTAGGTGACCAAATACTTATTTTCCACCATAATTTGCAAATAAATTCATAAAAAATCCTACAATGTGATTTTCTGGAGAGAAAATAATTCTAATTTTGTCTGTCATAGTTGAAGTGTACCTATGATGAAAATTACAGGCCTCTCTCATCTTTTTAAGTGGGAGAACTTGCACAATTGGTGGCTGACTAAATACTTTTTTGCCCCACTGTAGATGTAATATGACATTTGAAATGTCTTTATTCTTTTGGAACTTCTGTGAGTGTTATGTTTACTGTACATTTTTGTTTATTTCACTTTTGTTTATTATCTACTATTATCTACTATCTATCTATTATCTATTATCTAACATATGCTTCCCATGCCAATAAAGCACTTGAATTGAATTGAATTGTGAGGGAGGGTGGAGAGAGTAGGCATGGTGGCAGTAGAACACGTGGTGCAGGGGAATGGATTTCACGAGCTGAACTGTATGACAGATCCTCTGTCTGTCTGCTTAATGAATCCCAGTCTCCATCCCAGCCCACAGTAGACTGCACACTCTATCATTCCCATGATTCATTAACATCAACTAGATGTGGTAAAGAAGAGATTCATCCATCCCCTCCTCTTTCAGAGTTATTAGAGGGTAGCGGTAGCAGAAAAGGGGTGTGTTTGTTGTAGTGAAGAAGGGAGATGGGGGTTACAGGCGGGGTAGTAATAGTTTGAGGTAGGGGGGGGGGGGCGGGGGGGGGTTGAGATTCAGGACCCTCTTTCAGCATTGTGAAAGGACCTAGCTGTCTTGAGTGGCAGAGTGGAGGAGAAGTTGCCTGCAGCACCAGGAAGGAGTGCACTTATATAGTGTGAATGGGGACAACAATAAAGGGCTGCAGAGGCAGTGGGGATGTGTCAGCCCTGTCTAATGAAGGCCTATAGAGGCAAGCCCACATAAAGGAACCTTTACAGCCCTGTCTAATGAAGGCCTATAGAGGCAAGCCCACATAAAGGAACCTTTACAGCCCTGTCTAATGAAGGCCTATAGAGGGAAGCCCACATAAAGGAACCTTTACAGCCCTGTCTAATGAAGGCCTATAGAGGGAAGCCCACATAAAGGAACCTTTACAGCCCTGTCTAATGAAGGCCTATAGAGGGAAGCCCACATAAAGGAACCTTTACAGCCCTGTCTAATGAAGGCCTATAGAGGGAAGCCCACATAAAGGAACCTTTACAGCCCTGTCTAATGAAGGCCTATAGAGGGAAGCCCACATAAAGGAACCTTTACAGCCCTGTCTAATGAAGGCCTATAGAGGGAAGCCCACATAAAGGAACCTTTACAGCCCTGTCTAATGAAGGCCTATAGAGGGAAGCCCACATAAAGGAACCTTTACAGCCCTGTCTAATGAAGGCCTATAGAGGGAAGCCCACATAAAGGAACCTTTACAGCCCTGTCTAATGAAGGCCTATAGAGGGAAGCCCACATAAAGGAACCTTTACAGCCCTGTCTAATGAAGGCCTATAGAGGCAAGCCCACATAAAGGAACCTTTACAGCCCTGTCTAATGAAGGCCTATAGAGGCAAGCCCACATAAAGGAACCTTTACAGCCCTGTCTAATGAAGGCCTATAGAGGCAAGCCCACATAAAGGAACCTTTACAGCCCTGTCTAATGAAGGCCTATAGAGGCAAGCCCACATAAAGGAACCTTTACAGCCCTGTCTAATGAAGGCCTATAGAGGGAAGCCCACATAAAGGAACCTTTACAGCCCTGCCTACAGAGCTTTATTTATGATTAAACCTTATTATTTGGTCCTCCCAAATGCATCTCTAGTGCTTGACACTAACAATGAAGACACCTTGAAAAAGAGAGAGGGAGTAAGGCTGGCAGCGCTCCCTGTCCCTGTATGGGAAATTGAAAAGCATGGCTTTCAATAATCATTCAAATCTAATTTTGCATCTGTTGTGCGGCCCCATTTCCAAACACAGATGACATGGATTACAAAAGAGCTTGTGAGTAGGAGGCACACTGGGTTTAGACGTGTGTATGACAAATGCTGGGCACATGTGCATGTATTTAATATCTAATAGCTGTGCCAGGGGGATGGAGAGAGTGCTCTGGTTTTGAATGGGGAGTTTCTCACACACAGAAAAAGCTCTCTTCTCTGTTCACTAATCAGACCCTTGTGTCTCTATCCTTTCTCCCCAACACCAAACCCTCCCTCCCACCCTAATTCTCCCTCATTCCCTCACCCCCTCTTCACCTCTGTCCTTTTCTCCCTCCTCCCCCTTACCCCCCCCTCTCTCAGGCCTGGAGTTCCCCTGGGGGCCCAAGCCCTTTGCAGAGGTGGTGGCCGGCCCTCTGCTCAGGAACAACAGGCAGACGACAGACATCAGCTCATTGGAGGGCCACTATGTGGGAGTGTACTTCTCAGCACACTGGGTAAGTGGTGGGGCGGGGGCCGGGAAGGACACACACATGCAGGGAGGGAGGGAAAGGACCCTCATTTTCCTTTTCAGGCATCCAGCTGCCCCCGATATGAGCAGTAGCCTTATGAAAACAAAGGCATCAGTGAAAGCCAGGGCGGGGCGGCAGGGCACAACGGGAGGAAACACAGCAGCCGGTAGCCAGGAATGGACAGAGTAGTTAGGAGAATTCCATTGTCTGGGACTACAGTAGCTAGTTATTCCACTCCTTGCTGTCATCACCAACTAGTGTCCTTTTAAAGTGAGCAGTGGGCGTCCGATCCATTGTCTCTGTCAGTGCTGGGCTTGCCCATCCGTGTGAAGGTCGTGACTTGGTGATGCATGAAAGGCTTGTGTCACTGATGAGCTCAGCTGATGACACACACACACAAAGGCCGCAGACGCCCCTCCAGCTGCCAGTGATGCCTTCAGCTCCAGAGACCAGTCAGCACCAAGCCATAACGCACTGACTGGTCCACTTTCCAAACCAATACAAATTTGTACATTTTATTTGTCACAAGCTTCACAAACAACAGGTGTAGACTAACAGTGAAATGTTTACTTACAGGTCCTTTTTCCAACAATGCAGAGTTAAAGATAAAATAGAAATAGTGACATGAGGAATAAATACAGTGAATAACAATAATGAGTAAAAATAGCATGGCTACATACAGGGAGTACCAGTTCCAAGTCAATGTGCAGGGGTATGAGGTAATTGAGGTAAATATGTAAATACAGTGAGGGATTTTGTACGTTTGCCCACTGACAAAGAAATTATCAGTCTATAATTTTAATGGTAGGTTTATTTGAACAGTGAGAGACAGAATAACAACAAACAAATTCAGAAAAACGCATGTCAAAAATATTATAAATTGATTTGCATTTTAATGAGGGAAATAAGTATTTGACCCCCTCTCAATCAGAAAGATTTTTGGCTCCCAGGTGTCTTTATACAGGTAACGAGCTGAGATTAGGTGCACACTCTTAAAGGGAGTGCTCCTAATCTCAGTTTGTTATCTGTACAAAAGACACCTGTTCACAGAAGCAATCAATCAATCAGATTCCAAACTCTCCACCATGGCCAGGACCAAAGAGCTCTCCAAGGATGTCAGGGACAAGATTGTAGACCTACACAAGGCTGGAATGGGCTACAAGACCATCGCCATGCAGCTTGGTGAGAAGGTGACAACAGTTGGTGCGATTATTCGCAAAAGGAAGAAACAAAGATTCTCCCTCGGCCTGGGGCTCCATGCAAGATCTCATCTCGTGGAGTTGCAATGATCATGAGAACGGTGAGAAATCAGCCCAGAACTACACGGAAGGATCTTGTCAATGATCTCAAGGCAGCTGGGACCATAGTCACCAAGAAAACAATTGGTAACACACTACGCCGTGAAGGACTGAAATCCTGCAGCGCCCGCAAGGTCCCCCTGCTCAAGAAAGCACATATACATGCCCGTCTGAAGTTTGCCAATGAACATCTGAATGGTTCAGAGGACAACTGGGTGAAAGTGTTGTGGTCAGATGACACCAAAATGGAGCTCTTTGGCATCAACTCAACTCGCTGTGTTTGGAGGAGGAGGAATGCTGCCTATCACCCCAAGAACACCATCCCCACCGTCAAACATGGAGGTGGAAACATTATGCTTTGGGGGTGTTTTTCTGCTGAGGGGACAGGACAACATCACCGCATCAAAGGGACGATGGACGGGGCCATGTACCGTCAAATCTTGGATGAGAACCTACTTCACTCAGCCAGGGCATTGAAAATGAGTTGTGGATGGGTATTCCAGCATGACAATGACCCAAAACACACGGGCAAGGCAACAAAGGAGTGGCTCAAGAAGAAGCACTTTAAGGTCCTGGAGTGGCCTAGCCAGTCTCCAGACCTTAATCCCATAGAAAATATGTGGAGGGAGCTGAAGGTTCGAGATGCCAAACGTCAACCTCAAAACCTTAATGACTTGGAGAAGATCTGCAAAGAGGAGTGGGACCAAATCCCTCCTGAGATGTGTGCAAACCTGGTGGCCAACTACAAGAAACGTTTGACCTCTGTGATTGCCAACAAGGGTTTTGCCACCAAGTACTAAGTCATGTTTTGCAGAGGGGTCAAATACTTATTTCCCTCATTAAAATGCAAATCAATTTCAAAAAAATTTGACATGCGTTTTTCTGGATTTTTTTGTTGTTATTCTGTCTCTCACTGTTCAAATAAACCTATCATTAAAATTATAGACTAATCATTTCTTTGTCAGTGGACAAACATACAAAATCAGCAGGGGATCAAATACTTTTTTCCCTCACTGTATATAATTACAAAAGCTAAGACAATGGAGCCGGAGGGAACGGCTGCCGTTTTATGGGCTCCTAACCAACTTTGCTATTTTGTGTGTTTTTATGCATTGTTTGTAACTTATTTAGTACATAATGTTGCTGCTACCGTCTCTTATGACCGAAAAGAGCTTCTGGATATCAGAACAGCGATTACTCACCTCGAACTGGACAAAGATTTTTTCTTTAATGAGTCCGACGCGAAGGGTGTACTGTTTCTCCGAGACCAGACCCAAATCCCTGTCATTCGAGTGAAGAAAAGACAGCGGTACAGGGGGCGGAGATCGGGGTGCTTTGTGAGAATTCGTCAGCGAGTGCGTAACCCGCCTCTACCATCTGGCCAATGTGAAATCTCTGGAGAATAAACTGGATGAGCTCCGTTCGAGACTATTCTACCAACTGGACATTAACTGAAATATGTTATGTTTCACAGAGTCGTGGCTGAACAACAACACGGATAATATGCATTTGGCTGGATTTTCCATGCATTCGCAGGACAGAACTGCTCCGTCCAGTAAGACGGTAGTGGTGTGTGTCCATTTGTCAATAACAGCTGGTGATCAATGTCTAATATTAAGGAAGTCTCGGTATTAACCGCCTGAGGTAGTGTGGTGTACAGCTTATCATGAGGTACTCTATCTACCAAGAGTTTTCATTTATATTTTTCGTAGCCATCTATTTACCACCTCAAACCGATGTTGGCACTAAGGCCGTACTTAACAAGCTGTACAAGGCCATAAGCAAACAAGAAAATGCTCATCCAGAAGCAGCGCTCCTAGTGGCCGGGGACTTTAATGCAGGCAAACTTAAATCTGTTTTACCTCATTTCTCCCAGCATGTCTCCTGTGCAACCAGAGGGGGGAAAAACTCTAGACCACCTTTACTCCACACACAGAGATGCATACAAAGCTCTCCCTCTCCCTCTATTTGGCAAATCTGACCATAATTCTATCCTCCTTATTCCTGCTTACAAGCAAAAACTACCAGTGACTCGCTCAATACGGAAGTGGTCAGATGACGCAGATTCTACGCTACATGACTGTTTTGCTAGCACAGACTGGAATATGTTCCGGGATTCATCCAATGGCATTAAGGAGTATACCACCTGAGTCACCAGCTTCACCAGTGTATCAACGACGTTGTCCCCACAGTAACCGTATGTACATATTCCAACCAGAAGTCATGGATTACAGGCAATATCCGCACCGAGCTAAAGGCTAGAGCTGCCGCTGCCGTTTTCAAGGAGTGGGACACTATTCCGGACGCTTATAAGAAATTCCGCTATGCCCTCAAAAGAACCATCAAACAGGCAAAGCGTCAATACAGGACTAAGATTGAATCCTACTATACTGACTGATGCTCATCGGATGTGGCAGGGCTTGCAAACTATTACGGACTGCAAAGGGAAACCCAGCCGCGAGCTGCCCAGTGACGCAAGCCTACCAGACAGGCTAAATGCCTTTTATGCTCGCTTCGAGGCAAGCAACACTGAAGCACCAGCTGTTCTGGACGGCTGTGTGATCACGCTCTCCGTAGCTGATGTGAGCAAGACCTTTTAAACAGGTCAACATTAACAAGGCTGTGGGGCCAGACGGATTACCAGGACGTGTACTCCGAGCATGGTGGACCAACTGGCAAGTGTCTTCACTTGACATTTTCAACCTCTCCCTGACCGACTCTGTAATACCTACATGTTTCAAGCAGACCACCATAGTCCTTGTGCCCAATAAATCAAAGGTAACCTGCCTAAATGACTACCGCCCCTTAGCACTCATGTCGATAGCCATGAAGTGCTTTGAAAGGCTGGTCATGGCTCACATCAATACCATCATCACACTGCCCTTTCCCACCTGGACAAAAGGAACACCTATGTGAGAATGCTGTTCATTGACCACAGCTCAGCGTTCAACACCATAGTGCCTACAAAGCTCATCACTAAGCTAAGGACCCTGTGACTAAACACCTCCCTCTGCAACTGGATCCTGGACTTCTTGACAAGCTGCCCCCAGGTGGTAAGGGTAGGCAACAGCACATCTGCCACGCTGATCCTCAACACGGGGGCCCCTCAGGGGTGCGTGCTTAGTCCCCTCCTGTACTCCCTGTTCACCCACGACTGTGTGGCCAAGCACGACTCCAACATCATTATTAAGTTTGCTGACAACACAAAGGTGGTGGCCTGATCACCGACAACAATGAGACATCCTATAGGGAGGAGGTCAGAGACCTGGCAGTGTGGTGCAAGGACAACCACCTCTCCCTCAATGTGAGCAAGACAAAGGAGCTGACCGTGGAGAAAAGGAGGGTCGAACAGTCCCCCATTAACATTGGGGCTGTAGTGGAGCGGGTCGAGATTAAATTTCCTTGATGTCCACATCATCTACAACAAACTATCATGGTCCGAAAACACCAAGAAAGTTGTGAAGAGTGCACGAAAATGCCTTTTCCCCCTCTGGAGACTGAAAAGATTTGGCATGGGTCCCCAGATCCTCAAAAGGTTCTACAGCTGCACCATCGAGAGCATCCTGACCGGTTGCATCAGCGCTTGGTATGGCAACTGCTCAGAATCCGACCGTTAGGCGCTACAGAGGGTAATGCCTTCTGCCCAGTACATCACTGTGGCCAAGCTTCCTGCCATCCCTGTTCTCTCTGCTACCGCACAACAAGAAGTACCAGAGCGCCAAGTCTCGGTTCAAAAGACTTCTTTACAGCTTCTACCCCCAAGCCATAAGACTGCCAAACAATAAAATTGCACCCCGGACTATTTACATTGACCCCCTCCCCCCTTTGTTTGTACACTGCTGCTGCTCGCTGTTTGTTTATCTATGCATAGTCACTTTACCCCTACCTACATGTACAAATGACCTTGACTAACCTGTACCTCCGCACATTGACTCGGTACCAGTACCCCCTGTATATAGCCTCGTTATTGTTATTTTATTGTTACTTTTTATTTAATTTTGTGTTACTTTTTATTTAATTTTTCACTTAAGAAAATAGACAAAATAAACGATTCTCTTTCTTGAACTGCATTGTTGGTTAAGGGCTTGTAAATCAACATTTCACGGTAACATGGTATGGTACCTGTGATACCTGTTGTTTTCAGCGCATGTGACAAATACAATTTGATATAGTTGTTATGTGTATTATTTTAAGGCTACATTCCCCTCTCTTAACAGTGTAAATTCACCACACCATTAATAGACAGTTCCAAGCGTGAAATGGCCAGCACTTGGCCATTGGATTACTTTTACCGACAACCTGAAGTGACCCTCGACAGGATAGAGTAGGTGACCCAGTTCCTCACTGACTTTACCCTCGTCACTAGCTATGTATGTGTGAGCGCTGTGTTTGTGTCACTGAGGCTGAGAAAGAAAAGGAGGAAATGGAGAATGGATAGAGAAAATATACTGTAAGAGGGAGAGACTGAGTGAGACTGGTCTGGTTTGTTTTCTTCAGCCACAGATCTGCCACCGCTGGCACTCTGATACCATCTTAATGCCAGCCGCTCTGCTCCTCCACGCTCGCACGCACTCATGGAGGGAACACAACACACACACACTAGACCAGAGACTATGAAGTCATTCTCCCTGCTTGACTTGAGAGGGCTCTCAAAATACACACTCACAACAACAAATGCCTCCAAGCCAAGACCATCCTGAGTTCAATCCCGAGCACTTAGGTTCTCACATTTGAATGGCCCAGGAAACAAAATGTAAATGTTAGTCCTGGTTCCTGGTGAAACATTGGAGTGATGTACTGTAGAGAGACAGTCAGAAAACACACCCAAGGCCATGTTATATATCTATATATTTATATATCTATATACAGACATACAGTTGTATAGGGTCAGATCAATATAGGTCATTCTGGAAACTGTGTTTGTGTTGTCCCTGCAGTGCCCTCCATGCCGCAGTCTGACTCGGGTGCTGGTAGAATCATATCGCACTGTGAAGGAATCGGGTCAGAAGTTTGAGATGGTGTTCGTCAGCGCTGACAGGTGAGACTCAGTGTTGCAGTATTTCCTTCATACACATATACACACTCTGTCTCGCGCTCTCTCTGTTGCTCTGTTGCTCTCTCGCTCTCTATCGCTCTCTATCTTGCTCTCTCTCACATACATACATTATATATATATATATATATATATATATATATATATATATATATATATATACACACACACACACACACACACACACTTTTTTTGTCCATTAAAATAACATCAAATTGATCAGAAATACAGTGTAACATTTGAATCGACTGAATAAACAGAGTTGACAGTGGCTCTAAGGGTTGTTTTGTGTTTGTCAACCAACGCAGGTCGGAGGAGTCCTTTCAGCAGTACTTCAGTGAGATGCCTTGGTTGGCAGTCCCATACTCAGACGAGGCCCGACGATCACGACTCAACAGACTCTTCGGAATACAAGGTACAACACTATCTCTGATGTCTCCTCCTGTACTCATACACTGTAGTCCTCCTGGACATGAGGCTCAGAGTGAGTATCAAACACTAACTGTCTGGCCAAATTATGTGTTGATGTGGAGAAGCGGACTAATGGCAGCCAGCTCTACTGTTTGCTGTTCTGTGCTGGGTAGGGAACAGTGAACAGATAGCCCTCAAGCTAAAGGAATGTGGGCTGGTAATCAAGTTTACTGTCCCGCTCACTGAGTAAGGGTCATTTCTCTCTCTCGCTCTGCCTTTTTTTCCTTCTTCCCAAGGCTTTTTTTCTATAACCCACCCCCCACCCCCGTCTCTCGCTAATGCCCCCACCATCAAGTCTGTCTGTCCGTCTGTCCGTCCGTCTGTCCGTCCGTCCACAGGGGAGTAGTGTGGTTGTAGTCAATGTGCTGGCTCATTGCCTTTTCTGCCTGAATGTTAAGAATGCTTGCAGGACTAGTCGATACTGCCCCGCTTCCCCATTCAAACCCCTGTTATTCACACTGGCCCCCACCCATCACCACACACACACCCTTCCTCCCAGCCAAACACACACTATGCACTCTGTCTGTTTCTGATAAGGCTGTTTAATACAGCAGTGAGATTGTAATCTGAAAGACTGTGGGAGAGAAAGGGGTCGGGGGTTATGAAAAATCTCCTGAACAGGGAACGCGGGAGTCTGAGCAGAGAAATGGATGGAGAGAGACAGAGAGCAGAGGCAGCTCAGAGCCTCTGAGGGACTTTAAGCTCCTCCATACCACACAGATAAACAGTGGGAGAGAGACAGCCATATGTGGTGAGAGTAACTGGAAAACATGGAAGAATAGGAGGGTGAGGTGGCAGAGTAGCAAGATCTTCAATTCATGATTGTTCTCTCCCTGTTTCCATCTTTCTCACTTTCTTTTTTCCTTTCTCCCACCCTCCCTCCCCAGGTATTCCCACCCTTATTCTGCTGGACACGGAAGGTCACATGATCACGCGACAGGGCCGTGTGGAGGTGCTGAATGACCCAGAGTGTCGGCTCTTCCCCTGGCACCCCAGGCCCGTACTGGAGCTCAGCGAGTCCAACGCCGTGCAGCTCCACGAGGGGCCCTGCCTCGTGCTCTTTGTGGGTGAGTAGATGAGTGGATGACCATTTCAATGTCAGTCCCTACCGTGCACCTCCACGAGAGGCCCTACCTCGTGCTCTTTGTGGGTGAATGGAGGAGCATTCAGTGCTGGTTTCTACCAAAACAATCCTTTAGACTATGTAGAGTAGTACATTCTAAAGAATATTGTGCAAGTAGTAAAAGTGAACAGATCAGTTGTAAGGCCGCATGCTATTTTAAAGTTTGAGAACATGCAAGAGTAGGGTAGAGAAGAGAAGGATGAGAAGGATGAGAAGAAAATGGCCTGTCTGTCTGTTAAGCTGTTAGCAGTGAGAGAGATGGCAGAGATGGATGCCATGCTCTGCTAAGTGGCTCAGGCCAAAGTGGACAGGACAGCCAGCAGGCCAGATGACACAATAATAAAGCAATGTGAGAATGGAGTGACCGGGTGCACACTGATGACCTCAGACCACCCTAAGATCAGATCCAAAGGGCTCCTCCGTTTGCCTCCTCACTCATCTGCTCATCTGTCCATTCACTCACCCTGTCTCCTCCTTTTGTCTCCTCACTCATCTGTACATCTGTCTGTTCACTCACCCCCTCTCTCCTCCCGTCCTGCACATTCTTTTTCTCATGGCTGTTTTTCTTTCTCTCTTCATCCTGTCCTCTCTCTGGCCTTTCTCTCTTCATCCTGTCCCCCCTCTCTGGCCTTTCTCTCTTCATCCTGTCCCCTCTCTCTGGCCTTTCTCTCTTCATCCTGTCCCCCCTCTCTGGCCTTTCTCTCTTCATCCTGTCCCCTCTCTCTGGCCTTTCTCTCTTCATCCTGTCCCCTCTCTCTGGCCTTTCTCTCTTCATCCTGTCCCCTCTCTCTGGCCTTTCTCTCTTCATCCTGTCCCCTCTCTCTGGCCTTTCTCTCTTCATCCTGTCCTCTAGCTGGTCTTCATGCATTCACACCCAGTTTTCGCTCTCCTCTGTCTCACTCTCTCTCTCACACACACACATTATCTCTCTCAACCTTTACTCTTTATCCTCTTTTCATACATTTGACACCTGTGTTTCTCTCTTGTTCAGATGCGGAGGAGGAGGGAGAGCTGGAGCCGGCGAAGGAGCTGATCCAGCCAATCGCAGAGAAGATCATGGCTAAGTACAAAGCCAAGGAGGAGGAGACACCACTGCTCTTCTTCGTGGCTGGAGAGGTTAGATAGTGGACACATGCACACGCACACACACACCTCCAGCTGACCTAGATGAGAATATTCACACCTGATGAAATCTGTCTTCACTTTTGGTGTTTTAGTTGTTTTGCATTCTTGTCTTGTACAGTACACATCTCTACTGTGGGCATCTGTCTCTGTGTGTGATTGCTTGTTGCTATGCTCTGGTATGATGTTCCATCTGCTTTAGTTATCACATATCATAATCCTCTGGTAGAGAACACCAACCAACACACAAATGTGTGTGTGTGTTGGTGTGGCAGGTAGCCTAGTGGTTAGAGGGCTGGGCCAGTAACCGAAAGGTTGCCTGATTGAATCCCCGAGCTGACATGGTAAAAATCTGTCGTTCTGCCCCTGAACAAGGCAGTTAACCCACTGTTTCTAGGCTGTCATTGTACATAAGAATTAGTTCTTTATTGACTTGCCTAGTTAAATAAAGGTTCAATAAAAAATAAGCTACCGTATAATATCAGAGGGGCAGTTTCTGAGGGATGAAACCCCCTTTCACTTTTATGTGAGATACGGCCCATGGCCCAGAATTCAGCTGGCCGTCTGTCTGATATCTGTTCTCCCTCTATCCGCAGAACAGCTGTGCCCCTCTCCCTCCCGAATCCTCTATCTCCCCCTCGATCCTTCCGCCAGCCCTCAGTGCAGGAGGGATCATGGAATTATCTTAACTCTTGTTATCTCTTGTTTTTCCTTCTCATCCTTTCTGGAACTTGTGGAGTTAGCAGCAGGGGCAGCCATAATTACCAGATTAGCTAGCTCCCCTTCTCCTCCTCTCCCCTGCTCACAGGGCTCAGAGCTTGGGGAGGTCAGGACGCTGTCCCATGTCAGATGGTCTAGGTTTCATCCATGGGGGACTGCACAGGTGCTCCCTCTCTGTCCTGTCTGACCATCTGCCTGGCTGCCTGATGCCACACGGCTCTCATGACAGCCTTGAAATGCCACGGCCACAGACAGACCGAAGGACTGATGCGTTCACATGTCACAGACAGGCGCTGAGGCTAAGACAAGATACTAACACCCTCTCTCTTTACCGTTCACTTGTTTTGGGGATTTATTGCATATTAAATGGTATTTATGTTCATCCGGAATCGACCCATTCTAATGAATGCTTTCTAGGTGCATGTTCAATCTGGCACCCCTAGTAGTCTATAGCAGGCAGGTACAGTTTTCTTCTCATCGTCTGGGTTACATTTACCAGAGCTCTATGGGGAATAGGGTACCATTTTGGATGCAACCTGTGTATACCCTGTTAGACGTCACTCCCTGCCATGGACCCATTGGGCTCTCTGTTATGCCCATTGGGCTCTGTTATATTGGGCTCTCTGTTATACATGATGAACCCCCATGCAGCCTACAGGGCCCTGGCCTGGTTGAGGCCTGCCTGCATGTGGCTAGACCAGGCCCTGTCTGCCAGCTGCTGGGGAAGGTTTATCAGTGAGACAGCACTATGCTGGCAGACCCACAGGGAGAGCCTGGCCTGCAGAAAATGAGAGGGGATCTCATTACCCCTCTATGTCACACAGGGGCTGAGAGAAACTGACTGGCAACCTACAGTAGGACAATTGGAAGACACCCTATTCACACAGAAAATGAATGGGGATTGACTGATGTGTGATTGCAATAAAGATGTAATTTATAGATGTTTCTATCAGTACACTACATGAGCTGTTGTCCACATACTTTTGGTCGTCAAACATCTCATTCCAAAATCTTGAGCATTAATATGGAGTTGGTCCCCCCTTTGCTGCTACAACAGCCTCCACTCTTCTAGGAAGGCTTTCCACTAGATGTTGAAACATTGCTGCGGGGACTTGCTTCAATTCAGCCACAAGAGCATTAGTGAGGTCGGGCACTGATGTTGGTCGATTATGCCTGGCTCGCAGTAGACACTCCCAATTCATCCCAAAGGTGTTTGATGGGGTTGAGGCCAGGGCACTAAGCAGGCCAGTCAAGTTCTCTCTTTATGTAGTGTTGTCTCTCTTGTCGTGATGTGTGTTTTGCCCTATATTTATTTAAATCACAGCCCCCATCCCTGCAGGAGGTATTTTGCCTTTTGGTAGGCTGTCATTGTAAATAAGAATTTGTTCTTAACTGACTTTCCTAGTTAAATAAAGGTCAAATTAAAAATTCAATTTAAAAAAGTTATTCCACACCGATCTCGACAAACCATTTCTGTATGGACCTCACTTTGTGCACAGGGGCATTTTCATGCTGAAACAGGAAAGGGCCTTCCCCAAACTGTTGCCACAAAGTTGGAAGCAGAGAATCGTCTACAATGTCATTGTATGCTGTAGTGTTAAGATTTCCCTTCACTGGAACTAAGGGGCCTGAACCATGAAAAAAAAAGCCCCAGACCATTATTCCTCCTCCACCAAATTTTTGTTGGCACTATGCATTTGTGCAGGTAGCGTTCTCCTGGCATCCACCAAACACAGATTCCAATGGCAGCGAGCTTTACAACACTCCAGCCAACACTTGGCATTGGGCATGATGATCTTAGGCTTGTGTGCGGCTGCTCAGTAATGGGAACTCATTACATGAAACAGTTCTTGTGCCGATTTTGCTTCCAGAGACCGTTTGGAACTCGGTAGTGAGTATTTTTACTCGCTTCAGCACTCTGCTGTCTGGTTCTGTGAGCTTGTGTGGCCTACCACTTCGCAGCTGAGCCTTTGTTGCTCCTCAACATTTCCACTTCACAATAACAGCACTTACAGTTGACCGGAGCAGCTCTAGCAGGGCAGACATTTTATGAACTGACTTGTTGAAAAGATGGCATCCTATGACGGTGCCACGTTGAATGTCACTGAGCTCTTCAGTAAGGCCATTCTACTGCCAATGTTTGTCTACCTGTCAGCAACCAGTGTGGCTGAAATAGCCGAATTCACTAAGTTGAAGGGGTGTCCATGTAACAGTATTGCTTCCGTCCCTCTCCTCGCCCCTACTTGGGCTAGAACCAGGGAACCTCTGCACACATAGACAACAGCCACTCTTAAAGCATCATTACCCAAGGGGAACAACTACTTCAAGGTCTCAGAGCGAGTGACGTCACAGATTGAAACACTATTAGCGAGCACTCCGCTAACTAGCTAGCTATTTAACATCCGTTACACTCATCCCCCTTTTGACCTCCTCCTTTTCCGCAGCAACCAGTGATCTGGGTCAACAGCATCAATGTGACAGTATTGCCTCCGTCCCTCTCCTCGCCCCTACCTGGGCTCGAACCAGGGATCCTCTGCACACATAGAAACGCTATTAGCGCGCACCCCGCCAACTAGCTAGCCATTTCACATCGGTTACATCCACATACTTTTGTGTATATTATGTTCATTTAAATTTTATTGACTGTATTTTCTATATAATTGACTCAATGGGATATTTAGGGTCTAGTTGTTGTTTGTCTTGACTCTTCCCAGGTATAACCAGGAATAGGAGATCCTGACAATAGTTTAGTCTGCCGCCAGTCTCACCTGCTAACCTCCCTGACCCCAGGGTTCAAAGGTTGAGGCCTGTATCACACTGTGTTGTGAGCCAGACAGGTTGGCCTCCACTAGTTATTTATGTCCAAGCAGTGTGGCGTTTATAGAAACACTTGTCTCCTGTTTACCTTACTGGCAGTACAGTTCAATAGTTCAAAGAAATTAAACAATTATCAAGAAGTCAATATCCTCACAGGCAAATCCCTGTCATTTAGGACAACCATATACATACTGATTAAATAATATGTTACATATAACACTTTTCACAAGATCTAACAGCGCTTTACAAGGGCGTTATCTTACAAAGTGTGTAAACATACAGTGCCTAGCTGGCCTATATCCTATCCTTTGATACAGTGATTCTCAGTGACATGGGTTTCCAGCCTCCCATTGATACAGACTGATAGGTCATTGTTCAGCCAATCATATCGCTGTGCCAATTGTATCCTGAATTTTACAACGCCTGGAGAACTCTCAAGCTGACCAATCAGTAGGCTGCTGCCCAGGCCGTCTGGCCAATGAGAGCTTCTTATCTTTGAAGGTCCTTGTCTGATGACAGACATCTACTCTGTTGAATGCCAGTCCCTCTACAATGGGCAGAATAAGACCTGACATTAGAGGTCGACCAATTAATCGGAATGGCCAATTTAATTAGGGCCGATTTTCAAGTTTTCATAATCGGAAATCGGTTATTTTTGGACACCGATTTGGCTGAAATATTTTTTTCATTTTAACACCTTTATTTAACTAGGCAAGTCAGTTAAGAACACATTCTTATTTTCAATGACGGCCTAGGAACGGTGGGTTAACTGCCTTGTTCAGGGGCAGAACAACAGATTTTACCTTGTCAGCTTGGGGATTCAATCTTGCAACCTTACGGTTAACTAGTCCAACTCTCTAACCACCTGCCTTACATTGCACTCAACGAGGAGCCTGCCTGTTACGCGAATGCAGTAAGAAGCCAAGGTAAGTTGCTAGCTAGCAGTAAACGTATCTTATAAAAAACAATCAATCAATCATAATCACTAGTTAACTACACGTGGTTGATATTACTAGTTTAGCTAGCGTGTCCTGCGTTGCACATAATCGGTGCGCATTAGCGAAAAAGGACTGACGTTGCGCCAACGTGTACCTAACCATAAACATCAATGCCTTTCTTAAAATCAATAAACAAGTATATATTTTTAAACCTGCATATTTAGTTAATATTGCCTGCTAACATTAATTTATTTTAACTAGGGATAATGTGTCACTTCTCTTGCAACAGAGTCAGGGTATATGGAGCAGTTTGGGCTGCCTGGCTCGTTGCAAACTGTGTGAAGATTTCTTCCTAACAAAGACAGCCAACTTCACCAAACGGGGGATGATTTAACAAAAGCACATTTGTGGAAAAAAGCACAAGCGTTGCACGCCTGTACTTAACCATAAACAAACATCAATGCCTTTCTTAAAATCAATACACAGAAGTATATATTTTTAAACCTGCATATTTAGCTAAAAGAAATCTAGGTTAGCAGGCAATATTAACCAGATGAAATTGAGTCACTTCTCTTGCGTTCATTGCACGCAGAGTCAGGGTATATGCAACAGTTTGGGCCACCTGGCTCGTTGAGAACTAATTTGCCCGAATTTTACGTAATTATGACATAACATTGAAGGTTGTGCAATGTAACAGGAATATTTAGACTGATGGATGCCACCCGTTAGATAAAATACGGAACGGTTCCGTATTTCACTGAAAGAATAAACGTCTTGTTTGAGATGATAGTTTCCGGATTCGACCATATTAATGACCTAAGGCTCGTATTTCTGTGTTATGTTATAATTAAGTCTATGATTTGATAGAGCAGTCTGACTGAGCGGTGGTAGGCACAAGCAGGCTCGTAAACATTCATTCAAACAGCACTTTTGTGCATTTTGCCAGCAGCTCTTCGCAAAGCTTCAAGCATTGCGCTGTTTGACTTCAAGCCTATCAACTCCCGAGATTAGGCTGGTGTAACCGATGTGAAATGGCTAGCTAGTTAGCGGGGTGCGCGCTAATAGTGTTTCAAACGTCACTCGCTCTGAGACTTGAAGTAGTTGTTCCCCTTGCTCTGCAAGGGCCGCAGCTCTTGTGGAGTGATGGGTAACGCTGCTTCGAGGGTGGCTGTTGTCGATGTGTTCCTGGTTCGAGCCCAGGTAGGAGCGAGGAGAGGGACAGAAGCTATCCTGTTACACTGGCAATACTAAAGTGCCGATAAGAACATCCAATAGTCAAAGGTATATGAAATACAAATCATATAGAGAGAAATAGTCCTATAATTCCTATAATATCTACAACCAAAACTTCTTACCTGGGAATATTGAAGAATTGTGCTAAAAGGAACCACCAGCTTTCATATGTTCTGGGCAAGGAACTTAAACGTTAGCTTTCTTACATGGCACATATTGCACTTTTACTTTCTTCTCCAACACTTTGTTTTTGCATTATCTAAACCAAATTGAACATGTTTCATTATTTACTTGAGGCTAAATTGATTTTATTGATGTATTATATTAAGTATTGTTTTAATTGTCATTATTACAAATACATAAATAAAAATTGGCCGATTTTTAATCTGTATCCGCTTTTTTTGGTCCTCCAATAATCGGTATCGGCGTTGAAAAATCATAAATCGGTCGACTTCTACCTGACATTGTGCAGCAGTAGGTTCCATACGGTAAACACACACACAAGCCTTATCACGGCAGTCAGTCAGTGACTGCAGGCCAGACATAGCAGAGCGACTCTTTGTGTTCAGAACTGGGCTGGAGAGGGCGGGGGCTGGCCTCTCTCTCTGTCTCCCTCCTTCTTTCACGGCTGGACTGGTTGCTTCTTATGAAGAACAGTTTACACAGGGTTAGCAGCCACACAAAGGAAGATGCAAGACTTCCCACAGAGAAGAAGACAGCCAGGGAGATTACATCTCTTCATATCTAAGAGGCTGGGAGGCCACGCTGACAGACTCCTCTGTGGGTTCTCTTTCTGTGGTTCCTTTCTAAGGCAATGCCCAAGGATGTATCTTCAATTTGAGCTTGCAAGAGAAGCCTTTAAGGAGGATGTGTGGAGTCACAGATTTTTAAAGCTTGAGAATGTAGCTTGTGGCTACATGAATCATCCTCATAAGTGTAGCAATTACTTTCATTGGATATTTTTATGAACTTTAATAGGTTTAAGACTCAATGTTCTGCTCCTAGATCAGATTTGAGAGATTCAGAAGAATTGAGCTCTCCAGATTTTACATGCCACAGGATAACTCAACTGTTCTACTAGCAGGTTTACAACAAGTTGAGGTCAAACTTTGTTGGCATACATACTTGTCCATTTTAAGTAGCAAATCGACCAAGCTGCTCTTTGAGAGGTCTGAGAGCTGATTGTGCAGTTTAATCCATTTTTAGTTTGAATCGTTTTACTGCCAGATGACAGGAACGTTTGGCACTCATTAAATCAAGCTTTTCAATCTTGTGACAGTGCCACCCTGTGGTCGTTCCCTGTAACATCTATTTTTAAAATAATATTTTCCATATGAAATTGTTCCATCTTCGATCTCTTCCAAGCCTCTCTCACCCAGAGGGCTTAGTTGAGGGAAAGTCAGCTCATCCTGTCATGAGGAAGCAAGAGACCATCTCAGTCGACGTTAGATACTAGTCTGGCGGCATGTAGCCTAGCGGTTAAGAGCGTTGGGACATTAAACGAAACGTCGCTGGTTCGAATCTCCGAGCTGACTAGGTGAAAAATCTGTCGGTGCCCTTGAAGGCACTTAACACTAATTTCTTCTGTAAGTCGCTCTGGATAAGAGCATCTGCTAAATGACAGCTGAAATGTGTGACCTCACATAAATCAACAAAAGTCTTGACTGACTGGAACTAATGCAGCTTTGTTGATTTACTAACTGAAATGACATGCTATTGCAAGTATTGCCAAAAAGTGCCTGTGTTATTTTCTCTCTGAATAATTGATTGCCCCTCCAAGTGAGTGGGCTGGGGAGCTGCTGCCTGTCTGCTGTGGTGTTATAGTGAGTTATTCCTGCTGTCTTATGATTCTAGGCCCCATTTGTTAAATGGTGAGATCAAGCCTGGGATCTGTGTTTGAGGGCTTGTAAAAAGACATTCAGGTAGTGACATAGTTCTGTCCCGACTAACTCTGTCGTCAAAGCTCCACCACACGCCCTTTTATACTATTCCTCACCAGGCATGAAGGAATACAACACTCCCTCTTTCTTTCTCCCTCCCTCCCACACATACACTATTCAAACACACTGTGATGTGTGTCTGAAGCTTCCCAGCCTTGTAGTCCTTGAGTGAGGCTTTAGAGGGATGATGTTGGATCCCCCCCCCCCAAGAGTGGGGTGCATGATGGAACCCTGGCTAGCTGGGCACACTACCTGCAGGAGGAGAGAGAAAAGAGGTCCCCAGTCTTCAAAACCAAGCAGACATTGAGACTATCACCTTGAGTTGTGAATGAGTAATATTAAGTGGCATAGTTCATCTTGTGTGCTGTCCCAGTTTTATTACCAATATCAAGTCATAATTGATTGAAGCAATTGTTTTTATATTCAGTCATAAGGATGTTAGTAGTTATCTAGGAAATGCTTTTGCATGACACACAGGATAAACTGTTGTTGATAATATGTAGGCTAGTCTACTTCAAATGTGATTGTCATAACTTATTTCCCAGGCATAATTGCTACCGCATATAGACAGGTTTGACAGAGAGTCAGCTGGTAGGCAAGATTGTCATATGATCATGACTGACCAGTCTGTGTTCCCAGGATGACATGAGTGACTCCCTGCGTGACTACACCAACCTCCCAGAGGCAGCACCCCTGCTCACCATCCTGGACATGTCTGCCCGGGCCAAGTACGTTAAGGACGTGGAGGAGATCACACCGGCCGTGGTGGAGACCTTTGTCCAAGACTTCCTGGCTGAGAAGCTCAAACCAGAGCCCATTTAGAGAGCACACCTAGCCTGTGTCCCAAATGGCATCCTATTCCCTATATAGTGCACTACTTTTGAAAAGAAATGCACTATATAGGGGACAGGGTGCCATTTGGGGGACACACCAAGAAACCTACGGGACCGAAACCCATAACCTCCATCAAACCCTGACCTCCCAGTTACCACCACCAGCCTCCTCTTCCCCCCTTTCTGTCAGAGGAAGTTCTCACTTTTTACAGACATTACTTTTTTTTTTTTTATATGTCTTTCTCTCATGGAGTCTTCTCCTTCTCCTGTGGTGCCTTGCATTGACTACAGCCCCTACAGTAATATGGAGATTCTGTTGCTTTTTGGCTTCCAATAGCTTTTTTAAAATCAGTTTCATTATTAGCATTTCTTGAAACTAGAAGAAACCACACAATGTTGACCCAATGGACTTGACATGTCACAATGTCTCTTTATTACCTTTGCTGAACCCACATTGCTTTTGTTTTCCAAAATGTGCTGAGAAAGAATAAAAATGACTGCAACAAATTTTCTAAGTTCTATAGTTGTAATTTACAAATATGCAGTGCAGAAAATGTCCTGAACTTCAGTTTAATGTAACTGTCTTATTGTTCTGTTTTAAAGGTGCTGCATAAAAGTTAAGATTTCCCTGGTTTAAAAGGTCTGTTCTGTATTTGGCTTTGTGTGTCATGGGATTTCAAATACTATTCACTTGTCTTGTTCTACAATGAAGTGAGTGATAGTCAGCTCTACCCAATTGTTAAGTTTCCATCTCAACCACCATGACATTTAAGAGGATTTTCTGTGAAGATCCCATCTATTGAAAAGGCCAGATATTTTTGAAGGCACAAAAATGGCATTAAAATCGACCTTAGCAACTAAGTGTTGTAAGTATGAATTCACATTTGTCACTCCCTGGTTGTCTCTAGTTATGACTTCACAGCCATTAAAATTCACTGTTAAGCACAATTGTCTTATGTTGTCAACTTCCTCTATCCATGAGGCCAGTTTCATTCCATTGGGAGCAAATGTATTTTAGACAGTATTAGCTTGGTATCACTTCTACATGTGTGCATTATTTATATATAATGACTCCAGAAATGTAGTTTCCATTTATATTTCTAATTTTAAAAAACAAAATCAAGTGTCCTGTTCTTTGATGTCAGGCATTTGTACACAACCCATATGTTTACAGTATAAGAAAACGAAGTATTTCACACCTTTCACATGCAGTACTGTTTTTTTTTAACCGTACAACTTCATAACATACAGTAAATGTTCTCAGTAAGGTCTCAGAAGTTGCTTCAGGTGCCACCTTGTGGTTACTATGATAATTGCTTTCGGGCCTGTTAGATGGACAGATTATTTCCCTTGCTAAACAGACACACTTAGCACATGTCCAGTATAGAGATTAAGCAGTCATCTTGCATGGCAGCAGTTTACAGTCAACTGACAGGAAATCTAGAGGCCAACTGCGTGTGGAGACTAAGTGAAGCTTCTAAAGCCACACTGGCAGGAATGTTGGAAGACAGAGGAAATATGCAGACAGGAAAGAATACAGAATTTCCACAATGTGAAATGTGTCACTCATTTTACTTCACTCATTAGCTGAGAGTTGAATATGGAAATTAAATCCATCCATATGATTCAGTCTGACATGATGAGGTGCAGCAAAGAATGTATGCATGGGAAAAGTGACCAACACCAGGAATAACATGTCCATTACACTCCATATGGATTCCAATGGATGGATCATGGAAATTGCACCTTAGACTTGGCTTTCCTCCCAGACGACTCCATTAGGTTCAACAGTTGCCTCCTGCCTTCAAATAGGAGAATGCTGGCTGCCATGGCGGAGTTGAGACTGTCCACTCCAAGTACCACAGGGATAAACAGTCTTTGACCGGCAGTTTTCTCAGCCAATTGGACAGCCTCTAGACTCAGTCCATGAGTCTCTCCACCTATCACAAGACCAGTGTTCCCCTGAGCCCAGCCCTCATGGTACAACTTGGTCTCCACTCTTGGAAGTGACAGTTCGGAGTCGAAATCTGATTCATATTCCTTATAGCGCATGTCTTTACAATTAGGCCTGCTACTCACCCATCCATATTCCCCCATCTTTGAAGGTTTGTTGGACTGGTTTGCTTCCTCGGCTACTTCTCTCTCAGAGCCACTGCAGTTATCTGCCACATGGACAGTCACCAACTTTGGCAGCTGGTTTTGAATGTCGTCCCAGTCCAAGCTGGGGAAGATGGGAAGACGGAAATGGGCACCCATCGCTGCTCGCAGCACCTTAGGTTCCCAAGCATCCACACAACCTGTGAAAATAGACATACACAAGATACTTAGTGAAAGACACATTCAGAGTAGTGCACAGGTTTATACACAGCAATTCCTCACTATCAGCTCCACTCGAAATGGCATCATTGACTTGGATTATGCCCATTCCCAGCTTATCATCATGACATACCCTTGGTGAGCAGGACATTGTGGCAGCCTGCAGCAACAGCACAGCGCAGGATGGTGCCCAGGTTCCCAGGGTCCCGCACGTTGTCGCAGATCAGGGACAGCGGCACAGACTGACCACGCTGGTCCTGAGGGAATGTCAGCCGGGATGGGTCTGGCCGAGAAAATATGGCTACAAGGGGTATGCGTTGTCAATATACAGTACTTATTCTCAACAATATATATGTAGAACTTCAAAAGCATTCTGAAAATGAAAACATGCAGCTCATCATACCTATCACTCCTTGTGGAGCTACAAGGTCAGACCAGATCTTGATGTCCTCAAACTTGACTTTGACCAGAGTGGCCCGCTTCAGTTTGTCCAAGGGGAGATCACACAGTCTGTCCACAGAACTGAAGAACACCATCTGAGGGTTGGCTCCAGCAGCCAGGGCATCGCAGATCAGGCGTCTCCCCTCCAACAGGATCTTACCCTGGTGCTCCCGAAACGTCCTGGAGCAAGCCACACTCACTACCCTCCTGGGAGATGGAGAGAGGGTAAAAGAAGTCATGATATCTGGGCTGAACATCTGCTAACAAACTAAGCCTACATGCAAACATACATAACAATCCCGTAGTTACTAGACCTCTACTGGCCACTATAATTAAATAGGATATATTCACTCAACTAACATATAACATAGGGTCGATAGCCAACATGCACTGAGACTTACGCCAATCTTTTGTCACCAGGTAAGGCCCTTTCGAATTTGAGGCCACCTAGTTGGTCCTTCAGATTGGTTGTATGTTCCGACGTTGTGGATGCATTGCCATTTCTGGCACTCCATGACGTGCTGCTAACACGTTTATTAGTCTCATTTTTTAAAATGGCGTTGACTTTTTGAGACTGCTTGTTGACTATTTGATCTGACCTCTGTTTCGATGTTGGAGAGGTCGTCTCACTATCAGGATACAACACCTTCACAGGCCTCCTTTTCAATGCTCGCACGTATCTCTTTGAATCTACGATACAGTCGTTACTTTTTTTCAGAATATTACTTCGTCCCGCTACAAGAATATGCCAAAACATGCCTCTCACGAACGCCGCCATCTTTGCTACAACAGTAAGAAGAGAGAGCGATAACGTTCGACAGTATGACGATTGGTTGGTTTATACCATTATAAAGGGGGTGGGTAATCCAAGTAAAACATATTTTATGTGGGTAATACTGATTTGTAAAACAATATTAGATGCTTAACTTTTAATTTAAATACTCCTCGTTATCTTGAGATAGATTTTGGATCTGCAATTGAGTTGCAAATAATTTTAAGTGTACCGAAAATGTTGTCTTCCATAGAATCGATACCAGAGCAATCGATTGCAAGGCTCCTCAATCGACGTAGACAAACTGAGCGTGATATATAATCGTATAGTACATAGCAAACTCACCGGGTGAACATGGCTTTGAGTCGAGCCTTGCATTTTGTTTTCAAAGTGGGTGACAGAAGCAAAACGGCCACCTTTTACCGAGATGTGCTCGGCATGAAGGTACATGTTCAGCTTTTTCGTAGAACATCCTCAAACATTGCACAGAGTGTACCACTGTTGCATTCTTTTGTTAGGATTGTTCCTCAATGTTGTTCTGTAAACACGTGATATTGGGGACTAGATCACTGTTTTGTCAAAATCACTGATTTGATTTCAGATTTTGCGTCACGAAGAGTTTGAAGAAGGATGCAAGGCCACTTGTAATGGGTAGGCAGGCTGTCAACTTTACTGTTCAAACCTCCCCTTGAAACGGACTTTGGTCTGTAAACACCTCTTGTGAAAATGGATTGTTTGAATTACTTGTGTAACAATACGGTCACTCCTTCTCTCATGATGCCCTACTTGCTTGTGTGAGTTAAGCCCTTATGATGGAAAATGGAGCAAGACAATGGTCGGCTTTGGTCCAGAAGATGATCACTTTGCGGCTGAGCTGACCTACAATTATGGAGTGGGAGAATATCGCCTTGGAAATGACTTCCTGGTAAGTGAATGGTTGTTCATTAACAACCATATATGTATATTATTTTTAACCCAATCCTAACTAAATTTCAGGGTCTGACTCTGCAGTCTAGCCAGGCTGTCAGTAATGCTAAGCGGCTTGGTTGGCCCCTCACTGAGGTTGGAAAGGCCCTCTATCTGGCTGAGGCTCCAGGAGGTTATCGCTTCTACCTGGTGGACAAAGAACAGCCTCCTAATGGTGGGTCAACATTGCTTTGCACAGAAGACCATTGCTGTAGTATACTGTAAAGTAGAGCAGTAGACCATAGTAGACCATGTTTATTTTAAAGTCCAGGAGGAAATGAATTAACCTGGGTACCAGTCTGTTTGTGCCATCATGCCAATCCTTGCCATGCCATGTTTGGCTTTCATGGAGTAGGCAAGAGCACAAACATATCTGGAACCAGTCTAGATATGAATACTCCTTATATTCAGGTAACTGCCAAAATAAAGTAAACACTAACATAGTGTTTTAATAGGGGGTTGAGTCCCCACAACCTGACAGAACAGCTTCAATGCGCCTTGGCATAGATTCTACAAGTGTCTGGAACTTATTGGAGGGATGTGACCTTCATTCTTCTACAAGAAATTCCATCATTTGGTGTTTTGTTGATGGTGGTGGAAAATGCTGTCTCAGGCACCACTCCAGGATATCCCATAAGTGTTCAATTGGGTTGAGATCTGGTGACTGACACACACACCCACCCACCCCTTTAAAACCCCTATGCTCCTTTGATAGCCCTCTTTCAAAGTCACAGATCAAATGTATTTTATATAGCCCTTCTTACATCAGCTGATATCTCAAAGTGCTGTACAGAAACCCAGCCTAAAACCCCAAACAGAAAGCAATGCAGGTGTAGAAGCACGGTGGCTAGGAAAAACTCCCTAGAAAGGCCAAAACCTAGGAAGAAACCTAGAGAGGAACCAGGCTATGAGGGGTGGCCAGTGCTCATATGGCTGTGCCAGGTGGAGATAACAGAACATGGCCACAATGTTCATAATTGACCAGCATGGTCAAATAATAATAATCCCAGTAGTTGTCGAGGGTGCAGCAAGTCATCACCTCAGGAGTAAATGTCAGTTGGCTTTTCATAGCCGATCATTAAGAGTATCTCTACCGCTCCTGCTGTCTCTAAAGAGTTGAAAACAGCAGGTCTGGGACAGGTAGCAGGTTCAGGGTTCCATAAGCAGGTTCTATAGACAGGCAGAACAGTTGAAACTGGAGCAGCAGCACGGCCAGGTGGACTGGGGACAGCAAGGAGTCATCCTGCCAGGTAGTCCTGAGGCATGGTCCTAGGGCTCAGGTCCTCAGAGAGAGAGAAAGAGAGAATTAGAGAGAGCATAGTTAAATTCACACAGGACACCGGATAAGACAGGAGAAGTACTCCAGATATAGCAAACTGACCCTAGCCCCCCGACACAAACTACTGCAGCATAAATACTGGAGGCTGAGACAGGAGGGGCCAGGAGACACTGTGGCCCCATCCGATGATACCCCCGGACAGGGCCAAACAGGAAGGATATAACCCCACCCACTTAGCCAAAGCACAGCCCCCACACTACTAGAGGGATATCTTCAACCACCAACTTACCATCCTGAGACAAGGCAGAGTATAGCCCAAAAAGATCTCCGCCACGGCACAACCCAAGGGGGGGGGGGGGGGGCGGGGGGGGGGGGGGGGGGCAGAGACAGCAAGGGCAGTTCGTTGCAACAGAGCCTTTCCGTTCACCTTCACACTCCTGGGCCAGACTACACTCAATCATATGACCCACTGAAGAGATGAGTCTTCAGTAAAGACAGATTCTCTTCTGCTAGCCATGGTAGCCAAAATAATGGGCAACTGAGCATTTTTATACGTGACCCTAAGCATGATGGGATGTTAAATGCTTAATTAACTCAGGAACCTCACCTGTTTGCAAGCACCTGCTTTCAGAATACTTTGTGTCCCTCGTTTCCTTTAAATTGGCATGTACCTGTATATTGTGGATGTTAATCTGTTTTCCACTTGGTTAAAGATCCTGTACAGAAGGTGTGTCTGGCAGTGTCTGACCTGCAGAAATCAACACACTACTGGTCCTCCCTTTTGGGGATGAAGGTGATAGAGAGACATGAGGAGAAGACTGTGCTGATGGGATTCGCAGACACTCAGGTCTGTGGTGGTACCTTAATTGGGGAGGACGAACTCGTGGTAATAGCTGGAGTGGAATGGTATCAAATACATCAAACAAAAGGTTTCCATGTGGTTGATGCCATTCCATTTGCTCCGTTACGGACATTATGAGCCTTCCTCCCCTCAGCAGCCTCCTGTGTTCTACACTTAGAATGCGACTGTGTTTTTGCAGGAGTTGATAAGATGGTGCTAATGCTAGGTGTGTGTTTTTCTCTATATTTGCAGTGTAAACTAGAGCTTCACAACATTGGTGGGACAGTAGATCATGGGACCGCCTTCGGGCGGATAGCGTTCTCTTGTCCACGTGAGCAGGTGAAGTAATAGATCCTTTTCCAGTACATGACACACTGACGTCACGCGCAGATGCGCCCGACTCTTGGCTGCAGTAAGAAAGCCATCCCCATCTGCGCCCATTCAACAAAGCCTTTTTTGGGTTCTCATACGCATACAATTATGTTTTGATTCTTGCTTGAACAGACACTACGATTATATTTGGTTGTAATCTTAGCAAAATAACTATTTTGGATGCAGCAGTTGTTAGCTACAATACTAACGCTCATTGATACAGGCTGTAGCAAAAGCTAGCCAAAGAGCCATTTTACTGGTTGAAATTTGTGTTTAAGTATAATGCAGTTTATTTTGTGATGATGACACAAACTAAAATCCAATTATAATCCAAAAGTAGTGTGAATTGCACTTGTAAGCAACGTACAGTGCCTTGCAAAAGTATCCATCCCCCTTGGAGTTTTTCCTCTTTTGTTGCATTACAACCTGTAATTTAAAAGGATTTTTATTTGGATTTCATGTAATGGACATACACAAAATAGTCCAAATTGGTGTAGTTTCAAAATTGAAAAGTGGTGCGTGCATCACCCCCTTTGCTATGAAGCCCCTAAATAAGATCTGGTGCAGCCAATTACCTTCAGAAGTCACATAATTAGTTAGATTGCACACAGGTGGACTTTATTTAAGTGTCACATGACCTGTCACATGTTCTCAGTATATATATACCTGTTCTGAAAGGCTCCAGAGTCTGCGGCACCACCAAGCAAGCGGCACCAGGAAGACCAAGGAGTTCTCCAAACAGGTCAGGGACAAAGTTCTGAAGAAGTACAAATTGGGGGTTGGATTATAAAAAAATATCCAAAACTTTGAACATCCCATGGAGCACCATTAAATCCATTATTTAAAAAATGAAAAGAATATGGCACAACAAACCTGCCAAGAGAGGGCTGGCCACCAAATCTCATGGACCAGGCAAGGAGGGCATTAATCAGAGAGGTGACAAAGAGACGAAAGATAACCCTGAAGGAGCTGTAAAGCTCCACAGCGGAGATTGGAATATATGTCCATAGGACCGCTTTACGGAAGTGGCCAGAAAAAAGCCATTGCTTAAATAAAAAAATAAGCAAACCCATTTGGTGTTTGCCAAAAGGCATGTGGGAGAGTCCCCAAACATATGGAAGAAGGTACTCTGGTCAGATGAGACTCAAATTGAGCTTTTTGACCATCAAGGACAACGCTATGTCTGGCGCAAATCCAACACCTCTCATCACCCCTAGAACACCATCGGCAGGGACCGGAAAACTGGTCCGAATTGAAGGAATGATGGGTGGTGCTATGTACAGGGAAATTCTTGAGGGAAACCTGTTTCAGTCTTCCAGAGATTTGACACTGGGACAGAGGTTCACCTTCCAGCAGGACAATGACCCTAAGCATACTGCTAAAGCAACACTTGAGTGGTTTAAGGGGAAACATTTAAATGTTTTGAAATGGCTAGTCAAATCCCAGACCTCAATCCAATTGAGAATCTGTGGTATGATTTAAAGATTGCTGTACGCCAGCGGAACCCATCCAACTTGAAGGAGCTGGAGCAGTTTTGCATTGCAGAATGGGCAAAAATCCTAGTGGCTAGATGTGCCAAGCGTATAGACACCCCTAGAGACTTCCAGCTATAATTGCTGCAAAAGGTGGCTTTACAAAATACTGACTTTGGAGGGGGGGGTGAATAGTTATGCATGCTCAAGTTTTCAGATTTTTTTTGTCTTTTATTTCTTGTTTGTTTCACAAATATTTTGCATCTTCAAAGTGGTAGGCATGTTGTGTAAATCAAATGATACAACCTCCCCAAAAATCAATTTCAATACCAGGTTGTAAGGCAACAAAATAGGAAAAATGCCAAGGGGGTGAATACTTTCGTAAGCCACTGTAAATCGAGGCAATTTTTTTTCTAACGTTCTATAAAAACTCCCCCTTGTTCTGCCACCAACTTGTGCACATCGCCCTTGTGCGGCAAAGTTAGCAAAACAAAGTGGTCTATACAATGCTTTAAATTCTTAAATTATTTGCCCCACTGATTCTTTACATACATGCACACAGAAAGCAATATTCAACTGTTTGTTTTATTATTTTTAGTTGGCAGATCTTGAAGCCCTGATGACAAAAGAGAACCAGAAAATCCTTACTCCCTTGATTAGCCTGGACACCCCTGGGAAGGCAACAGTAGAAGTGGTCATTTTGGCTGATCCAGTGAGTGCCTTACCAAATTATTAACATGGGTAGACTTGATTCATTATAAATTCTCACATAACTGTGGTGATCTGTCTTCTAGGATGCCCATGAGATCTGCTTTGTGGGAGATGAGGCATTCAGACAACTCTCCCAGATGGACCCCAGTGGAAATGCATTGCTGGATAAGGTTGGTATTTAGAAATATTATACAAATTAAACAATACTTTGCATTATCACAGAGTACATGCTCTTAATCTTTTACCCTCATTTATTTTCAGGCTATGGCTGAAGATAAAAGCGATGACTGGTTTGCCAAGCACAACAAGCAGAAGGCTTCAGCATAAGTGCGAAGAACATAGCTTAGCCATCATGGGTCTTCTGGACATTTCCAACCTTTTGCCCCATATATGGCATTACCCTTCCAGCGGCACAATGTCAGTAGATTTTACTCAACCAGAAGTATTATTTTGAGATGCTTAGAATGAGACTGAAAGTGTAGCTGTATTTGAGTCATACTGTGGCAGACGCTTGATGATCATAGACCACTTATATTAACCTTGTTTGTGTATGCATTGAAAATAATTGTACCTCTTCAGCTCAATGACATGAGTAAAACATTAATACTTGTGACTTCATGAGAACAGTGCATTTATGGTGAAGAGTAATATCCATGTGAAGTCCTCACACTGCCAAATTGTAGGTAAAGTTTTGTGAAATGTGCAGACCTTGGTTGAAAAAACAATGAAATGAGGGGTATATGCATATCTCTTGTGGTGTAGAAGCTGTGTCATGTCATACTCATTGAACTATCAAATAGGAAAATCAAACTGAGCAATATCAAAAGGGGATGGCATGAACATTTTTTTGAAGATGGGAGAATTGCCTCACCTTTGCTAACAACTCACTCCAACTACCAACTACCATTTTCTAGTGATCCCCTTTCTTTGGCATGAGATGAATGACACTGAATAAGAAAGTGTCTAGTTCATTTTTAAACTAGCTGTTCTTGAGTGGTTATGCTGTATAATAAAGGGAGAAAGCAAAGGGAGAAGCATAGTAAATAATTGTTCACTGATTGAAAAAGATTAAGTGCAATGTGGCTAGGTGAAAGGTGGGTTGAGTGTGAGGCGTTTCATACTCCGGGTTACAAATTAGTTGACCATTGACTTTTTGGTTGTTTTTTTCTCATCGCGCCTCTGTTTACAGTGTAGACAGCACACCTAGAAGATGATGCTGATGCTGCTTTGCCACTGAAAATGTAATGAAGATAAGAACCCTCCTGGCGGGATGAGAACATTTGACACATTCAGATTTTCGACAAGCTGAAAAGGGGATAATACTTGTTAGCTAGCCCCCTAATTACCAAGTTTGCCAACATTGGTTTCAATTGACGCGGTAGCTAGCTAATGTTACGAGGCTATTTACCTAGCCTACTAACGTTAGTTAGCTAGTAACTGACTACTGTTAGTGATGTGAGTATAGTTAGCTAACTCGCTACTCGAAACGGCGAACCATTCCTAGTGTTCCATCTTTCTTAGCCAGTTAGCTAACGTTATCGTTTCCTTCAAACTTTTTTGTGACAGGTACTGAAGCCAGTTAGCGAACGTTCGCTTACCACAGTCTGGCCCTAGAGCTAGCAAAGTGTAACTTAGTCATCAGATTTTACAGACTAGACATGCCAACGTTAACTGGCATATGTTATTTAATTGCTCTTGAATAGTGTCTTGCATGCATTTAAATCTTTAGCTAACAAGACAAAACGTCACATTATGCTCGAGGTCTCCGGGCAAAGAGGAGCAAAGCTATCTATTAATTAACCACCGTGTGGCGTGGAAATCAAAAGAACCAGCCGCATGACCAAATCACATGTATTTATATAGCCCTTTGTACATCAGCTGATATCTCAAAGTGCTGTACAGAAACCCAGCCTAAAACCCCAAACAGCAAGCAATGCAGGTGTAGAAGCACGGTGGCTAGGAAAAACTCCCTAGAAAGGCCAAAACCTAGGAAGAAACCTAGAGAGGAACCAGGCTATATGGGGTGGCCAGTCCTCTTCTGGCTGTGCCGGGTGGAGATTATAACAGAACATGGCCAAGATGTTCAAATGTTCATAAATGACCAGCATGTTCGAATAATAATAAGGCAGAACAGTTGAAACTGGAGTAGCAGCACGGTCAGGTGGACTGGGGACAGCAAGGAGTCATCATGTCAGGTAGTCCTGGGGCATGGTCCTAGGGCTCAGGTCCTCCGAGAGAGAGAAAGAAAGAGAGAATTAGAGAGAGCATATGTGGTGTGGCCAGTCCTCTTCTGGCTGTGCCGGGTAGAGATTATAACAGAACATGGCCAAGATGTTCAAATGTTCATAAATGACCAGCATGGTTAAATAATAATAAGGCAGAACAGTTGAAACTGGAGCAGCAGCATGGCCAGGTGGACTGGGGACATCAAGGAGTCATCATGTCAGGTAGTCCTGGGGCATGGTCCTAGGGCTCAGGTCCTCCGAGAGAGAGAAAGAAGGAGAGAATTAGAGAACGCACACTTAGATTCACCGAATAGGACAGGAGAAGTACTCCAGATATAACAAACTGACCCTAGCCCCCCGACACATAAACTACTGCAGCATAAATACTGGAGGCTGAGACAGGAGGGGTCAGGATACACTGTGGCCCCATCTGAGGACAGGACCAAACAGGAAGGATATAACCCCACCCACTTTGCCAAAGCACAGCCCCCACACCACTAGTTGTGACCACAGGTTGTGTGTGACAGAGGGCGCAACATAAGGACAGAATGTATCTCCTGCTCATTGTCTTACTAGTACTTCTGCTCCTGATACTGTCTGTCCTACTCTTCACATAAGAAGACATGCCTTACATGGGGGAAGGACACTTACACAACATTCCTGTCCGATATGCTTCTTTCTGTTGCCAAAACAACTCTTGCCATTTCATCAAATACTGCAGCTGTGCCCTTTTTTGAAAGTATCTATGCATATCTTTCATTTGGAATACCTGATTCTTGCTACCTCTGAAAATCACTATTCATGTGACTTGAAAAATGTAGAGGACCCACAGTTACAACTGAACTGCTGAAGCTTTGTTGTATGAGTTGGGTAAACAATGTCCTGTCTTTGTGCACTAACACAAGTGCCAGCTTGTCCTTTGATGGAACTCAATATGACAGGCAAACAAATGCACACAGCTCTGTTGATGGAGAAGTGAGAGACAAGATTAGTCGTGGCTGATAGGTGGCACGATAATGATGGGAGCATCCCAAAATTACACTCTATTCCCTATGTAGTGCAGTCCTTTTGACCAGGACCCATATCAAAAGAAGTGCACTATATAGGAAATAGGGTGCCATTTGGGATGCTGATGATAACTGACCCATGTATAATGTCTTTATGACTGGTGTCATGACGTTGGCCTGGGGGTAGGTTTATGACAGTCATAAATACCTCTTCCCCCCTTTTTCCTCTCTCTACCCTACTGATGTTACATTTGTAAACCCCTTGGTTAACATATAGATTCTGGGAACATCAGAAGGTGGGGGAAAATGAACTATATTCTGGTAATCCGACCAATTGAACATATGCGGTGGTACTTAATGAATATGATGTCAGTTCGGTTGTCATCTGAGACATTCTCATCAATGATAAGATGACAAACTCTACAGTGGAAAGTCTACACATCAGAGTTATCGGATTCACATGGAATTGTTGTTCAATTTAAATGTTTGAATATGAAATTATTCGTGATGGGATGAAATGTGATTTTAGCTTCTAAAATGTGAGAATTGGGTTTTCATAAGGTTAGGGCTCTGTTCAATCAGTGGCCCTCCCCTGTGAATAGTCATGGGTTATAAAACTTTTCAGGCACACCCTTCTTCGCTCCACTATATAAAGCCTTGACAATATAACCTCCTGTTCCGAGGATGTGAGGACTACGGTCCGATGTCAGAATGGTTCAGATAATAACTACAGAACGAAGCCAACATCAGCGTGAGCTTTGGTTGTGAATGGTATGAACTTTGAACTCTTATTGAGTTTGTTGAGTTTATTTTTATTTACAGGGACAGTGCACATTAACCAACGTTTCAGTAAAAGTGCCGGTTTTAGCCAGACGGCTAATTTTCAACCGCAGTCCCTGGGAAGGTTATTAAAAACAATTACAATATAGACAATAGCAACATAGGACAAGCAAGACATAGCATACAGACAGAGCAACATAGGACAAGCAAGACGTAGCATACAGACATAGCAACATAGAACAAAAAGCAGCAAGACAAAATTCATAAAAGCAACTAAGTGTTTCCACACCTCACAAGCTACAGACAACAGACAACATGGAAAGCGGCAACACACAGCTAGGGACCATGTTCACAAATCTGATTGACCTTTAGCCATGTCTTCAAGCATTTTGTGAAAGTGTGATATGTGGTGCAATTATGTGTGTCTGATGGCAGTGTATTCCAGACATGGGAAGCTTTCACAGAGAAAACGGATTCACTAAAGGTGCTTTTCCTTAAGGGAACTATACAGTCACCTCTCATGGCAGACCTTGTGGATCTGCTGCCATATGTTTGGGTTTTCTGTTTAACAAATATACTGAGTGGAGGGGGAGCCAGACCATTTAGGATCTTGAATACAAGACATGTGTCTGTGTATTGCACAAGATTTTCCCAACTCAGGAGCTCATGCTTTCTGAGGATGTAACAGTGATGATGGCTATTGGGCTTCCTATCAAGCACTTTGAGAGCCTGTTTATAGACAGACTGAATAGGTCTTACTGTTGTACAGCAAGCTTGGGCCCAACTAGTCAAGCAGTATGTTAAGTGGGGGAGTATCATACATTTGAAGTACAGTTTTGCTACCTCTGTAGTCAAACAATTTCGTATAAATTGGAAAATGACTAGGTTGAATTTGGTTATTTGAATGACCTTTTTCACATGCTTTTTAAAAGAGAGGTTGGAATCAAGTATGATGCCAAGGTACTTAAAATCAGATACCACCTGGAGCTTCACCCCTGACACATAGACATATGGCTCAGTAGCATCTGTTGCCCTCTTTGTGAAGAACATGCAAACAGTTTTTTTCACATTGAGATGCAAACATGAGTCACTGAGCCACTTTGTAACCTGGACCATTACAGTAGTGAGTTCTTGTGCAGCTTGTTGTTTGCGCTTTCATGCACATATATCACTGTATCATCTGCATACATTTGAACTTCAGACCCAGTACAGACAGAAGGCAGATCATTAATGTACAGGCTGAACAGGATGAGCCCCAGTATTGACCCTTGGGGCACGCCCACATCATAGCTAAGAGTGGGCGACAGCTCATTGCTCACTCTGACACACTGAGTTCTGCCTTCATGGTATGATTTCATCCATCTCAAGGCATCAAGGGAAAAGTTGAACTTGGACAATTTTGTGATGAGAATCTCATGGTTAACAGTATCAAAAGCCTTCCTTAGGTCCAGAAACACAGCCCCAACAACGGCCCCTTTGTCCATCTTAGACTTCACATTTTCCAGAAGAAAGCAGTTGGCCGTTTCTGTGGAGTGTTTCGCTCTGAAGCCAAACTGCATGGAGTGTAATGTGAAGGGGCTGTTGTTGTTCTGCTACACACTTTTCAACAACCTTTGACACCACAGGTAGTATACTAATGGGCCTGTAGTTACTCACGTCAGCAGGGTTGCCTGATTTAAAGATGGCCGTTATTATGGCCGACTTCCATACCCTTGGAAATACCCCGAGACCAATAGATGTGTTGGTGACCTTAGTAATGGGGCCGATGAGTGACTCTTTGTAGTTTTTAAGAAAGGTAGAGTCGGGCCCAAATACATATTTGGCTTTAGAGTTCTTTAGTGAGCTAATCACCTTGTTCACTTTTGACTCAGAAACCTCCCTTATGATGAAGACAGGTTGAGCATCATTTACTAGCACTGAGCCCAAGAAGCCAGTGGAAGGGTTCTGTGTCAGTACCCTGACAGGGTCAATAAAGTAGGAATTGAAGGCTATTGCTATTTTGACTGCATCCTGTGTTAGATTGTTATTCACCATGATTTCTAGTCTTTTTGCAGTGTTACTATGGTCTTTCCCTGTTAACTTTTTTAGATTCTCCCAGATCAGTTTAGAATTTCCCTTTGCTTCACCAATTATGTTAATAAAAAAGTTTGCCTTGGCCTGTCTGATTTCTTTCATCACCTTATTTCTCAACATGGTAAACCTACGTATGTCATGCTCTAATTTGGATCTTAGGGCTATTTTTAGAGCATAATCTCGTTCTTTCATCAATTTCCAGATTTCTCCATTTAGCCAAGGAAGAGTGCTCTTTTGGCCAGGTTTGGATTTGATTTTCTTTAGGAAACCATTTATTATAGTCTGGATTGTGGATAGAAAAACCTGACAATCAGCTTCCACGTATATAGGACAAGTGATCATTCCAGTTAATTCCCTTAATTTGCTTTTTCAAAATAGCTTAATTCACTCTTAGGTATTCTTAGTTGATCCGGCTTTCTAACAGTAGAGAGGTTAAACCTGCTCTTAGACAGCTTTCTGGCTATAAGTGTCAGATTATGATCAGATAGCCCAGTAACCATATTGAATGATTTAGTCACTCTCTCAGGTTTATTACTGAACACCAAATCAATCTGTGTTTTAGAGCAACAAGTCACCCTGGTTGGCCCTTTAACTAGCTGTGTAAGGTCAAAGGTATTAGTGATCCGTTTGAGGGTTTTCCTACAAAACTTGTCTTCATAATTAATGTTAAAATCTCCCATTAAGATTACCTCTTTCCCAAAGTCACATTCCCTAAGCATGGTATTAAACTGATCAAAAAACACACTTTTTGTGGAAGGTGGCATATACATTCCAATAAGGGTAAAATACACTTGGGGAGACAGTGTAACGTTCAGGCCAATACATTCTAGTTCATTATCACATGACCACTCAATTTGTTTACATCGGATATGTTCTTTAATGTAAATCATCAGACCCCCTCCTCTTCCTTCAGTCCTGTCTCTCCTGAGAACATTGTAGCCAATCACAATCAAAGCAGCACATGGAGAGTTTTTATGGAGCCGTGTCTCTGAGAGGCAGAGGAAGTCAAGGTTGGAGTCTGTGAGTAGATGTTGAATTTGGTAACTTTTTGGAATGACGCTACGAAAGTTCAAGTGCCCCCCTAGTAGACCCTTGGGCTTAGCTTGTGGGTCCCAGATGACTCGAGAGTGATTGACACATTGAAAAAAGTTACATTTTCTGTGTTTTCTGATGGCTGGGTTTAGGCCGTTTTGTTTAGTTTTGATTAGGGGCAGTTCGGTAGCGCAATTAACAATCCCTCCCGCCTGCACAGGATGCAGGGAACTAATTAAAACAGCTTGCGTACCAGAAGCAGAGTCAGGGATTGCTTATAACATCTTGGGTATGTTTGAAGAGTCAAAATCTATCCTGGAGCCGGGTGAGTCGAGAGAAACCTTGGGACCATAGCACTCACCCACTTCCACAGCGGCGACGATCAGTGGACGAGGCCATCAACCGCTTTTCACTCCGGTGACTATTCACGACAGAAGTCATACCTCCTAGCCGTTGAGTTAGCAACAGCAGCTGCAAACGAGGGTTAGGGAGGAACAGGTGCATTTCTCCGTGTTTATTTCAGGAAATAGACAGGATATGGATTTCAAGCAAACTTTTAAACCAGAACCTGCCGTGAGTGTATAAACATGTCTTCAAAACAATCTTATGACCTCATATCTCATAACATAATTGCATATCTCTCAGCCTTCTTGCCCTTTTAAGGGAAAGGGCCCATGAATCATTCAACAGTACAAGGTTGTGAACTGTGTGTTTGTTTCTCAGGAGGTGCCTAGCGTTGTGTGTGGGCAAGACCTGAGTGAGAGTGGACCTGCAACAGCCTCTGAGACCTTGGGAGCCCAAGAGCTGTGATGGAGGAGAGTCAGGGAAGGTTCCTTTTAGCCCTGCAACCCTGAGGTTTATCTCCCAGGTAGGGACCAACACAGAACTGTTTATATAAGAATGCTACTCACAAAATATTTCATGAAATAAGTGTTCTCAGCATTGTCTCAACTCACTGCTCAGCAGGATACATGTTTGCCAGAGACGTCCCTGAGCCTGATGCTGTCTGGGGATGTCAGCCTACCAGAGCTGGGTCCAGGCCGACCGGCCCTGTGTGTGAGAACACTGCTGGCTGAGCTGCACGAGGGCTTGTTCCTCAGCCAGCTACTGCTTCCACCTCCCTCCTCTGGAGAGCAATCTCTCTGCAGATGGTGAGAAAGGGCAATGGGTTGTGTCCCAAAGGCACCTTATTCCCTATATAGTGCACTACTTTTGGGAGAAATGTGCCATTTGACATGCAGACATGGTGTTATTGTATGGTTGCTGTGAGATCATTTTGAGAACCATTCGGAGATGCATTATTCACAACCACTTCTATCTGTCATTTTCTTTTAGAATGTGGAAAGGACGAGTTTTTCCAGACTGAAGCAGTGGAGCAGTTTCATCAGCTGGTGCCCCAGAAGGTCAGCATGGAGTTTGAGAATACTAGTATAACCCTGTCCATGCACAGCCAGAAAAGGTGAGTCATAAGACATGGAGTTAGTATGAATTATATTTTATGTGTTGGTTTGTGTTTCTGTTATTCCATTTTCTTCATCCTTTGACTATCTGAATCATCGGACGTGAGGACGAGCAGCTGTCGCTCAGGAGCTTCACCCCTGAGATGAGCTTCCCTCAGAGCAGCCTGGAGCTACTTCTGGAGGGTGAGTAGAGAGCTTGGCACAAGAAAGATGTGTGTCACAAATGGCAATCTATTCCCTACATGGTGCACTATATAGGGAATAGGTTGCCATTTTGGATGTAGCCATAGAGGAGGGGATGAGAGGGTCTGGGAGGGTGGGGAAAATATCCATTCCTTGTTTGTGTATCATCAGATGGGCTTCTCCTCTCCCAGAGCAGACAGAGAATCCTTTGCCTTAACACCCTCAGGACTGTCTTGCGAGTGGTGTGGATTTGATTGATATAGTTACTAGTTTTCATAGTTGCATTGCATCAACATAGCTTTTTGCAAATATGTTTGACATTTGATCTCTCGTAATAAATAAGTTTGTTCTGAAGTCTCCTGCTTATCTCCCACTCATGTCCCCAGGTGACATCAGTGGACATTTCAGGGCCAGTCACAGTCAACACCTGCATCATCCACTACCGTCACCAGGAGTTCTCCCATTGGCTAGACCTGTTTCCATGGGAACAGCTTATTCATAGGAAAACAGCTCATAGAAAGAGGTAGGAGCATTTTCAACTGACAAACCAGACGGGAGAATGTCAAGCACACCAGTTGATTGCTTGAAACGGATGTAAAGACAATATCCAAAAACATACATTACTAACTTGGCCCTATAACATGGTTTCTTTTTGATATCGATTAACACTCTAATCCTCTCCTGTCTGCATCCTCATGTTTCTGTTGTGTCTGGTGGTGTATTGTGGTGTGTAGTCCAGTGGAGTATTTGCATACCCTCCCGTCCTACAGGAACTTCCCCCACCTGGACACCCCAGTGATGATCAGCTCCTCAGTGTCCAATGTCAATGTGTCTGGGAGACACTCCTCCCTTCGCCCTGGGCTTCATCTCAGTCAGCACAGGTACAGCACAACACACACTCACACAAGGCATGGTCAAAATATACTCCCGTTGCATTAAAGGTCAAGAATATGTTGTGGAAACACAAAGTTTAGTCTTGCCTGGAGAGGAATGACAGGAATGCTAATGAACAGCAGTGGGTGTTTTTCTTCAGTTCATTCTGCTTTCAACATTGCAGTGGTTTCAGGAAGTCATGGTGCTGGAGCTGTTGAATCAACCCTTTCCAAAAATACCCAGCCCTGAAAAATTATATAAGTCATCAGAAGTGTTTTTGTAAGGCACAGTCAGCTTTTTACCATTCTTTAACACATGAACTACAATTACTTTATTCCTCTATATATGGTAATCAAATTCAAAATCCTTTTACATCACAGAATCATCACACACATAGTGAGTAGAGTTAGAGTTGCATACCAAAGTGTAGTAATGTGACTTGTGATCTTCAGTAGATCTGAATATGTAATGTATAATGTAGAGATGCAGCACTTCCTGGACATCAGCACAAACGCAGAGAGCCTCAATATCCAGAATGTTCACCACCACCTCTCTATGTCCCTGGCAAACACGTGTGGGGGGAAGCCCTCATCCTCAACTCCCTTACACTGCAGGCATACAAGGTAGGCAATAACTATTTAGGGTTACTCACTCACTACTACTCCCCAAGGTTTCAGCTGGGTTCCAATGATGTGATGCATTATTCACAACCACTTCTATCTGTCATTTTCTTTTAGAATGTGGAAAGGACGAGTTTTTCCAGACTGAAGCAGTGGAGCAGTTTCATCAGCTGGTGCCCCAGAAGGTCAGCATGGAGTTTGAGAATACTAGTATAACCCTGTCCATGCACAGCCAGAAAAGGTGAGTCATAAGACATGGAGTTAGTATGAATTATATTTTATGTGTTGGTTTGTGTTTCTGTTATTCCATTTTCTTCATCCTTTGACTATCTGAATCATCGGACGTGAGGACGAGCAGCTGTCGCTCAGGAGCTTCACCCCTGAGATGAGCTTCCCTCAGAGCAGCCTGGAGCTACTTCTGGAGGGTGAGTAGAGAGCTTGGCACAAGAAAGATGTGTGTCACAAATGGCAATCTATTCCCTACATGGTGCACTATATAGGGAATAGGTTGCCATTTTGGATGTAGCCATAGAGGAGGGGATGAGAGGGTCTGGGAGGGTGGGGAAAATATCCATTCCTTGTTTGTGTATCATCAGATGGGCTTCTCCTCTCCCAGAGCAGACAGAGAATCCTTTGCCTTAACACCCTCAGGACTGTCTTGCGAGTGGTGTGGATTTGATTGATATAGTTACTAGTTTTCATAGTTGCATTGCATCAACATAGCTTTTTGCAAATATGTTTGACATTTGATCTCTCGTAATAAATAAGTTTGTTCTGAAGTCTCCTGCTTATCTCCCACTCATGTCCCCAGGTGACATCAGTGGACATTTCAGGGCCAGTCACAGTCAACACCTGCATCATCCACTACCGTCACCAGGAGTTCTCCCATTGGCTAGACCTGTTTCCATGGGAACAGCTTATTCATAGGAAAACAGCTCATAGAAAGAGGTAGGAGCATTTTCAACTGACAAACCAGACGGGAGAATGTCAAGCACACCAGTTGATTGCTTGAAACGGATGTAAAGACAATATCCAAAAACATACATTACTAACTTGGCCCTATAACATGGTTTCTTTTTGATATCGATTAACACTCTAATCCTCTCCTGTCTGCATCCTCATGTTTCTGTTGTGTCTGGTGGTGTATTGTGGTGTGTAGTCCAGTGGAGTATTTGCATACCCTCCCGTCCTACAGGAACTTCCCCCACCTGGACACCCCAGTGATGATCAGCTCCTCAGTGTCCAATGTCAATGTGTCTGGGAGACACTCCTCCCTTCGCCCTGGGCTTCATCTCAGTCAGCACAGGTACAGCACAACACACACTCACACAAGGCATGGTCAAAATATACTCCCGTTGCATTAAAGGTCAAGAATATGTTGTGGAAACACAAAGTTTAGTCTTGCCTGGAGAGGAATGACAGGAATGCTAATGAACAGCAGTGGGTGTTTTTCTTCAGTTCATTCTGCTTTCAACATTGCAGTGGTTTCAGGAAGTCATGGTGCTGGAGCTGTTGAATCAACCCTTTCCAAAAATACCCAGCCCTGAAAAATTATATAAGTCATCAGAAGTGTTTTTGTAAGGCACAGTCAGCTTTTTACCATTCTTTAACACATGAACTACAATTACTTTATTCCTCTATATATGGTAATCAAATGCAAAATCCTTTTACATCACAGAATCATCACACACATAGTGAGTAGAGTTAGAGTTGCATACCAAAGTGTAGTAATGTGACTTGTGATCTTCAGTAGATCTGAATATGTAATGTATAATGTAGAGATGCAGCACTTCCTGGACATCAGCACAAACGCAGAGAGCCTCAATATCCAGAATGTTCACCACCACCTCTCTATGTCCCTGGCAAACACGTGTGGGGGGAAGCCCTCATCCTCAACTCCCTTACACTGCAGGCATACAAGGTAGGCAATAACTATTTAGGGTTACTCACTCACTACTACTCCCCAAGGTTTCAGCTGGGTTCCAATGATGTGATGAAGAACACCAAAATCAGATTACAGGAATTCCTACTTATCTGAAATTACCATCTATTCATAAATCGTTGAAGTTGACCTCTAAACCACGGGTCAAACTCATTCCACAGAGTGCCGGGTGTCTGCGGGTTTTCACTTCTCCCTTCTACTTGATTGATGACATAAGGTCACTAATAGTAAGGAACTCTCCTCACCTGGTTGTCTAGGTCTTCATCGAAAGGAAAAACCTAAAACCTCCAGACACTAGGCTCTCCATAGAATGAGTTTGACACCCCCGCTCTAAAAACACCCTTCTTTTCCTCTATTGACCTGATGATCACAGCCCTGATTTAGTATTTGACCAATACTACACCAGCCATTGTTGTTATCTTTGTTGTCTCTGTCACCCCAGGGGAGCTTCAACAAGCCCCAGAGTGAGTCCAGTAGCCATTCTGAGTGTGGAGTCCAGTGTGAGGGGCCTACAGCTGGATGTGTCAAGAGACCTGTGCCTGTCCTGCCTACTGTCCCTCTGTAACCTGGACAGCTGCTGGAGGCCTCAGAGCAGCCAGATGTGGTGCCTGTACCTGCCTTTGTTGATGGGACAACCTCCCTCAGTCATGGCGCCTTTTATTTTAAGATTGAGTGTAACCTGGAGGATGTCAACGTGTTCACACTCTCCAATGTAGCAGTTAAATGGGAAGTGCTGTTTAGGGTTTGCATCCAAAATGGCACCCTATCCCCTATATAGTTCACTACTTTTGACCACAACCCTATAGCCCCTGGTCAAAATTAGTGCACTATATAGGGCAGGGGTACTCAACTCTTACCGTACGAGGTCCGGAGCCTGCAGGTTTTCTGAGCCTGGTGTCCAAGTTCTAAATCACTTTCTGATTTAGAGGGGAACAATGGAAAAAATGCAGTGGCACTGGCTTCCAGTCCAGAGTTGAGTTTGAGGGATATAAGAAATAAGGTGCATTTTGGATGGACCTTTTAATATCCATCTCTGACTAGGCCTACATTGAGTATGGTAATTGGCTCCTGTGTTGTACTAGGAGCTGTGTCTTTGTGGGTGGACACAGTGAAGGCCCAAGACTCGGCAGAAAGCTCCACGGTGTCTATCCAGGGTGTGTGCGTGTCTGTGGTGAAGGCTCACAGAGACCATTGAGCCCTGCTGTCCCTCAGCCCAAACCCCCAACCCTATCCTCAGCCTCTCCATCCTTGCCGTCTGCTACCACGTCACCACCGGGAACGTGGAGGTAGCTTACAGTTACTCATCCCACCATCAGTCCATCAGGCTTATCAGTCCTATTCCTTCTTCTTGATTGACAGTGTTATTCAGATAGGTTTGCATGCATCGTTCTCTTCCCTTGTGCAGGTCCAGTGTCAAGAGGAGCTGGCACTGCAGTGGACGCCATCAGACCACATGTTTATGTATCACCACGTGACAGAGAGCCAGGGTTGCTGGGATACTCTGTGTGACTCTCTAGGCCTGACAGAGGAAAGGGAGAGTTTAGCAGATCCACCAGAGACTGGATCTACTAAGACTTCTACAGCCCACAGCAGGGTCAAGGACCTGTCTGTGTGTAGAACTGGGCAGAACCCGCTTCACAGCCTAGGTAACGGAGCACAACTACCTTCTGCTGCACACAGACGCCCTGTCCCCCTCCACTCACTCCGGCTCCATGAACGTCTGCTCGCCCCACATGTTTCTCAACTTCGACGGCAACAACATATTCTCCTTCAAGGGCTTGGAGGTCCAGACGCACCCTAATCAGGCCATGGACCAACGCCACCTCTTTCCCTTCCTCTCCACCTGACACAACCGTGTCTGGGTGTTCACCTGCCTCTGCCTGGCTGTGGAATTCCCCTACCAGTACAACTTCTCCAACTCCTTTGACAAGTTCATCAGCATTCAGAAGTTGCTCAAGTCCGTGCACATCAGCCCCAGCCAGACCCCAGGCCTCCAGCGTCTGCCCCCAAATCTGGTCTTCAAGATCAGACAGTTCTCCTTCGTCTTCCTGGATGACATGTTTGAGATCAAGCTGAGGGACAACTACGAGCTGATGAAGGACGAGAGCAAGCAGAGCTCCAAGAGGCTCCAGCTACTGGACAAGAAAGTGGCTGACCTACCGAAGCAGCACAGAGAACTGCTGCCTGCGCATAGAGATCTACATCCAGCGCTCCCGTCGCCTCTACTCCAACACGCCCATGAGGAAGTCTCTTCTGACCTGGAGCTGGTGGCCCTGGCCGACCAGTCCCTCCACGGGCTGGAGCGCGTCCGCGAGCAGCTGAGGGACATCGATGGAGTCAGCCCCTTCCCCAGAGACGGGCTCCCCCTCGTGGTGCCGGGCAATCAAGTTCAACCTCACCGCCTTCTTGGGTGAGTGATGGGATTGTGTCCCAAATGGAACCTAATTACCTTTTTATAGTGCACTACATTTGACCATTGCTCCATACCTTAATTATTTAATACTAAATTATTTCCCCCCCTGCGCCAGTGAGAATCCGGGACTATCCTCGTTACCTGTTTGAGATCCGGGACTGGGAGCTGTCAGGCCGTCTGATTGGGACCGAGCAGGACGGGCCTGCCCATGGCCAGCCATGGGGAGATGTAACCATCCACAGGAACATGCCACCACTCAAGTTCTACTGCGATTTTCAAATGTGAGTCAAGTGTTTCAATGAAACGCAATCCTCGTTTTTTGAGATCAACACTTGTATTTTCAACAGTTGGCAATAGACACACACCGGACGATCACATACAGTGCATTTGGAAAGTATTCAGACCCCCTCACTTTGCTTGGAGTCCACCTGATTGAACGTGGTTTGTAAAGCCACACTCCTGTCCTATATAAGGTCCCAAAGTTGACAGTGCATGTCAGAGCAAAAAACATACCATGAGGTCAAAGGAGTTGTCCGTAGTGCTCCGAGACAGGATTGTGTTGAGGCACAGATTTGTGGAAGGGTAACAAAACATTTCTGCAGCACTGAAGTTCCCCAAGAACACAGTGGCCTTCATCATTCTTAAATGGAAGAAGTTTGGAACCCCCAAGACTCTTCCTAGAGCTGGCCGCCCGGCCAAACTGAGCGAAGGGCCTTGGTCGGGCGGTGACCAAAAACCCAATGGTCACTCTGACAGAGCTCCAGAGTTCCTCTGTGGAGATGAGAGAAGCTTCCAGATGGACAACCATCTCTGCAACACTCCACCAATCAGGCCTGAGTGGTAGAGTGGGCAGATGGAAGCCACTCCTCAGTAAAAGGCACATGACTGCCCACCAAAAGGCACCTAAAGGACTCTGACCAAGAGAAACAAGATTATCTGGTCTAATGAAACCAAGATTGAACTCTTTGGCCTGAATGCCAAGCGTCACGTCTGGAGGAAACCTGGCACCATCCCTACGATGAAGCATTGTGGTGGCAGCATCATGCTGTGGGGATGTTTTTTCAGCAACGGACTGAGACTAGTTAGGATTGAGGGAAAGTTAAAGGGTCCAAAGTACAGAGAGATCCTTGAAGACCTGCTCCAGAGCACTCAGGACAATGACCCTAAGACAATGACCCCAATGACCTCCCCAGGTGCATTACTGGGCCTTCTTCGCTCAGTAGAGGGGCATCCAGGTGGAGTGCAGCAAAGGCCACGTCTTCACCAGAGGGTCTCAGAGACTCATCCCACAGGGTAAAAAGAGCTGGCACAACACAGGCATAGTAATGCCACACTCTATTTATACACTCACGCAATGTTTTTAGGCCCAATGTTTTATTACATCTTCCCATATACATTAGTGCCTTACTAAAGTAGTGCACTATATTTGGAATTGGGTATTATTTGAGACTGAGTTGTTGAACAGCCTACCTGTTGGTCTAACTCGTGAGTGTGTCTGTGCGCGTCGTCTGTCTGTCATCTCAGCGGGCACGGTGATGAGGCTGATCTCAGAGTGGAACATGACCCAGATGGTTTCAGAGCTGTCCCTGATGACGGTGCACCTCATGGCCCCCACCTGGGACGAGACGGCCAACCACCAGATCAACGCCCAGGTGAAGAAGACCCACTTGCTCGGCCTGTCCTCCTTCAGTTACCAGCGCCAGAGCAACCGCATGGAGGAGGTAAGACAACCGGGAGGGGATGGTATCCAGTATTTATGCTGCAGTAGTTTATGTGTCGGGGGGCTGGGGTCAGTTTGTTATATCTGGAGTACTTCTCCTGTCCTATTCGGTGTCCTGTGTGAATCTAAGTGTGCGTTCTCTAATTCTCTCCTTCTCTCTTTCTTTCTCTCTCTCGGAGGACCTGAGCCCTAGGACCATGCCCCAGGACTACCTGACATGATGACTCCTTGCTGTCCCCAGTCCACCTGGCCATGCTGCTGTTCCAGTTTCAACTGACCTGAGCCCTAGGACCATGCCCCAGGACTACCTGACATGATGACTCCTTGCTGTCCCCAGTCCACCTGGCCATGCTGCTGCTCCAGTTTCAATTTCCACCTGACTGTGCTGCTGCTCCAGTTTCAACTGTTCTGCCTTATTATTATTCGACCATGCTGGTCATTTATGAACATTTGAACATCTTGGCCATGTTCTGTTATCTCCACCCGGCACAGCCAGAAGAGGACTGGCCACCCCACATAGCCTGGTTCCTCTCTAGGTTTCTTCCTAGGTATTGGCCTTTCTAGGGAGTTTTTCCTAGCCACCGTGCTTCTACACCTGCATTGCTTGCTGTTTGGGGTTTTAGGCTGGGTTTCTGTACAGCACTTTGAGATATCAGCTGATGTACGAAGGGCTATATAAATACATTTGATTTGATGGTAGACACCCCAAAGTTGATGGCACAGACTGCGTCTCCATTTGCACCCTTTTCCCTATGTCGTTCACTACTTTTGACCAGGGACATTGGGGTGCCAGTTGGGACACAAACACAGTAGCTTTAAATGAATTATATTTGTTCTGTGTCTCAACCTTTCATGTGTAGTTCTCCAATCAAAAGGCATAGCTAGATCTCTTGTAAAAATGTGAAGTGTATAAATGGTGTTTCTCATTGTGGCAGGAGGTGAACCCAAAAGATGAGGTGAATGCCCCGTACACCCACAAGCTGTGCCTGGTTGACCTGCAAGCCTCCTGGACCACCACTAACAGGAACATAGCGGTCGGTCTGTACGACGGCTACAAGAAGGCAGCTGTTCTCAAGAGGAACCTCTCCACAGAGGCTCTGAAGGGCCTGAGGATAGACGCTTCACTGCAAGCTGCCAAGAAGCTCAAGCGCTCTTTGTCCAACTACTCTGGCGGCCACAGCACAGCCCCCTCCACCCCAACCATGCCCAGCACCAGCCGCGCTGAGAAGAGCCCGTACGAAGTTAGGATGTTTCCCCTGGAGTAACAGAAATGCAGCCTAATTCCTTGTGAATGAATGGTATTTCATGTGATTTTCTTTTAAGGGATTTTCAGATTTTATTGAACAGATGGTGAGAGGATGACAGTGGACAAATAAAGAGAGAGGTTCGAAACCGGCCTTTGGTACATATGTCAACACTAGATATGTATGCCAGATGCTGCAGCATTACTGTTAGACCAGCCAGGCCATATGAATGGTCTTTCAATGTGATAAGTTACTACCTCTGTTTCTTCAACTCTTCCTTCCTCCTCTCTCTGCAGGGACATCCATGCTGCAGAAGCTAATTGCAGAGACTGATAAGTTTGTGGTGTTCTTAGAGGAGGACTCTGGTGTGAGTGATCAGCTGTGTGGCATCGCTGCCTGCCAGACAGACGACGCCTACATCCGCAACTGGTTCATTTGAGCTGGTCAACTGTCAGGTACAACTAGTCTGGGACTTTAGGTTCATGGCAAATTAGATTAAGATTGTAAAGAGCAGTGGGCCAATCACACTTTTAATGCCCCAGAAGTTAACAATTCTGTTTGCTAACAGGACCTTATTGGACAAAGACAAATATGGAAAGAATGTTCTGCGTCTCAGTCATTTCGGATCCTTAGTGATACTGAAAACAGAACTTGTTCTATTTTTTAGCAACATTCTAATATAAAATGTTCTGCCAATCTAGCATTTTATTTAGCATGTGACACTCCAGTCTCCAGGGCTATAATCCTGCTCTGCTGTCTGTCTGTAGATGATGTTGCGTGGCACAGAGACAGCTGGCTGACTGCTGGTGTCTGTTGCCAAGGCCCAGGTGCTGCAGTGTGAGCACCACCCGGCCTGGTACAGCGACACCCTCAAGCAGAAGACCACCTGGACCTGTCTGCTGGACAGCATGCAGTACTTTGCCACCATGGAACCCAACTCCTCAGAGCAGGAGGACTGGCAGCTGTGGCTTGAGGTGGTCCAGTGAAACCATTATTAACAGGCTCTGAAAGATGCACTATGCAGAAATCGCTCCGCCATTTCCTGGTTTCGAAAATTCTAATAGTTTGCCTAGTTTCAGTTTGCGACAAAGCAAGTATAGTGTTGAGAATCATTGTAACATCTAAACCACTGTGAAATATATTTTCCATAACCAAAAATGTTGAATTTTCAGCTGTAAAAAAAAGTAAAACTCAAAAACAGAACTTAAGAAAGGGGAAGCAAAGGGGAAGCATAGCGCACGTAGAACAGATCTAACGGTTCAATGAGTGACAGATCTGACTCACATTTCTATATAAATTTGGTCAGGTTGCCCAAAAAGTTATATTGCCACATTAACAGGAACTAAAATTAATTATCATCTGTAGCATTGAATGTAGCATTGAGCATATGTGTTGCATATGGCTCATGATGGCTTACATTCAGGCTCAAGTCCAAGTTACATGACAGAGTATTTCTGTATTAGGTCCAATACAGAGAGCGTGTTTGTGCAGTTAGTCTTTCAGATTCAGGGTGCTGTCATAGCTTTGACCATGTGTCTTTTCCTTGGTTGTGTGTGGTGCGTCTGAAAAACATTGAGGAGCACAGGAAGCGCCACCTGGACTCCGTGCTGGAGCTGATGGAGAGTGGTCAGGCTGTTGGAGGCATGGTCAGCACCACCACAGATACTTCTGCTCCTCACACATCCACTCTACTTCATAGAATGCACTCTGTTTAAACCATGGCCCTGCAAAGCTGAACATCTCAACTTGATCTGAATCTTTCCTTAAAGGGGGAATTCCCCAAAAATGTACATTTATATTCACCATCTCCAGCACCATAAGTATCGACATATTTGTAAACTGCACATTTTATGTTATGTAGTTTAAAGGTTCCACATGATGATGATGATGATGATGATAAGGTTCAAAAGTGGTGGAATTACCCTTTTAACTTGTGTCAAGGTAAATGTAACACTTCCTCTCTGTTCTGTGTATCCAGACTGGAACCAGCCAGCCCAGGTGAATGACACCCAGCAGGTCCAGCTTATCATTTCTCGTTGCAGCTGTCGCATGGAATACATCGGCTACAGCCACGACATCGACCCTGAGCTGGCCACGCAGATCAAGACTTGCTGTGTTCTATTTCATTCTGAGGCAACCTACATCCTCAAATACAGTGATGGAACATGCTGACTGTTTTTTGCTGTGTTATTGAGTGTAAAGGCTTGAGCCCTTTGACTTAGTATAGTGGGAGGAAAGATACCATCAGGGGCTGTGGACACCTTCACCCTCATTCACCATGACCTGGAGATCTCCACCAACCCTGTGCAGTATGCTATGATCCTGGACATCGTCAACAACCTACTGCTGCACGTTGAGCCCAAACGCAATGTAACGAGATGTCAACATCTGACTAGGCAGTGTTTTGTCCTATAGCATTTGCAACTGTGTAAGGGGCGAATCCTAACTCCCACTTAAGTCAAATTTTCACTCTTTGAGGTCAATGGGAGACTAAGTGAAATTTTTACTTGAGTGGAACTTTGGATTCACCGCTTACTGTATGATAGCTGAATCTCTTAACTTTACAAGTCCCTTTGCGTCCCAAATGGCATGATATTCTCTATGTAGTGCATTACTTTTGATCAGGGCTTTAAATAAGGTGCCATTTGGGATGCCTCCTGTCCTATCCTCTAACCATGTTGTGTGTGGGCTCTGTCCTCAGGAGCACAGTGAGAAGAAGCAGCAAGTGCGTTTCCAGCTGGAGATCTCCAGTAACCCAGAGGAGCAGCGCAGCAGAATTCTATACCTGCAGGAGGCTATCAGGCAGCACGTGGCCCAGATCAGACTCCTGGAGAAACAGATCTACTCCAATATCGGGGTGAGCCATTGGACAGACTGACATACACACTCTTCTCATAGGCCCTGTGTGTGGAGGCAATGGCTGATTTCAGCACTGTTACTTGTGAGGTGAAAGTTGAAGGTAATTCCGATGGGAGGGACGATACAGTTGTATTTGATCTAGTTTACTTTATTCAATTATAATCTAGAGTGGGAATAAACACATTCCTGAGTTATGAATCCCTAAACTCTGAAATATCTACTTGGTGAGTGTGTATTTGACCTGTGTGGTGTGTGTTTATGACCTCCCTCAGGCCCAGCCTGAGGAGCTGAGAGGAGATGAGCTGTCAGAGATCAACGTTAGGCTGCAGAACCAGCTCAACCAGGAGAAGACTGACATGCAGATGAAGAGTGAGGAGCTCAACATCCTCATCAGGTCAGCCCAACACCGCCACACACACACACACACACCATCATTTCAAGGACTAGGAAACTACTCAGCCAACCATGGGAAGTTCTGCCAACCACACTCACGTCTCCTGTGTTCTTCTCTGTATGTCTCGCTCTGCTCCCAGATGTTTTAAAGACTTCCAGCTGCAGAGGGCCAATAAGCTGGAGCTGCGTAAGCCCCCGGAGGACGTGAGTGTGGTTCGCAGGACAGAGATCTGCTTTGCCCAGGCCCGCTGGTGTCTCACTGAGGAGGATGGACAGCTGGGCATCGCTGAGCTGGAGCTGCAGAGGTTCATGTACAGCAAGGTGTGTGGGCATGGGGCAGGGAGGACACTGCTCTGTCCTTACAAGGAGATGACCCTAACTCTTTTCATGCTGTGCTTCGGCAAGAGAGCTGGGCCCATATTCACCTAAAGTCTCAGATTAGTAGTGCTGAAATTAGGATTGGTTTTGCCTTCTAGATAGTAATGAATGAGATGATATAGACAGGGGATACCTGATCCTAGGTTAGTACTCCTACTCTGAGACGCTTTATGAATGCGGGTCCTGATGTTGACGCTAAACATCTGTTAAACGGTCTCCTCCCACAACTGAACAAGTCAGACGACACAGTAGAACATCTCCTGGAACTGAGCTGGTTCACCATGAACAACCTGCTCCCCAATGCTGCATACAAAGTCAGGAAATAGTGCTAATCTGACCATTTCTTTGGTAAGGGCAGTCTGCAGCTCAATCCGTGTATCGTTTTGGATACATTTTTACAACATGAGCTATGAACCTGTGAAGCTTACAAATATGTCCTCTAAAAGGCATCTCTGATAGGGCAAGCCTTTTTGTTTATTTTTTTTTCAATATTTTGTCAGAAGTTTTAATCTCCTGCTGTTACTGATCCAATGATTCCAGGCCATGCTGCACCCAACATGTAGTGCTCACAAATAACTCTAATGCAGTGTTTGCTTGTGTTAACTCTACTTGTGAACTTTCCCCTGTGTAGCACGTAAGGTTATGTATGGTGCTGGTACAGTAACTGGGAGTTCATGTCACTGTTGTTGACACCATACTGTTCATCATCCAGTCAGCATCAAGGAAATCCCACTCAGAATATTATGGATGTCTCCCAAATGGCACCCTATTCCCTATCTAGTGCACTACTTTTGACCTGGGTCCTGGCCAATAGTAGTGCTCTATTAATGGAATATGGTGCCATTTGGGACTCAAGCTTTGTTATTCAGCATTGCATGTCCATCATGGGACTGGGTCACCAGAATGGCCAGATCCACAGTTCTTCGTCTTATTGTGTGCCCCTCGTTGCATTTGCACCTTCATCTGAGTGCTGTATGGTACCATGCCTTGCATCGTTGTATGAGTCATGTTTGTTTTGCAGAATTTTTTCCCGCTCATACGGGATATTTAGGAGGACACATGTTCAGATTCATTGTATTACCGTTACAAAATAATCTGAATTTGATTTGGTTTCCTACATTACAGGAAACATATTTTGGGGTTGCTTCATGAGTCAGAGGTTAGGAGCATGGCATTATTCAAGTGATTATTTTGTTTATGTCCGAATGACACCATATTCCCTATATAGTGCACTACTTTCGGTGCCATTTGGGATGTATCTTCTGTGACTTAACTTCATGAAACCTGTCTCCTAGGTGGTGTTGCGTCCTCAGATCCTGTGTCATTCTGTCTGTCAGTTTGCCCTGCGTATCTTCAGTAAGATCCGCCCCCCAGTGGGAGGTATCTCAGTCAAGGAGCACTTTGAGGTGAGGAGGAAGCATGTGATCATAACATTAGAGATGTCATAAGGTATGTATGTGGTCATAACATTGAAGATGTCGTAACATGATCATAACATTTAATTATGGGAGCATACAGTTAAACGTGTTTCTCTGTTGTAATGTGTTTGTGTCACCAGGTGAATGTGGTTCCTCTCACCATCCAGCTCATGTACCCGTTCTTCAAAAGGATGATGGAATTATTTTTCCCAGGAAGGAATGTGGAGGAGGAGGAAGTTGCTGATGAGGAAGACAAGTCCTGAATGGTCACTACTGGTATGTATTGCCTCTACCTGCTAGCATCCTGTCCAGGGGGTGTACTTGTACATCAAGCTACAGAAGCTGGGTGCCTGCCCTATGGGCCATTCTGACTTGGACAAGGCTTACTTACCAGTTATTGATGTGCAACAGTTATGCTTTACTATATAATACGTTCACTTGCCCTCAAGTCTCCATCCATCTGCTACATGTTGACCAGCCTGAAATCCACACCTGTCTCCACCCAACCAATATTACTTTCCATTGTCTGCCAATTCTTGTGTGGTATTCTATAGGTAGTTGCTGCGTCACCCCTGGTGTCTATTAAAAGCCTGGGTCTAGTGTGACCTTAAGGGCTGTGTGAGAGGGTGCATCCCTCAGGGCACCCTATTCCTTAAATTGTGCACTATGGGCCCTGGTCAAAAGTAGTGCACAATAAAGGGCATATGGTGCCATTTTGGAAAGTACAGGAGTGTAGGGTGTGTAGTCGTTCAGAGGCCGTGGTGGTGCTGCTGCTGTCTTTTTCTTGAACTCACATCCACACTTGGTGCGTTGCTCTGCCACTTCTCACAATGGTGCTTGTTTAGTAAAGTTAGATCAAAGATTAATCAATGTCTTGAAAGATCACATAATGAATCATTAGTATACTACATAACCAAATCAAATATAATCGCATAGTATGTTACTATTATACCAACAACACTACGTCATTTCTTGACATTTTAGGATGGTTAGCTAAATGGTAGAAAAAAATGATCGTGCGACCAACTCAACAACGCGCCTCTAGGCAGAAGGTACTCACGAAACAGTAATTCAAGAAGATCCAAATGCATATGCTGCCATTTTTTTTGTATTAATGTAGGGTACACTGCCCCACAAAATTATCTTGTCTCGCATTTGGGTATTTTAAATGTGGTCACACTATGCATGTTAGTACACTTTCCCTACGCTGTAAACCGAACACACGAAAGCAGCGCAATTGACTTGAATTCACGGATGCACGCGTGTCGTGCTGTAATTTCATAAAGTAGATCACTCAACTGTTAAGTAATTTTATACTCCCTTGTGTGTCCTATTGTTCTTAGTAGTAATGTGTACCCGCTTGTAAATCCTTTATATTTGAACTTTTTGACAACCAAGATGTCAGTTTCCGTAGTCTAAAGCAATGACCCTTCAGAACCGAAACTTGGCATGGCCATTTAGTCTACAACACATTTAAACTTTCGGTCTGGTAGAAGATTCGGTCAGTGCCATTAGTGACGATATGATACAGTGCATTGCCTGGTTTATGCCTTGTGTGTGGATCTGGGAAGAGTGGTGTATGTGGCAATGCACTGCAGTTGGAGATGAGGCACGTTGGCGCATTGCGGCCTGTATGGAAGCGGGCCAAAATGAATTGACAACCCAAATCATTGCGTGGGCTGGTTAGAAATGTGTCATGGTCCGTGTTTGACACGTCTGTAATAAGTTATTTTATTTTATTGTAAATTGTATCTCAGGCATGCCTGTCACCAAGCCTAGACAGCTCTCAGAGGACACCATGGGGGTCACCCAAGGCTTGAACCACACCTCAGGGATCAGGAGGTCCTTCTGAAAGGCTGTTGAGGTATCTTTTATTTTAAATGAGATATGAGCAATTCATCTTTGTTTATGATTCCCCAAATGTTCATACTTCCGTACTACATTGCAGGGGCGCAACTTTGGTTTTAGAAGTGGGGGGGGGACATAATTAATGCATGCATACGTTCAAAAGTTTGGGGTCACTTAGAAATGTCCTTGATTTTGAAAGAAAAGTACTTAAAAAAAACAGAATAGAAAGAGTGAGGCCCCAGTGCACAACTGAGCAAGAGGACAAGTACATTAGAGTGTCTGGTTTGACAAACAGATGCCTCCCAAGTCCTCAACTGGCAGCTTCATTAAACGGTAGCCGCAAACACCAGTCTCAACGTCAACAATGACGAGGCGACTCTGGGATTCTGGCCTTCTATGCAGAGTTCCTCTGTCCAGTGTGTTTTTTTTATTTATTTTTATTTTTTATTGGCCAGTCTGAGAGATGGTTTTTTCTTTGCAACTCTGCTTAGAAGACCAGCATCCCCTAGTCGCCTCTCCACTGTTGACGTTGAGACTGGTGTTTTGCGGCTACCGTTTAATGAAGCTGCCAGTTGAGGACTTGAGGCATCTGTTTCACAATCTAGACACTCTAATGTACTTGTTCTCTTGCTCAGTTGTGCACTGGGGCCTCCCACTCTTTATCTTCTGGTTAGAGCCTGTTTGTGCTGTTCTGTGAAGGGAGTAGTTCACAGCATTGTATGAGCTCTTCAGTTTCATGGCAATTTCTCGCATGGGATAGCCTTCATTTCTCAGATCAATAATTAAATGACGAGTTTCAGAAGAAAGTTATTTGTCCCTGGCCATTTTGAGCCTGTAATCGAACCCACAAATCCTGATGCTCCAGATACTCAACTAGTCTAAAGAAGGCCAGTTTTATTGCTTCTTTAATCAGAACAACAGTTTTCAGCTGTGCTAACATGATTGCAAAAGGGTTTTGTAATAATCAATTAGCTAATCCAAGTTGATCATTTTAACAGGCTAACACAATGTGCCATTGAAACACAGGAGTGATGGTTGCTGATAATGGTCCTCTATGCGTATGTAGATGTTCCATTAAAAGTCTGCCGTTTCCAGCGACAATAGTAATTTACAACATTGACAATGTCTACACTGTATTTCTGATCAGTTTTATTTTAATGGACAATTTTTGTTTAAAAAAAATTGTGTGTGTAAGTAATTATCCAGTCTGATAAACAATCTACCTGACCACTCGGAGGTGTCCACTTGTTAATGCAATTTCAGAATGTGGGAGGGACATAACCCCAGTGAAAGTTGTGTCCCTGCTACTTTGTCAACTAGCTACATCTGCTGGTGGAATTGGCTTGTTGTTTCACAAGTACTTCCCAACTTTCTCGCTAAAGTTATGCTGCTTCAGATATGGCATCCTATACCTTATATTGTGCCCTACTTTTCACCAGAGCTCTATGGACCCTGGTCAAAAGAAGTGCACTATGATTAGGATTAGGGTGCCATTTCAGACACAGCCTTAGGTTTTTCATACCGTATTGAAACTGAATATGTCTTATTTCCCTGTCTAGCATCCTGTTGATGACATCGACAAGATGGAGAGAGCAGCCATGAATAACTCCTTCATCTACATCAAGATCCCCCAGGTCCTCCTCTGTGTCAGCTACAAGGTAGGTATCACCATGTGCTAAAGTCAAGAATCGCAAAATTCCAGTAATTTCCAGAAATCCCAGTTGGATGATTTCCTGCGCATTCCCTCCTGATTCCAGGGATCGTCCAACCAGGATATCAGGAAATTCCCAGATTGTACAGGATTTTGGAACTAGCTAAAGTACAACTGTACTCAATACTTGGATTCCAGCCAGTTATTGATTCCAGTTATTGATTCATTTTCATCATAGGTACACTTCAACTATGACAGACAAAATGAGCGAAAAAAAATCCAGAATCACATTTTCACAAATTATGGTTTTTATAAGACAAGTTTAATGCTAGCTAGCAACTTATCTTGGCTTCTTACTGCATTCGCGTAACAGGCAGGCTCCTCGTTGAGTGCAATGAGAGGCAGGTGGTTAGAGCGTTGGACTAGTTAACCGTAAGTTTGCAAGATTGAATCCCCGAGCTGATAAGGTAAAAATCTGTCGTTCTGCCCCTGAACAAGGCAGTTAACCCACCGTTCCTAGGCCGTAATTGACAATAAGAATGTGTTCTTAACTGACTTGCCGAGTAAAAAAAAAAATTGGCCAAATCGGTGTCCAAAAATACAGATTTCCGATTCTTAACTTGAAATCGGCCCTAATTAATCAGCCTTTCCAATTAATCGGTCGACCTCTACAAAAAATGGTACAATTATTATTGGGCACAGACAACAGCACAAAGGTCAAGAAGGTAGAGACAACAATATATCACGCGAAGCAGCCACAACTGTCAGTGTGAGTGTCCATGATTGAGTCTTTGAATGAAGAGCGAGGACTGTCCAGTTTGAGTGTTTTTTGCGGCTTGTTCCAGTCACTTGCTGCAGTGAACTGAAAAGAGGAGCGATCCAGGGATGTGGGTGCTTTGGGGACCTTTAACAGAATGGGACTGGCAGAACGGGTGTTGTATGTGGAGGATGAGGGCTGCAGTAAATATCTCAGATAGGGGGGAGTGAGGCCTAAGATAGTTTTATAAATAAGCATCAACCAGTGGGGCTTGCGACAGGTATACAGAGATGACCAGTTTACAGAGTATAGAGGGCAGTAATGTGTCCTACAAGGACAATTGGTGGCAAATCTGATGGCCAAATGGTAAAGAACATCTAGCTGCTCGAGAGCACCCTTACCTGCCAATCTATAAATTATGTCTCCGTAATTTAGCATGGGTAGGATGGTAATCTGAATCAGGGTTAGTTTGGCAGCTGGGGTGAAAGAGGAGCGATTACGATAGAGGAAACCAAGTCTTGATTTAACCTTAGCTTACAGCTTTGATACGTGCTGAGAGAAGGACAGTGTACCGTCTAGCCATACTCCCAAGTACTTGTATGAAGTGACTACCTCAAGCTCTAAACCCTCAGAGGTTTTAATCACACCGGTGGGTTGAGGGGCATTTTTCTTAGCAAACCACATTACCTTTTGTTTTGGAGGTATTCAGAACAAGGTTAAGGGCAGAGAAAGCTTGTTGGACACTAAGAAAGTTTAACACAAAATCTGGGGAATGGAGTTCTTGAACCATATGTTATTTCATATTTTCTGAAGTGACCTATGATATCTGTCCCCCCCCTCTGTGCAGATGATAAAGGAGAAGCTCCGTCTGAAGCCGGCTTCAGGCTCTGACTCAAGGGGCAAGGCATTTGAGGGAAAGTCAGACCGTAGCATTCAGCAGCAGGAGGAGGATGAGAAGGCCCGACTCCTCATTGGTCTCACCTGCTCAGACAAGAGCTCCAGCAAGAAGAGCATCTTCAGCCGGCACAAGTGACCCATAGGCCTACATACACTGAACCAGTACTGCACTGAACCGCTCTAGTCTATGGTAGTGTCCCAAATGGCACCCAATACCTTACATGGTGAACTACTTTTGACCAGGGCCCTATGGTTCCTGGTCAGAAGTAGTGCACTGTATAGAGAATAGGGTGCCATTTTGGGACGCAAACCATGGCTGCTACAGTAGCACACTCCCCAGCCCAGGGAATCATGGAGAAGTCAGACTGCCTTTTACTAGCGTGTTATCTGATGACACTTGACATGGTAAAATACTTTATGCTCTGGTGTGGAGATGGAGCTGGCAGGTCATTATGGAGCAGAGAGAATGATGACAAAGCAGTGTCAAGGACTGACCCTGACCCTCCTTTGTATTTATGATCGAAAAGTCACAACTGACCCTAGATCAGCACTCCTATTCTAAGAGGCTTTATGGAGATGGGCCCCAGTTATCTGCTAAAAACAAATACCATGGTCTTATTGACCAAATGTATCTTTATTTTCATGCCATGCAGTAAACATTTCATTTTCCTTCAATGCATCACGCATGGTCCTTAACATTCAGAATGAGCAGCCTATACTTGATGATTTAATAGTAAGACTGGGGTGATGGCAAATTTTTTAAGTTTCACTGTCCATTTCCCCATTAAATCAATTATAACATTTCATAGTTTATATGTTGACTGTGGTTGTCTCAAATGGCACCTTGTTCCCTATATAGTTCACTACTTTAGGGATAGGATGTCAAAGTAGTGCACTATATATGGGATAGGATGCTGTTTTAAGATTCAAATAATGTGATTTGTTCAGAGCATAATTTCCTGCTGGTTCAGGAATACTGAATCCTCAAACAAATGCATATCCGGTAGATTGTAAAACCTTTTAATCTCAAATGAAAGTACCTTGACAACCATAGAAATGCTGTCTGTTGCAACAGTTAGAAATACCTGATTCACTAGTACTGTAACGATTATATTATAGCCTTGTGCTTTTATTATAGCGTTGGGATTTTAATGATACTGTCACACTGACTGGAAAGTGCATTTCTGTAAATAACACACAAATACACTGCTCAAAAAATAAAGGGAACACTTAAACAACATAATGTAACTCCAAGTCAATCACACTTCTGTGAAATCAAACTGTCCACTTAGCAAGCAACACTGATTGACAATAAATTTCACATGCTGTTGTGCAGATGGAATAGACAACAGGTGGAAATTATAGGCAATTAGCAAGAAACTCCCAATAAAGGAGTGGTTCTGTAGGTGGTGACCACAGACCACTTCTCAGTTCCTATGCTTCCTGGCTGATGTTTTGGTCACTTTTGAATGCTGGCGGTGCTTTCACTCTAGTGGTAGCATGAGACGGAGTCTACAACCCACACAAGTGACTCAGGTAGTGCAGCTCATCCAGGACGGCACATCAATGCGAGCTGGGGCAAGAAGGTTTGCTGTGTCTGTCAGCGTAGTGTCCAGAGCATGGAGGCGCTACCAGGAGACGGGCCAGTACATCAGGAGACGTGGAGGAGGCCGTAGGAGGGCAACAACCCAGCAGCAGGACCGCTACCTCCGCCTTTGTGCAAGGAGGAGCACTGCCAGAGCCCTGCAAAATGACCTCCAGCAGGCCACAAATGTGCATGTGTCTGCTCAAACGGTCAGAAACAGACTCCATGAGGGTGGTATGAGGGCCTGGTGTCCACAGGTGGGGGTTGTGCTTACAGCCCAACACTGTGGAGGACGTTTGGCATTTGCCAGAGAACACCAAGATTGGCAAATTTGCCATTGGCGCCCTGTGCTCTTCACAGATTAAAGCAGGTTCACACTGAGCACATGTGACAGAGTCTGGAGACGCTGTGGAGAACGTTCTGCTGCCTGCAACATCCTCCAGCATGACCGGTTTGGCGGTGGGTCAGTCATGGTGTGGGGTGGCATTTCTTTGGGGGGCCCAGCCCTCCATGTGCTCGCCAGAGGTAGCCTGACTGCCATTAGGTACCGAGATGAGATCCTCAAACCCCTTGTGAGACCATATGCTGGTGCGGTTGGCCCTGGGTTCCTCCTAATGCAAGACAATGCTAGACCTCATGTGGCTGGAGTGTGTCAGCAGTTCCTGCAAGAGGAAGGCATTGATGCTATGGACTGGCCCACCCGTTCCCCAGACCTGAATCCAATTGAGGACATCTGGGACATCATGTCTCGCTCCATCCACCACAGACTGTCCAGGAGTTGGCGGATGCTTTAGTCCAGGTCTGGGAGGAGATCCCTCAGGAAACCATCCGCCACCTCATCAGGAGCATGCCCAGGTGTTGTATGGAGGTCATACAGGCACGTGGAGGCCACACACACTACTGAGCCTCATTTTGACTTGTTTTAAGGACATTACATCAAAGTTGGATCAGCCTGTAGTGTGGTTTTCCACTTTAATTTTGAGTGTGACTCCAAATCCAGACCTCCATGGGTTGATAAATTTGATTTCCATTGATAATTTTTGTGTGATTTTGTTGTCAGCACATTCAACTATGTGAAGAAAAAAGTATTTAATAAGAATATTTCATTCATTCAGATCTAGGATGTGTTATTTTAGTGTTCCCTTTATTTTTTTGAGCAGTGTATATCATTTTGTATCCTGCATGAGACTTCCCCGACAACATATACAGTGGGGCAAAAAAGTATTTAGTCAGCCACCAATTGTGCAAGTTCTCCCACTTAAAAAGATGAGAGGCCTGTAATTTTCATCATAGGTACACTTCAACGATACTTTTTTTTCCAGAAAATCACATTGTAGGATTTTTTATGAATTTATTTGCAAATTATGGTGGAAAATAAGACAAGCTACAAACAAGCAAGATTTCTGGCTTTCACAGACCTGTAACTTCTTCTTTAAGAGGCTCCTCTGTCCTCCAATCATTACCTGTATTAATGGCACCTGTTTGAACTTGTTATCCGTATAAAAGACACCTGTCCACAACCTCAAACAGCCACACTCCAAACTCCACTATGGCCAAGACCAAAGAGCTGTCAAAGGACACCAAAAACAAAATTGTAGACCTGCACCAGGCTGGGAGGACAGAATCTGCAATCGGTAAGCAGCTTGGTTTGAAGAAATCAACTGTGGGAGCAATTATTAGGAAATGGAAGACATACAAGACCACTGATAATCTCCCTCGATCTGGGGCTCCATGCAAGATCTCACACCGTGGGGTCATAATGATCACAAGAGCGGTGCAAAAATCCCAGAACCACACGGGGGGACCTAGTGAATGACCTACAGAGAGCTGGGACCAAAGTAACAAAGCCTACCATCAGCAAGGGCATTGAAGATGAAACGTGGCTGGGTCTTTCAGCATGACAATGATCCCAAACACACCGCCTGGGCAACGAAGGAGTGGCTTCATAAGAAGCATTTCAAGGTCCTGGAGTGGCCTAGCCAGTCTACAGATCTCAACCCCATAGAAAATCTTTGGAGGGAGTTGAAAGTCCGTGTTGCCCAGCAACAGCCCCAAAACATCACTGCTATAGAGGAGATCTGCATGGAGGAATGGGACAAAATACCAGCAACAGTGTGTGAAAACCTTGTGAAGACTTACAGAAAACGTTTTACCTCTGTCATTGCCAACAAAGGGTATATAACAAAGTATTGAGATAAACTTTTGTTTTTGACCAAATACTTATTTTCCACCATATTTTGCAAATTCAGAGGCCTGTCATTAAATTCATTCAAAATCCTACAATGGGATTATCTGGATTTTTTTGCTCATTATGTCTGCCATAGTTGAAATGTACCTATGATGAAAATGACAGGCCTCTCATCTTAAGTGGGAGAACATGCACAATTGGTGGCTGACTAAATACTTTTTTGCCCCACTGTATGCCACAGCAGACTTCTGTTTTACACTGTAGTGCCTCAGCATATCTGTGCAATATATCACAACCAAGCAGCAAAAATATGTCCTTGTTTTATATTTGATGGCATTTACAGCTTTGATAGGCTCTGCAAAAGTAATGTTGTTGCAGCTTGTCTCCGTAATGTTTAGTAATTTTAACAATACAGCTCTTTTTAATTAAGCAAAGTATTTCCGATATTTTTATAACCATGTTAATTATTTAAAATTACAAATCAAATCAAATTTTATTTGTCACATACACATGGTTAGCAGATGTTAATGCGAGTGTAGCGAAATGCTTGTGCTTCTAGTTCCGACAATGCAGTAATAACCAACAAGTAATCTAACTAACAATTCCAAAACTACTGTCTTACACTTGTGTGTATAAGGGGATGAAGAATATGTACATAAAGATATATGAATGAGTGATGGTACAGAGCGGCATAGGCAAGATACAGTAGATGGTATCGAGTACAGTATATACATATGAGATGAGTATGTAAACAAAGTGGCATAGTTAAAGTGGCTAGTGATACATGTATTACATAAAGATGCAGTAGATGATATAGAGTACAGTATTTACGTATACATATGAGATTAATAATGTAGGGTATGTAAACATTATATTAGGTAGCATTGTTTAAAGTGGCTAGTGATATATTTTACATTTCCCATCAATTCCCATTATTAAAGTGGCTGGAGTTGAGTCAGTGTGTTGGCAGCAGCCACTCAATGTTAGTGGTGGCTGTTTAACAGTCTGATGGCCTTGAGATAGAAGCTGTTTTTCAGTCTCTCGGTCCCAGCTTTGATGCACCTGTACTGACCTCGCCTTCTGGATGATAGCGGGGTGAACAGGATGTGGCTCGGGTGGTTGTTGTCCTTGATCTTTATGGCCTTCCTGTAACATCGGGTGGTGTAGGTGTCCTGGAGGGCAGGTAGTTTGCCCCTGGTGATGCGTTGTGCAGACCTCACTACCCTCTGGAGAGCCTTACGGTTGTGGGCGGAGCAGTAGTTTGCCCCCGGTGATGCATTGTGCAGACCTCACTACCCTCTGGAGAGCCTTACGGTTGTGGGCGGAGCAGTTGCCGTACCAGGTGGTGATACAGCCCGCAAGGATGCTCTCGATTGTGCATCTGTAGAAGTTTGTGAGTGCTTTTGGTGACAAGCGGAATTTCTTCAGCCTCCTGAGGTTGAAGAGGCGCTGCTGCGCCTTCTTCACGATGCTGTCTGTGTGGGTGGACCAATTCAGTTTGTCTGTGATGTGTATGCCGAGGAACTTAACTTGCTACCCTCTCCACTACTGTTCCATCGATGTGGATAGCTGGCTGTTCCCTCTGCTGTTTCCTGAAGTCCACAATCCTCTCCTTAGTTTTGTTGACGTTGAGTGTGAGGTTATTTTCCTGACACCACACTCCGAGGGCCCTCACCTCCTCCCTGTAGGCCGTCTCGTCGTTGTTGGTAATCAAGCCTACCACAGTTGTGTTGTCCGCAAACTTGATGATTGAGTTGGAGGCGTGCGTGGCCACGCAGTCGTGGGTGAACAGGGAGTACAGGAGAGGGCTCAGAACGCACCCTTGTGGGGCCCCAGTGTTGAGGATCAGCGGGGTGGAGATATTGTTGCCTACCCTCACCACCTGGGGGCGGAAATCCGAGCAAGGGTAGCATTCCAGAGGGACATCAGAGACTGTAACGTTCTTTGCTTCACGGAAACATGGCTCACTGGAGAGACGCTATCGGAGTCGGTGCAGCCAGCTGGTTTCTCCACGCATCGCGCCGACAGAAACAAACATCTTTCTGGTAAGAGGGGCGGGCGCGTATTCCTTATGGCTAACAAGACATGGTGTGGTCACAAAAGCATACAGGAACTCAAGTCCTTCTGTTCACCTGATTTAGAATTCCTCACAATCAAATGTCGACTGCATTATCTACCAAGGGAATTCTCTTCGATTATAATCACAGCCGTATATATTCCCCCCCAAGCAGAACAAACTTTATTTGACTCTTTGCAAACTGGAATCCATACATCCTGAGGCTGCATTCATTGTAGCTGGGGATTTTAACAAGGCTAATCTGAAAACAAGACTCCCTAAATTGTATCAGCATATCGATTGCGCAACCAGGGCTGGCAAAACCTTGGATCACTGCTATTCTAACTTCCGCGACGCATAGAAGGCCCTGCCCCGCCCTCCTTTCGGAAAAGCTGACCACGACTCCATTTTGTTGATCCCTGCCTACAGACAGAAACTAAAACAAGAAGCTCCCACGCTGAGGTCTGTTCAACGCTGGTCCGACCAATCTGATTCCACACTCCAAGACTGCTTCCATCACGTGGACTGGGATATGTTTCGTATTGCGTCAGACAACAACATTGACGAATACGCTGATTCGGTGTGAGAGTTCATTAGAACATGCGTTGAAGATGTCGTTCCCATAGCAACGATTAAAACATTCCCAAACCAGAAACCGTGGATTGATGGCAGCATTCGCGAACTGAAAGCACGAACCACTGCTTTTAATCAGGGCAAGGTGACCGGAAATATGACCGAATACAAACAGTGTAGCTATTCCCTCCGCAAGGCAATCAAACAAGCTAAGCCTCAGTATAGAGACAAAGTAGAATCTCAATTCAATGGCTCAGACACAAGAGGTATGTGGCAGGGTCTACAGTCAATCACGGATTACAAAAAGAAAACCAGCCCCGTCACGGACCCAGATGTCTTGCTCCCAGGCAGACTAAATAATTTTTTTGCCCACTTTGAGGACAATACAGTGTCACTGACACGGCCTGCAACCAAAACATGCGGCCTCTCCTTCACTGCAGCGGAGGTGAGTAAAACATTTAAACGTGTTAACCCTCGCAAGGCTGCAGGCCCAGACGGCATCCCCAGCTGCGCCCTCAGAGCATGCACAGACCAGCTGGCTGGTGTGTTTACGGACATGTTCAATCAATCCCTATCCCAGTCTGCTGTTCCCACATGCTTCAAGAGGGCCACCATTGTTCCTGTTCCCAAGAAAGCTAAGGTAACTGAGCTAAACGACTAACGCCCCGTAAGCACTCACTTCCGTCATCATGAAGTGCTTTGAGAGACTAGTCAAGGACCATATCACCTCCACCCTACCTGACACCCTAGACCCACTCCAATTTGCTTACCGCCCAAATAGGTCCACAGACGATGCAATCTCAACCACACTGCACACTGCCCTAACCCACCTGGACAAGAGGAATACCTATGTGAGAATGCTGTTCATCGACTACAGCTCGGCATTTAACACCATAGTACCCTCCAAGCTCGTCATCAAGCTCGAGACCCTGGGTCTCGACCCCGCCCTGTGCAACTGGGTACAGCTGTACCAACACCTTAGTTTATTATTCAATTACATCTTCCTTGAAGTGCAAGATGTCAATTATTTCTGTCTAAATATTTCAAGAAACATTTATTATAGCTCAATGAAGTGAGTTGTTTCTTTAACGCTTTTTCTTATCACCATGCATGTAACTATGTTTGTCAATAAAATGTTCTAATGTCTCTTTTAGCTGAATGTGTCATGTATGTTCTCAAGTTCACTACACCGTCAACTTGTAATTGATTTCGTAATTGTTAATAGATGTGTAGCAGAAATGTCGAGTTTTGGTTTTAGCTGTTATTTCCAGTGATCGTTCATATGACAGGCTCAACTGGAGCGGAACTTCGCCTTCTGCAGAATAACATCGAATGAGAGGATATCATTCGTTGCTATAGATGATGATCATATCCCGCGCGCCGCTCGGTCATGGCGGGTCAGCAAGGTGCACTCGATGTTTTGCACCGCAGTGTAAAAGATAATAGAAAATAGTAATGTGGGGTTGATCGAGGCTTACCATATAATGTGATGGGCAGCGACTCAAGTAAAAGGTAAGATATCTTCAGACGTAGCCTACACCTATGAAGTTATCAGATTTTTAGACAGTTTGCGCAGTATACTGCTTTAGCCTACTAATTAATCTACACTCTGATCTACATAAGTGATACATTTATATAGGAGGCTCGCAACAATATTGATATATGGATACATGTACGTTTCTGCGTGCAGCGAATAGAAACAGGTGATGAGCGCCTATATATTTGAAAAGTTTTAAATGTATGGATATGTATTCGAATAATAAACAGATTAATGAAATGTACGTAAACAGAAAAATGTGTTTTTAAATACAATTTAAAGTATGTCTTACAATGAAATTTCAGAGGCACATGGAACTGGCCAGTATGTAATGAGTGCACTGAGCTGTTTTTAATGCAAGGAAACTACTGGTCTGTGGGGAGTTCTATTAAAAGGGACTGGGGAGTGGCTCACTGTGTCTGCTGTGAACTTCTCTTGTTGTTGTGCCTGGAGTAGAATGTACTAAAAGCAATTCAAACAGACTGGACTCAGATCGTCTACATGAAAATATCATTAATGAATGTCTTCAATATTCGTTTGTTTATTTGGCATGTTGGCACATTTTCGGTTTCATATGATACAGTATCTCCTCTATCCAATGCTGATTTACTCCTGCATGATTCTAGTGTGGCATATGCCAGTAAGTAACCTCGAGATGTTTGACATTTAATTGTAGTTACTTGCTGCACACAGCAAAACGTATAATTAGAGCCATCACTAATTAGAAAGCCACTGTCCTCAATGTAGAGACAGGCATCAAGCCAAGAGAGACGACGCTATCAAGCCTGGCATGGCCTTGTCTCCAATATGGGAATATCCTTTGCTGACGGAATTCGCCACCTTGGCCCACCTGGTCTGGCAACACAGTGCATGGTGCTCGGCAGTGGAGCCCCAATCCCTGAGGCCCTCCTCCTCCCAGGAGACAGTCCTCAGAAGCCTGTCATGGAGTGGCCTCTCCCTGGCTTAATCTCTATCTTTCTGCCTGAGTTCCCACACCCTAAATTCCCGGGGCAAGACCATTTCCAGGTAGTCCTCCTTAATTTGCATTGAGCACTTGGACCACAGATGTTATCAATGTTTTTAGCAGATCTAATGAACTCATCAATTGACATCTAGTTTATTCTATTTCCACTGTATTTAATGTTCTTATATTGTGTTGCTCTACAGGTTTTATCCAAGTCTGAGATACTGAAGCATAGGGTCCTGGAACAGTCAAAGGAGGAGGTCATCAATTCAGGTAGGTCACACTGCAGGATGACCTGTGAAGCTGCTATCCTGAGCAGGCTTTAGCTTAGGGTCTGACTTAGTTTAGGGGATAACATGCTGGAAACAATGAATCACTGAGCTCTAATAATGACTATGCCAATTATCCCTAAGAACTTCTGTGCAACAAGAAGCATGGTCCCATGGAGCTTTTGCTGTAAGAAAAACAACCTTTACCATCATTCAAGATACCTGGTTGCATTCAGATCCCTCCTAAATCACATTGTTCTACTGAGTGTCTTTGCTGACATCCACACTTGTTGCTGCTGTTGTGTGTTGCCTGTTGTGTTGCAGCGGCAGGTCAGCCACCCATTCCTCCACAATCTGCAGGATTGCTAGCAGACCCAGCGTCACCTCTTCATTAGTGAGTGACTAATGTGATCTAACTAGATCCCTCCTTCCCCTTTGTTTTATCCTCTCCTCTCTTTACCCGCCCTGTGTCTCACGTAGGAGCTTCCCACTGGGAAGCATTGGATCAATGTAGTTTCATTGAAATGTCGTGGAAACAACATTAATTCAACCAGTGGTTTGTCTCACTCTCCCTAGCAGGAGCGTCTACTATGGCATTGACTGGCCTTGCTGCTATTTAGTGTTGTCTCCCTCAGTTTGAGCCCCATGACTCATCTGAATAATTATACTGCTGAGATTTCAGGGTGTAGCATACAATCCTGTGGCCTCTGAACTGGTTTCCCCTTCCTTTGATTTATTAATAACACCCTTATTAGTGGATAAAGGCATATTTTAGTTAATTTGTCTCTGACTGACACACATCTCCTTACCCAACATAACCCCTTTCCCCTCTCACGCTTCCCCCAGCCTTAAAAAACTTGCCACTGTGTGACTTCCGACAATGAAATTTTTTCCTGTTGCTTCTCTCCTCCATTGCTCCTTCCTTTTCAAGTGCTTGTGTTTTATCAGGGGTCATCTAGTCCCAGCCCTGGATCAGTGTACTGTACATATCCTTGTTACTAAGATGGATAATTGTGTGTGACTGTGTCTGTCTTCCCACAGTGTGAATACTGCAGTACTGGAGACCTGTATACCTACTGGTTACTGAAGGGCTAGTTTGGGGAGGATGAGGCTCGGGTGTTTGCTGCAGAGCTAGCCTGTACTTTGGGTGAGTGTCCCTCAAGTGTATATGCACAATATAGTTCTGCAAAATGTGTATGAAATCTGTCAGGACCCGGTTCCGAACTCAGGTCTCCGGTGTGAGAAACAGTCACTTAGTAAACTGAGCCACTAATAGTGGGCAGAACCCAGAAGATGAGGCAGACACAGCAGTACTAGAGACAGTGATTTAATAAAGAAAAAGGAAAACATCTTCAGGCAAAAATATAAATCCACAACGTCAAAAGTAATTCCAAGAGAAAAAATGTATATCCTCCAAGACACAAGGAAAATCCACAAAGTGGTAAGAACAGCAGGGAAAAAACAAACCTCAAAAGAATAATAAAAAATAAACAAGAACAAAACCAGAGTACCTCAAGAAAATCCAACTAGAGAAACAAAAAGTTCACAGCATGGCTGGGTGCTAACATACAAACACAGAGCAAAGAACTGAGGAACACTAAGTGTTTAAATACATTCAAGGGAAATGAGGCACAGGTGCAACTAATAACTAGAACAAGGGAAAAACAAAAGGGTCAAAAAGCACAATGGGGGCATCTAGTGACCAAAACCTGAACAATCCTGACAAAATCATTGTTTAAGTTTCACCTTTACTTGGATTATAATGTGTGTCCCCGATTGGTAGGTTTCCTTCACAACTTTGGGATCATGCATAGGGATGTGAAAGTATTAACATTTGTTTTGATAATGAACATTATACTTTATACATAATTTATGCATTCTTGTATCTAAATAACATATATTTATAACTTCACAGAAAAGATTATAATCATCTGATTATTCTGGATTTTTTAGATGGAGAATGTCCTGTCTGACCAAGGTAATGCTGGCTAAAATAATATATATATATATAATATATGCCATTTAGCAGACACTTTTATCCAAAGTGACTTAGTCATGCATGTGTAGCACATGGGGATGTGTGAAACGTACTCCTCAGCCTTAAGTGTCCCGCTTGCACCACCTCATTAGCTATCATTTGAGGTGGCGCGATTGGCTGAGGCGCTTGAGGGAGGACTGTCACATGTGTTTGTGAGGCAGAGATCCTGAGTTGGCGCCAGGTATGGGCCAAATCGGGAGCAAGTGGTCCCCGCTAAGCAAGCAGTGTGATGTCTTTTACACATGCATACATTTTACTTAGGGTTTAGTTTACTTTCTACTACAATAAAATATAAGAGAACACTAGAGGGCCTTATAATAAAGTTGACACTTCAGGATTGTTGTTGTATGGAAGATATAGTTCTATAGTGAAACTAATTTAAACTTCGTATTAGACAGGTAGAACAACCAGAATTGGATTTGTGAAGTACTGTACATAAAATACTACTGTATCTATTTGATGCAGGTCATCTGCGTTTAACTGACTTTGGACTCTCTCGCCGTCTTGAGCAGGGCGCAAGAGCATTTACAATTTGTGGGACAATCCAATACATGGGTGAGATGCATGGGATCAGGCAAAGTTAATGATTACTACACATTAAGCACATATTATAATCTCACTGTGATGGTCCTCTGTCTGAACAGCTCCTGAAGTCCTGAGTGGGGGTCCCTACAGACATGCTGCTGATTGGTGGTCTCTCGGGGTTCTGTTGTTCTCATTGGTGACTGGAAAGGTGCAGTAACCACCACAGTTCATCATCTTAACTGAATATGTAATGATTTAATATTTGTTAGAAAGGTTGTTTAACTTATTTTTGTGAGCTCAGTCCTGTCTTGCAAATCTAAATCTAGAGATGTTGTTGATGCTAATTCTGTCCTTGTCACCTACATAGTTCCCTGTGCCTCCAGAACCAGACCACTCCAACATGCTGAGAAAGGTCATAGATTGCCCATACTCCATGCCCAAGACCTTCTACCCTGCACTGACCCTTCTGCTCACAGAGGTTAGAGGTCATGTGTAGTTGGATTGTCTCAGATTAGGAAACACATTTACCTTTTAAACAGAATATCAACAAATTCTCAATGCTCTTATTTCTTTCTCTATCCTATTTGTGACTCTAGCTCCTATGCAAGAACCCAGCTCATCGCCTGCGTAGCCTGGAGCTCTTCCAAAGGCAGACATTTTTCCGTGGCACTTCCTTTGACTCTCAACTGCTACAGAAGAGACCCGTTGAACTAATTCTAGAACTGAAGAACCATCCTGATCGTCCAGCCATAGCCATGCGAGGCCTGTCTATGGACGGCTTCCAGAACTTTGACTGTGACATACTCCACTCCCCTACCAGCTCCACTGACATGTCACCTACTTTGGCCAACATTGACCTGAGCCCGACTCTGGCTACAGCTCAGGGTTTTAGTGCATGATATGTGCCTGTGCTACTATGACTCAATACTGACTGTAGTGGAAACAAGTATGGACATGTATTTGATATATACATTTTGTACCACATGGATACATGGTTGTGAAAAAGCTCCTGTATGTTTTCTTTATTTACATGGCCTATTTGGCTCCCTCTCTTCCTCTGTATACATCTTTGCATACAGATTTAATGGGGTGATAATTATAGATGAGCTTAAATGCACTGAAAACCACCACTTACCAAAAAAGGTTTAGAACATTTCTATTTCCCATTGAGTACTGCAACTCAAAGCCTCTCAAGGCTCTGCTAAATGGCACTTTCCACATGTGGATCAACCACCTGCATGTTTGACCTTTTACCTTTGTTATTACATTTGTATAAGAAGATCTCTATTTTCCTGAAAATCCTTTCACATATTTTTCAACAAAGTATTTATTTAATTCTGTAGGTTTGATTGCTTAGGCCATCTAATTATTTGATTGACTGTTGTGTGTGATCACAATGTCTTTGACTGTTCACAAAGTCCTGCTCTATACCCATCTCTCATTAGATTTCACTAACTGTTGTTGTGTTTTACCCAACCACAGTGACATCTGAAAAATGAAAGCCCCTATGAACTCATGATGGAGTTGTCTCCTGTCATGATATACTAGGAGAAATATCAAAGGAAATAGGTACCTTTATGCATAGCCTCTATTTGGAGCCACTTGAAGTGTTAGAAAGAGTTGATAAGTTCCACAGGTTTTTTAGGTTAGGTGTTTTTAGCTGTTCCAGATATAGAGACTGAGTCACTTCAGACACCTGATCATCAGTCATGACAGCAGAGAACATACACACGTTTGAGCCAGTACAATACAAGAGGAGGCTCTCAGTTTATTGTAACCAACAGAAAAGTATACATCTTACAGCGTATTATTCATTTGGAATCTCAAATGTTTTTTCACCTGAAATCTGTGTGGTTCAGTTGGTAGAGCATGGAGGTTGCAACGTCCCGGTCATGGGTTCGAGTCCTGTGGGGCCCTGGACACCCATATGAAAATGTATGGATGATGCACTACTGCAAGTCCTTTTGGATAAACGCGTCTGCTAAATGGCATATATCATATATTATGTTAATAACACATACTGTACATTATTTGTATTACACTACAACTGGATACATAAAGACAACCTTTTCCTCAGACTTTAGTGTGATGGTGACCTATTTGGTAAAACACCAAGAAACCCTTAAGGGAGCAACCTTAATAGGACAGAAAATTAAAGAACAGATAAAGCATAATCATTAAATGTTTTAATTAGGTTCAAACAGAAAAAAATAGCTACTGCCCCAATGGAGATGGCTAAATATAATCTAAGCACAAGACCCAGTCATCTTGCTAAAATGTCTCCTGAATAGGAAGGTCTAGTGGGCTTCTCTCTCTCTGCGGTCTGACACTGAATTCCCCTTTAGGCCCTTGTCTTAAACAGGTCTGGTATAGTATGTCTGTGGCGTTAGTCCAGTGACCCACATCTTTACATTGGTGGACACCTCTAGCACACTGACTCAATTATAGAGAGAGGGATGGAGAAGTCCCATAAAATAACTAGAACAAGTGAGATGTCCTAGAAAAGTGGAAAACATATTTTCTCACTTCTATACAGAAAAGGGCCAGAGGGAGGTAAACGTCCCAAATAAAGGATCAAATACTTGATGAGAATTAAGTATTTACTGTCAAATACAAGTCATTCTTGGTAGAATTATCTACACATTTTATCCAACGACTTCGAGTGAAAATGTAATAACTGAATATGCCACCATAAAGCCAATGTAGCATATCACTGTTGATCTTCATGTGATGAACCTGATCTCGAGTATCAACCTATGTAAAGTACTCAAACACTGATTGTTATATATCTTGTTCACAGAAAAAAAAAAACATTCTCACCCCATTTTTCTCTAATCTATGTCCCAGTTCTATATTCGGTCATGTACTGTATATATACTGGAAACACCATTTCTGAACCTATTAATACCCATGATTTCCTACTAATGCATAATGCAGATATGCATAGGAGTGTTTGAATTGCTCTGAGACTGAGCTTTTCCTCTGGGTCTTAGGGGATGTCCGAATTGCCAAGAGATTCAGAAATGTGCCCCAGGCATAGTTCAACCCAATTACATAAGTCTATGATTCCAACTAATTAGCAGAAATTAGTGAGCAAAGGGGTTGTGGTTTAACCCTTAAATGAGGTTGCGCTGAAGGGTTATTATAGCTTCAGAAGAAGTTATTGGGCCAACATACTGTAATAAACCTGGGTGTACACAATAGTGCTGTTTTAAGTAGCCAGACTTCATGAAATATAACATCTATTTATATAAAATTAAGAGAAAAACAAAATTGTTGTTTGGAACGATTAATTAGCTTAATATTTCATCCACTTAATTATTGATTGAACTTGCAAGACAAGTGTATTGTTATTATTGTAATGACTTGGAATGATGGATTAGTTTTAGTTGAATACAGAGGCTGGTGGAGGAAACTGTAGGAGGACAAGCTCATTGTAATGGCTGTAATGGAATCAATGGAATGGTACCAAATACATCAAACATATGGAAACAACGTGTTTGAGTCCATTCCATTGATACCATTCCAGCCATTACAATGAGCCTGTTCTCCTATAGCTCCTCCCACCAGCCTCCTCTGGTTGAATGCATTCGTCCATATTTATTTATTATCCATCAATAAGCCCCACCCCATCGTTAAGCCACGCCCTAGAGGTATTGAGTGGGATACAAGGGAGCAGCAGTCTGTCAGACATTGCAGTGGCCATCACTTCTCCAGTGAACAAGTGAATTCTGAATTTGCATCCTATCAGGTAAGGTTCTCAAGTTTTCTTGACATTCACTTTTCATTTCAGCAAGCTTTAGTAAACATGATAGATAATATATTTAGAAATGTTCAACTATATGTAATGAGTGGGACCCAGATATGCTATTAAATTAATGATTTTGATGTTTTATTTGGAAAACTAAAGATAATTTACTAAACCAATATAAAGGAGTGGATTGGAGTTACATGATAGGTCAATGCATGAAAGGTAAACATTTTTACTGGCTATTGTCGTATTTTTCCTCGGTTATTGCAGACAGTGGAGTGGTCTGTGTTTACATGGTGATTTGCCATACCCAATATCAAGGGGTGTGATATGAATGCACAAATCAACAAGTGCATTGTACTACCCCACAGATCCCTGTAGTCAGCACTGCTGCATCAGCAAGTGGGAAGTGTGATTAGTGGCCTTCTGCTTTCAATAAACAGTACTCAAACAGTAGAAATATATAGCCTCTATGTGAATGATACAGTTGAAGTTGGAAGTTTACATACACCTTATCCAAATACATTTAAACTCAGTTTTTCACAATTCCTGACATTTAATCAGAGTAAAAATGTCCTGTCTTATGTCAGTTAGGATCACCACTTACTTTTAAGAATGTGAAATGTCAGAATAATAGTAGAGAGAACTATTTATTTCAGCTTTTATTTATTTCACATTCCCAGTGGGTCAGAAGTTTACATACACTCAATTAGTTTTTGGTAGCATTGCCTTTAAATTGTTTTACTTGGATCAAACATTTCATGTAGCCTTCCACAATAAGTTGGGTGAATTTTGGCCCATTCCTCCTGACAAATCTGGTGTAACTGAGTCAGGTTTGTAGGCATCCTTGCTCACAAGAGCTTTTTCAGTTCTGCCCACAAATTTTCTATAGGATTGAGGTCAGGGCTTTGTGATGGCCACTCCAATACCTTGCCTTTATTGTCCTTAAGCCATTTTTCCACAACTTTGGAAGTATGCTATTGGCCATTGTCCATTTGGAAGACCCATTTGCGACCAAGCTTTAAGTTCCTGACTGATGTCTTAAGACGTTTCTTCAATATAGCCACATCATTTTCCTGCCTCATGAAGCCATCTATTTTGTGAAGTGCAACAGTCCCTCCTGCAGCAAAGCACCCCCACAACATGATGCTGCCACCCCATGCTTCACAGTTGGGATGGTGTTCTTTGGCTTTTTCCTCCAAACATAACAATGGTCATTATGGCCAAGCAGTTATATTTTTGTTTCATCAGACCAGAGGACATTGCTACAAAAAGTATGATCTTTGTCCCCATGTGCAGTTGCAAACCGTAGTCTGGCTTTTTATGGCGGTGTTGGAGAATTGGTTTCTTCCTTGCTGAGCGGCTTCTCAGGTTATGTCGATATAGGACTCGTTTTACTGTGAATATAGATACTTTTGTACCCGTTTCCTCCAGCATCTTCACGAGGTCCTTTGCTGTTGTTCTGGTTGATTTGCACTTTTTGCACTAAAGTACGGTCATCTCTAGGACACAGAACGTGTCTCCTTCCTGAGGGGTATGACGGCTGTGTGGTCCCATGGTGTTTAAAACTTGCGTACTATTGTTTGTAGAGATGAACGTGGTACCTTTAGGTGTTTGGAAATTGCTCCCAAGGATGAACCAGACTTGTGGAGGTCTACAATTTTTTTTCTGAGCTCTTGGCTGATTTCTTTGGATTTTCCCATAATGTCAAGCAAGGAGGCACTGAGTTTGAAGGTAGGCCTTGAAATACATCCACAGGTACACCTCCAATTGACTAAAATTATGTAAATTAGCCTATCAGAAGCTTCTAAAGCCATGACATCATTTTCTGGAATTTTCCAAGCTGTTTAAAGGCACAGCCAACTTTGTGTATGTAAACTTCTGACCCACTGAAATTGTGATACAGTGAATTATAAGTGAAATAATCTGTCTGTAAACAATTGTTGGAAAAATTACGTGTGTCATGCACAAAGTAATGTCCTAACTGACTTGACAAAACTACAGTTTGTTAACAAGAAACTTGTGGATTGGTTGAAAAATGAGTTTCACTTGACTCCAAGTGTATGTAAACTTCCGACTTCAACTGTACGTATTACTACATCATCATTTTTTATTTCACTTGCCAATTTGATATTGCTATTACAGCTACACAGAACCAGGGTAATATTTCTGAAAAAGCTCTGGTTTAGACTGACAAAATTCCCTCACCTTTCTTTTACCTCCTGGGATATTTGTCAGTAGCGCCCACCTCAACAGTGACCACATGCCGAAGGTTGTCTGGATTACTGAGTTGTTGGCTGAGAAAGTTGTATATTTCAGCTCTGACTGTGCCTCTTCGCTGTACTTTAGAGTGTGGGAAAGAGAGAGGGAGTTGAGAGGAATACATTTTGGGGGAATGAAAATGCTTGAAGAGATTGAAAACAAGCAAGCAACAATCGATGAGGGAAATGTGTTTGGGGTATCTATGTCAGCCAAAGAAGCTGGACAGATTTCTCCATTGGTTGTCATCATTGGCATCAAGTCATTCTTATATTTTAAAAATGTTATTTAACTAGGCAAGTCAGTTAAAAACAAATTCTTATTTACAATATCGGCCAAACCCGGACGATGCTGGGCCAATTGTGCACCGCCCTATGGGACTCCTAATCACGGTCGGTTGTGATACAGCCTGTGTAGTCCTTGACTTTTTCTTATTAAATAGCTATTTTTGGTTGTTTATGAGACCCCAACAGAGAAAATGTAAATCCTTCCGGACATAAAGACTTGCATGGCCCCTTGTTTGGTGGTCTGCATAGTCAGCACAGAGGTCCACACATTCCTAATCCCAGTTGACAATATGCCAACAAGGACAGCCACTTTGCCAAAATCCCTGGGATTTGAAAGGACGGGAGAGATATAACCTTACTGTTGATGTATTTCTCTACCTAAATATTTCCCTGAGTGAATATTGATCAATATAGACCAGAAAATATGTGCACAATCTGATATCCCTATGCAGGTTGTGTGATCGACCATCTCTCAGGATGACGCACCAATTCCCAGCCCTCTCCAGTGGTCAGAAGCAGGAGCTCCAGGAGATTGCCCTTCGTATCGTCACTCCAGGGAAGGGCATTCTGGCTGCTGATGAGTCTGTTGGTTAGTAGGGAGCTTTGTATGTTCTCTCTGCACTGGAAAACAGTTGGAATGAAAATGATTACGTAACAATCTACATGTATGTATGGTATTAACAATAACAGTGGGACCTACTTTCAAGAAATCAGACAAATGTTCATTTCCAGTGGTGCTTGCCAGAACCCTCTACAAAGCAGTGGTACAGGATGGTATCCAAAAGATTATTCAGTTTTTATAAATGTAGGTTTACCAGAGTGTGAACATGTTTGTTTCTAATGTTCCTGGAAACAGGCAGCATGGCAAAGCGCCTTAACCAGATAGGGGTTGAGAACACTGAGGAGAACCGCCGGCAGTACCGCCAGATCCTCTTCAGGGCTGACGACCGCATCAACAGCTGCATCGGAGGAGTCATCTTCTTCCATGAGACACTGTACCAGCACGCTGATGATGGCACGCCCTTTGTCAAGATGATCAAGGACAGGGGCATCACTGTGGGAATCAAGGTACTGTACAAGCAAAGCGGTCATAGGGGCCAATGGTGATATCTGAAGTATGTTTTATGTCTCTGGTCTTTAGCTTGGGCAAGAATACCTCTCGACCCTACTTCTACTGTATATAACATTATCGAGGGAAGGAATGAGAATGTAGAACATAAGGCTACTTGATATGCTCCAATAGACAGTTCCAGGAAGGGAACAGGTTTCAACATTACGGAGGCCAAAAGGTAGCACAGATACACTCGGATCAGGAGTTCTACCCCTGATGGGGTAGATGGTGCAGTGCTATGGGTAGAATGGCTGCTATTAATATCAACACCATCTGGATGAAAATAAGCTGGCTTTAAGACATGGAGAAGATCAGTGTGAAGGGGAGGGATTCTTATTTTTGATCTGCTTTATCTCTTTCTTCAGGTTGACAAGGGTGTTGTCCCCTTGGCAGGAACCAATGGAGAATCTACCACTCAGGGTAGGGCTAAGACCCCTTGGGTTCTAGTCAATCTGATCATCATAACTATCTGAATTTGACAGTTACAAATGAGTCTGCCACTCATTGGTGAATCCCAATCCTTACCAGCCTTGTTAATTTCTTTTTCATCCTATAGGACTGGATGGGCTCTCAGAACGCTGTGTTCAGTATAAGAAGGATGGGGCAAACTTTGCTAAGTGGCGCTGTGTGTTCAAGATCAGTGAGACCACCCCCTCTAAACTGTCCATTGAAGAGAATGCAAATGTCCTGGCTCGATATTCAAGCATTTGCCAGCAGGTAAGGACTCCACAAATGCAGTTTAAAGGCACAATATGAGGTATGATGAAATATAGGTAACATCAGCAACGCCTTCTAATCATGCGGATTATGTCATTTTTCTTTCACCCAGCATGGGATTGTGCCTATTGTGGAGCCAGAGATTTTGTCTGATGGAGATCATGATCTGAGGCGTTGTCAGTATGTCACAGAGAAGGTGGGACCGTACCCCAACTCTTAACCTGTTAGTATGTAATATGTATTTCTAACATTGCCAGTTTATTATGTTCCATGTGTTCCCCTGTGTTGTGCAGGTGCTAGCTGCATTGTACAAGGCCATGTCTGACCATCATGTGTACCTGGAGGGCACTCTGCTCAAGCCCAATATGGCCACTCCTGGCCACAGCTGCCCCACCAAATACAGCGCAGAGGAGGTCGCCATGGCAACGGTTACAGCCTTGCGCCGCACCGTCCCTCCTGCTGTCACGGGTAAGGTCAAAGGCCATTGACCAGTTATATTGCCTCTCACTCTCAATGAAGCTCAGAAGAGAGTACATGCAATACCCGTGTCAGATTCAGTCACTATACCAGTGATTTGGCATTATGAACATATATTAATTTATTGGCAGTTTGTAAAGCACTTATGGTGCTGATAGAAATCCATTAACTGTTCACTCACAGCTATTTCTATTTATTTTCTGTGTGTGCAGGAGTAACGTTCCTTTCTGGGGGTCAGAGTGAAGAGGAGGCCTCTGTCCACCTGAATGCCATCAACAACTGCTCCTTGGTGAAGCCCTGGGCCCTCACCTTCTCGTATGGCCGAGCCCTTCAGGTCTCCGCACTCAAAACCTGGCGTGGACATAAAGAGAATGAGAGTGCTGCCACTGAGCAGTTTATCAAGAGAGCAGAGGCATGTACATCACTTTGTTTTCAGCCTCTTGATCAACCTGGCTTTCATCTTTTAGCACTTAGTGTTGATGAGGAACATTTTCTTTTTTGTATTTCACCATTTTCCGTGTGGAACGGTCATCTGAGGAAGTGATCTATGTATTCAGCTGACATGAAGTGAGTTTCACCCCTAACAGTGTTTGTGTGTTTGCCCCTCATACCCCCATCCCCTTTCTCTCACTATCAGGTGAATGGCTTGGCCTGTCAGGGGAAGTACACTGGTGGCGGGGACAGTGAATCTGACCAGATCTATGTGGCCAATCATGCATACTGAAGAGCCAGTGATGCCTCACATTACAGCTTTGGTTAACCAATAGCATCGTCCACTGTCACTGCTATACCAATGGCCAATCACAGGCATGTGCTGTCTACAATCTGTATTCTAGGAGTTATAATATAGTTACTTGAGTGTACACACTTATTATTAAAAAAAGTTGCACATTGGTGGACCCACTAGATGTAAGTGTCTAATGAAATTAGTCATTAACGGATGTCCTTTGATTAGACACTTTCAACAATATTATTGTAACCTTTGAGATGACAACATATTCTTGTGGTAGTAGCAAAATGAAACCTAACTGATGTTTGGTTGTTTCATTATTTATTTTGATGAGATCCAGAATCAACTTTTGCCATGTAAAGCCACTTTCCAAACTGCTGCACTAAGCATTAGATAGGGTGCGTGGTGTAGGCCTATTGTGTGTGACGAGAATGGAGAATTCTAGCTTTCTTGAAAAGACCATATTGCCATTCCAAATTCTGGATTAATGATGGGATATGTGTGTCTAAACAAAATAGCTGTGTGAAGATATGATTTTGTAGAAATTGTGTGTGTGTTCTTGCATAGAGGCAGAAAGTTCCAAAGACGTGGTTTTGGATGAACTAATGGACAGCTGGACTTACAGTAAATAGTGTTGTTGGAAAAATGTTATTTTTGTGACTTAGCTAAGTATTGTTCTCTATGCAACTGATTATCAAATACTGTAGTGCAAAAGTAATAACAATAAATTGTGTTGAAACGATCTGGTAATTCTGGTTTTATTTCTCATAAATTAATCTTGTTTAAACCAGAATTAAAATATCCCATAATTTGGTCAGATGCTCATGCTCCATAGTCTGTCCATGAAGACTAGGCCTACTCACAAATATATATTTGTTTAACTGCACCAAAGAGTAGGCCTACCTACACATTGCATGATTTGTACATTATTTTCTACAGAAGTCAAACTCTGATAATGTTATACAGTTCTTGATTTTAACAGAATTCTTAGTTAATTTATCCTCACCCATAAACTAGTAGGCTACTTGTAGCTTGTCATCTGATTTGCTTTCCCATACCATGGTCCATGGCACCATCTACTGGCTTAAGAGTAGTTGACAAGGATATATTAGGGTGTTTTCACATAGTCCTCTTTAAAAAGAACGCATCTCAGTCCTCTTTAGGGTGAAAAAAAAAGCTAAAGCTAAATTTTTGTATTCACACTGTCCTTGCCTCTGAATGAGGACTAAACTATTTTGCCTGTTCACTTCACCTATTTTGTGGACTGAGTCCTCTTTGCATTCACATTGATATGTTTAGAGAGGAACCAAAATCTTTTTCCAACATGCACATGTTTTTACAAAGTGCAGGACAAGCCATTCAATCAGAATGTGTTATCGGACAGCTAGATATACCTACTTACATTTTGGAAGCTAATAAATTGCATTTCATTAAAATATCAGACATAATAATTGTAATCAGAATATACTATTAACATGTGCATTTAATTGCTAACAGAATAAATAGCAACTGAATAACTGCAGAATAAATAATGCTGTAATTGAAAATTGTACACCCAATGTAGGCTACTGCCTCTTTAAGAGCTAGAATACTCTATATAGACTTTTTTTTCCTACTGGGTCATTGACTTGTTTATTGTGTTATTGGCTTGCGTATTGTTTACTCTATGTGTGTTGTCTGTGTCACACTGCTTTGCTTTATCTTGGCCAGGTCACAGTTGTAAATGAGAACGTGTTCTCAACTAGCCTACCTGGTTAAATAAAGGTGAAATAAAAAAAAAAGGATTATGTACCCAACGTTGTGAGATTGTCTTCTCACACTATTCAAACCCCCCAATCAATAAACAGTTGATTAAGCTATCTTAGCCTATAGATCAAATATAGCAAACAAATAATATGAACTAAAAACTCCACACATTCAACATCTTCTCTCTTGTGGCACCAATGTGAGTGTTAAGGGCAAGGGAAACTGTTGCAGTAGCCTAGTGTGTGGTGCGGGAATAATGACAAACGAACCTGAGCTTTGCGTTCACATTGCCCCCCCCAAAATTGGAACCCGATCGCGGAATTCAAGCGAACTCTCAGTTCGTTTCGCTTTTGGGGCCCTTGATGGGTCTGAGTTCCTTTGGAGTGTTCACACTGCACAGAAAAATAAGCGCACCGCACTGAGTTCACAAACATTCGTTGAAAGGGTCGGGACCAAGCTTGAAACATTAGGAAGGTCCTCATTCTTCTTGAGGTCCAAGAAGGTCCTCATTCATAAACAATGTATGTGTGTATATACTTTGTAAATGCAATATTATTGGTGTAGGCCAGCCTATAATAATAGGTTGCTGGCCACTACTCATAAAGACAATTGATACATTATGACGATTTAAAATTGCAAGGCGATAATGGCTAAACAATAACAATCTGCTCACCTGAAAACCTTTTTAGCTGAAATTATTCACGTAATTATACCAATACCACACACCTGTGTTTATTGATTTAACATTTATTCTATCAGGGAGGCATACTGACACCCAGGTCTCTTTTACAGATGAGCCCTGTGGACTAGTTTGTTTGGCGGAGGTAGGCATTTCTAGAGTTCTCTACTGGGCACATTTCCTGTATTGATGAATGCCCTCGCGAAGAAGCGCGGTTCTGCACCGGGAGAAGTGTAGCTAGCTAGTAGACAGCTTTAAGCGCGATTGATACCTTATTTCGTGTTTATGCACTATACTAATATGGTTTTCTAATCGGTTGTGATCTACTTGAATACCGTTTTGAGAACTCGCTTTTTATTTAAACTCAACGCTAAAATAAACTAGCTAACGTTAGCTATTATGTCGGGAGGCGTCGTGAGAGGCCCTGCAGGAAATAACGATTGTCGTATTTACGTCGGAAATCTACCCCCTGATATTCGCACCAAAGATGTCGAGGACGTGTTTTACAAATACGGAGCGATTCGCGACATCGACTTGAAAAATCGGAGAGGAGGACCTCCCTTTGCCTTTATCGAATTTGAAGATCCCAGGTAGCTAAAGGCTAGCTTGTTAGCAACTCGTGCACTGCTCTAACGTTACTATACTGTAACTTGAATATCTATGCTCATGCAACGTCGACTTAGTTTGCACATGTAACTAAAGTTAACGTAACTAGCCATTTTCGTTTTAAGAATGTAACGTTAATTGGCTTGACCGCTGGTTTCGTCTCTTTCTGCAGTGGCACATTGAAGTTGTCTTTGTTTGTGGCTAGCCAACTAAACGCCACGAGTTAAAGTAAATTGAGTTTAGCCGGCTAATGAGTTACGCCACAGGGTGCTGTGTGGACGATTGTTTAACTAACATTTTCTATCACTTTCAGGGATGCCGACGATGCAGTGTACGGACGAGACGGCTATGACTACGACGGTTATCGGCTGCGAGTTGAATTCCCTCGGAGCGGCAGGGGTGGGGGGAGAGGCGGCTTTGGTGGTGGTGGTGGTGGGGGGGGGGTTGGTGGCGCCCCTAGAGGCAGATACGGGCCGCCATCCAGACGCTCCGAGTACAGGGTCATTGTCTCAGGTGAGTTGTGTAACTAGGTTGGAGACTTACCGTTGCTGAGGTCTCATTTTCAAGTGATCGAAAAGGGTCGCCCCTGGTCAATGATGGCACAGAATCATCTGTCTGGAGACTTAATTTCAACACGCTCTGTCCAATACCTCAAGATAGGGTTGTCATATTCTAATGACATTTTCAGGGCTGATTTAGAACAGAGTAGATTCAAATAAACTGTGATATTATGCAAATGAGGCAGTACGGAATACATAATTACAATAACTTAAGACTAATAGTTTTACGGTAGGGTTGTCATATGACCAAATCTTCATGCCTTGTGAAAAACGGCGTATGTAACAATTTACTTTTGGCTTTGCAAATTAGCTACTTAATATGCTAATTCTTATGTACAGAAGAAAATGGCAGCATTGCATGTTAAACCCATTCATTTAAAGTGCCAATCTTGTGCAACGGTACCAAATGTAACACACTAATTTGAGTGTCCCAGATTTACTTCTAGTCAGGGCATTCTGGAACATAGGAGGGGAAGGAAAGACATACCTTTACTTCCGCCCAAGGACGTCTGATGACCGTAAAACGCCCTCAGGACTTTCCCGTACTTGTTTGCAATACACATCGATCTTACTCTGGTAGAGTGAGGAATACTCAGTGCGAAGAGCAAATATAACACCAATTTCACAGGTTTCATAAAAAATGCTGTCCCACAGCATAGCGCCACAGTCAAATAATATTACTAGAAAATATTCATGAAATCACAAGTGCAATATTGCAAAACACCGCGTAGCCTTTTGTTAATCCACCTGTTGTCTCAGATTTTGAAATGATGCTTTACAGCGAAAGCAATACAAGCGTTTGTGTAGCATCAGGCAACTTGGTCACGGAAATCAGAAAAGCAATCAAATTAATCGTTTACCTTTGATCTTCGGATGTTTTCACTCAAGACTCCCAGATAGACAACAAATGTTCCATAAAGATATTTTTTATATCCAAATACCTCCGTTAGTTTGGTGCGTTATGCCCAGGAATCCACCGGAAAGAGCGTTCACGACAACGCAGACAAATTCCAAATTATATCTATAATGTCCACATAAACATGTCAAATGTTTTTTATAATCAATCCTCAGGGTGTTTTTCAAATATCTATTCCATAACATATCAACCGGGACAGTTGGCTTTTCACTAGGACTGGGAGTAACAATGGCCGCCTTTCTCTTTTGCGCACAACTCACTCTGAGAGCCCCCACCTATCCACTTACGCAATGTGGTCATTCACGCTCATTCTTCAAAATAAAAGCCTGAAACTACAACTAGACTGACACCTCGAGGGAGCGATAGGGAAAGGAATCTGGTTGATATACCTTTAAATGGAGCAATGGGAGGCTATGGAACATGGAGTTTTCAAAATAGAATCCACTTCCTGGTTTGATTTTTCTCAGGGTTTTGCCTCCAATATCAGTTCTGTTATACTCAGACAATATTTTGACAGTTTTGGAAACTTTAGTGTTTTCTATCCTAATCTGTCAATTATATGCCTATTCTAGCATCTGGTCCTGAGAAATAGGCTTTACTTTGGGAACGTTATTTTTCCAAACATAAAAATAGTGCCCCTAGCTTCAGGCACCGCAGTGATTATATGCAACGCAGGACAAGCTAGTTTTAAACTAGTAATATCATCAACCATGTGTAGTTAACTAGTGATTGTTAAGATGGATCGTTTCTTATAAGATAAGTAGCTAGCTAGCATTAAACGTATTCCTTGCTGCACTCGCGTAACAGTTGGTCAGCCTCCCATGAAGTCTCCTTGTGGATTGCAATATAATCGGCATCCAAAAATTCCGGTTACCAATTGTTATGCACATTTGAAATCAGTCCAAATTAATCGGCATGCCGATTAATCGGTCAACCTCTAGTTGATATACTTCACTTGTTGCACTGCATGCCACCACGTTGACCTACTGTGCAAACGGTAACTTACCAGTCTTTAATATTTCAACAACACTGTGCTGGTGTTCTTCTGTATTTCACTAACAAATGGACTCCCTGTGTTAACATAGCAGGTGTAAAGTAATCGCCTGAAACTAGGTCCCCTACATACTGGGCTGCATTCAGTATGACCAGTTGAAAAACTGGGAGGGGTTTGGGAACGCTGTGAACATGGCCACTGCCCTTTTATATACTCGCCATACCCAGCAAACGTAACTTAGTTCAAGAATGTATCAAACGTCGACGTGAACTGCACACACCTCTGGTCTTGGCGAGAAGGAAAATAAGCTGTTGGGCAGACCTCTTCTGCACTGTTCAACCAATCCAGTAAATGTGGAGGAGGAGTTAAGATGGAGTATTGCTGGAACATCTGGTTTTTGGGTACTCGGCAGAGGCTGATTGGCTAGTTACTTTTTCACAAGACGGAAGCGGTGGTCTTTTGGTCCACTAAATATTGATAGTTAATTCATATCCATGTCTTCTACATTAGTTCATTGTTTCTGGTGGGGTAGAACCAGCCTGGTTTAGTTATTCTCTGTGCAGATTCAGAATTATACTGCTATGCCACAGATCTATTGAGCAAGTTTGTACCATTGAGCAAAGATGTTTTACTCAGTGATAACAATCTAATTTATATGCTCTTCTCTCCAAAGGGCTTCCTCAGAGTGGCAGCTGGCAGGACCTCAAGGATCACATGCGTGAGGCTGGGGATGTATGTTATGCTGATGTTTTCAGAGATGGAACTGGGGTTGTGGAGTTTGTGCGCAAAGAAGACATGACCTACGCCGTTCGAAAACTGGATAACACCAAATTCCGATCACACGAGGTATGCTTTCAGGTTTGATTGGTGGTTCATGGATTTGATTGTAAGGATATGATTCTATTTTTGTTAAAGATAACTAAAGTGACTAATAACACTTGAATCTTTCCCCTCAACCTTTCCCCACTTTCAATCCAGTGACTACTTGTGCAGCCTTTCAAGAACTGAAGGCTTGTTTTGATGCAATGGAAGGAACCGTTTGAGGTGGAAATGCTTTTCATTTCAACGTCCAGTTCTTTTTGTGTGTCTACCAGGGAGAGACCGCTTACGTTCGCGTGAAAGTAGATGGTCCCCGCAGCCCGAGCTATGGAAGATCACGTTCCAGGAGCCGCAGTCGAAGCAGGAGCCACAGCGCAGCCAGTCGCAGCCGCAGCAACTCTCGCGGTGGTGGTACCCGTGGTGGCAGAGGATCTCCTCGCTACTCTCCACGCCATAGCCGCTCTCGCTCCCGTTCCTAAACTCTGTTGCCCTTTTGGTGGATCCCCTGTAAACAGTTCCCCTCTACACTTGTTTTTATCCCCTTTTGAGTTTTTCCAGAAGTCAACTATAGATTTGAATTTTTGCATTTCATCTCCTGATGTCCTAGTGGAAGGTCTTGGTATGTAGGTGTATCACCTTTCCTCCCTCCCCTGACCCTCCCTACTTTAGTCCTTTTGTTTTGATCCCTTTCAATTAATTTAGATTTACCTATTGTCTGTCCTCAATTTTTTGCAACACTTGAAACCCGGTTCTTTTTAATGAGATCAATGTTTTTGTAAGTGTTGGAAAATTGAGATGTACTTTTTCATGGGATGGTGGGAGTTCATTGCTAAACTGTTTTACCCTTGTGTCTTCCTTTAGACATCTGAAGATAAGGATTAAAGAGTGATTTGGAATAAAAGTTGTGGAGCACATTTCATTTGTTTGATCAGGATAGGACATCTTAGGAGGTCGAGGCAATGGTATGCTTTAGTATTGATTATTTGCATCTATTGATAAAATGGTTGCTACAAGATGCATGATTGTCTCTTGAATGTAGCACAATTTTCTATATCATATATACTTATTGTTTGGCAACTTTTTTTTTTTTAAAGCACTGATAAACAGTGCATGTATTTGGTTTTGTGCCAGGACAAATGTCCTGAGGTATACCTTTTCAACTTTAATGTTACATAGGAACCCTTTATCTTTTTTCTTTTATAGATGCTGGTTTAATTAGACAGGGGCTCTGGGCTTGTTTCAGCTCAAACATTGAGAAATATATATTTTTTAATCTAAACTGAATTTGATGCTTTTGGTGCTCACTTTTTTAAATTGATCATTAGTAGTGACATGTCATGAGTGCACAATATAAGAAGTGGGCTGGGCCCAAATCAGACATGATTCTAATGGTTTCCCTCTGATTTTTTTCCTGGTATTTCAAGGTTTTGATTGGAGGAGTGGCTCAGTGGATCCCAATCCTTGGAGCCGGATCAGAGGAGCGTTTAGGGAAGGGATAGGCAAGAATGGATGCTTGGAACGGGATCAATTTTCCAGGAATCAAATCAATTGAACTAATTAAGGAATCCTAGATGCAACTTTTTGAATGGCCCAGTTTATTTCAATTTTTGAGCGGTAAATATGCGCAGAGTCAAAGGATAAGGATTATTTACGTTTTTGGAGTAAGAAAAGGAAACTGAGGACCAGGAAGTTGGATCAAAGGATGCAAGGAGTCTGGTAAATAAGGCATTAAAATGTGGGATGGTTGGGGATTATATTTAGTATAGTTAGTCTTTATTACTTAAATTTACTTTACTCTTTCAGTTTAGTATTTTCAATAAAATCCTGAAAAGACATACCTGGTTTTTAGTTTTTTTCTTCTTTTGAATGAATGTTAAAGCTGATCTTCATGTCCCTATGATGTAATAGAAGATACATGCTTATTTGTAGACCTAATTGAAAACCCCAGTAAACCATCTACTCCAATGTATTACATTTTACACCGTGGGGCGGTTTCCCCGACACAGATTAATTTTAGTCCTGGACTAAACCATTTCAATGGAGATTCATAATTTACTGTGTTTTAGTCCAGGACTAGGTTTAATCAAGAAATAACTGAATATAAACTCTGAAATAAGTGATAACAGCCTGTTAAGAGTTGTATGCGGTAGTGAGGAAATGTCATTCCAAACAGATGTTTATATACATCTCACACAGACAAACATGGATTATATTTTTATAAAATGAATAGCCTATATAATCTCTCATACATTCATTGGTGCTGATATCAATAAACTAACACATCGAGCATAATAAATACTCCGTACAGCTGAGTGTGAGGAGGCCTTCTCTACTTACCTCACCGTGTATTGTTAACGATGCATTGTGGGATGAAATAAGATGCTGGCAGAGAAGAGCTGCTAGAAAATGCTCAAAACACAAGAAGAGGTGGCAGCTCAGCCAATGGCAGGGTAAGTTGTGTAGGGCGGGGGAGGTATTTTACGAGGGCAGTTTCCCCACATATTTGCTTTGAGTAAATCTTGTAAAATAATTTGTCGCAGCACGATCCATCAAGTAAGCAAAACTTGATATCCACTAAGGGGAATTACCAGATTACGAAGGGGATAGTATCAGCATCTCCTAAATAAGGTGAGCGACAATGTTGAGTAGCCTGCACGCACTCACACTTGACTTGCATGGATGGTGGTGATTCAGGTTGTCTAATTGAAGCGAAGTTTCTCGTACAAGGTAGCCTACTTTCTATTGTGAATTTAAATCGAAATAATGAACTAATGCGCAATCACTACCACCTGCAGGCTATTGGCACGAATCCGATCACCCTCGGACCCGTTAAATCATCCATAATTTAAAGGAATGATATGTAAAAAATTAAACTAATAGTTGCTTTATCTGGATGTTTGAACTAGACTAGAATTGTGCATTTCAGGGGACAGATTCCTAATTGTATAAATGTGATGTCGCCATGTGGTTTTTAATTCTACCTGTATCGAGTTTCTTCCGCAACCTATTCGTATTGTACCTAACCAGCACAGGGTCGTAGTCACTCAACGTAATCTGGTGCCGAATTATAGACCAGCTATTATCCCAGTACATTCGGAAACACTGATAGAACCGCGTTGATTGCAACATTGTATCATATCTGCACTTGATTGGCCTATTCTTTGATTTTCATCGTAAACCGCACGGTACGGTGAAGACGGGGTAAACCAATCATAGCTGCACGTGTTACCTGTGAATTCTGGCTTTATCACCTCACTAAACTTGTCATTTTGTATCTGTAATTATGTTAGTTTAGACTTGTTTCTTTTTGTTGTCCTTGTTTGCAGGCATGACTGACAGGAAGGCAGTAATCAAGAATGCTGACATGTCTGAGGACATGCAGCAGGATGCAGTGGACTGTGCTACCCAGGCCATGGAGAAGTACAATATAGAAAAGGACATTGCAGCCTACATAAAGAAGGTGAGATGTGAAAACTCTGTTGTCAGGCCTTTGGCCTATGTATTCCAATTAGAGTGTAGTCTTCCATGGTGCAAGCTGTTTAAATACGATGACCAGGCTGCAAGATGTGCATGCCATGAGGTCATTATCTTCCTCGTGCAGTCATTGATTACTAAAGCCCTGCTTTTTAAATCCCTATAGGAATTTGACAAGAAGTATAACCCTACATGGCATTGCATTGTTGGAAGGAACTTCGGCAGCTACGTCACTCATGAGACAAAGCATTTCATCTACTTCTACTTAGGGCAGGTGGCCATCCTCCTCTTCAAGTCTGGCTGAGTTCTCTTTGAGGCCTGGAGTGCCTCTCTTCCCAACATGGACTGTAATGCACTGGTGGCTGATGTCACAACCTCCCATACACTTCAAATATTAAAGTTAAAACATACCATGATACACAACTGGCTGTGCGCAACTGCATGGACTAAGATGTACCATATTTAATGTGTATATGTTACAGTAAAAATATTACTGTTCACTAGTTTCCATAAAATGCAACTGGAAGAGATTTTTGTTAATGCTAGATTTTGTTATAATTAATTTGTAAATGCTTTAACAGTGGCCTTTGATTGTATAATAAATGAAAGCTAGAGATTGTAGTTGTGCATCTGCTTTCCCACAGAGCTGTTTTGTTTTTAGTGACTTCTGTCCTGTCATTTTAAATGTGTTTAGTTGCTCCAGACGTTGACGTACTACAGCAGTTTGTAATACCTGTATATTGCCAGAGGTACAAGTGAGCCTAGCGCAGTGTATTTGGACATGTCGTCCCAGATTTGCAACTGCTGTTATCGATCCCATTATCTCACAATCTTATTTCATAAGCTGGACTGTCATCTGGCATTTTTCTATTGCTATTTGTATTCCAAGCTAGTAGAGTTCCTGTGCTAACTTATTTAGATGCTTGGCGGTTCCATTTGCAGAGGGTTGACACCATCCACCCTTGAACCTATTCTGGCTGTGCAACGAAGGACTGAATGTTGGCGTTCAGGTCCCTTTGTAGACTTTCAAATTGTAAGGAAATATTTTAATTTGTGTTTTTTTTTTTTTTTACTGTATTTGCTATGTTGGTGGTTTCTGTTTATAGTTTAATGCAAATTGCTGTATGATTTGCACAGACGTACCTCTTATTGTTCTCAGTTCATGGGCACCTGAACTCAATTGCACTTCACTAAAGGGATATTTCGGCAATGAGGCTCTAGATCTACTCTCCCAGAGTCCGATTCACTTGATACCATTATGTCTGTCCAGTGTGGAGGAAGTTGGTAGTTTCGTGAGCTAACGCTAACTAGCGTTGGTGTAATGACTTGACGTTGCTAGTAGATAGCGCAATGACTGGATGTCTATGGTTAACGGATCAAAGTTATAATTGACTCCCGGCAAGTAGCTAAAGGGCCTCGTTACCAAAATGCTGAAGTGTCCCTTTTAAAGGTGTCCAGTAAACTTGGAAACTTTAATATAGTCAATGTATAATCAAGCCAATGATTAAACATTTCATTGTATCCTGATCACGTTCAATAGTTTTGTGATTACTTAACCATGTCTTTGACAATGCAGTCAAATGTGTAGCTATTGTTTCAAAACCATGGACAGTTACATTGGGTGGAGCCCACCACATATTATTTGGGCAATTGGCCATTAAGATTTCAGTAAGGTTGTTCCTGTTTGGAGGTGTAGCAATGTAGGGACAGACCCGGACAGATATTGGCTGGCAAATTAATTAACCTCGGAGGCAGCATGTTATATACAGTATGTGCTGCTTGGGATCTTTTCAGTATTCAAGTGCAAACACTACGCGACAACCTGAGTGTAGTGTAGTTTATTTCAGCAACTGAGCAGTAATATTTATTAGGGGAAATATAGATGCAACCAATTAGCAGTATATTACCCTTCCTAGTTCCAAAGACATTCGTTCTGCGTAGAGGTCAATTGGAGGCAAGACTACAGAAGACAAAGTTAAGGACAAGTGACTGATAAATGATTTGTGGGTACAGACCACAAATACTACCCTAGGCTTCACAGGGAAACATACACTGACTGAATCAATGTTCTTGGTTTTTATAGTAGAATTATAGACATGCATGTGGTTATTATAAATGTGTGCCTTTTGATTCTCAGCGTGGTAACCATTCTCCACTCCAGTGGCACATCCTGTTAACTGCATCTCTGAATGTGTGGTCCGTTACCTGACAGCCAGGTGAGGGAAGCATTCAGTAAGGATCTGTACTTCCACTGCTAATCTATCCAAGGCTTGAATGATAAAAGAGCTAGATGATGGATGAGATACAGTACATTGAAGTGGGTTGCACCAGACTCAATCGCCTGTGGTTGTACAGTACTGGAATGCCATGTACTTTAGATCAGGGTTTCCCAAACTCAGTCCTGGGGCCCCCACCCACCTGGGTGCATGTTTTTGCCCCAGCACTACGCAGCTGATTCAAATAAATAAATTGTAAATATTCAAGGAACAGTCCTGAAAAGCAGACAGCCGATAGAAATAACATATGGAATCATGTAGTAACCAAAAACGTGTTCAACAAATCAAAATATATTTTATATTTGAGATTCTTCAAAGTAGCCACCCTTTGCCTTGATGAAAGCTTGGCACACTCTTGGCATTCTCTCAACCAGCTTCATGAGGTAGCCACCTGGAATGCATTTCAATTAACATGTGTGCCTTGCTAAAAGTTCATTTGTCGAATTTTTTTCCTTCTTAATGCATTTGAGCCAATCAGTTGTGTTGTGACAAGGTAGGGCTGGTATACAGAAGATATCCCTATTTGGCAAAAGACCAAGTCCATATTATGGCAAGAACAGTTCAAATAAGCAAAAGGAAACAAAAGTCCATCATTACTTAAGACATGAAGGTCAATCAATCAGGAAAATTCCAAGTTTCTTGAAGTGCAGTTGCAAAAACCATCAAGCGCTATGATGAAACTGTCTCTCATGAGGACCGCCACAGGAGAGTAAGACCCAGAGTTACCTCTGCCTCAGAGGATACCTTTATTAGAGTTACCAGCCTCAGAAATTGCAGCCCAAATAAATGTTTCACAGAGTTCAAGAAACAGACACATCTCAAAGTCATTAGTTCGGAGACTGTGTGAATCAGACCTTTATGGTTGAATTGCTACAAAGAAACCATTACTAAAGGACACCAATAATAAGAAGAGACTTGCTTGGGCCAAGAAACACGAGCATTGGACATTAGACCGGTGGAAATATTTCCTTTGGTCTGATGAGTCCAAATGTGAGATTTTTGGTTCCAACCGCTGTGTCTTTGTGAGACGCAGAGTAGGTGAACGGATGATCTCCGCATGTGTGGTTCCCACCGTGTCAGTTATTTATTTGTAATTCAGGGCACACTTAACCAGCATGGCTACCACAGCATCCTGCATCGATACACCATCCCATCTGGTTTGCGCTTAGTGGGACTATAATTTGTTTTTCAACAGGACAATGACCCAACACACCTCTGGGCTGTGTAAGGGCTATTTGACCAAGAAGGAGAGTGATGGAGTGCTGCATCAGATGACCTGACCTCCACAATCACCAAACCTCAACCCAATTGAGATGGTTTGGGTGCTCAGCATATGTGGGAACTCCTTTAAGACTATTGGAAAAGCATTCCAGGTGAAGCTGGTTGAGAGAATGCCAAGAGTGTTCAAAGCTGCCATCAAGGCAAAGGGTGGCTACTTTGAAGAATTTAAAATAGAAAATATATTTAGATTTGTTTACCACTTTACCACTTTTTGGGGTAATACATGACTCCATATGGGTTATTTCATAGTTTTGATGTCTTCACTATTATTCTACAATGTAGAAAATAGTAAAACAAAGAAAGAAAAACCCTTGAATCAATAGGTGTGTCCAAACTTTTGACTGGTACTGTATATCTATGCAATTTCTATCCTGTTCCTCGTCACTTCACCTCTACCTATATTTAGATATCGATCTCAGCTACCTCGTACCCCTGCACATCAACTCGGTACTGGTACCCCATTTACAGTATATAGCCAAGTACACGTTACTCATGTTATATCTTTTTCAAAATGTTTTTATTTATTTGTATCTCTGCATTATTGGGAAGGGCCCGTAAGTAAGCATTTCACTGTAGGTCTACCCCTTTACGAAGCGTGACAAATACAATTTCATTTGATGCCACGTGATATGGGTCAGATATACGTGAAATTGTTCTCATACCAATTATATACGTGAAAAGGCTGTTAAAAAATGGAGACATGCTAATGTCCTTGGTCCCAGGCTGCTTGTTATGTACTGGACGCTATGCTTCCTTCCGATGTCCGATCACCGCTCTTATCCCACTGTACGTTGCCAACTCAATGCCCCGCGACTGTGCACTGGCTCATCAACGTGTGTGACTGTGTGTTCCTTTTTGTCTTCTTACATGCACACCCACACACCAATGGGTAATAATCGTTCATTTCCATGCATATACTCAGATGGACTTGAGTGTTGTGTTAACGTTGGTCATACACTCAATTGCCAGTTTATTAGGTAGACCACCGTGTTCACGAAAATGGTTTGCTCCTACAGGCAGTGAGTCATATGGCCGTGTCTTTCTATGTAAAGCAGGCAGACAGAGATCGAGGCTAGTGATGGGCATTCCGGCTCTTTTCAGTTCGCCTCAGCTCACCAAAAACAGCCTGCTATTTTGGCTCCCAAACGCTCTTTAAAAATAATATGTTTTGTATTTTTTCAAGTCAAACAGTTTGCGATAATTTGACTATGATTGGTGTTAAAACAATTCTAATTAAATTATTAAATGAAATCATACTCTACCTTAACTACAATGTATTTAAAAATGCATTGGTTTGTTAATGCTATTAAACAATTTCTTTTTAATGTATAGAAACAAAGTGCATATAAGTCTAATCATTCAAAACGAACACAATCTGAACAGTATACTAGAATATTGCACCATATCAAAGAAAAATAAATAACAATTTGCAGAACTGCAGCATCCCACAAATTGAAATAAATGTACAAAATAAGGATGTTATTACACATGTGCATTTAAAGTATAACTTTTTTAATGTATATAAACAAAGTGCATATAAATGTAACAATTCAAAACTAATACAATCTGAACAGCATAATAATAGAAACTGCAAAACTGCAGCATCCCACTTAAAACATTTCTCTTTACTTTATTGCCATGTTACAACCAGCAGCACACAGCAATGCTGACCATACTTTGCTTTTATGAGAGATTTGCATTCAGAAATACAAGCTGCCTCACTTTCAAGGGGCTGGTGTGGTTTCTTCTCTCAGTAATTATTTGTCCCGTTTTCGAGAAGAACCTCTCAGAGGGAACGGATGTGGCCACGATGCAGAGTCTCCCTGTCATGACTTTAGTAAGCCGTGGGTAGACAGAGGCCTTGTTCATCCACCAGCTCAGAGGAGGAGCTCCTCCAAATAGGATCGGACCTCCCTTATGGCATCTGCTGAGAGATTCCTTCATGCTGCATCCCCAGTTGCTCTCTCGTCAAACAGCATCCAAACAGCAGATGTTTGTGGCACTACTGCTGGTGCTTATGCTCCATCTGATCCCTCTTCTTCCTGTTGCCCTGGTGCTGGCATCACTGAATGCTAACTTCTTAAACCTCAGGTCAAGTGCAGCTGTTTTGTCTACTGATACTACATTCTCATCTACTGCTCATATACATATATAATACTGGATAAAATAATGATGTAGTAATAAATGCTTACTGTACCTCTCTCCACTGATCTCCACAGGAACCTGCTCAAAGGGTTCCAGGACTCTGCACACCTCCTCCACCAGCTCCCATTCCTCTTGGGTCAGAGCATCAACAGGTGCATTGACAATGGCCAGGGTAGAGATGATGGCATCCTTTGACTCAAGAAACCGCTTCAACATATAAAATGTTGAATTCCACCTTGTATTGCAGTCTTGTTTAGGCCTCAGCTCAGGCATCCCCATCTGGCATTGTGTAGACTTCAGTTTTTCAGCACCTACTGTGCTCCTGTGGAAGTATTCCACAGCTGCTTTCACTTTGTCCACAGTGGGCTTCATCACCTTCAGAGCATCTCTTACAATCAGGTTGACTGTGTGGGCATGGATGATGGGTCCATTTTAACGGCTTTGGTTATGTTAGCCGCATTGTCGCTAACAAAACAGACCACTTTTCCATCTACTTGCCATTCTCTGGCCACTCTCAAAAGTTCCTCTGCCAAATTCTCTGAGGTATGTCTGTCGCTGAACTCAAAGCAGTCCAGAGGACAGCTAGACATCGAAAAATCTTCAATGAAGTGACATGTAATTGGCGGCAGGGTAGCCTAGTGGTTAGAGCGTTGGACTAGTAACCGGAAGGTTGCAAGTTCAAACCCCCGAGCTGACAAGGTACAAATCTGTTGTTCTGCCCCTGAACAGGCAGTTAACCCACTGTTCCTAGGCTGTCATTCAAAATAAGAATTTGTTCTTAACTGACTTGCCTGCTTAAATGAAGGTAAAATAAAACATGTAAGAAGTGGTTACCCTTGATGTCCAGCAGTCAGTGGTAAGGCAAACTGCAGTAGCTTTTTGGACTCTTTCCTGCACTGAAGCCTGTGTGCTCTCCTACAGTTGTGGATTAAGTAATTTTGAAAGATTTTTCCTGCATGGATTTGTGTACATTGGATTCAGACAATTGCTATTATTTCTAAAAACCTCTGTCCTCCACGATCGAAAATGGCTGGAAATCGGTGGCAATCATTTTAGCCAATGCAATATCAATTTGACCTTGTTTTGCTACAGACATAGACATGGGCATAAACTGGTCCATAGAAGACTGTGTTGCTGTGGGTCGCGGAGTAGGCCTACTTGACTGAGTGGATACATCTCCACATGTGGAGGTGCTGGCTCCACCACTATCACTAGCAGTCCCGCTAGTTTCTCGAAGCTCCGCTACAGCTAGCTTCACAGTTGGGTGCACAGTTCGCATATGATTACGACTCATTTTCCAGCTGTCCCAGCTGTCCTTCCTCTCTCTCCTCGGCTGCTAAGTGTGTGACTGTGAGTGTGTTTGCTCCGCCCTCCCTCACACATCTTTGGTTCATTGGTTGACACTGCGTGTCTGATTGACAGGAACAACAGGTGAGGCTGTTAGTCTGAGCAGTCAGAACGAATGTGTGTGCGCTTGTGCATTTAGGCCTATATTATTTTCTTTTATTTTCTTTGAATTAGTTAATTCTATTCATTTAAATATTTTGATTATTCATATCTTAATTTAAAAAAATATTTTTATAAATAGATTCGGTTCTTCTGATATGCGAGCGTGCTCCCAATGTTCACCTACAAGAGCCGGCTCTTAGAGCCAACTCGTTCGCGAACGACCCATCACTAATCGAGGCACTCAGTTATTGTTCGATTGAACATTAGAATGGGCATATCAAGTGACCTAAGCGACTGAGCGCTGTCTCAGAAACGGCTGGCCTTGGATTTCGAAGCATAATTGTGTCTAGACTCTACCGATAATGGTGCGACAAACAAAAAACATCCAGTCAGCGGCAGTCCTGTAGGCGAAAACAGCTTGTGGATGAGAATGGCAAGAGTTGCGCAAGCTAACAGGCAGGCCACAAACAGGCATATAACGGCACAGTTCAACAGTGGTGTGCAGAACGCACAACTCGTCGGTCCTTGTCACGAATGGGCTATTGCAGCCGACGACCTCACCGGGTTCCACTCCTATTAACTAAAAACAAGAAGAAACGGCGATCGTCACAGGCGGCCAGTGGCAACTTAATTTGGGTGGACAGGCTCATAGTAATGGCTGGAACGGAATAAATGGAATGGTATCAAACACATCAAGCACATGGTTTCCATTCATTCCAACCATTATCCAACCATTCCAACCAGACATATTCCCCTCAGCAGCCTCTTGTGGCGATCATCAGTACTGGACCATTGAGGAATGGAAACGCATTGCCTGGTCTGACGAATCCCGTTTCCTGTTGTGTCATGCTGATGGCAGAGTCAGGATTTGTTATAAGGAGCATGAGTCCATTGCCCCATCCTGCTTGCTGTCAATGGTACATGCTGGTGGCGGTGATGTAATGGTGTGGGGAATGTTTTCCTGGCACACGTTAGGTCCTTTGATACCAATTGAGCAACGTTTCCATGCTCTGAGGATTTCAGGCTGTTATGAGGCAAAGGGGGATCCAACCCAGTACTTGATGGGTGTACCTAATAAATTGGGTGTACTGAGTGTACATGGCAACATTTTATTAAAAATGGCATCTCTTTTAACACACTCTTTCTCCCTCATAGGCATGTGCACACACAGACCTGACGCACACACAGAGTAAGACTTTGATGTTTGTAAATGTGTTCCTCCGGGACTGGCCTATCTCAGAGGATGCTAATGTTCTTCCTCCTATCTTGCGCTCCAGTGACATGAGGATGTTGAACATTTGGGAAGAATCAGCATTTTATTAATCTCTCACCAGGCAGCAGGCTTGTACACTGGGTATACAAAACATTGAGAATTACCTGTTCTGTGGCCTCCAAGGTCTAGCTATGCCAGTAGAGATTTTGGGTTCGAGTCCAGGCTCTGTCCCAGCCGGCCGCACAATTGGCCCAGCGACGTCTGGGTTAGGGGAAGGTTTGTCCGGCAGGGATGTCCTTGTCCCATCGAGCACAAGTGATGCCTGTGACACGGTCGCCAGGTGTACGGTGTTTGGTGAGGCTGGCTTCCGGGTTAAGTGGGCATTTAAGTAGGCACTGTCAAGAAACAGTGCGGCTTGGTTGGGTTGTGTTTTGGAGGATGCACGGCTCTTGACCTTCACCTCTCCCGAGTCCGTACGGGAGTTGTAGTGATGAGACAAGACTGTCACTACCAATTGGATACCACGAAATTGGAGAGAAAGGGGGGTAAAAAAAGAATACCTGCTCTTTATATGAAATAGACAGACCATGTGAATCCAGGTGAAAGCTATGATCCCTTATCAGTGGTGTAAAGTACTTGTAAAAAATACTTTCAAGTACTAATTTTAAAACATTTGGGGGGTGTCTGTACTTTACTATTAATATTTTTGACTACTTTTACTTTTACTTCACTACATTCCTAAAAAAAAGTATGTACTTTTTACTTCATACATTTTCCCTGACACCCAAAAGTACTAGTTGCATTTTGAATGCTTAGCAGGACAGGAAGATGGTCTAATTCCCACACATATCTAGAGAACATTCCTGGTCATCCCTACTGCCTCTGATCTGGAGGACTCACTAAACAGAGAACATCCCTGGTCATCCCTACTGCCTCTGATCTGGTGGACTCACTAAACAGAGAACATCCCTGGTCATCCCTACTGCCTCTGATCTGGAGGACTCACTAAACAGAGAACATTCCTGGTCATCCCTACTGCCTCTGATCTGGTGGACTCACTAAACAGAGAACATTCCTGGTCATCCCTACTGCCTCTGATCTGGTGGACTCACTAAACAGAGAACATTCCTGGTCATCCCTACTGCCTCTGATCTGGTGGACTCACTAAACAGAGAACATTCCTGGTCATCCCTACTGCCTCTGATCTGGTGGACTCACTAAACAGAGAACATTCCTGGTCATCCCTACTGCCTCTGATCTGGTGGACTCACTAAACAGAGAACATTCCTGGTCATCCCTACTGCCTCTGATCTGGTGGACTCACTAAACAGAGAACATTCCTGGTCATCCCTACTGCCTCTGATCTGGAGGACTCACTAAACAGAGAACATTCCTGGTCATCCCTACTGCCTCTGATCTGGAGGACTCACTAAACAGAGAACATTCCTGGTCATCCCTACTGCCTCTGATCTGGTGGACTCACTAAACACCTGCCTTATTTGTAAATTATGTACGAGTTGGAGCGTACCCTTGTCTATCCGTAAATAAATAAAAAACTTGAAAATGTTGCCAGCTGCTTTGCTAAGGAATTTGAAATTATTTATACTTTTACTTTTGATACTTAAGTACATTTTAGCAATTGCATTTACTTTTGATACTTAAGTATATTTAAAACCAAATACTTTTAGACTTATACTCAAGTAGTATTTTACTGGGTGCCTTTCACTTAAGTCATTTTCTATTAAGGTATCTTTACTTTTACTCAAGTATGACAATTGAGTACTTTTTCCACCACTGTCCCTTATTGATGTCACTTGTTAAATCCACTGCAATCAGTGTAGATGAAGGGGAGGAGACAGGTTAAAGAAGGATTTTTAAACCTTGAGATATGGGTTGTGTAATGTGTATGCTTGCCATTCAGAGGGTGAATGGGCAAGACAAAAGATTAAAGTGCCTTTGAACGGGGTATGGTGCCAGGCACACCGGTTTGTGTCTAGAACTCCAACGCTGCTGGGTTTTTCATGCTTAACAGTCTCCCGTGTGTATCAACAAGTGTCCACCACCCAATGGACATCCATCAATATTAGGAAGGTATATGCTGTGCAGGTAGGATAGTCTACAGTACACAATGAGATTATGGATAAGAGCAGTGGTGATGTTAGCATGTAAATCTTGGTGGGGCAAAGCCACTACACAACACTAAACAATACATTAATTGCAGTTTAATGGTGACAAACGGTACCCACAAACTGTTAGGGCCTACATAAAGCTGTCCCAACAACAGAGCTTTCTTTTCAACACAATGCAGTGAATCGTTACCACTGCTACACCTGTCTATCAGCGGAGCCTTGTCTGGTGGCAAAAAGTTGATTCAGCCTCATTTACTGCCTTTAAAAAACACATCGCTGATATGGCTGACCTGTTTCAACAAATGGGGTTTCTACATTTGAGATGTACAAACTATGGCATAAGGGGTTGACGAGCGGATAGGAGGAAATCCATCATTCCCATTAAGACATTAACGAGCAAGCTAGGACAGATGTAGTCAATATAACTATTTGTTCAGCACTTTTGAAATGTACAACGACAGAATTCAGAACATGGGTTGTTCTTACAGTATTCTCCCTGTACACCAAGTCAGAACCGTAGGATAAATAAAGGTGGCATATAGCAGACAATGAAAGCTATTACAATATTCAATGATTACATTTCTCTAAAACAGACTATAGGCTACATGTGCACCACCAAGTCAGAACAGTAGGCTACATTATGAGGGCAAAATGGACCAAATTATTAGGGTGAGGGACATGGGCTGCTAACAGCTTTCTACACAACATACATGTAGCATTACTTTCTTAGCTACAGTATACATATCTCCCTGGCATAAAACATAATTTATGCAGCAGTTTACAATAAATCTTTGGACTCACCTGGTTGTGCTGTGCTCACTTGAACAGGAAGGTCGCAAGACTAAGGCTTGGCTAATTTTGTCATGAAACTTTGTCATTCACCTCTAGCATTCTCTGGATTTATGGTGCTTTCAACACAACTGGGAACTCTGAAAAAAAGGTAGAATCATGACGTCTGCGATCTTCAGCTCGGAACTCTAGAAAGAGTTCCAAGTTGGATGACCGTTCAAAACATATTTTCCCAGTCGGAGCAATTTTTTTCAGAGTTCCCAGTTGTCTTGAACTCACTGAAGTCTGAGATTTCCTCAGTTCCTACTTTTCAGTTGTTTTGAACATGGCAGAAGTCATGCTGGATTGCCAGCATGGCCAATCTATTCAACCTTTTCTGGCCCATGGTGTTGAATGTTTATAATTTTAAGCTTGGAAAAGAGACCCTTAAACCAAGACTTGAACCACACACCCGCTCATCTGAATAGCAGGATAGTGATTTGTTTGTAATGCTTGCAGTTAGCCACTGATTTCTTCCAAACCACTTATTGTTGAATTTGCGATTTCCAACTTGTTGTGTAATGTTTATGGCCAATGGCTGATGAGCATTGAAACATTTATCAATAATAAATTTTAATATTGAAAAGGATTTGCCAGTAGATTGTCAACGTGATTCATGATGGTGACTTCTTGTCTAGGTTGCTAAGGTTTTGAAAGTATGATGTTGATGCGATCAGTCCAATCAAAGCTACGGTAACTATAACGTTCATCTGTGGCCAATGACCTTGAGCCTTCTTGGATGGGCACTTCTAATGCAACTCAATGGCAGCACCCAAGGGGCTTGGATTTCTGAGCTCTCCCCATAGATTTGCGTTGACGTAGTGTCCCCATGAGTGACAGAACACTGAGCCAATCACGGCGCAACTAGAGAACATTAACCAACCCCTACGCTCTGTATTTTTCGCTGGCTGCCCCAACATCACAGAAAGCACTGAGCTGGGCCGAAACACTTGCATTTTGGAGCTGTCTTATTCAAGAAAGCAAAAAAGATAACATGTTTGTATGCAGATTTTTATTTATTTTTTACAATGTTTGCAAACTGATATGTGACACGTATTAATGCCAAGACAACATGCAAAACAGGCTCTGCCCCACCTGCCTTGAATGACTGGTCGCCACTGCTCAGTTTACTCAACTCAACTAGCTAGCTTAATAGCTCAAATTATTCATAAGCGAAGGACCAAATGTCCATCCAGGCTCAACTGTCCTGTGCACGTTCCCTGTCTTAACCAGTTAGCCACACATTTATGTTGATCATGATCCTTTTGATACTTAGATTATTATATTACATCAAATAATTATGTCTCGACTCTAGAAACGTCATACACTAAATAGCCACTAGATGGTGGTAGAAGAAAATATATCATAGGCTCTGCAGGAAAAGATGAGTCTTTATCATGGACCGGGAGAGTGGGAGTGAGACTGATCTGTTTCAGCTGTCACTCATGGGTGCTGTATGATGCTTAGCTTATATTTTACAATGAAAACCCTCTGCTCCAGCTCTATTCACCATGCTGATTTGGGAGGACACAATATGGAGAATGTATCCTTCCTGTATCAGATTTGTCCTTTTTTTGCACAACCCCCAAAATGATGTGCACATGACTGAGGCATAATCTATAGAATATTTATTATAATCATACACTAGGTGTATTGTGTGATTAATGGTGTTACTATGGGCCACTAACCTCAGTATTGCCATCAGTAAGTTATTAACAAGAAATACGAGGTGGGGTGTTTGTGTGTGTGATGCATACGGCAGCCAAGCAGAAATAGATTCATGGAAATAATACCACTACCTCAAACAAATGATCAGAGGAAATGGCACTGCATCTAAAAGGGTCTGTAAATGTAATAATCACAGTCATTTTTGTCATGGAGAGAGTGCAAAGACTGTGTGTAATAGCAGGGATATGTGTGAAATGCTGGATAGAGTTCTGAATTCAGAGTGTTAGTATGTGTGAAATGCCCCTAATTTCTGGGTGTGAAATGGGAAATACAGGATGTTTACTGTACAGCAGGCTACTGGGTCTAAAATGCTGCCTGTAAAAATGCTGCATGTACATTCATTCACTTGTTATTACCTGTGTGTGTGTGTGTGTGTGTGTGTGTGTGTGTGTGTGTGTGTGTGTGTGTGTGTGTGTGTGTGTGTGTGTGTGTGTGTGTGTGTGTGTGTGTGTGTGTGTGTGTGTGTGTGTGTGTGTGTGTGTGTGTGTGTGTGTGTATTAAAAGCTGTCAGGGTAGATCACTGGTCTATAGTGCTCCTGACAGAGTGTGTTTGCATCATTAGGGCTCTATTTAGAGGGGGAGATATCTGATGTACAGTCACCTGATTTGGTGCATCATCCGTAAACACCATGTATTCTGTCCAAACTGATCTGTAGAAGCTCAGTGATTGACGTGTCCTCCTCTTTTCTCCTTCTTCCAGGTTCTCAGCTGATGAGGCCAGGGACCTGATCCAGAGGTACCTAACAGAGCACCCTGTCCCCAACAATGAGAACATTGGCCCAGAGATGCCAGAATGAGACTGATAAAGAACAAAGTCAACCTGTGAGTTCCCTTCCCCCTGTTGCTTGATCTTTAAGATGGTGTTCATATGGAAAAGTCATGAAATAGTTGAGAAAATAATTAAATACTTATGTGAGATATACTCATGAGATCTGCACATTTGTAATTTTCCCTGCTTCACCGATGTTGGAATTCTGGTTATTGCAGCTATGTTTACACCTCAGAAGTCAGCATTGTGTCAGTTGAGCTCTGCAGAATCACTGCATTTTCAACTTAACTATGTTTCTACCAGCTTGAATGGGAGGAACAGCGATATTCATATCTTGTGAAATAATAGTTTACCCTCCATCTCTGTAACCGTCCGGGGTCGTGCTGTGTTCTAGTAGCCCTTTCCTGCAGTCAAATGACCTAGTGGCCTCATGGATGGAATGTTTTCATAATTAATATTGTGGTAATTCTTTTTTTGCATAAAATCCAGTGTTTCTATGTCAAACATTTATTTTTAAATATTACAGTCTTCTGTGATGTACAGTATATAAAACGTAATATTGGGATGCAAACTCAACATTTAATACATTTCAACTCTATATCTGACATAGTACAGGCGTCTTCTTTTATAGCTCATAACCATGTGTGTGAGGTGTATACTTTTGTTTCAAAGTATATTTGTTTAAGACTACCAAAAAAACACTCTGTGTGACCCTGATTTAGCTGCAGTAAAAGGTTAAGAACCGCCTGCTTCGCTCTGTGACCATGCATGGTCCTGTGGTAGAACAGCTTTGTGTCCGTATGCAACAAAGACAACCATAACCTGTTCTTCAACATGTGTGGTATCAAATGCTGCATCCTGCCCAAGTGTCACACCAGCTACGAGGAGTTCACCCACAAGGACGGAGTCTGGAACCTGTAGAACTAGGGCAGAGGGGAAACGGAGGGATGAAGGGATAGGGAGAGAAGGGCTGGAGGAAGAGGGATGTCACATGGTTAAAACTTCGTTTTTCAGTTGGCCCTGTCCTGCGTCTCCATGGCAATACAGTTAGACAGTGATGTGCTAAATAATCATAGCAGCCGTCACCAGAAACAGTCAGACCTTCATCACTGTGGCTGACTGGAACTGATATGCTGCTACACTGTTGTGAATCACTGGGTGCTTGATAACAACAGAAGTCATTCATTTACATTTTTTAGGAAACTATCCCTTTAACTGTATAATAAATGCGGTGAGAACACTGTGCTTACTGTTTGTGTGTGTGTGTGTCAGTGTGTTTCCATGTGTGCTTAGGTGACCAAGGAGCGTACTGCCCAGTGTTTCCTGCGTGTGGATGATGAGTCCATGCAGCGGCTCACCAGCAGAGTCAGACAAATCCTCATGGCCACAGGATCCACCACCTTTACCAACATAAACAACAGCTCTTTTACAAAACAGCACTGTTCCTTTCTTTAATGTGGTTGCATCAAACAGATCAGTTTAATTCCAACAAATGTGTCTCTAACTTTGAAATGGTTGCTTGGAGCTATCAGCTAGTGTTACACCATCCCTGAAAGACAGGACTCTCAGTAACATGCACGTCTCCCGTTTCCCTCTGGGCCTGACAAGCTATGCAGGACGTGTTAGAAGGGACTGTAACAAAATTGAAAGTAATGCAGATCTTATTTTCCACACACACACTTATTTCCAGATGATTACCAGACACATTTCAGTCTCTACAAACCATAAATACTTTAGATGGGTATCAAACCAGGGCTACCTGACATACAGTATCTTTGTGTGTTATTTAGTGGTTTTATTGACGTAATTCAAAGGTTTCATCAAATTATTTTCACATATTTGTTTCTTATACCCCCTGAATCAAATAGCTTAAATGTAATACTATCTTAACACAATTATATGTTAAGGTAGTAGATAAAGAAAACATACGAAAATGGGTGTTTTGAATAAAAAAGTGATGGGTAATTATTTTTTACCCAAATGGTCACCAGAGGAAGAAAGCCATGCTTGCTGCTCCAAAGCACAAAAAGAGTTTGAGAAATGATGAAAGAAACCATGTTTCTTTACTGTGAAAGATGTCAAAGAAGACAGAGGCCAGTAATGGACCTAAACTCAAACACTCATAAAAACATTTGTCTATATCAAAAAATGTCCTTCAGGCCATAAAAATGCTTTCATATAAGTTATAGAAATAAACATTTTAGAGATTTTTTTAAAAACACATAAACGACACCTGGAACCAAATCAGTGGCCTTGTGGTTAAAGTCTCGCCTCTGAGATTGGAAGGATGGGTGTTCCATCCCCAGGTTTAGTCCTACCAAAAACTTAAAATGGGAGCTGATGTGTCTCTGCTTGCCACTGAGCATTAAGAAGATGGATTTGGGGGGTAAGGCCCTTTGACAGACTAGTGTCCTGTCCAGGAGATGTACTTGCACATCAAGCTGCTTCACGCTACAGAAACAGAATATGGGCTCTTGTCCCTATGGGCCGTTCTAGCGCTACTTACTTATGCCTGGGCCATGTTATGGTGAAAGCCTATACAGACCGATTTGTACATAAATGTAATATTGGGATGTAAACAAACTTAAATACATTTCATCTCAACATGACATGATATACAGTAGGTGTCTTCTTCAATTTGAATAACTGTGTGTGTGAAGTGTATACTTTTATACCATTAAGATATGTTAGACTCCCAAAAAACACCCTGTGAGACTTTGGCATGACCGGAACCTGGCACATTTTCTAAATCTGTGGGTGGCAAGCCAACCTAATGAAATCACTTTTAAAAGCTCTCTGAAATTTTGTAAGTAAACCTTTTTTCAGACCCATTGTCTTTTCTATATTGTCCATAAATATTTTTTTTACAACCCCCCCCCCCCCCCCCCCCCCCCAACCAGTGATTAATTTCCTCATCCTCGTTGTGCACTATGGGGGCTCTGAAAAAACATGAACAAAGGCTCCAAAAACACCCAGATACATCATTTTAAAAACAGAAAATCTCCCAGTATAGTGATGCAGGTCTTTACACGTTATACACATGAAATTGTCATTCCAAACTTAATGCTACGTTATATTCCATTTTCTAGCGACTCCTGTGATGCCTCTCCTTCCATTCTACAGGTTACTGTTAAAATACAGGAAACACTTGAGTAAATGAGGGATACTAAGTATAAAGCAGGTGCTTGCACACAAGAAGTTCGAGACACTTGTAGAATCTATGCCAAGGCGCATTGAAGCTGATCTGGCTCGTGGTGTCCCAACGCCCTATTAAGACACTTTATGTTGGGGATTCTTTTATTTATTTTGGGAGTTACCTGTAGCAGTAGGCTACACTGAGAATGGAACAGCTGGATAGGGGAAACGGCTCGAGTCGCACAAAATGTGGTGCATGCGATGGTCTCAGATATGCAGTGAATGGCAATATCACCACCATTGGGGAATGTTTTTCCTTTGACCCTAGGGATAGTCTACCAGCAGAAGCCTCCACAATGGGGGCCACTGCGTCATCACCCCTGAACTGAATGCTTTCCTGTTTGCTGAATACAACGGCAAAACCAGCCATATCCTTCAGAACATTCTGTATGTTGATGAAGAGCATCATTTGGAGCTGGAAAGGGGTGATTTCCTTAACCCTTCCAGCTGGGAGTGAATGTCAGGTGACACATGACTAGGGCTGTGGCGGTCACAACATTTCGTCAGCTGGTGATTATCAAGCAAATAACTGCAATCAAATAACTGTCTGTCTCACGGTAATTGAACGTTAATTAACAAACACGTTTAGAATTTCCTGGCTTCCACACAGCCTACAAGCCACTGATGCAAACCTTTGGAATATTTTTGAAAAGTCTAATAAATCCATGTAATATAGCCTACACCGTCACAATAAATCCATTATTTATTTATTATTTAGGTCTAAAGAATCATGATATGAAGAAAATGTAGTGTATTTCTGTTACGTGCCTCCTAGCGGAGGGAGGTGCAGGAATCAGGAGCAGGAGAGCAAGGAAATCCCAGTGGCAAAATAGTTCATTGAGCAGTCCCAACTCAACTACAACATGGGACTGAAACACGCCCAAACGAGGTTGCCACACACACAGGGACTATAGCGCTACACACGGAGGAGAAACCTCTACTCCTAAACTCAATACCAAATGGCACAACTGCTGTGAGAAAGAAAACCCTGTGGTGCAGACACGCACCCCTAACAAAGTAACCACAGCAACCAATCCCGCACAAAGACTAGCAGGAAGTAGAGGTTAATAAACCCACCGAAATCAACTAATAGGACACAGGTGTAAACAAAACAGACAGACACAACCGAAAAGGAAAAATGGATCGGTGGCAGCTAGTAGGCCGGCGACGACGACCGCCGAGCACCGCCCGAACAGGGAGAGGAGCCACCTTCGGTGGAAGTCGTGACAATTTAGGTCCTGATCTGGTTATGCCAAATGGCTGTGGGCTACAGTAGTTCATTTAGCAGACAAGATTTGGTTAGAATTATGTGGCATTATTTTATTGTATGAAGAATACTATTGAACAAATCTGAATAAAATAGAAAGGGTATTTTCTCCAAACGATTTGAGGAAGTGCTCACATGCGGCTATTTCGTGTTGAGAAGTTAACAAATTAGGTACTCCTATATTAATTTAGAGTTATTAATGTAACTTTAGTTGTTCTACTAACGTTGAGCTATATGTTTGAATTTTTAAGACATTGTAAGGCTGCATGACACGACTCTATTGATGATTTGGAAAAAGTAGCTTGAAAGGCATGAGCTCTGCTCATGCAGGCTGTACACACTTCATCAGTCTCTCATTCACAACTTGACAAGCACTTGATAATGCCTCGAACTTCCCAGCGGTATCCCCTTTGTGTGGCCGTAATACACTCTAAACAAATCCATGCCTTTTGCGGCCTTCTCGTGCTCTGAATAACCTCTCACTCACATGGCTCTCCATCACGTGATCTGGTCTTTCTCACAGGCTACAAGTGAAGACAGACACTTTGGGGACACAACTGCTTGTGTCCTTATCCAATTCCGAGGTGCGTGTTGAAGATTTTGGAAGAACTGTCCACATTTTCTTCTCATCAGCCAACAAGATGACGAACAGCAACGAACAGCAAAGGCACTGGCCTATGTCAATCTACTCTCCCCCATAGTACAAAAGTTGACCTATTCTGTGAAAGAAAGAAATATTCCAAACATACGCTGGGACAGTTGTGGTATGCGATAGATCCCAAATTAATACAACCACTAGCATCAACAAAATATTTTTTTACGCAATGAGGCTGATGCAACAGATCAGAACATTTAACTTAAACTATTAGGCTACTTCTTCACTTTATAAGTGCAGCAATGCTCACATGGCAGTAGGCTATAAGCTCAAATGTTCCATTAACGGGAAAACATCATCATCAAAAGTGACCACAAATGTGATTATGCATTTTTATGGTGAAAATTATCTTCCCCAAACTTGAAACTCACGTGATGCTTATGTGTGCCAGTTAGGCTCTACACCCCTTGTAAAGCAGATGAATGTGCTTAATTTTAAGAAGTTATTTGGCCACTTTAGTTGTGATACAAACCTTATCAAAACATATAGGCCTACGGGCTAGGCTACATGAGGTGTGTGACTACCATTCAAACAAGTCGCAAAAAAAAGGCATTGTTTCTTGCCTTACACTGGGCATCATTCACAAGTGATAATATATCAATCACAAGTGATAGGCTAATATTGTCATACAGACTCCTTGAATTAGTCTTGTCTTTACATATACTAAATAATATATATGAAATTTGTTTTGATTTAGAATGGACCATTGTCATGCACCTGTCTTGAAACAGGGGCAGGGGGAAAATACATGTCATCTATGCCCTTAAATAGCGAATGGAGGTCACTTTTCCTGTGGTTCATTTTCATGCCAGCTAGGTAGGCTATACTCCTGTTGTAAAGGTAAGCAATGTGCTTAATATTAGGAAGTTGAGAAATAAATATAGTAGGCCTAGCCTATAGAAAGATGACGGGATCCTCCTCTTTTTAATAGAAGCCACCACTGTTTTTTCATGCATTTGCATAGCCTACAGAAATGTTGCGCAACATGAGCTCATGAACTGTTTGATTAGATTTTTGATTACATTTGCATTGAGGTCAGAGTGATTGGAGGGACAATAGAGTGCTGACCATCAGCAGCTTTAGAGCTTGGGGAGGCCTAATTCCTGTGACTAAATGGTCACGTGGAATTTGACTGCCTTCATGACCGCCGGTATGGCAGTAATACAGTCACTGCAACAGCCCTACCCATGACCCCTTAGATGATGTCTCTGAGGGTCTCTAAGTTGATGACAGTCACCCTGTGGGCTCTGCGAGGCTGGATGTCTTCCTCAGCCAGGATCTCTCCCTACAGGATGGAGGAAGCCATCTCCAGCAGGTCCTGCCTGACCTCTTGGCCATATGAAGAAGCAACTCTCACCTCCTCCACTTTTTGGGCAGGGGATACAAATGCTGCCTTGGCTGAGGTAGATGGCCCAGCCAGTATGGAGTGGCCGAAGATCCTCTTCAGCTTATGTGAGGGTTGGTCCACCACCTGAGTGGAACTCCCTACATGGCCCTCCTCATTGGCCCAAGTCCCAGAATCCAATCCCAAGAAAACATAGTCACACTTAACTGTGTCCCGTCCATGGGACGGTTGAGCTAACGTAGACTAATGCAATTAGCATGAGGTTGTAAATAACAAGAAAATGTCCCAGGACATAGACAAATCTGATATTGTCAGAAAGCTTAAATTCTTGGTAATCTAACTGCACTGTCCAATTTACAGTAGCTATTACAGTGAAATAATACCATGCTATTGTTTGAGGAGAGTGCACAGTTTTGAACAAGAAAAGTTATTAATAAACTAATTAGGCACATTTGGGACAGAAATGCAATGGTTCATTGGATCAATCTATAACTTTGCACATACACTGCTGCCATCTAGTGGCCAAAATCTAAATTGCCGCTGGGCTGGAATAATAGGTTATGGCCTTTCTCTTGCATTAAAAAAAAATACAAAACAGTTGGTTTTGTATTTGTATTATCTTTTACCAGATCTATTGTGTTATATTCTCATACATTCCTTTCACATTTCCACAAACTTCCTTTAAAATGGTACCAAGAATATGCATATCCTTGCTTCAGGTCCTGAGCTACAGGTAGTTAGATTTTGTTATGTCATTTTAGATGACAATTGAAAAAAAAGTGGTGGATCCTTAACTGTTTTGAAGCTAATACTTGTTTACTGCTTAGTTCTATGGAGTATTCGACCAGACAGCAAATGTATTATGACCCAAAAACACCCTACATCTCCAATGTTACAACTTGGTATTACAGTCCTGAAGTGGGCCATCCAGTATGTGAAACAGCTTTTAAATGTAGCCTACCTTTATGGACAATGTCCCTGGCATTTTCAGGGTTGTTGCAGGTCTTCTGGAAGATGTCTTGCACTCTGGTGCTCAGGACCTGGCAGATGGCCCTTAACGCCTCCTGGTGGTCCTGGTTTAGGGATGTCCAGGGAACTGTCCCTCACCAGAACGCCCTACACCACACAAGGTGTCACCCCACACGACCAGGTGGGGTTTCATTATGCTGATCTGTTGCAAAAGGTTTAGCCCGTTGAAAAACGTTTTGCAACAGAAACTGTTTACTCCAAAAGTTGTTGAGTTATGTTTTGTCCTTAATAAAAGAAAGTTGTGGTTCAGTCGTGTCGCTCTTAATATATATATAATAATAATAATAATAATAATAATAATAAAGCAGCTGGAAGAAGTTGGAAGGAACACTGTCGAATGGAAAAGCATTGAAAACATACAATTAAGACAAACTACAACTTCTGTTTAAGAAGCCAACAGCCTGTTGCAAAACGTAGAATCGTCATAATGAATACACCCCAGGTGTTGTCGCTGTGCAGTGACTCATTACTGGATGAGGTGGATGCCCAATCGTCTTTCAAAATCAAGTTGTCATTCAACCAGGGTGCTTCTCCTGGCGTGGTGTGTAGCAGGCCCAAGTTGTTTTCCACAAGATTCTTCATTGCTCAATGATGATATAGATCAGGTCTATGAACTCTTTGGATAGTCTGCAGTTGGCCGCCATGTTTTTGAGAACAGGCTCTGACTTGCTCTTGGCACCCGGCCTATCTTGGTGTCCAGGAGCAACTGGTACACCCACCACTGTTGTTACTGTCAAGATCAGACCTGGCTGAAATAGGACTGATGGGAGTCCATCTCCCTAGCAGGGCTGCTGGCCTGCTGCACCTCCAAAGGCAACGGTGCAAAGACAGGTTGGACCACTCACTGAAGGCACCCCCCCCCCAACAACACTGCCTCACTAATGGTGGACCGGATTGGGGTTACCTGAGGATGAACTCTCATGACCTCCAGCTCACTGGCCACATCCTCCACCAAGGTGTGGTTCAGGCACCATACCAGCAGGGGGTAGCCTCCATGCCTACCTCTTCCTCCTCAATATTGTTTTCTGCGTGGTATAATAATTTATAAGCATAACCATGACAATGTTACAGGCCACTATGACTTTGTCAACCAACAATTCTGCAGAGATGCTGGTCACAGACAGGTGGAAACAACCAGGCTGGTCAACGAAAATTCCAATGACCCCCCTGACCAGCTCCAATTTCTCCTTTGTGGAGCGAAGCTCACTTTGGATCTCCGATCCAGATGTGAAGAGGGCATGGTCCATGACCGCCACAGAAATGGTCCCCTGGAGAGTGTGCTGGGTTGTTCGAAGACGAATGGGTGGAGGCCCTTCCCTCTGAGGGCGTGGTAGCCGGGTTGTACTCCATATTCTGATCCAGAACATCTGCTGTCACTGCAGTCTAGGCACCAAGTGACAGAAGTGTAGAGGCCTTGAAGGGACAAAGCCCCAGGGGAGGACGGTCCTGCTTCGTTGCTGTCCACGAAGAGCTGGATGTTGTGCAGAATCACAGCCACAGTCATAGAAGCCCTTTTCTGGAGCTCATCCTCCATGTCTGAGGGGAAAACACAAGGATCATGTTTATTCTATTGGACAATTACACAGTTCATAGCCAGAACAGGACTCATAGTTGTGACATCAGGTATTGAGCTACCGGTAACAAGTCCTCTATGTCCTCTATGAGCAATGTACGTGATGCAGCCATGTGACATTCTTCTCCGTGCTCACTGGGTTACCCTGGGATGGAGGGGAATAACCCCTTTCCCCACCTTCAGGTGTCAGCTGGCAGCTTGGTGGCTCTGAAACAGAACAAGGTAATAATCATTAACAGTGTCTGATACCACCAGGGGGAAAGAGAAAGAGAGCGAGAGAGAGAGTGAGGGAGAACAGAATTGATGCGTGTGGTCGAGAGACAGGAAGCAACAGATAGTGTATGTAAAGGGAATCGGGAAGGTTTCTGTTTCAAAGTGAATGTTGGCTTTTTTCCCTCAAGTCTCTTCTCATTGTCTCATCTCTCATTCTAGACCAACAATGCCTTCGGAAAGTATTCAGACCCCTTGACCTCTTCTTGATTTTGTTACGTTAGAGCCTTATTCTAACATGGATTTAACATCAATCTACACACAATAACCCATAATGACAAAGCCAAAACTGGTTTAAAGAAACGTTTACAAAAAACAGATATGCCTTATTTACGTAAGTATTCAGACCCTTTGCTATTAGACTCGAAATTGAGCTCAGGTGCATCCTGTTTCCATGAATCATCCTTGAGATGTTTCTCCAACGTTATTGGAATCCACATGTGGTAAATTCAATTGATTGGACATGATTTGGAAAGGCACACACCTGTCTATAAGGTCCCACAGTTGACAGTGCATGTCAAACCAAGGTCGAAGAAATTGTCCGTAGAGCTCCGTGATAGGATTGTGTCGAGGCACAGATCTGGGTAAGGGTAAAAAACATTTCTGCATCATTGAAGGTCCCCAAGAACACAGTGGCCACCATCATTCTTAAAGGGAAGAAGTTTGGAACCATCAAGACTCTTCCTAGAGCTGGTCATCTGGCCAAACTGAGCAATCGGGGAAGAAGGGCCTTATTCAGGGAGGTCTGATGAAACCAAGATTGAACTCTTTGACCTGAATGCCAAGCGTCACATCTGGAGGAAACCTGGCACCATCCCTATGGTGAAGCATGGTGGTGGCAGCATCATGCTGTGGAATACTTTTCAGCTGCAGGGACTGGGTGACTAGTCAAGATCCTGATGAAACCCTACTCCAGAGCGCTCAGGACCTCATACTGGGGCGAAGGTTCACCTTTGAAACAGGACAACGGCCCTAAGCACACAGCCAAGACAACGCAGGAGTGGCTTCGGGACAAGTTCCTGGATGTCCTTGAGTGGCCCAGCCAGAGCCCGGACTTGAACCCGATCTAATATCTTTGGAGAGACCTGAAAATAGATGTGCAGCAACGCTCCCCGTCCAACTTGAGAGCTTCTGCAGAGAAGAATGGGAGAAACTCCCCAAATACAGGTGTGTCAAGCTTGTAGCGTCATACCCAAGAAGACTCGAGACTGTAATCGCAGGCGAAGGTGCTTCAACAAAGTACTGAGTAAAGGGTCTGAATACTTATGTAAATGTGATATTTCAGGTTTAGTAAACATTTCTAAGAACCTGTTTTTGTTTTGTCATTATAGGGTATTGCGTGTAGATTGATGAGGGAAAAAACCGATTTAATTAAAGAATAAGGTTGTATCATAACAAAATGTGTGAAAAGTCAAGGGGTCTGGATACCTTCCGAAGGCACTGTATGTCCAGCAGCCTTGTGGATTAAACAAGGACCTTGCATGGGGATATCAGTAGAAGTCCCTCACCTCTCCTTGCCTACACTATGTTTGTATGAAGACAGTCTGTGTGGTTTGTCCTTGCATAGGAGACTGGGAGGTGATTAGGTTTCTAAATGTCATGCCCGGTCTGCTTTGCTGCCCCCGAGAGTCGTTTGTTCTAATGGCTTCCTCTGAATGGATTGGGCAGCCAACAGCCATGAGGCTCTTTGCAAAGCAATGCAGGAAGTAGTCTGAGGCAGTCACGCTATGCAGTTTCTCTCTGGTCCAGTATCACTCATGTGTTATGAACTCATTAATAAACCCATTTAGACTAATGAAAAAATAAAACGTTTGGCATTTTTGTGGGGACTTTTTGGTCATGCTAATGGTGTGAAGGGTGAGAGGAATTTAGGAACAACACTGACATGTTGTGTATCACTATGGAACAGTTCTCCCACTGATATGGTTTTTATAGTACAAAGGTGATCATAAAATGAATCTATAAAGGAGAAAGCAAACAACTTTAAAACACTTGACAAAAGAAGCTCCAATCTGATTTCTGTCTTGATGGGATTAGCCAACATGGGGTTGCATGACGAGGTGGGAAGCAGGTTAAAGGTTGAAGAGGCTGTCTTTCATGGGGCCGCAACACTTGAATTTGATAGATATGTGCACTTTTATTATCTTGGCCACACACAGAGCGGGGGAGAGAGAGACAGAAAGAAAAGCAGAGAAAGAAAGAGGGAGCGGGAGAGAGAGGGAGACTAACAGAGACAGAAACTGATATTTCTACATTTCCTTAAATTATGATTATCAATGTGGTGACATTGAACATTTGAATAGTTCACAGTGATACAGTAAGTATATTCCGGTTTCAGATTATCCATAAGAAAACATAGTTGTTATTGACCTAAAGCCAGCCACCGTTTCTCCCTCTCCCTCCCACACACCCACTTACAATCTGAGCCAAACTCTTTATGGGCCATCGTCTTGTAATCCTGCCCCTTTTACTGCCCTCAGTGCAAGCTGCTGTCAAGGATAAGGCAATTAGCTTATCATAAAGACATCATTTATAGAATCTGCAAGCAACGAGGGCATTTCAGTGGTTTTACCATCCCCCTTACATTGAAGTGACATTTTCTGAACGGCAATGGGTCAGTACAGTGAGCTATTGGCTGACCTGTCCTCTGATAAAGAAATGTAAGTAGGCCATGGTATGAAATAGACTGCTGATGTTATGAGCCAGGATCAGACAAGCCTCATTCAGTGGGCTGTTTTTGGTGTAGTTGCCAGTAGCCAAATCAATACTTGGCTGTCGCTGCATCTTTTTTTGTCTCTCCTTTCTCTGATCTAATCGAGTTGTGGGACTGTGAGTAGTGGGACTGTGAGAAGCCAGAGAGCTCAGAACATGGCTCATTCTCTCCTCAGCCTTATCTCGGGCCACATCCAGGTAGTGGAGGCATGTGATGTTGAGCAACGGGGTCATAAAACCATGCAACTCTTTATGAGTGGGACAGACTGTAAAAGTGTGGCTCCGCTCGATGTCCTCTGCCTCCCAGGCTGCAGGGCCTACACTGCACTGCTCTGAAGTGGAGGCAGAGGCACTGAAGCAGTCCGCCAGCCAGGTCATCAGTGCTGTTCACCCTCAGCCCATTTGGCTGCCCTTTCTTTCTTGGTTAAAGTTTCCAAGATTGAAGATTTATGTAAATGATTCCTGAATAGGACACATCCTCAAATACACAATACATTTTCCTATAGCGTTGGAAGAATCTAACACTGTATACCTTGAGGGAAATGGTTAAAAACATTTAAATAGGTCATGCTGGGCAAGTCAGTTAAGAACAAATTCTTATTTACAATGACGGCCTACCGGGGAACAGTTCATGGGTAGAATGACATTTTTACCTTGTCAGCTCAGGGATTAGATCCAGTAAGCTTTCGGTTACTGGCACAACGCTCTGGCTACGCTCTAACCACTAGGGGTTGGAAGAGCCAGGGAGTCACACAGGTTGGGGGTACTGACGCAGCTGGTGGGACTGTGCAGTCACCATGTCTCAATCTACGAGCCAATACTGCATGACTAGTCCTGGGTCATCGTTAATGGCACCCCAATTACACCCTCTCTGTCCTCCAGATAGCAGCCAGTGTAGCATGACCCAGCTCAATGACTCCATCCCTCTGCATGGACAGAGATATTTTGTCATTAGACAACAGCAAGGTTTTGTGAATGTGTTTTCTTGCGCTAGAGGGGGTTGAAATGGTGCACAGTGACACAAAGCCCCCCATCCCAAAACCCCTGTAAGATGTTAGAGTGCAGGGAGTGATGAACAGGTGGTTAGGTATGTTATGTGTTGTCCCTGTGTTGAAATGCAGATGAAACAAGCCTATAGCCAGGGGTGGGGGGGGTGGGGGGGCTGAGGGTAGAGTTGGTAAGGTCAAACTGAGGTGGCACTTTTGAGCCACATAGGGACATTTCTTTCCGCCAGGATGCCTCCCGTGGCCGGGGTTAATGTGATGTTAGAGGGACAGGGATGTGTGGATGAATTCATTTAAGGGATGAGCAGAGAAGCGTTGAGACAGAGCGGGCAGAGTCCATGGAGGTGGGTTGAGCAGAGGGGGGTTAGGGGCGGTTATGGGAGGGGGCTGATCTGGGCACTTCCATTGGCACCCATCCCCATCCTGATCACCGTCAGGTGGATCTGCCTACATGCTCCTTGACCCCCAGCGATCATCATGGCACTACACGCTTCGCTCGGTAAGATAGTGATGCCAACAATAACACAAAAAAAACAGACCCATTAAAATGAATCAGTTACCAACAGAAATGTGTCAGATGGGTACACATTATCTTGGCATAATTCTGCACATGACACATGATGGAGAATATCGTAAACTGTTTTCACCAGGCTAACCCAAAAGACCACTGGCCAAGACCTTTAAGATGCTTTCCCATTGATAGAGACTGTCGTTGACCTAATCAGGTGTTTGTCATAGTCAACTGTAAGTTATGACGAAAAGGTTTTCATATGTGACGCTGTTGAAATACTTCAGTATCGCTATTATTCAAACAAGTCTTTCTTGAGTCAATATTTAATGATAGTGTCTTATTTGAAATCAAGAAATTACTTTTATTTCCTCTTGTGCAAGATCATTGGCATTTGGCACAAGGTACAGGAAAGACTGAGCCTTATCTTAACAAAGAGTCATGTCCGGTGACAACACACACTCAGAGTGGAAGGTAACTGTAGGTGCTTCAAGCTGTCGGAGAAGGACACGACAGACAACATGGTTGATTGAGCTTTTCCATTTACTCATGTTACAATAGATAACTTGGGTTTCACATTAGGTGGCAAAGGGCCAGATAGGTATTTGTTCAAGTTCTTAACCAACTTAAACAAGAAAAGTAGACCCAAGGGGGCTCTTGAAGTATTTGATACTTTTGATCAACAGTAGAGCTTTGTAAATAGGTCTATATTATCCTACATTTTTAGAGAACAGTAGCTTCTAATTTCCTTTATTTCCATAAGAGGGGTCATGGATTTGTATTGAATTTAGGGTTCTCGATGTACTGCAGGCTTTAGAGGATTAAATAGCCGACGGCTGCTGGTGTAGTGCACAGTAGACTTATGTTTACCTGCTCCATGTGGTGCTCTGTTTATCTTCTGATTGGAACACATTTATCAGACCTGTCCTTATTCCATCTGGAGTTATCACTTGGATGGTAGGCAGGAAACAGTACACTGCCAGCTGTTTTATGGTTAGATATTGTGTTTGTGCACATATGATTACATACAAATGTAATTGGTTCTTCTACATGTGAGATACATCTTTTGCATTCATTTTCTCACGTATAAAATACTTCTTAAGTCCTCATAGCACCAAAGGTGATTGTGGTCTACTATGTCTGGACGAGGATGAGGTACCAGTACAGTAAGTGAGTTCAACAATGCTCCCATTTAGTTCTCTTTTTGTGGGACCACGCCAGCATTGATTGGTGTCTGAGGTAAAAGTAAATGTGCTGATTCCTCACACATTTAGTGATTCATTAACATTGAGCAGAAAAACTAAATAAAAACATCTTATAGACAGGGATAGATAACCTGCTACTGTGGCTGTCAGACCAGGCAAAAAAATTGCTGACAGAAAAAAAGAACTTAACACAAAGGAACATAAAGGTCATTCTTGCTACTGTCACGTTTTCAGCTTATATTGTCCCGGTTTATAGCCAAAGTAAAAATCTCCTTTAAGAGCTGTAGAGTTCTAAGAGGTCTTGCTGTCGAGACTGATGGTTTTGAAATCAAATAAAACAATTACATGCAATATAGGAACAGTCCTAAGTAGCATTCAAACATGGTTTATTTTAGCGAATCAGTGACATACATTATATATTCAAAAGTATATTTTCAAGTTATGTGGATACCCCTTTATTTGGCTAGTTCAGCCACACCCATTGCTGACAGGTGTATGAAATCGAGCAGACAGCCATGCAATCTCCATATACAAACATTAGCAGTAGAATGACCTTAATGAAGAGCTGTCTTTCATCATGACACCATCATAGGATGCCACCTTTCCAACAAGTCAGTTTGTCAGATTTGGCCCTGCTAGAACTGCCCCAGTCAACTGTAAGTGCTATTATTGTGAATTGGAAATGTCTAGGAGCAACAACGGCTCAGCCGCGAAATGGTAGTCCACACAAGCTCACAGAACAGGATCGCCGTGTGCTGAAGCGTACAGCACGTAAAACTCCCTCTGTCCTCGGTTGCAACCCTCACTACTGCGTTTCAAACTGCCTATGGAAGCAGCTTCAGCACAATAACCATTCGTCAGAGCATTCATGAAATGTGTTTCAATGGCCAAGCAGCTGCACACAAGCCTAAGATCACCAAGAACCAGACCAAGCGTCGGCTGGAGTGGTGTATAGCTTGCCGCCATTGGACTCTGGAGCCGTGGAAACACATTCTCTGGAGTGATGAATCACGCTTCACCATCTGGCAGTCCGACAGACTAATCTGGATTTGGCGGATGCCAGGAGAACACTACCTGCCAGAATGTATAGTGCTGACTAAGGTTTGGTGGAGGAGAAATAATGGTCTGGGGCTGTTTGTCATGGTTCGGGCTAGGCTCTGAGGGAAATCTTAACACTACAGCATACAATTACATTCTAGATGATTCTTGCTTCCAACTTTGTGGCAACAGTTTGGGGAAGGCCTTTTCCTGTTTCAGCATGGCAATGCCCTCAAGCACAAAGCGAGGTCCATACAGAAATTATTTGTCAAAATCGGTGTGGAAGAACTTGATCTGCCTGCACAGAGCCCTGACCTCAACCCCACCTTTTGGATGAATTGGAATGCTGACTGTGAGCCAGGCCTAATCGCCCATCATCAGTGCCCAACCTCACTGATGCTCTTGTGGCTGAATGGAAGCAAGGCACTGCAGCAATGTTCCAACATCTAGTGGAAAGCCTTGTCAGAAGAGTGGAGGCTGTTATAGCAAAGGGGGGAGCAACTCCATATTAATGCCCATGATTTTGGAATGAGATGTTCGACAAGCAGGTGTCCACATACTTTTGGTCATGTAGTGTATCTTATAAAGAATCTAGAGCATGTTGTTTGGTGGCAATTCACATGTAAAATGGGTACATTTTTCTTATATTGACAAGTTTAGAGTTTGTATAAGGATGGATCAGTTGTCCTTTCTGAATATCTTGAAGGTGAACAAGGGCATGCTATAGCCTTGGACAGACCAGATAGCAGATAAGGCATGAGGCTTATACAGTAGGCCCATCATTTTGTCATTTACGTTCATGACATATTCAAATGGTTAACAATGTCATAAAGATAGTGTCTTTATTGCACCAGAAAAACATGCTTCTTAATGTCGATGTCCAAGAGCTCCATCAACACATATACAGAGTATACAAAACATTAAGAACACCTGCTCTTTCCATGACAGACTGACCAGGTGAATCTTAATATTTTTTTATACTCAGTGTATAACTGTACCTAACCTATATCCTATCACATATAGGCCAATGTTGGCTGTTCCGGGGAATGTTGAATATGTGGCTGCATCTGAAATGCACTATATTTCCTTATACACTGAGTATACCCCCCCACCCCCCTTTGCCCTCAGAACAGCCTCAATTCGTCAGGGGATGGACTCGACAAGGTGTCAAAAGCGTTCCATAGGGATGATTGCCCACGTTGACCCCAATGTTTCCCACAATTGTGTCAAGTTGGTTGGATGTCCTATGGGTGGTGGACCATTCTTGTGTGTGTGTCTGTCTGTGTGTGTGTGTGTACATGCTTGTGTGCGTGCATGCGTGTGTCACAGAGTGTGTGTGTGTGTGTGTGCCCATGTTTGCTCTGCAGGGTCTCAGTCAGAACATTCCACTTCTCATGGCTGCTAATGGCAGTGGTGTGTGCCTCTGCATTAATAAAGGGGCAGTGAACCCGGGTCTAATTGCAGAGGAAGCCAAGCAGTTAGTAACCTCTGAATCTTTCATTGTGGAGAGGAGGAGGAGGAGAAAGGGAAACATTGGGCTGGAGGGGGAGGGAGGGAGGAGGGCAGGTGTAGGAGGAGGGTGGTGACCAAAATCACATGCACTCCTGATTCCTAGCCAGACCTCACCCTAACATGCATCAGTGGTCTAGTCAAGAGCATTGTGGGTCCTTCCTAAGTCACTGGAACTAGCCCGGGCACAGACCAACCAATGAGATTGCAAGGAGATGAGGGAGGATTCTGTCAGTGTATCCACCTGTTAGAATCAGTTCTGGGAGAATAAACTCTGCCCTGTCCCATTTATCTTGCACTCTCTCCCACCTCTTCCTCTGATTGCGTTATGCAAATCCACAACAGGAAATTGGATTACATTACATTTAGTACTGAGACTATTTCTCAAGAAAGCAAGAAAACATTTCACCTAACTGTCTTATTTTCACTGTGGCCATTGTGTCAATTTGTCAAATGGAGTGGATAATAACACATCTACTTTAAGTGTATCATTAAATAAAGAGTGCTTTTAATGTGCTATACATTTTGTAACAGATTGTTTGCCTAACCATTGACAACAGGAGTTAATGGATTGGATCTGATTTGAATTCCTTTCATCTAACAACTCAAGTCCGAATTTGTTTTTTCTGATGCGATTAACCACCAACTGCTACACCTTGGTCTTGGTCTTGGCACACTGCTTTCAGTCTAATCTGATTGGGGTCAATAGAGGTACTGTATGTATTTATACATGTGTGAATCAGGGTTTGGATTAGCTTGTTGTGATACTTTAGTTGTGGCCTTACACACCTGGTTTTAGTGCAGCTATTTGGCTCATTCCTCAGTATATGGCAGCAGTGAGGCCATATGTAGTTTCAGTAGTACTCTGCCTGATACCCTTTGTGACATATGTAGTAGAAAAGGAGCCCTATAGACTACAGTTGTTCAAGTGACCTATGAGGAATGGCCGTTGATTTGGACCCTGCATATTCCATCAAAGCACTGAAGAGCATTTGAATTAGAGGCAGAATCATGCAAATGGCTTCAGAGTTGACTAGTTCAGCGTCACCAATGGCTAACTCACAAATAAATAAAAAACAAAGGTTGCCTTTTTTACCACAGGCTCAGGGAAATGTGGGTCTTCCTCATTCTTTGCATGGTGTGAGAGCACAGCTCGCTGCAGGACACAGGTGCAGACTAATATCTACCATAGTAAGCAGCTTCAAAATATGCTCTGCATACAGTGGGGCAAAAAAGTATTTAGTCAACCACCAATTGTGCAAGTTCTCCCACTTAAAAAGATGAGGCCTGTAATTTTCATCATAGGTACACTTCAACTATGACAGACAAAATGAGAAGAAAAAAATCCAGAAAATCACATTGAAGGATTTTTTATGAATTTATTTGCAAATTATGGTGGAAAATAAGTATTTGGTCACCTACAAACAAGCAAGACTTCTGGCTCTCACAGACCTGTAACTTCTTTAAGAGGCTCCTCTGTCCTCCACTCGTTACCTGTATTAATGGCACCTGTTTGAACTTGTTATCAGTATAAAAGACACCTGTCCACAACCTCAAACAGTCACACTCCAAACTCCACTATGGCCAAGACCAAAGAGCTGTCAAAGGACACCAGAAACAAAATTGTAGACCTGCCCCAGGCTGGGAAGACGGAATCTGCGATAGGTAAGCAGCTTGGTTTGAAGAAATCAACTGTGGGAGCGATTATTAGGAAATGGAAGACATACAAGACCACTGATAATCTCCCTCGATCTGGGGCTCCACGCAAGATCTCACCCCGTGGGGTCAAAATGATCACAAGAACGGTGAGCAAAAATCCCAGAACCACACGGGGGGACCTAGTGAATGACCTGCAGAGAGCTGGGACCAAAGTAACAAAGCCTACCATCAGTAACACAGTACGCCGCCAGGGACTCAAATCCTGCAGTGCCAGACGTGTCCCCCTGCTTAAGCCAGTACATGTCCAGGCCCGTCTGAAGTTTGCTAGAGAGCATTTGGATGATCCAGAAGAAGATTGGGAGAATATCACATGGTCAGATGAAACCAAAATATAACTTTTTGGTAAAAACACTCGTCGTGTTTGGAGGACAAAGAATGCTGAGCTGCATCCAAAGAACACCATACTGTGAAGCATGGGGGTGGAAACATCATGCTTTGGGGCTGTTTTTCTGCAAAGGGACCAGGACGACTGATCTGTGTAAAGGAAATAATGAATAGGGCCATGTATCGTGAGATTTTGAGTGAAAACCTCCTTCCATCAGCAAGGGCATTGAAGATGAAACGTGTCTGGGTCTTTCAGCATGACAATGATCCCAAACACACCGCCCGGGCAATGAAGGAGTGGCTTCGTAAGAAGCATTTCAAGGTCCTGGAGTGGCCCAGCCAGTCTCCAGATCTCAACCCCATAGAAAATCTTTGGAGGGAGTTGAAAGTCCGTGTTGCCCAGCAACAGCCCCAAAACGTCACTGCTCTAGAGGAGATCTGCATGGAGGAATGGGCCAAAATACCAGCAAGTGTGTGAAAACCTTGTGAAGACTTACAGAAAATGTTTGACCTCTGTCATTGCCAACAAAGGGTATCTAACAAAGTATTGAGATACTTTTGTTATTGACCAAATACTTATTTTCCACCATAATTTGCAAATAAATTCATAAAAAAATCCTACAAATGTCTGTCATTGTTGAAGTGTACCTATGATGAAAATTACAGGCCTCTCATCTTTTTAAGTGGGAGAACTTGCACAATTGGTGGCTGACTAAATACTTTTTTGCCCCACTGTAAGAGCGTCTGCTAAATGACTAAAATGTAAATGTAATATAATTTTGCTCTCTAAGGATGTAGACCTGACAATCTTATAGTACATGTCTCCTTTTGGAATAATGGAGGTCCAGTGTGTAATTGAGGCCTTAGGCTGGGATGGATAGGAACTGTTCTGAAACAAAGAGAAATGTACAGCTTGCAGCTTTATGGTGTAGTGGGTGAATTCTGCTTTGATGGATGAGGAAGGAGAAGAGCGTAGGTTGGCCTTGAGTGGGAGTTTGCACCAGGAGAGGTGTGATGTGGCCTCTTGGCTGTCTGCACAAGTCATCCATGACAAACAGTGTACAAGATCCAAACTCACATTTATCTCCTGGGACCTTTCAGTAAATGTTGGTGAACGAACACATTGTTTTTCACAAGAAGAAAATGTTCTTTGGTTGTCCTGGATGGTGGTGGTCCACACACTTACCTTGACGTTTTTTCTCATGCCTCAATGTGCCTGTGTGTGTTTTTGGTCTCATTTGTTTTCCCTGAGTCACTCTGTTGGAGGTTGAGGTTGCGTCTCAAATGGCATCCTATATAGTGCACTTCTTTTGACCTGGGCCCATACCGCTCTGGTCAAAAGTAGTGCACGATAGGGAAAAGGGTGCCATTTGGGATGGAACCTGACTGTTATTAACTTCTGTGCCAGGACCCTGATTAATTGGGCAGCATTAATTGGTGTTCCTTTCTGCAGACCTGAAAGTGTTACACAGCACCAACTTTGACAGAATTACAGTTGAAGTATGACACAAAGGTTAAGTCCTTCCTGTGAAGTGTGCGTACAATCTTTGCAATTAAATGCTTGGTCTAGGTCTCAATTTGATTGTAGAAATATTTTATTGCAGATATTCATTTTAGTCACTGTTGACTAGTTCTCGTGAATCAGTTGTTTGGAATTATGTTAATTGATGACCTACCTAGCAACTACTTCACTATTCTTATTGGTCAGATGTTTGTAATTGTGGGGAGAGAGCAGGGCTGCGTTCACTACGTTTTTACATTCTGAAACGTTGAATTGAATGGAAACAGTGCTGTACTGAATGACCAGTTGAAAAACGGGGTGGGGTTGAGTTGTGGAACACTGTCAGCATGGCCACTGCCCTTTAAATACCTCACTTATTGCTTCAAGCCAGACCTCGCCACACCGACCAAAAGGGAGGAAAAGTACCTCAAAGTTTGTTCAAGAACGTACAAGAATGTTTTGGTGAAACGTGTCGTTCAGTACAAACCGTTCCGCAACGTAGCAAACATTCAAGCAAACTCAACGCACCTCAGGAAGAAGTTGAATTGATGCCATAGAGAATGATAGAGGCCAACTTTGTTGGTTGATCCCTCCTGGTGACCCTGTTGGAATCATGTTCAAATGGTTCATCAGGAAGGATCAGCGAATCATGAAGAAAATAAATGTACTACTTCAAAATGGAGATAGCCTCAATGGCACTGTCCATGCTGTCACAGACGCTATAATGGCTCAGATACAAAGAGTCCTCTATCTCTATGGTTGATGCATGGCTGTAATTGTGGTCAGTTCATCAGTAAACCTGAAAAAGTGTAATCATTCTCCGTCTAGTTTGTCTACATGAAGGCCCAAATGGACCCCTACGCCCTACACCCTATGCACTTGTGGAGATCTGATAGGATGAGATTGGTAGTAGTAGTATGGTGAAACTTCCATTTAGTCTATTAGAGGGAAATTTGCTTACAACTGTCAAATCCTCTCAGTTCTCCACAAGTGCACAGGGTGCAGGGCATTTGGGATTGAGCCATCCATCCACCATCTAAAGAACCCTCTTAACTACACGAACTTGGTCCCAAGTGAAGGGTCATGAAATCAAACTCATCTCTTTGTAAGTTGTGCAAGCCATCATTGTGTTTCTCTCACTACCTTACACCATAATAAACCCCAAAGGTGTCAGTCCACTACCAAGCTAACCCCAAAGGAGTCAGTTCACTACCCAAAGGAGTCAGTCCACTACCATGCTAACCCCCAAGGAGTCAGTCCACTACCAAGCTAACCCCAAAGGAGTCAGTCCACTACCAAGCTAACCCCAAAGGAGTCAGTTCACTACCCAAAGGAGTCAGTCCACTACCATGCCAACCCCAAAGGAGTCAGTTCACTACCATGCCAACCCCAAAGGAGTCAGTTCACTACCATGCCAACCCCAAAGGAGTCAGTCCACTACCCAAAGGAGTCAGTCCACTACCATGCTAACCCCAAATGAGTCAGTCCACTACCCAAAGGAGTCAGGCCACTACTATGCTAACCCCAAAGGAGTCAGTTCACTACCATGCTAACCCCAAAGGTGTCAGTTCACTCCCCAAAGGAGTCAGTTGCCTCTCTGGGAGGAAATTGTTGCAGCTGTCTGGAAGGGGGTAACATCAGAGTTCAAGGGGAATCATTGTGCGTTTTAGATTGTATTACATGTTGTGCTTGTTGCCATCCCTGACTTGCAGCCATAGGATAGCCAGCCATATTGCGTTTACACCTGGAGAGTCAGAGATACCGTCGCCGGCTCCCTATACTCTGACAAAGTGGCTGTTGCTTCAATCCCTGAATCAATATTGACCACCGGCAGACCGGCCTGCTTGCCAGAGAAACAGCAGCAGGTTGATTGCAGCTGGAGGCTGGAGAAGATGGGTGCAACAGCAGGGAAGGGGAAGGTGCTGTAGCTTCTACTGAGTGTACCATGTATGTTACACACAGACAGAGGAGTTCCTCAAAACTCCCTCACTGTGCATGGTGAATTTAAGATGTCATCTACTCAAATCTGTTTTGTATATTGGACTGTTATTTACTGTGCTGATGCGAACTCCTTTAGAAAGTATTAAGGATACCATTCAACTGAGGAATTGATTATGCTGTGCAGCCCCAGCCCTATGCAATAACACCAGCCCCCCTGAGATTCAGTATGAGGGGCCAAGTTTGAGCAGGGCTGCCCCAGTCAGCCCCAAGGCCATCTGAATCAGTGCTTTGGTGTGGTGGTGTGTTGTACTGTAGTGTGCAGCCTGCCTGTCCTAGCTGGTGCCGGGAGCAACCTGCTCCTGACTGTCGGGAAGGGAAGAGGGGGTGTACCGAATGATGCAAGGGGTCGCACTGCCCCGATTGGCATGCTAACATTACTGCACACATCTAAGTTCTGGTCTTGGTTGCCAGTCATACAATTGAAGATGACTGGTCTACACAGTAAGAAAAATACTTGGAGATATAAGAAGTCAGAGAGGTGAGTGAGTAATAGAAGAAAAGAGAAACTGTTTTCCCTGCATCTCTGATGTTGTATAAATTGGAGACAAGCACAGGAATTCATAATAGGGGGTTTTAAAACTCCACCCAAAATATACAACATGCCATGAAAAGGCATGGGGACAAAGCCCAAAACAAACACGTATACAAAAACACAGAGATGTAACCCAAGCAAGAGTGATGTTAAACCTCTAATAAATACACAGGACGAGACCTGCAATACCCTACACAGGACGAGACCCATAATAACAAGTGCACAATACACGACAGAACAAACCACAGGTGCTCACAAACCAATGGACATGGGAACAATAACCGACAAGACAATGGTTAAAAGAGGGCACATATATACAATTACTAATCAGGGGAATTAGAATCAGGTGTGTGTAATGAGTCTGTTCAGTGCTGCCTAGAGGCCGGTGACGTAGACCTCCAGAACTGGTGCATGGAATGAGCAGCAGTACTGGGGTAACCAATGACAGCAGCTTTCTGATGAATGACGGTGTGATCTCAAAACTTCCTTGATCTGACTGGATTTAACAAAGAGAAAAAAAGGAAGAAAATAAGCAATACCTGACCAGAAACACCTCATGCGCTCCATAAGAGCAAACATGACATAGAGACTTTCATGTCTTGGGACTGATTCAATAAAATCCCAAAGAATCGCACACCCTCTCCAGTGGGTGTTGACAGAGCTAACATTGTCCCTAGCTGACAGACAGTCAGGGCCTCAGTCAGGCCAGGATCATCCACAGGTCATGTTTAACAATAGGGAGGAGGGCCTGCCTAGATAACAGTAGCATTTTTCATCACTTTCCTCTTCGGTGTCCTACTGTATCACTTTATCAGGAAGTCAATAAGTAGTAGGCTACGCTGGTGTGTGCTGGTATCAGCCACATCACTGGCTGAACTCTCCCTGTGATTTACAAGGACAGTCATGAAATCCCATTCCTCTGTCAGAGATCAAAGCCACTAATGTTTCAAATGGAAACTCAATGTTATGCATTTAAAGCCCTTCTGCCTCTCTAATCAATCAAATAACTGATTGATTTATCATTAGCATGAGATTGTCCCAGTTATTGATTGATTAATGACATTTTTGGTTTTATCTGGTCCCAACATCAGGAAAACTGGTGTAATGGAGGCGTGAATTGTATGATAATTGTGTTATAAAGCCACAACTCTTCTTACTATCTTGGAAAGGTGATTTTTTTATCTCAACGGGATCATTCTAGTTTAAATTAGGTAAATGTAGGTCATATTTTTGTTAATCATGCGATAAGCTGCAGTGATCTTTTTATGTGACAGATATAGATCCTATCATACTGTGCCAAAGCAGACGAAACACACCTTATGCTACTGAAACTGACTCTTTGTTATGTAGGTGTGAATGATTGCCCCTTCGATCTGTCCCATGCCAAGGTAAGACAACACCTATCTCCACATTTCCTTATACAAGGGGCATGGGTAAGAATAGTTGGTCATAGGTAAAACATGGTCAACGTACTCATAAAACACAAAGATTGTTTTACTAAAAATTCTGTGTGAATTTTGTAACAGTATCTAATGCAGCAAGTCCTTTGAACATACAATGAAAGACCAGTGCTGAGTGTGTATAGAATAATATTGCAAAAGAGAGAGGCAGTGAACAAATGACAAGAGACTCAAGCCATCTTCAGGAGGGAGAGATGAGCAGAGAGCGGTCAGGGAGTGCAGTGTGAGGAGGGTAAGGTCCAGGTTAGTCTGTGGAACGGGACATGGTCTCTGGTTCCTGGATCTCACGCACACGACATGCAGCCCTTGCCCTTTTCAGTCTGAGTTTCCAAATGTTACGCTTTCTGCCCCAAACCCATCATAAAAGTTAGCGGGAGGAGGGTTGGGGGGAAGAGGTCACTGAAGACTGAAATGGCAGTCAAGCGCAGTTTGGGTCACCACCTGTACTCAGAGTTCATCTCAGAACCTTTGGACTCATCACACTTCCATTAAAACTGTAGACACCAAACTTACCTACACCGGATGGGTCCAGATCCCATACTAACTGTCATATCCTGGCTTGGCCCTTTTATAATCAATCCCACTTCTACGCTAGGTGTTGATCCATTACATGATATCCTTGGTTTAATATATCTCAATCAGAATGTCTGTGATTTGTCAGTTGTATTGTCACTTCAGTTTTAGGGATTATCAGCCCATGTTGAGTGATTCCCTGGTCTTCTCCCATCCTCTCAAGTGAATCCCATCCTGCCAACTGTCAGGGAACAATATGGAGACTACACATCTATCAATTTAGACTCTCTCTTATGGTTTTAATTAAGGTAAAAACCACATACAGTATGTGTTGACATGTGTAAACTATGTGGATAAATGTGCTACTGTTGTTCTATCTATGTTGTTTCATACAACTCCCAAGAGTTATTGAAGCAGTCCTGAATAATGTCACTGTTTTTAATTTGCATCCCAGTTTGTTAGGCCCTGTTGATATATATTTTGGGTAATGATTTGCATGACCTTCGGTGTGGTGGTCCTTTTATTTCAGCTGAATCTGATTTCAATATTCTAATGAATACTGTAACAGTGGTACAGTCCATAACAGTCCAAAGTACAACCAAATATAGATAGTTATACTGAAGTGGTTTGAAGACCAAACTCCGAGGCCACTGCACTGCATATGACTGAGGTTGTAATAGGACTACTGCTGACGTCCTCTGATGGTCTTCATCCCAAATGACACCCTATTCCCTGTACAGTGCACTACTTTTGACCCGGCCTCATAGTAGTGCAGTGTAGTCAAACGTAGTGCACTGTATAGGGAATACAGTGCCATTTTGGACACAGACATGGTCCCTGTCTCTGTTTCCCAACTGTCCCTGCCTGTGTCACTAACTCATATGAGAATCCTGTGTCACACAGTCTGCTTCTTTCACAACAGCCAAGCCAGATGATGCACTATGTTTTGGATAAACAGTTTTTACTGCTTATTATTATTTGTTGTTAATAGTTGACAGATCTTTTGGAGGCATGTGAAAATAACAGGAACCTGCACCGTAGTCATTTCCAGCATCTACAAACATGAATCACTTCACTAATGACCTTCAGGAAATGTTGCAATCATACCTGTTTTTATTTTCCTATTGAGTTATTTTTTACACTAATAATAATGAAAATGTATTCAACTTTTATAGCACTTTATAGCACTTTATAGCACTTTAAAGCACTTTATAGCACTTTATAGCACTTTATAGCACTTTAAAGCAGAAAAAAAGACATGCAATTTTGAAAAACAAAGACAAATCATGAATGGATGGATGATAATGTCAAAATAGAAAGTCTCAAAACACCATGATTGTGTAATGAAACTATGAAGTAGTGCACCTAAGCTGAGATCTGATGTTTGGATAGTGTTTAACGTAAACCCAATGTAAGTGTTTTAATTCACAGAATGTGTTTTAAAACTGAAGTTAAATGTTTTAAAACTGAAACACCCAAAGTGGTTTTTCAACCTTAATATTGGTGTTTTTAAGAGAGTGTCATGAAAACACTTTTTGAGTGTTTCAGTACATGTAAATGGCAGCACCAAAACACAACAACTGTGTTTCCCATACAATCAATGGTTTGGAAATGCAAATGGTTTATTGCCTAAATATTGATTCATGATAAGGGTCAATGGAGATTTTTTTTTTGTGGAACTTCACCTTTATTTTTTCAATGCTTTATTTAGACAGATTAAGATAGTATTTAGGCAGTAAAACGGCACATTTCGGTGGAATTTTACCCAGTTAACCACACTGTAAGAAATTATTCAGGGGTGAATTGAAATTGACAACAAAAAAAACAACAACCAACATATACTTAATAAAAATGAACGCAGGTCGTGCAGAGCCCTTGGTCTAGTTATAACGCACCCGGATTAGACACGTTACCCCTCTTCCCATCGAAGACAGGGGTTAAATTCCCCGCTCCAACCCTCCAACCCAGCCTGTTTCTCCCACCTATCTCTTTGTCATTTCATCATTGTCTCAATAAAGGGTCAAGATACCCCCAAAATAGATATATTTTTAATGTATGCAAACTGTTTAAATTATTTGTACATTTAATTTTGCCAAAAACTATTTGAGAATAAATCGAACTAAATATGTTGCTCAAAATGTAAGTATCTTTCATGTGGATAACCAAAGAGAGAGACAATGGAGTGATTGAACTCATTTGAAGTCTTAGGTTTTAATCATCTTTAATTTCATATATCTTGGCACGTGACTCTGATTTTAGAGGATTGTGGGTAATTAAAACAATAATACTTATATTCTTTCACATGACATATCCATGTTTGAAGAAACAAAACTATATTTCTGTATTAGTATTACGTTTGTTGTAACAGTGTAATGGATCATGATGAACAGATATCAAAACCGTCAGACAAAATGACATTCAATGAGGACATGACCCATTCCCACATTCCCACCTTTATAAAGTTTATATTATAATATTACAATATACGATGGTAAATTATAAAGTATGTGGACATTGTGAATTTCCACCAAACAACATGATATAGATTCTATAAGATACACAACATGACAAAAAGTATGTGGACAACTGTTTGTCGAACGTCTCATTCCAAAATCATGGGCATTAATATGGAGTTGGTCCCCCCTTTGCTGATATAACAGCCTCCACTCTTCTGGGAAGGCTTTCCACTAGATGTTGGAACATTGCTGCGGGGACTTGCTTCAATTCAGCCACAAGAGCATTAGTGAGGTTGGGTACTGATCTTGGGCGATTAGGCCTGGCTCGCAGTCTGTGTTCCAATTCATCCCAAAGGTGTTCGATGGGGTTGAGGTTAGGGCTCTGTGCAGGCCAGTCAAGTTCTTCCACACCGATCTCAACAAACCATTTCTGTATACATGGGGTTATTGTCATGCTGAAACAGGAAAGGGCCTTCCCCAAACTGTTGCCACAAAGTTGGAAGCACAGAATAATCTAAAATGTCATTGTATGCTGTAGAGTTACGATTTCCATTCACTGGTAATAAGTGGCGTAGTGCGAACCATGAAAAACAGCTCCAGTCCATCATTCCTCCTCCACCAAACTTTACAGTGGGCACTATGCATTCGGGTAGGCAGCGTTTTCTCCAGAGTCCAATGGCGACATGCTTTACACCACCCCAGCCGACTCTTGGCATTGCGCATGGTGATCTTAGGCTTGTGTGTGGATGCTTGGCCATGGAAACACATTTCATGAAGCGCCCGATGAACAATTATTTTACTGACGTTGCTTCAAGAGGCCGTTTGGAACTAGGTAGTGAGTGTTGCAACCAAGCACAGACGATTTTTATGCCCTATGTGCTTCAGCACTTGGTGGTTCTGTTCTGTGAGCTTGTGTGGCTTACCACTTCATGGCTGAGCTGTTGTTGCTCCTAGATGTTTCCACTTAACAATAGCAGCACTTACAGTTGACTGGGGCAGTTCTATCAGGGCAAAAATGTTATGAACTGACTTGTTGGAAAGATGGCATCCTATGACTGTGCCACGTTGAAAGTAACTGACCTCTTCAGTAAGGCCATTCTACTGCCAATGTTTGTCTATGGAGATTGTATGGCTGTGTGCTCAATTTTTTTCCACCTGACAACAACAGCTGTGTCAACTGAAAAAGCTGAATCCACTCATTTGAAGTGGTGTCCACAAACTTGTGTATATATAGTGTATAGGCCTAGACTTACAATAATGAATTTATATTTATAAAGAAAATGTGTATACATTTAGGAATTGCCTAAGTAATACAATTCAATACAGTCTTAGTTTATGAGCGTTATCCTTACATGACATGGGGCATAACATAGGCATAATGTAAACATTATTTGCAGACAAATTCCTGTAAATTAGCTCTGTCCTCTGGTCATATAATGATCAACCACGAGTATTGATACTACACTGACAGTAAGGGCTGTATAATTATTGTCAGGTAATACCACTGTATCAGATATGATAAAATGCACATATTGTTAACCAATTTGTTGAACAATGTTAATACATTTATTAATATTACATTAAAAATAAAATAATATCAGGCGACATTTTGTTCTTATGACTGTACCGACCAACTCTTCCCTAGTAGCCTACTTACTTTGTTTTGCTCTCCCCGTCCTACAGGTCACCGAACCTGCCCCATGATGTAGGCCCACTATGATAATCAGCAGCACCTGCTTGTTCGCCCCGTGAATCTCGTGCGTCCCCCAGCGTGCCATTGTGCCTCTGGAGCGTTTGAACTATGGCCATGATCACAGTGCTGATCTGTTCACGGAAGGGCTCCTCCTCCTCTAATGTTTATTCTGATATATATGGAAAAAGAACTCTCTGTAAAAGGGGTTTAAAAGGGTCAGATATTATTATAGACTATAAAGCCCATGAGAAAGATATAGAAAACAAAAATACAAACCCAAGACTGACAGACCTTTTATACAGTAGGTGAATAATTTTGAATTTGTCACTTTCTGTTGAATTTAAAGAGAACCACTAAAATAAACAAAGTTGATAAGATAAATGCTCTAATTAATAATATCTGATATTGTCTATACAATATTATTATAATTACAATGTATTATTATTATCATCATTATTATTATTATTATTATCACAAGTATACCACCCCTCCTCTTTCACCAAAGTCTTTATACAACAGTCCGAAGTTCATGAAAGTTTTGCTGCTGATAAGCAGAGCCAATAAAAGCAACAGCTCTGCAGTGTAAACACTGTCAGGTCTACCTGCTTCAGTTAGTCAGTGCAGCCTTCTTCTTATGATTTGCATAAAGGCCCCATCAGCCAGCCCACAAATTACCATGTTGTATATTCCTTGCCCTCCGAAAGCATCATGGCAAATTGTATCACTCTTCTCAACTGGGAAGTGAACCAGATTCTCCGAGCAGGTGTCAGGAGTAGGGAATTCACATAAACACTGGAGCAGGAGAGGAGGGGAGAACGGACTTTTTTTTGTATTTTTTTAGATCTTTCTTCTCCCCAACCTTCCTTCCCCTTTTAGTTCAGAATACATTTTTTTTTAATGTTCTCGAAAATGGTGTCCAAGTTGACATCTCTCCAACAGGAGCTCTTGAGCGCCTTGTTAGATTCCGGAGTTACCAAAGATGTTCTGATCCAAGCGTTGGACGATATGGACCCCAGCCCGAATGGCTTTGGAGTTAAGTTGGAGAATCTACAGATGTCTCCGCCAAGTTCTAAAATCAACGGAAATGATTCGAAGCCGGTATTTCTTACGTTGACCAATGGGCATAGTAAGGGCAAACTGTCGGGAGATGAGGGGTCCGAGGACGGGGACGATTTCGATACCCCACCGATACTGAAAGAACTCCAGTCACTTAACACCGAGGAAGCAGCGGAACAGAGGGAAGAAGTTGACCGAATATTAGCGTAAGTGAATAGAACTTTAAATGTTTAATTTCACACATTTAGGGATGTTCATTACCGAATGAATGTGTAGGGTATAGGCGCATAACCAAAATAATATTGTATTATTTATCTGGCTACTTATTTTAGATGTAGGAGTAATTTCAGTGCATTTAAAGCGTTTTATATTTAACATTGTCTGACAAATTAGGACAACAATTAGGGTAAATTAGGACAACAATTAGGGTTATCTGCCTGTTAAAGTTATTTCTTCCAGGAATAATTTTTAGACGTGTGGCCCATGAAAACTATAGCCTACTTGCCTGACCGTAATACTCAGGAGTGTATCTGCATTGTGTCTGTATTTTAGAATGATGACAAAATTAGTGTAAAAACGTATTTTAATTTACATGTCAAGCGCTTGGCAATAGGTCTCAATGTTCCTTGTGTTAACAAATTAAAATAACGCGCCAATAGTACTTTTCGCGTTTTAGTTACTAATTATCCACACGGGTTATTCTTTTTTCCCCTTAGCAAACTATAAACTTAACGAGATCTATTTATATTGAACTTACTCGATCTCTCTCACTTAGATTATATCTGGCAATGCAAGAAGAGAAAGTTAATTCACATCAACGCATTTGTTTATTACGTAGGATTCAATGTTGCACTAGATATAGGCTCTACTAATAATAATAATGTTCTGGCGAAATATTGCAACATTTCTTAAAGCAAATATTATTTTGTTTTATGAATGTAGTCTATAAAGGCCTTACTCTTTGTAAATGTTCATATTGTCTTAATTGATCTTCTAAAAGCCATTTATAAATGTTCATTCATTACGCTAGTAACATGATCAACTGGCCAGCAGAAAATCAAAACTAACCCACGTGTAGTTAAGTTATTATTAATTGTATTCTATAAATCATCAACTGAAAGATACACAGTGTCGTATGATTAGAGTGAATGGAGATCTGGTTATTCATTGTCGAAAGTTATAAACCAACATCTAAACCAACGTATAAACCCGCAGACTTAATTCTCCAAAACAAACAGTTGTGTGTAGATTTGCAACAATTACCCATGTGAAGTCCATACTTCATCTGAGATGTCTGTGATGGTATAGGCTAAGTAAGTGTAGTTGTACTATTTTAGTGCACGCTGCGCACATAGGCTAGGCCTTTTAAATCGTTTGAAATACATTTTCCTTATCGACATAAAGCGTCCTATTGCGTTGTCATCGATGGGTGCAATTCAATTGTGTTTATTATTGATATAATTGAAGCATTGGAATAATTCAGATGATTTTACCCCATGGGCAAATGTATTCTTCGATAATTGAATGCAATTTTGGATGGAAGCCTTGAACTGATCAATTTCTTCAATTTCTTATCAATGTATTATCAATTTCCTACATTTAACCAAACAACATGAATTTATTTGACCAAATTATTTATTAATTTTATTTGATTCATACTCGATTCTGGGATTATTTAGTCTGAATTTAATTAGGCCTATGGGCTTATTGTCCAAATAGGAAAATGTAGGCCATAACGTCAGTGTGTGTCAGACTCAGCTGACATAAAATTCTGCACTTCTAAACCAATGTACTCTAGGCCCTTCCAATTCGTGGAGTTTAGATTATTCGATAACCTAATTTGGTAACATTTGTAATATATTTCTGTATCCTATATCCTTGATATCTCACATTCGCTATGAAATATTGACGTTTCAAAAACTGTGGATCAGTTATAGGCCAAGGTCTAGGATTTAGATTTCCTAATTTCTCAGTTTTGCCTCTTAGCTACAGTCAAAACCCTGAATAGAAAATAGGCCTGATTCGGAGTGTTTTCAGGTTATTGAATGTATTATGAAACCACCGGCGGTGGAAAAAGTGCCCAATTGTCATACTGAGTAAAAGTAAAGATACCATAATAAAACATGACTCAAGTAAAAGTGAAAGTCACCCAGTAAAATACTACTTGAGTAAAAATCTTAAAGTATTTTGTTGTAAATATACTAAACTACCAAAAGTAAAAAATAATTGCTCAAATATACTTAAGAGTAAAAGTATAAATCGTTTCAAATGTCTTATTAAGCAAAACTTATTTAAAAACAAAAAAAAGTTTTATGGATAGCCAGGGACACACTCCAACACTCAGACATAATTTACAAACAAAGTATGTGTGTTTAGTGAGTCCTCCAGATCAGAGGCAGTATAGGGATGACCAGGGATGTTCTCTTTATAATTGCGTGAATTGGACCATTTCCCTGTCCTGCTAAGCATTCCAAATGCATTCGAGAGTACTTTTGGGTGTAAGGGAAAATGTATGGAGTAAAAAGTACATTATTTTATAATGATTAACAGTCATTTATTAGGGTACTTAACAATTGTCCAAAACTTGGGGATAACACGGATAGCATCAGGCGAAGAAGTCTAATAGTATAAACCAAGGGAAATACATGCTTGTTCTGTAGCTAGGTGCTGTAGATTGGTTCTGAACTTATTTGGTGGATGAATAATACCTTAGATATCTGGTTCTATTAATGTGAGTGCTAATGTAGCACCACAACCTATATACCATTATACACATAACGCTATTAGGGTTCTAATAGAACGAATAACATGTATTTAGGTTCTATGTGTTTTATGTAACTGCAGCGAGGACCCCTGGCGTGCCGCCCGCATGATCAAAGGCTACATGCAACAGCACAACATACCACAACGTGAGGTGGTGGATGTAACCGGGCTAAATCAGTCTCACCTCTCACAGCACCTCAACAAAGGCACGCCCATGAAAACTCAGAAGCGAGCGGCGCTCTACACCTGGTATGTCAGGAAACAGCGGGAAGTTCTCAGACGTAAGTTAATATTTGAGTTTCTCACACAGGCTTCGATACAGTTAGAGGCACAGAGGTGTGTTGGCCTGGGCGACATAATTCTAATGGCCATCCACAACACAATGTGCATGAACATAAATGTCATATCTCGGCTATGCATATGGTCAGAAACATATTGCAGTAAGCCTATGCCTCAAATGTGTCTGATTTATCATTATGGCCTAGGCTACATACTGTATTGTGCAATTGTCCCTCATTAAATTATGTCTTATTTCTTCTTATTGTGTTTTTGGTTTATTTTGTCTCCATTCCCCCCAATACAATATTTTATGTGACCTTGTTCTTATTTTTCAGAATTCAACCAGGCAGTGCAAGGTTCTGACAGCAATATGACCGAGAAAGGCAGTCAGGATCAGGTGCTGTTTTTCTTCCCAGAGTTCAACCCTCCTGGTCAGGGTATGGGGCAACAAGGGGAGGAGGTGGGCTCTGAACCCTCCTGCAAGAAAATGAGACGGAACCGTTTTAAATGGGGGCCTGCATCCCAACAGATCCTCTACCAGGCCTATGAAAGACAGAAGAACCCCAGCAAAGAGGAGCGGGAGGCGCTGGTGGAGGAGTGCAACAGGTGAGGGGAGGAGGCTTTGGAGAATGAGAAAGTTGCACCTTTTTCTCTGAGTCCCAAATGCCACCCTATTCCCTATTTAGTGCACTGGTGCCAATATGTTTCTGGTCAAAAGTAGTGCACTATAGAGGGAATAGGGTTCCATTTGGGATACAGATTTGTTCTCTTATTGAATAATTGACTGTTTGGCACATCTTATTTGATACTAATGCCATCATTACTGCAGCACATGGCCTTAGCTTAGAATGATTTTGACAGGTTTTAATGTCTCTCTTTCTTGACACTATCCAACTATCATTCCAATGCAACTATCATTATGTTTTCCCTTTGTTCTTTTCCATTGTATTCCATTGATACTATTTCAATCTCTCCTCCTATAGGGCTGAGTGTCTCCAGAGAGGGGTGTCTCCGTCTAAAGCTCATGGGCTGGGCTCTAACCTGGTCACTGAGGTACGGGTCTATAACTGGTTTGCCAACCGGCGTAAGGAGGAGGCCTTCCGTCAGAAGCTGGCGATGGACGCCTACCCCATACCCACCCACAGCATGAACCCTCTCCTGTCTCACAGCCACAACTCCCCACACCACCACAGCTCCCAGATCAGCGCATCCCCCCCTAGTAAGATGCAAGGTAGCGTCTCCACACCACATGCATATCACAGTACATTACTCAGCTATTATATCTAATATAATACTACACAACAATGGAATGATTCAAATGTGGTCTTTCCTCTTGCTGTACCTGTCTCATCCATGATCTGAGTGCATGTAATCACTATGGCATCTTGATCAGGGACATGCCTTTGACAGTTAAAGAACAATGGTTGGCAAAAGCTTTGGATTATTTTATTTCCATCCCCAAGAGAGGGTGAAAAGTGGCAAGAAAAACAGTTGATGACATCAGTGAGAGAGAAGAGAGAGGGCAAGTGATCAATAAAAGTGACTTAGGGAGCTGAGCAAATGTCATTGTTATTATGATCTTTAAAAACACACTGAGAACAATCCACATTGTACCTGAAATCTCCACTCCAAAGTCAGCAGGCAGGCAGGCAGGCAGGCAGGAGCAGGAGAGTGGCACAAAGAGCAGCAGTCCTGTGACAGGCCAGGGTCAGGGCAGGGTCACGGAGGGATTCAGCAGTAGCTGAACCTACAACCATTACTTCCACATTCATAAAAGCACAAGGTCGGTCGGTTGCTTGTGACTTTTTGGGGGTTCCAATGAACTGACCATAAATGGGAAATCCAATGAACTGACCATTTGATATCATAATGCTGTTTGCACTCAGTGCAATTTAGGCGTCTACCTTCGCCTCTATAAGACATAAAATGGAGCTGATATCTTGGCATAGCATTATCCTCAGTGCCATCGCTTAACACCATAAAAGCAATGATTGAAGAAACTCAATCAAAGCCTCATGTTGTTCTTTCATGTTAGAACACGAGGTCAACTCTCTAGAAAAACAAGCCGCTTGCCTCGGGTTGCTCTTTTACCTTTGGTTATACTGGGCCCATTGGCCCATGCTCTGTTTGTTTGTGGTTTTTCCCAGCACACCTGACCAAGCATTGACCTCAGGTTGCAAAGTAAGGAGGTAGGTTCAGTGGTAGGCTTGTGTGGGGGTGAGGAAGAAGGGGCTGGTTGTAGAGAGGGCGAGGGTAAGGGTCAGAAGCAGAAGGTACTTTGCTCCCCCTAGTCCTCGGTTGCTTGCTTACAAGGTGTCCTGCCGACAGTATCAGCTGTTTTTCACTGTCAGCCCCTGGCCTGACAATAGCACCCCAGCAGGTTGCCTCATCGTGTTGCTAGGCCACGGCCTGTATTATGCATGCTTGAATGGACAATTAAAATCCTTGGCTACTACATCTCCCAGGCCTTCGATAAGGGGCTCCCCTGACTTCTCCTCTCTATACCCCAGCCTGGCAGGGGTCCCTATTGTCTGTGGTGTATTAGAAGACTGCAGTGACTGTAACCTAGGTTATTTTATCTCAGCTGGGCCTTGGGGAGGGCCTGTTTTAAAGCTCTCCTTACCTTTATGGGGCGGCAGTATAGTGGCCGAGGGAGGCTGGGTGCTCTGCAAACCAGAGCAGCAGGAGCTGTCTTCTGGGGTATTGGCTCTTTTCTGGCCAGACAGGACTGATGACCCCTTGTGCTCCAGCCTATAGAGAGGTGTGTGTGGGTTACCCCCTCCTTCAGCTATCGCCACTACAATAGTTATGTGTGGGAGGTCACTAAAGTGTCACATCAAAGAAAACCTCTTACTCCTGGAGTTTTCATTGATTCTCTTACTTCTGTTGATAAAGGTGAGGTAACTTGATTGGCCAAAACGGTCAAATAGTATTTTTTGGGGACAGACGAGGTTATTCTATCGTCACTGTTTGGCAAAAGACCAAACAAAACAAATGTATAGATGTCTTCTGTTACTAGTCACGTCTCAAAATGTAAATAGGTGATGCACACACACTGTTGGTCTAATCGAACTGTTTCATCAGCTGAATGATCCATTGTGTCTGAAGCCATGATACTTTTAGGGCCATAGTTTCCCCTTGGATCATTCACTTAACCATACAACCTGTGCTTTTATAGAAAAGATGAGAACAGGCAATTGGAATTCAACCCTGTTCTATTACAAACAGATGCCAATACGTGTGTGTCTGTGTGTTTTACCATACTTCATGAGAGAAGGATGACGTGACCATACTGTTCTGTTGTTTATAGTTGTCAGGTTTATTTCTTTGAAACAAGTGGAGGGTGATTAACCAACGTGAGTCGAGGTGCAACCTAAAAATGTGATTATCATTGAAAAGGAAAAGGCGTAACGCTCAGTGACCATTAAAAAGTCATTGTTTTATTTTAAGTTAAAAGATGAATGTTTCGGCCACTTTGAGGGTGAATCTGAAAGCTGAGCATGGGGAGCAAGTTTCATACATCTCTCAACAAAGTATAGAGGTGGGGGCTTTTCTTTTTTGTTGTTTCTGTCTGGGGTTCTAAATAGGACTTCTCTTTATGTTGACCTGCATCAAAGCTGAGATAGAAACGTTGACGGGCCAATCAGCACAAATAATTCAGCAACAGTAGCATCTTTTTCACCAGAATGTGCTAAGAGATTGAGTTGAACACCTGATAACCTGCTGATATCTAATTTGTCTGAAGACTATTCCCTCCTCTCACACGGCAAAGCCTTCTGATTCATGAATCTCCCACCTAATCTGACACACTGGAAAGGTTTTAGCTGTAAGATTAAGACGGCAGTGAGGGGAGTGTGGTTCAATATCTGGTAGACTGGTGTGATGGGCACGTTCCGTTCATTTGGTAATCCTCTGAAAACAGTGTGATTTGATTTAACAACAGTGAGAGTAAAACATCATATATTATAGGAGGGAAAAACAGTGAGCAGGTTGTGTTGCCTCAATGCCTTGTGTCACCCCAGGCTATGTGGGAGTTGGCCTGGCCGAGGGATAGAGAGGCAAGGCCTGCCCTATGCCTGGCCCTGCTCTGTCCACTGGGAGCCCCAGCCTGGTCAGAGAGGTACAAAGGCCTGCTACGTCCTGCAGAGACCCGGGAGGTCTCTCGTATGCACTGGAGCTACAATTACCAGTGCCTGGGGATGAGGAGAGAGGCTTTGATATTACATGCATCACACAGAGCACTGAAGCCTTTTAAACCTGCTGTAACTCCCTGCTGCCTACGCAATCACTCCCCTTCACAGGGTTCTCACCCTCCCCCTGGTCTACTTCTAGTCACCCCTGGTCCAATACTCAGAGTGCTTGGCTATTGGGGTTGATTTAGCTCAAACACTATTTAAGATGACAATTTAGAGAGTGATAGAGGGGAGATAGCTACCTTTTTTAGAATGTCAAATGGTCAAATGTCTTGCAGCCAGAAAGTACAGTAGTTGTTTCAATTTTGAGTAGCTTTTTTCTGCAATATAATGTCATCCTGTCAGTTATCCAAGATGGCGTAGCAGTCAGACGTCTTTGTCCTGTTGTGTCCCTTGTATATATCGTTTTTTAAATATTTTTCTTCGCATATCTATTCATTTTTTTTTGCTAAACCTCAACATCTAAATACTCTCCTGCATCCCACCTCACCCAATGTAGCGTGGATCTGCTTTTTTCCCCCTAAAGTATCTATATTTAATTTGGACCTATTATTTTTATCCCCGGATTCCCACCGCAAACTGAACATTTTCATCTGGATCTTCACAACTAGCTAACCGCAACCCCGGATGACTACTCCTGGCTAGCGTTTCCATCCACTTAGCTTGAAGCTAGCCCGGCCAGAGCTCCTGTGCTACCACCGAAGCATACTCCTGGGCTACAATATCCGGACCCCTTCTACAGCCCTTCCACAGATCCCCTACGACTGGAATACCGACATAATCTGCCCGAGGACTCCAAAAGGCCCCTCAGGCGTGACGCCCGCTGAAGGCCCATTATACTAACCAGCTAGGCCTGCTAGCTACCTAGAGCTACTTGGAACCCTGTTAATTCCATGACCGGTCTATCGACGTCACCGCATGAAGAGGCAAAAACAGACTTAACCCCATCGCGACGTTCCCCAAAGGCTAACTTTCTAGCCCCTGCTATCTGCTTGCTTGCTAACCCGGCCTGCTAACTGCTAGCCTGCCCCGGTCTACTAACTGCTAGCTTGTTTAGCCCCGGTCTGCTAACTGCTAGCTTGTTTAGCCCCGGCCTACTAACTGTTAGCTTGTTAGCACAGGCCTGCTAACTGTCTGAATCGCCGTGTCCCCAGCCAGCCCAACCATTCACTGGACCCATATTTATTTTCAATCTCTTTTCGATTTTTATTTCGATTATACCTTCCGGTAACCTGCCTCACCCAATGTGATACGGAATCGCTATTATTTTAAATTTTTGAATACATTCAAGAACCTCCAGAAGCTGACCAGCTAATTAGCTACAAGCTGTTTAGTCATTGTTAGCCACTGCTAGCGGCTTTTACCTTCTGGACAGCCAGCCCTGTTTTTAGCCTCGATAATACTCGCCAGTCTACCAGTATCGAACTGTCTCTCCACAACAACGCCGGATTCCTGCCGTAATCCCTGGACCACTACTTCTGATTTTCACAGCTAGCTTGCACCCAGTACCGAAGCTATCCCTGAGGCCCACCTCCCGGCCTACTCAGCTGTTCACCCGAACCCCACTCATACACGACTAGAGCCCAATACTCCACCGGATCCTTGCTGTAAACTCTGGACCTTGGCTAACGCCACTGCCACGAAGCTAGCACCAGTTAGCGGTGAGCCAGGCACATCTCCCTGCTAGCAAACTAAATTCTACAATACCTCTTTCACCATCTGGCTTGGATTCTCTGTCGACACGGCCCCCCGCCGCACCACCACGACTGGTCTGACTGGTCTGTGCCTTCAACCGGCCTCCGTCTGAGCAGACCCCCCCTACCACCCCCGGGCTACTAACTTTAAATGTTGTGTCGCCTGCTAGCTTAGTGGCGGCTTCTCTGTTCCATCTACTGCTGCCCCCTGGACACTATGATCACTTGGCTACATAGCTGATGCCTGCTGGACTGTCCATTAATCACGGTACTCCATTCTGTTTATTTATGTTTTATCTGTCGGCCCCAGCCGCGAACTCAGGTTCTGTGTGTAGTTAATCCGACCCTCTCTGCCTAGTCATCGCCATTTTACCTGCTGTTGTTGTGTTAGCTGACTAGCTGTTGTTGTCTCACCTGTTGTTTTAGCAAGCTCTCCCAATCAAGACCTGCGATTACTTTATGCCTTGCTGTATGTCTCTCTCAAATATCAATATGCCTTGTATACTGTTGCGCAGGTTAGTTATCATTGTTTTAGTTTGCAATGGAGCCCCTAGTTCCACTCCTCACACCTCTGATACCTCCTTTGTCCCACCTCCCACACATGCGGTGACCTCACCCATTATAACCAGCATGTCCAGAGATACAACCTCTCTTATCATCACCCAGTGCCTGGGCTTACCTTCGCTGTACCCGCACCCCACCATACCTCTGTCTGCACATTATGCCCTGAATATATTCTACCACGCCCATCAATCTTCTCCTTTAGCCGCACCCTCATCCTACTTCTCCTCTGTTCCCCGGGTGATGTGGAGGTAAACCCAGGCCCTGCATGTCCCCAGGCACCCTCATTTGTTGACTTCTGTGATCGAAAAAGCCTTGGTTTCATGCATGTCAACATCAGAAGCCTCCTCCCTAAGTTTGTTTTACTCACTGCTTTAGCACACTCTGCCAACCCCGATGTCCTTGCCGTGTCTGAATCCTGGCTTAGGAAGGCCACCAAAAATTCTGAGATTTCCATACCCAACTATAACACTTTCCATCAAGATAGAACTGCCAAAGGGGGAGGAGTTGCAATCTACTGCAGAGATAGCCTGCAAAGTTCTGTCATACTTTCCAGGTCTATGCACAAACAGTTCTAACATATAATTTAAAAAATTAATCTCTCCAGAAATAAGTCTTTCACTGTTGCCGCCTGCTACCCTCAGCTCCCAGCTGTGCTCTGGACACCATCTGTGAATTGATCGCCCCCCATCTAGCTTCAGAGTTTGTTCTGTTAGGTGACCTAAACTGGGATATGCTTAACACCCCGGCAGCCCTACAATCTAAGCTAGATGCTCTCAATCTCCCACAAATCATCAAGGAACCCACCAGGTACAACCCTAAATCTGTAAACATGGGCACCCTAATTACATTATCCTGACCAACTTGCCCTCCAAATACACCTCTGCTGTCTTCAATCAGGATCTCAGCGATCACTGCCTCATTGCCTGTATCCGCTACGGGTCCGCGGTCAAACAACCACCCCTCATCACTGTCAAACGCTCCCTAAAACACTTCTGCGAGCAGGCCTTCCTAATCGACCTGGCCCGCGTATCCTGGAACGATATTGACCTCATCCCATCAGTTGAGGATGCCTGGTCATTCTTTAAAAGTAACTTCCTCACCATCTTAGACCAGCATGCTCCATTCAAAAAATGCAGAACTAAGAACAGATATAGCCCTTGGTTCACTCCAGACCTGACTGACCTCAACCAGCACAAAAACATCCTGTGGCGGACTGCAATAGCATCGAATAGTCCCCGCGATATGCAACTGTTCAGGGAAGTCAGGAACCAATACACTCAGTCAGTCAGGAAAGCAAAGGCCAGCCTTTTCAAGCAGAAATTTGCATCCTGTAGCTCTAACTCCAAAAAGTTCTGGGACACTGTAAAGTCCATGGAGAACAAGAGCACCTCCTCCCAGCTGCCCACTGCACTGAGGCTAGGTAACACGGTCACCACCGATAAATCCGTGATAATCGAAAACTTCAACAAGCATTTCTCAACGGCTGGCCATGCCTTCCTCCTGGCTACTCCAACCTCGGCCAACAGCTCTGCCCCTCCGCAGCTACTCGCCCACGCCTCCCCAGCTTCTCCTTTACCCAAATCCAGATAGCAGATGTTCTGAAAGAGCTGCAAAACCTGGATCCGTACAAATCAGCTGGGCTTGGCAATCTGGACCCTCTATTTCTGAAACTGTCCGCCGCCATTGTCGCAACCCCTATTACCAGCCTGTTCAACCTCTCCTTCGTATCATCTGAGATCCCCAAGGATTGGAAAGCTGCCGCGGTCATCCCCCTCTTCAAAGGGGGAAACACCCTGGACCCAAACTGTTACAGACCTAAATCCATCCTGCCCTGCCTATCTAAGGTCTTCGAAAGCCAAGTCAACAAACAGATCACTGACCATCTCGGATCCCACCGTACCTTCTCCGCTGTGCAATCCGGTTTCCGAGCCGGTCACGGGTGCACCTCAGCCACTCTCAAGGTACTAAACGATATCATAACCGCCATCGATAAAAGACAGTACTGTGCAGCCATCTTCATCGACCTGGCCAAGGCTTTCGACTCTGTCAATCACCATATTCTTATCGGCAGACTCAGTAGCCTCGGTTTTTCTAATGACTGCCTTGCCTGGTTCACCAACTACTTTGCAGACAAAGTTCAGTGTGTCAAATCGGAGGGCATGTTGTCCGGTCCTCTGGCAGGCTCTATGGGGGTACCACAGGGTTCAATTCTCGGGCCGACTCTTTTCTCTGTAGATATCAATGTTGCTCTTGCTGTGGGCGATTCCCTGATCCACCTCTACGCAGACGAGACCTTTCTGTATACTTCTGGCCCTTCCTTGGACACTGTGCTATCTAACCTCCAAACGAACTTCAATGCCATACAACACTCCTTCCGTGGCCTCCAACTGCTCTTAAACGCTAGTAAAACCAAATGCATGCTTTTCAACCGTTCGCTGCCTGCACCCACACGCCCAACTAGCATCACCACCCTGGATGGTTCTGACCTAGAATATGTGGACATCTAGAAGTACCTAGGTGTCTGGCTAGACTGCAAACTCTCCTTCCAGACTCATATCAAACATCTCCAATACAAAATCAAATCTAGAGTCAGCTTTCTTTTTCGCAAACAAAGCCTCCTTCACTCACGCCGCATAACTTACCCTAGTAAAACTGACTATCCTACCGATCCTCGACTTCGGCAATGTCATCTACAAAATAGCTTCCAACACTCTACTCAGCAAACTGGATGCAGTTTATCACAGTGCCATCCGTTTTGTTACTAAAGCACCTTATACCACCCACCACTGCGACCTGTATGCTCTAGTCGGCTGGCCCTCGCTACATGTTCGTCGCCAGACCCACTGGTTCCAGGTCATCTACAAGTCTATGCTAGGTAAAGCTCTGCCTTATCTCAGTTCACTGGTCACGATGGCAACACCCACCCGTAGCACGCGCTCCAGCAGGTGTATCTCACTGATCATCCCTAAAGCCAAAACCTCATTTGGCCGCCTTTCGTTCCAGTTCTCTGCTGCCTGCGACTGGAACGAATTGCAAACATTTCTGAAGTTGGAGACTTTTATCTCCCTCACCAACTTTAAACATCTGCTATCTGAGCAGCTAACCGATCGCTGCAGCTGTACATAGTCCATCGGTATATAGCCCACCCAATTTACTTACCTCATCCCCATACTGTTTTTTATTTTATTTACTTTTCTGCTCTTTTGCACACAATGTATCTCTACCTGCACATGTTCATCTGATCATTTATCACTCCAGTGTTTATCTGCTAAATTGTAATTATTTACTCCTATGGCCTATTTATTGCCTACCTCCTCATGCCTTTTGCACACAATGTATATAGATGATTTTTTTTCTACTATGTTATTGACTTGTTTATTGTTTATTGTTTACTCCACGTGTAACTCTGTGTTGTTGTCTGTTCACACTGCTATGCTTTATCTTGGCCAGGCCGCAGTTGCAAATGAGAACATGTTCTCAACTAGCCTACCTGGTTAAATAAAGGTAAAATTTAAAAATAAAATAAAAATCTCAAGCTATATTGAGAGCATCTTTATAATATCCCAATAACACTGCTGGCCGCCCCACTGGTGTCCCAGAAATGGAGCCCTTCTTCTCCGTCCAAATTACCAATAGCCTCACACCAACTAGACGACGGAAGCCTTCCTTAATGGGATTAGGGTTCTCTGCAGCCAGAATTACTGCCTGACACAGGGAGACAAAACTGGCTAGAATAGCACCTCATTCCCTTGACACTTTACAGGTTGCCCAGCTTGGAGATAAATGTCTGTTTGAGTCCTCTGCCATTGTGAGGTTATGGTGGTTATGGGCCCAATGGAGTGCATTATTGTCCTGTAGCGGTGTTAATAAGACACAGTGGAGTGCTGTGGTGTTGCTAGTTAGTTGTTCAGGAGAATATGAGCTCTGTCTGTGGTTCTCTTGTGGTCTGCCTGGAAAGACCGGACAACATGTTAGTTGTTAGTGGATGAAATACAGTCAAGATGAAAATGATCAATTCTTTGGTCTGATTTAGTTGTATTCCCTAGGCAGTAGATCATGTTTTTGCTAAGGATAAACTTTATTTTGGGTGAGATATGATTGTTCCATTATTTTATGGCAGACATATGGTGCTTGGTGTCCCCGGTCTGTGACTGTCTGTGACTATCTGGGACAGTGGCAGCCAGGGCGCTCAGTGTGACATGCGTGGGTCAGGGACAGAGGGCCCAGGGATGATCTGGGATCTGAGAGTAAACACTGTCCTAAATG